>NC_068916.1:80337058-80962058 GCF_023091745.1 Budorcas taxicolor
GGTTTGTTCTCTATATCTGTTACCTGTGAGTCTGTTTCATTATATTCATTCATTTTATTTTTTAAATTGCACATGTAAGTGGTTCAGTTCAGTTCAGTCTCTCAGTCGTGTCCGACTCTTCGTGACCCCGTGAATCGCAGCACGCCAGGCCTCCCTGTCCATCATCAACTCCTGGAGTCTACTCAAACCCATGTCCATAGAGTCGGTGATGGCATCCAGCCATCTCATCCTCTGTCGTCCCCTTCTCCTCCTGCCCGCACTCCCTCCCAGCATCAGGGTCTTTTCCAATGAGTCAGTTCTTCGCACAAGGTGGCCAAAGTATTGGAGTTTCAGCTTCAGCATCAGTCCTTCCAAAGAACACCCAGGACTGATCTCCTGTAGGATGGACTGGTTGGACCTCTTTGCAGTCCAAGGGACTCTCAAGAGTCTTCTCCAACACCACAATTCAAAAGCGTCAATTCTTCGGCGCTCAGCTTTCTTTATAGTCCAATTCTCACATCCATACATGACCACTGGAAAAACCATAGCCTTGACTAGACAAACCTTTGTTGGCAAAGGAATGTGTCTGCTTAACAGAATATTATCTTTCTATGACTTATTTTACTAAGCATAATACCCTCTAGGTCCATCCACATTGTTGCAAATGGCAGAGTTTCATCCATTTTTGTGACTGAGTAGTATTCAGTTTTATATAAATGCCACATCTTCTTCATCTGTTCATCTGTTGGTGAACACTTAGGTTGCTTCCAAATCTTGGCTATTGTGAACAATGCTGCAATGAAAGTTGGGGTGCGTGTAGCCCTTTTTTATAATTAGTGTTTTCATTTTCTATAGATATATTCCCAGGAGAATTACTGGGTCATATGGTAGTTCTGTTTTTAGTTTCTTGAAGAAATGCCATACTGTTTTACACAGTTGTTGTTCAGTTGCTAAGTCACATTTGACTTTCTGCAACCCTGTGGACTGCAGCTCTCTGGGCTTCCTCTCTTCTTCCCTATCTTCCAGAGTTTTTTCAGACTCACATCCATTGAGTCAGTGAAACCATCCAACTGTCTCATCCTTTGTTGCCCCCTTTTCCTCCTACCTTCAAGCTTTCCCAGCATCAAGGTCTTTTCCAATGAGTCGACTCTTTACATCAGGTGGCCCAAGTATTGGAACTTCAGCTTCAGCATCAGTCCTTTCAATAAAGAGTGTTGATTTCTGCTAGGATTGACTGGTTTGATCTCTGCACCAATTTCCATTCCCACCAACAGTATAGTAGGGTTCCCTTTTCTCTACTTCCTTTCCAACACTTGTTATTTGTAGACTTTGATGATACTCATTCTGACAGGTGTGAGGTGCTATCTCATTGTGGGTTTGATTTGCATTCTCTGATGATTAGCAATGTTGAGCATATTTTCAATTAGAAATGTTGAGCATGTTTTCATGTCCCTGTTGGCCATCTGTATGTCATCTTTGAAAAAATGTTGACTCATCATCTGCCCATTTTAAAATTTTTTGTTAAAATATTGAGTTGTATAAGCTGTTCATGGGTTTCCCTGATAGCTCACTTGGTAAAGAATCTGCCTGCAGTGCAAGAGACCCTGGTTTCATCCCTGGGTCAGGAAGATCTGCTGGAGAAGGGTTAGGCTACCACTCCAGTATTGTTGGGCTTCCCTTGTGGCTTAGCTGGTAAAGAATTGCCTGCAGTGTAGGAGACCTGGGTTTGATCCCTGGGTTGGGAAGATCCCCTGGAGAAGGGAAAGGCTACTCACTCCAGTATTCTGGCCTGGAGACCTGGGTTCGATCCATGGGTTGGGAAGATCCCCTGCAGAAGGGAATGGCTATCCACACCAGTATTCTGGCCTGGAAAATTCCATGGACTGTATAGTCCATGGGGTCACAAAGAGTCGGACACGACTGAGTGAATTTCACTCATATGAGCTGTTTATATATTTTGGATATTAAGCCTTTATTGGTCATATCATTTGCAAATATTTTCTTCCAGTCAATAGATTGTCTTTTAATTTTGTTGATAATATTCTTTTCTGTAAAAAGATTTAGGTTTAATTAGGTCCTGTTTGTTTATTTTTGCTTTTGTTTCTTTTGCCTTAGGAGACAGATCTAAAATAAATTACTATGATGTATGTCAAAAAGTGTTCTGCGTATGTTCTCTTCTAGAACTTGTATGGTTTCAGGTCTTACATTTAGATCTTTAAACAAGTGTGTGTGTGTGTTAGTGTAGCAGTGTTTCCAGTACTGTATTATGAATGTGACTGTAATACTGTATGCCATGAAGTTTTTGAAATGATTCATTCATTAGTGTATAGACTAGGCTACTGTGAGGCAATTCTGTCAGTTACACTGCTGCTGCTGCTGCTGCTAAGTCGCTTCAGTCGTGTCCGACTCTGTGCGACCCCATAGACGGCAGCCCACCAGGCTCCCCCGTCCCTGGGATTCTCCAGGCAAGAACACTGCAGTGGGTTGCCACTGCCTTCTCCAGTGCATGAAAGTGAAAAGTGAAAGTGAAGTCGGTCAGTTGTGTCCGACTCTTAGTGACCCCATGGATTGCAGCCTACCAGGCTGCTCCATCCATGGGATTTTCCAGGCAGGAGTACTGGAGTGGGGCGCCATTGCCTTCTCTGGTCAGTTACACTAGGCTACAGTAAAGCAATCAATCATATTGCTGCTTCCTCCTTATCAATGCACGAATTCTCAAAACTCATCAGTAAGTAAACGATTTAGTACATGAATGGGCAACAGATTTGAACTGACCTGTTACCAGAGAAGACAAATGAATGGGAAATAAGCACATTAAGGGATGTGTAACATCATCAGTTATTAGAGATATGTAAATTAAAGCTCCTTCTAGTCAAAGCTGTGGTTTTTCCAGTAGTCATGTATGGATGTGAGAGTTGGACTATAAAGAAAGCTGAGCGCTGAAGAATTGATGCTTTTGAACTGTGGTGTTGGAGAGGACTCTTCAGAGTCCCTTGGACTGCAAGGAGATCCAACCAGACCATCCTAAAGGAAATCAGTTCTGAGTGTTCATTGGAAGGACTGATGCTGAAGCTGAAGCTCTAATACTTTGGCGCTCTAATACCTGATGCAAAGAGCTGACTCATTTGAAAAGACCCTGATGCTGGGAAAGATCAAAGGCAGGAGGAGAAGGGGAAGACAGAGGATGAGATAGTGGGATGGCATCACTGACGCAATAGACCTGAGTTTGGGCAAACTCCGAGAGTTGGTGATGGACAGGGAAGCCTGGCATGCGGCAGTCCATGGGGTTGCAAAAAGTTGGATATGATTGAACGGCTGAACTGAACTGAAATTAAAGTCACAATAAGATACCACTGCACACCTGTTAGAATGTCTTAAAACAGACACATACACATAACATATAAAACCAAATGCTGGTGAGAATGTGGAGCAACTGAAATTCTTATACTTAGCTGGTGAGGATGAAAAATAGTACAGCCGCTTTAGAAAGCAATGTGGCAGTTTCTATTAAAGTTAAATATATGGTTGCCAGGTTTCCCTGGTGGCTCAGACAGTAAAGCAAACTGCAATGAGGAGACCCAGGTTCAATCCCTGAGTCGGGAAGATCCTCTGGAGAAGAGACTGGCTACCCACTCCAGTATTCTCGCCTGGAGAGTGCCGTGGACAGAGGAGCCTGGCGGGTTCCAGTCCATGGTATTGCAAAGAGTCAGACACGACTGAGTGGCTGACACTTCCACTCCGTATCCTGGTCACGTGATTTAACATTCCTACTCCTAGCTATTTACTCTAGGAAAACAAAAACACATATTCACACAAAAACTTACACATGAATGCTTACAACAGCATTATTCGGAATGGCCCATTTTTGGGAACAATCCAAATGTCTTCAGCTGGTGACTGGATAAACAAACTGATAGCTCCATACAGTGGAGTACTTTACAGCAAGGAAGAGGAACATACTATGGACACAAATGACAACATGGGTGAAGCGCTCACATATTGTGTTGAATGAAAGAAGACAGTCCGGAAAGGTTGCATTACTTATGTGACATTCTGGGAAAGGCAAACTAGAGGGAAGGAGGACAGATTAATGATTGCATGACATTAGTGTTGGAGGAGAGTAGAGCCTGACAAGAAATTTATGGGAGTTCTGGATCCTGTTGTGTTTGTGATTATACAAATCTGTGCATTGAACTGTACATCAAAAGTAAGTCTGTGTGTAAATTAAAAAGAAAGCAAAACAATATTTAAAGACAATGCAGATCATTTTTAAATATATTATCATCTATGTCAATTTAAAAATTAATCAACATAAAAATGAAGGAAATTCTGACACATCCTACAATGTGGATGTACCTTAAGGACACTATGCTGAACAAAATATGCCAGTGACAAGAAGACAGATAAACTGTATGACTCCACTTACATGAGGCACCTAGAGTAGTCAAATTCATAGAGACAGAAAGTAGAATGGGTGGCTTGCAGGATGGAGTAATGGGCCTTTACTGTTAAATGGGTACAGAGCTTCTGTTTGGGGTGATTAAAGGTTCTCGTGAAGGATGGTGGTGATACATGCACAAAACTATGAGTATACTTAATGCTACTAAACTATACACTTAAAATGGTTGAAATAGTAAAGTCCCTGTATATCTTGAAAGTGAAAGTGAAGTCGCTCAGTCGTGGCCGACTCTTTGCGACCCCATGGACTGTAGCGTACAGGCTCCTCTGTCCATGGGATTTTCCAGGCAAAAATACTGGAGTGGATGTATATCTTACATGCACACAAAAAAGTTAATGGATTACATATTGCTTTTACGTAGGTCTTGACTGAGAAATACTAGGGAAGATGCCTTAGATATGCCCTATTCATGTTAATTTTGTGTGCTTTAAAAAACAAGTTAATCTGTTAACTGTTTCCAAAAAGTCATATATGATCTCTGTGTAATATGTCACCATAGAACTTTTATCACAAAATAAGTTAAAATAAGCTCTCAGTGCAAAAACTTGCTTTAAACCCTTCTGCAAAGCCCTAGGCAGCAAGAAAAGCCATGTTTCCTCCCATAACTAATTGCAGAGAAATCACAGATAGTTATATAATTGCCCTGATTCTCATCCTGAGGATACCGGAGCCAAATGTGAAGGCAACTCTCTGTGGGAGAGAGCTGCTTTGCAAGGACTTGATCAGGCTGTGTCCTGGGCGGGTTAGAACAGAACTTCAGAAGGTATGGGATTTACCCCACTCCAAACAGACTCTCAACAATCAAATATGCTTTTTCCAACCAAGTCATATCCGAACTGTGAAAGATTAGGCTATTGTGGTTGTGCCAGAACTGTTCCTTGAGCCAACCTAATTCTAGATTAAAAAAGAGAGAGAACATGAGGTGTCAGGGGGACAGTTAAAAATCCCTTCTGCACTCGGAAGGAATCAAAGCTAAGGGAAAAGGGGGAAATGGAACTTTTTAATGGATGTGTTAAATTGTTTTTTATATGATTGTATTATTCTGCTGACAAAAATTAATGTAGGTAACCAACAAGTGCTGGTCCATGTTTACTTGGTTCTTCAGGTGGCTTATCTTAGAATCAATAGCAAGGTTGGGCTTTAATGGCAACAGAAAAATTCAAGTTAGACTGTCATTTTACAAAAGCTTAATGCTGAGTCACAGTTGTTCGTGATCACATTGAAGTGAATAATGGGTAAATGACACATTCACCCTTTTGGTAGATTGCATTATCATTCAAAATATTTGTTGCCCTTCCCTGAGATCACCTTCGTGCAGGAAAATAGTACTCCCTGGCTGTTAAACTCAGGCATGGCCAAATGACTTCCTGTAGGTAATAAATTGTGAGCAGAAGTGACGTGTGTCACTTCAGAGCAGAAATATTAAGAATGAGCATCTTGTTTGCCATATCTTTTATTTCTCTGCTGTAAGACCAGCGTTCCAGATAAGAGCTGCTCTGTGAGCCTTGGTCTATTAGTGGAGCTGACCTGTGATAGATATAACATGAGTGGAAAATCAACCTGTTGATTTGGAGTTGTTTATTCCTGCAGCATTACTTAGCCTGCACTGACCTTTGCATGTTTCCATCCACACTACAGCAGCCGCATAGTTGTTTAGGTAGTTTGTATAACATTTTGCTTAGGCTTTTTATTTACCTATTTATCTTTTCCAAAAGACCAAATTTAAACAATTTCTTTTTCCTTCTTTGATAACAGAATCCCAATTTTTGTTCTAGCTGCAATGTGCCCAACTAATAGTTTGATTTTGCTTGTCATTGTTTAGTTGCTAAACAATGTGTCTGACTCTTGGGACACCATGGAACTATGGTTCCTCTGTCCATAGGATTTCCCAGGCAAGAATACTAGAGCATGTTATTATTTCTTTCTCCAGGGGATCTTCCCAACCCAGCCATCAAACCTGTGTCTTTTGCATCGGCAGGTGAATTCTTAACCACTGAGCCACTAGGGAATCCCTATAGTTTGATTAGTCTAAGCCAATCTCAGCAATTCTGTTCCTCCTTGAGAGTATTCATAATTGGTCTACGGATAAGCATCTTATCAGGGCTTCTCAGCCAGAGAAGCCTGGTGGGCTACAGACCATAGGGTCACAAAGAATCATACACAGTGGAGCATGCAAGCATCTGATCTGGCTCTGAAAGTGACAGTGACAGTCGCTGAGTTGTGTCTGACTCTTTGTGACCCCATGGACTATACAGTCCATGGCATTCTCCAGGCCAGAATACTGGAGTGGGAAGCTTTTCCCTTCTCCAGGGGATCTTCCCAACCCAGGGATCGAACCCAGGTCTCCCACATTGCAGGCAGACTCTTTACCAGCTGAGCCACAGATTTAGCTCTGAGATTTAAGGGGAATCTGCTAGACTGCTACTGCTGCTAAGTCACTTCAGTCGTGTCCGACTCTGTGCGACCCCATAGACGGCAGCCCACCAGGCTCCCCTGTCCCTGGGATTCTCCAGGCAAGAATACTGGAGTGGGTTGCCATTTCCTTCTCCAATGCATGAAAGTGAAAAGTGAAAGAGAAGTCGCTCCGTCCTGTCCGACTCTTAGAGACCCCGTGGACTGCAGCCTATCAGGCTCCTCGGCCCATGGGATTTTCCAGGCAAGAGTACTGGAGTGGGGTGCCATTGCCTTCTCCGAATCTGCTAGAGGAGTCGGGAAATACTTTTCCTTTCTGAGAAGAGCAGCAAGCAAAGAGGAAGTTGTTTCTGTCCAGTTTTAGCTTTGAAAGCTGTAGTATAAGAATGTGATGCCTGGAACTATGACCACGAAAGCAATGAAATCAAGAATAGAAAGAGCTGGAGTCCTTGATGACACAATTGAACCGTCAGATCAACCTTAGGATTGGCGACCTAAACTTGGTGAACTATTAACATCCTTATAGTTTAAGCTGTAAGTCTGATTTTTCTGTTCCTTGCCTTCAAAGGAACACCAGCCAGCTGCTGTTTTGAGCAACAGCAACTCCACAGCTTAGATCATAGGTTTAGGCAAGCAGGGCTGCCTTTCAATGCTCAACGTGAGTTTGGTCTTTTTTATAGTTTCTTGGAACAGTCTTCATTTTGGCATTCTGTGATCAGCCAGTATTTCCAGATATTTCTTGTTTTTTTTTTTAATAGTAGTTTTCTATTTCACAAACCATGTTTTATTACTTTTGTTTAGTTGCTAAGTCGTGTCCAGCCGTTTTGTGACCCCACCAAACTGTAGGCTGCCAGGCTTCTCAGTCCATCGGGTTTCCCAGGCAAGAATACTGGAGTGGGTTGCCATTTCCTTGCTTTATGACTTGTGTTTGTGGATCCTTGAAAAGATCTCAAAAATGTGATCATTCTTTAATTTTTATAGGTATCTGTTTCTTTGTTGCGGTAGCTGAGTTTGCCTTCTGGACATCATGTAGGAGTGTTACTTTCATTTTACATTTCTGGAAACACATAAACATCTCAATTGTCGCTGTGCTACTTTCCTTTCATCTCTGTTTTATACATATTTCATTTTTGCCAAAAATGTTGTTTTAATATTTGGTGTCCCTTTTTGTTGTTTATGCTACCATGTACTTCTTTTCTCCTTGTAAATAAGAGAAAAATATACAAAATTTATCTTGTGCAATTATTTAAATCAACCCTGGTAGCTATTTTAAAAAATTCCCCTAATAGCAGCTAAGTTACTATTAAACTAATAGTTGTTTGTTTTTTTTTCCCCTGAGTGGGCCACGTGCATAAACATCACAATAGCTATTTCTTTTAATTTATATTTTCCTGTTTTAATTTGCTTAGTATAAGTTAGCTAGCAATTGATTGTATTTGCAATTTTTCTCCACTTTTTATATCCTCCATTTTATGGACAGGCTGCCCTTAGGTCAAGTTTTGTTGCTACTTGGCACCTGTGAATTGTTAGCATTCTTTCTTAGATTTATGCCTTGAATCAGGAAAGCTTTATTAAAAAATCTGTTTCTGCACATTGGCCCATAAAATTTTCTTTGGATAGACTAACGCACCCAGTTCTCAAGGAGTTTAATGGCTCTTTCACCTTGTTGATTTATTGTGGGTTTTTTTTTTTTTTTTTTTTTTTTTTTTGAGGGGTAGGGAGCATTTCCATTCTTCCATCAGCTCACAGAAACCGTGAAACATCTGTTCTTGGGAGAACAGTGGTCACATGGAAATGAAAAGCACATTTAGCTGCTTTGTTGCTGCATATCACATGGCAAATAAAAGTCATAGGCCCTTGACATTCCAGACACCCAGTGGTGTACAAACAGCTTGTGTTCTGATGGTCTATATATCAGCTGGTTATTAGAAATGCACTTCCCCATGGAAACATGGTTAAGAGGTTTCTAGGTTAGTTCATAAAAGCCTGTTTCACCCAGAAAATAACTAAAATTCTACAGATTGAGCAGAACATTTTGAGTCTTAAAGAGCCAGAAAAGCAATACAATTGAATAAGAAAGAGATTTTAAAAACATATGTTGAAGCTGATTGTCAAGGAAAAACAAATTTAACTAGATGGGGATATAATTGTCCAGGGTGTTGGAGGGGGGTGCGCAAGGGGATATGAAATTGGCAGGGAGCCAATTTCCACACAGCAGTAAGGGAAGGGGCCATTTTGCAAGGTGGTTGCTGGGAACTAGAGGAAGTGAAGCCAAGGGGAAGGGTAGGTGATTTGGCAGCAATTTCGCTCAGATAAATTCCATGGTTTCAAAGAGTAAATCATAAGGAATAACTTGAGAAATGTCCGGAAGTTTTGATTCAAAATAAAAAGCTATTTTAGGGACTTCCCTGGTGGTCTAGCAGTTAAGACTCTGTGCTTCCAATGCGAGGGGCACCAGATGGATCTGTGATTGAGGAACATCATGGGTGTGTTCATCCATGGGTGTGTTCATGTGGAACATCATTCCACATGCCACGTAGCATGCAAAAATTTTTAAATTTTTAATTTAGAAAAGCTACTTTATATTTGTTATAGGCTAGATCCTTGGGTTTGGAGAAGGAAATGGCAACCTACTCCAGTGTTCTTGCCTGGAGAATCCCAGGGACGGGGGAGCCTGGTGAACTGCCATCTATGGGGTTGCACAGAGTCGGACACGACTAAAGCAACTTAGCGGCAGTAGTAGCAGCAGCAGCAGATCCTTGGGTTGGGAAGACCCCCTGGAGAAGGAAATGGAAACCCACTTCAGTATCCTTGCCTAGGAAATCCCATCAACAGAGGAGACTAGCAGGCTGCAGTCCATGGGGTTGCAAAGAGTCAGACACAACTTGGTCATTAAATAGCAACAGCAACATTTGTTGTAATGTGATAATGTGTGATTACAAGTTACCTTGTGCATTTGCAGGGACCCAGTTGGAGAGAGCTAGCTTAGTAACTGGGTCCCCAGGAGCAAAGAATAAGGTAGCTCCCCATGCAGGGTTTGTAGGAACTAGTTCACAAACTGACAGTTTGCTCACCCCTTTATCAGCTTACCAAATTGGATTTATATATTTAAACCTAATGTCCGCAATACCTGTCATTTATATAAAAGTGATATTTTAATTCCTAAAATAGGAAGGGCAAAATTTTCCGAATAAAAGACTGGCCTTTAAATTTGAATAAATGCAATTGTACTATAAACTTACTACACTGTTCTTACTTTTCTCATTTCACAGAGAAACAGTGAAACTTTATAAACCCAATGTTTTGAGAAACATGGTCTAGATGACTTCCTAAATGTCTTTTCTGCAAGAAGACATATGGCACATTTTGATATTTTTTGAAATAAAAGCCTGCTAAAAATATGAGTGTCTGTGTGTGTGCTTAGCCGCTCAGTCATATCTGACTCTGCGACCTCATGGATGATAACCTGCCAGGCTCCCCTGTCCATGGGATTATTCCAGAATACTGGAGTGGGTTGCCATTTCCTTCTCCAGGGGATCTTCCCGACCCAGGGGTTGAAACTATGTACTATTGTTTTATTTTGTTGCCCAAGCAGCGCCCCACCAGTTGCCCTAAAGGGAATATTCCAGTGGTCCATGCCTCAGTGGGCAATGGGCTCTTTAGGATAAGCTCAGGATGATGCCACTGCTGGAACCGGAGGTGGCCTCAGAGAGGTTTAGCTAGTAAAAAAAGTTAACCAGAGAAGTGCCTTTGATAAAGGACCTTGAGAAATTATCTTTATCTTTTTCTTGACCATTTGACAATTTAGACTTGAAAATGCTCAAGGGATAATGTTACTGTGGTCATACAGAAAAATTAGAAATAACAGAGGAGGTCTCAGTGACTGGAAATCCAGAATTTCCCCACATCTCAGCATCTATTCATCTGATCCAATCCTAATCAGCAAAATTCTCTTTCCAAATGCACTGAAGTCCACCCTATGTGACCTCGTATAAGTCTAGCTTCACATCTTGATTTCAAAGCAATTTCAATAATAACTTTTATTCTTAAAAATAATGACATTCCTTGCCATTAAGACAACTGAATGTATTTCAAAAGTTCCCATGATCTTTAATGGAGAAGGACATAAAACCAAGAGATCATGAGCTAAAATTTAGCTCCTTAACTTCAAAAATGTCACCTGGTGGTCTGGTGGTTAAGAATCTCCCATCCAAGGATGGGGTCACAGGTTCAGTCCCTGGCAGGGGATATGAGATCCCACAGGCTGTGGGACAACTAAGCCTGAGTGCCACAAATGAGACTGTGTTCTCTGGAACCTGTGTGCAACAACTAGAGAGAGGCCTGCGTGCTGCAACAGAGAGCCCTCAACAAAGCTCCTCTCTGCCACAACTGGGACCCGATGCAGCCAAATATTTAAAACCAAAAAAAAAAAAAAAAAAAAAAAATGTCACCATCAAAGTCATCAGAGTTGGGGCAATTTCCCATTTTTCTTCAGATGCTGTTTATTTTTTCTTAAGTATGTTTTATTGACATAGTTGATTTCAGTTCAGTTCAGTTCAGTCACTCAGTCGTGTCCGACTCTTTGAGACCCCATGAATCGCAGCACGCCAGGCCTCCCTGTCCATCACCAACTCCCGGAGTTCACTCAGACTCACGTCCATCGAGTCAGTGATGCCATCCAGCCATCTCATCCTCTGTCGTCCCCTTCTCCTCCTGCCCCCAATCCCTTCCAGCATCAAAGTCTTTTCCAATGAGTCAACTCCTTGCATGAGGTGGCCAAAGTACTGGAGTTTCAGCTTTAGCATCATTCCTTCCAAAGAAATCCCAGGGCTGATCTCCTTCAGAGTGGACTGGTTGGATCTCCTTGCAGTCCAAGGGACTCTCAAGAGTCTTCTCCAACACCACAGTTCAAAAGCATCAATTCTTCGGCGCTCAGCCTTCTTCACAGTCTAACTCTCACATCCATACATGACCACAGGAAAAACCATAGCCTTGACTAGATGGACCTTAGTCGGCAAAGTAATCTCTCTCCTTTTTAATATGCTTTCTAGGTTGGTCATAACTTTCCTTCCAAAGAGTAAGCGTCTTTTAATTTCATGGCTGCAGTCACCATCTGCAGTGGTTTTGGAGCCCAAAAAACTAAAGTCTGACACTGTTTCTACTGTTTCCCCATCTATTTCCCATGACGTGATGGGACCAGATGCCATGATCTTCATTTTCTGAATGTTGAGCTTTAAACCAACTTTTTCACTCTCCTCTTTCACTTTCATCAAGAGGCTTTTTAGTTCCTCTTCACTTTCTGTCATAAGGGTGGTGTCATCTGCATATCTGAGGTTATTGATATTTCTCCCAGCAACCTTGATTCCAGCTTGTGCTTCTTCCAGTCCAGCATTTCTCATGATGTACAATGTGTTAATTTCTACTGTATAGCAAAGTAGTTCAGTTATATATACATTCTTTTTCATATTCTTTTCCATTATGGTTTATCATCGGATATTTAATATAGTTCCCTATGCTATACAATAGGACCACCTGGTATTTATCTATTCTCTCTCTCTCTCTCTCTCTCTCTATATATATATATATATATATATATATATATATAATAGTTTGTATCAGATATTATTTAGAAACAAGGTTCTAAGTATTCCCAGAATATTTTGTCTTCCATAAAGGCAATTTATGATCCAACTTCCTTGTCCTCTTCCACAATTACTGTGCTTGCCAGTTTGTATTTGGGATTAAAATAGCCCAAACATGGATGTACTCTTTGGGTGAAAACGTAGTGCACTTACCAACAGGAGCTAATTTTGCCATAAATAATCATTGCAGCAGTAGATATCAGCAACTGTAATATCATGAGTCGTATAATAAACGCATTGAAAGTTAACTTCACACAACTCATGCAAGCAAACAAAGACAAAAGTAAATGAAAATGCATATACAATGCATTGTAAGAACTCTCAGGCTTGTGTCTTCTCAAGTTTTCTCTTTCCCCCCGCCCAGGATATATGGATTTCGGAGGTTTCCTTTCTAATCTGTCTGGTTCACATTGACTTCTTAATAGAAACATCACAGAATTTATAGACTTAGTTAAGACCTAGAGACTGCTGTTACACAGAACAGCACAATTTTAGAAAATGCATGTGCATTTCAGGCCTAATTTTCACAGTCGATCCTAGCACTAAAGAAGAACAGAGCTATAATTTGAACAAAATATGACTGTTGAATCCTACAAGAGGAAATGAAATGTATTCCTGTGCCCACTGCCAGGCAATGTTACTTGGCTCCAAAGTCTAGCCAGGGGCAGTGCCAGATGGTCCTTCCTGGGAGATCAAGCTTGCCTCCAGCAAAGGAAATCCAAATGACTCGATCCCACAGGAAATGCTTTATTGTCCCTGACCATAAACTTGGTGAGAAATAAAAGAAGGAGAGTGGCAGTGGCTGAGGATTGATCAAAGGAAGGAAGCTGTTAAATAACTGAGACTTCTGCTTTTCTTGGCATTTTGGCTAACACCAGGGATTGTGGTATTAAAACAATAGAGTAGAATTATTAAGTGGGTAGAATAATAATAGCTAACTAATGAGTACATACTATGTCCCTAGAACTGTGTTAAAAATGTACATTTATTAATACATCAACCCTATGAGGTCAGTTTGTTATCATTATCGTCCCTAATCACAGACATGGAAATCAATGAACAAATTTCCACTGGATTCTGGAGTGCCAGCTCATAGAGTTCCCCAAAGTCTTACCTTTGATGGATGGCAGAGCCAGGATTTGAACTCTGATCTGTTTGATGGTTGATATTATGCCTAACAGTATCATGACATATTCCAGTGCTGATATAAAACAATACTGCCTCAAACATGCTATGTTTTGAGCATTAAGAGGCTCCATTGTGCTTTGCCTCTCTCAGATAACATTTCCAGGGAGCTTTTTTATCTTGCTTTTTACTTCCCAGAGCCTTACTGATGCGTCTCATCCTGGCTTGTCTACTTTAGTTCAAATTACACATGCTCTGGTCTCTGATAAAAATAGGATTTGCCCATCGATCATTTTAAAAAATGGCTTCAGTGGTGACATTTATCCTCTGCTAAAAGGGCCTTCTAATTTTCATGCTGCTGTGGATGGACCACAGCTAAGCCTGGAAAAAAGTAAAGCCTGAAGTAAACCAAACCCTATAAATTATATTATTATTTGGACAATTGAATTCCTACATAAATTCTGAAAGGTGGAAGGTGGGATCAGATTTATAATATTGTTCAATATACAGCCCGGAGCCCACAGGAGAGATGTGAATACAGGCTGCTTCAAGTCACCTTTCTTCGCCCTTGAATCTTTCGCTAGCAAAACTCCTCCTCTCCCATGGCCTAAGTCAGGTGCGTCATCTTCTTTATGGTCTACGACCTGTGGTTTCGGGTGAACTTTTAAAAGTGCCTAGAGTTAAAAAACAAGAACAACAAGACTAACTATAGCTAAAATGCACGGCGCATTTGTATGCAAGGCTAAGCGATGTAAGTGATCATTAACTACTCTTTAAAGGAAGGCCTAGGGTCCTGAGCAATTGCACAACTCCCCTGAGTTATTCACTCAGCCAGAAAGTGGCAAAGAGTTGGGATTTGAACTTTGAACCTTAAACATGAGGGTTTTTTCTCCCTTCCTGGAATCCATCTAAAAGTTACCAAACACTGCCAGGGTGGGTCCCTGTGTACCACCTTGCAGGGAAAATAGATCTGTTATCAGTTATGATCGCTCCTCAAGAAGTCCACAGTCTGACTAGTAAGATAAAATATAATGGGAATTCTCCACCAAGATGAGTAATATTTCAAGAGCTATCTCCTGAAATACATATTGGTTGTCCAGGGCATCTTACCAATTTTAATTGCCACGTGAGTTCAGAGGAGGCTGGGGAGGGGAGGGTTAGAGTGGGGGCCTCAGAGCAGAGGTAGGGCTTAGTTGGCCTGCAGAAAAGATCAGTTTTCCCAGATGGTGCAGTTTTCCAGGTGAGAGTAGGGCCAATCTTAGGGGTTAGGGCAGGTGAGGACAGTCTGCTGGACACAGATTGGAGTAGAAAGACTTGCAGGGTAGTTTAAGGAACTTAGATATTAATATCATTCTCCAGTCTACAGGGAACCACTGAACGTTTGGAACAGGAAATGTATGCAAACAAAAGAATTCATTTGCTCAATCCTTTAGCAGAGGCGATGGCAATAGGGCAACTGCTGATATGGTGTATGTGGCTGCCCAGTATATTTTGAAGTAAGTGTTTTTGTTGAAATATAATTATAAAATAGTGATGATAATAAAGTGCAAGTCAAAATGTTGCGGTGGGGATTAAATGAGTTAATTTAAGAAAAAGACCGAGCACATAGTAAGTGCTATGTAAGTAAGTGTGTTACTGCCGTCACTATTATTACTTGTGACACTACCAGACCCCTGGGCTTTTTCAGGTCAAAACTTACTCGGTGGGAAAATGTCAGCTAGGACTAGAGACTCACCTGAGTTACTTGCACTGGAGGAAATCTCCAGTATGTTTAGTTCAAAAAAATGGAGGGAGGTAACCGCAGTGGTCAAAGCAACTGGGCAGATTTGCCCTTGACCGAGGTTTCCAAGTCTCACTTCTAGAATGCTAAAGGCTCACCCTACTCCTCATCACTCCCTTCTCTTTATTTCTGCCCTCCTCAAACTCCAGTACCTGTTTTCTCTACATGAAATCAACTGTGTGTGTGTATCCCCGCCAGATTCTGGGTCTTACGTTACCATCTAGAGTCCCTACTTTTCCACTGAAGCCTTGTTGTTATTTGGTAATTTTTAAATCTTGAGAGGAATCTACCTTTGTGGGAGCAGAAGTTTGTTCGGTAGATTCTTGCCTCTTAGCCAGGGATGCCCTCATTTTGTGGGGTAGATAGGATTACAGGATGAAAAGATCCCCAGCAGGGATCCACACTGTCAGGGCAGGTCCTACCATATGACAAATCTTAGCAAGTGTCTGGGTCTGGGATGGTGGGCAGAAATGTGCCCTCCATTCTCTTGAGTTCTTCCCTTGGAAGTAGTCTAACTGCCCAGACTCAGATGGCGTAGCAATTGATCAGTGAGAGTTAAATGGTGGTTGATGCTCCAGAAGCTCCTTGGCTCTCTTCCACATCTAAGTAAAGAGAAAGTTTTAGTCTTTACCCTAGAGTTTCAAGTGAGAGTCCTCACATTCACTCTGATTGGACTGGCTTAGATCAATCACTCCAAGTGGGAGAGAAAGAATATTCTGGTGGCTTGAGCAGATTAGAGCACACTCCTGGTTATATTCCTACTTGTAGGGTATCGTTAGGGAAGAGGAGTGGAGAGGAATTTGGGGTGGCGATAACTAACACTAGTCACAGCTAGGTTCAGTGCAGGTTAGCCTGGACTGGGACCTCTCTTAAGCCTCAGAAATGAGTAAGACAGGGTCCCTGGCTTCAGGGAGCTTTGTCCAGTAACAGAGATAGACATACAGATAATTTCTAAAGTGTGGTGAATGCTTATATGAGAGAGAATATGACTATTGCACATGGAAAGAAGACTGAATCCAGCTGGAAGTTCAGTGAGGCCTCCACAGAGGAAAAATAACCAAGTGATTTCTTGCAGGATAAGCAGAGATAAGCATTTCACACTTGTCAAATGAAGACAGAAGGCTGCTCTTAGAGAAGTGTTAGTTGCTCAGTTATGTCCGACTCTTTGCGACCCCATGGACTGTAGCCTGCCAGAGTCTTCTGTCCATGGAATTCTCCAGGCAAGAATACTGGAGAGGGTTGCCATTCCCATCTCCAGGGGATCTTCCCAACCCAGAGATAGAATCTGGGTCTCTTGCATTGCAGATGGATTCTTTACTGTCTAATCAAAGCTCTTACAGAAAGAAACAGATAAAGAGCTAGAGGCATGAAACAGTCATTTATTCAACGAGCACCACCGAACATGGTAAAAGCTGAGATCGACCGGAAGTCTGGAGTTACTGGAGATTAATATTGGAAGTGCCTGGAAATTAAAACTTGAATTTTGAAGTTCTTGGAGAGTAATATTTGAAACGGTAAACGATGAGACAAACCTGGAATTGAGACCAGGTCACAGAAAGCCCTCTGTGCGGAAAAGGAACTTGGGCTTAATGTAGTGAGAGATGGAATTTGAGTCAGGGAATCTGATGTGGACTGGTGTTAAAGAATCTCACCAATTAGTTTTAGCAAGTCTCTCCTTTCCTCAGTCTTACCATAACTCACCAACTTAGAAAGTGCTCACAAATTATGAACTATGTTTTGGCATCTCTTTCTTTTTGTTAATCATTTAGCTCAATCATCTAGTTTTTCTGATGGCCACAGGGAAAACTCATTTTAGCCTTTTGTCTTGCCTTGCATTATAAACAAGGCAAGAAAAAAGTTGTGTATTTGCTTGCCCTCTTGTATAAAATGGGAAACTATTAGAGGCTGGTTTTTTTTTTTGCACTTTTTTCCACCTTTATTGAGATGTAATTGACATACAACATTTATGAGTTGAAGGTATACACCATAATGATTTGATATATATATATTGTGAGCTGATCGACACAAGTTTAGTGAACATCTGTAACTTCACAAAGTTACAATTTTTTTTCTTGTGATGAGATTAATCTCCAGTCATTTAGCAACTTTCAAGTATATAATACAGTATTATTAGCTGTAGTCACCATGTGGTACATTACATCCTCAGAACTTACTTATCTAGTAACTGAAAGTTTGTACCTTTTGACCACCTTCACCCATTTCTACCACCTCCTACTTGTAAATAGCACTTTTTTAAAAAAAATTATTTTTAATTGGAGGTTAATTGCTTTACAGTGTTGTAAAACAGTATACATAATGTTTCTGCTATATAATGTGAATCAGCTACAAGTTTTCATATATCCCCTCCCTCTTAAGCCTTCCTCCCAACCCCCAATCCCACCCCTCTCGGTTGTTACAGAGTACACAGCTGAGCTCCTTGTGCCATATAGCAGCTTCCTACTAGATATCTGTTTTATACATGGTTGTGTATATATGTCAGTGCTTCAGTCTTATTCATACTTGTTTCTACCATGATCACCATAACAAGTAAGAAGTTGATAAACGTTTGTTGATCTCTTAATGATCTGGGTCACAGAGACCATTAAGCTGGTTTACAGAATAAATTCATTTCCAGTTTGAGAAAACAGGGTTGGGAGTTTTGGAAAGTTGACTGCAACAGTGTATGTTTTGAAGTCTAGGGCTGAGTTGCGAAGAGCACACCCCTGGCATGCTCATGAAGCTGAGAGTTAGGTATGTATCTGGTGTTTGCCAGTCTTGGGGCTGCTAGCTCTTACATTCACTTCTTGCCCTCCCCACACCCCAGCCCACTTTGTATTTGTCTGCCAGGCTCAGGGTGAGTGCAGCCAACAAGAAGCATCGGTGAATCTGAAGGCAGGAGAGAGTCATCCAGTTCTTTCCCTCTCTCCCCCATCTCTGCCTGGCTGAGTCTGCAGCAACAGCTGAGCCTCTTCCGTGGCTTCACCTCCTGCCAGACATGCCCACATGATACCAGCTCCTGCCTGGTTATGCCAGGGACCCAGGAATTCATCTTCTCCCTTTGTCTCTGCAGCCCAGAAGCTGTACTGACTTCCTGCCTTTCTTCAGCAAAGTTTCCACCCTGAACCCCATTTGACTCCTTTGGTCTTCCATCCCTGAATTAAGTTCTCTCTATGTAAAATATTCAAATTTTCCTTACTGAATCCTGAATGATGTAAGATCTCCCCATATCCCTTCTACCAATTCTTTTAACTATTAGGTTGACCTGTAAGATATTACAGGAAAATCCAAACAAACTTTTTGGCCAACCCAATAACTATTTGTCCAGAATTCAATGTCATACACCACTTCTCTTCCCCTCCCTTCCTCCAGTTTTTCCTCTTTATGATCCAGAGCTTTTGTGGTGCTCTGTTTCTCCTGTTAGGAAAGAATAAGAGTTGATAAATCCATTCACACAAATATGTGTACCCCTACTGAGAGTATATGCATTTTTAATCAATGCACAGGGACATAGTAATAATAAACTCAGAGTGATGACTCACAGATGGTGGAATTTCTCTTTCTTAGTGCCCTTCAGAGACCTCTGCTGTCCGTGCAGACTCCACTTCTGGGTTTTATGTGAGCATCACCCTGCCTCCCACAGCATTCCTTAACTAGATGTCTATCTTTGGCCCCAAGGAATGTGGACGGAGCACCAAAATCCATCTCTGGCATTGGAAAATCCATTCAGAGCACATGGATTGCGAGCGGTCAATAATAAATGTCTTTTTCAAATACAAAGTACATGTGCGTGCATGCTTAGTCACTCAGTCATGTCGGACTCTTTGCAACCCTTTGGACTGTAGCCCACCGGGCTCCTCTATCCATGGGATTTTTCAGGCAAGAATACTGGAGTAGGTTGTCATTTTCCTCCTCCAGAGGATCTTCCTGACACAGGGATTGAACCCACATCTCCCATGTCTCCTGAACTGTAGGCAGATCTTTACCTGCTGAGCCATCAGGGAAGCTTTGTGTGTGTGTATATATATACATATATATTTACAATTTTTACTAAAGCCTGCTTAAGTAATGATAATCCACAGTATAAGATTATCTTCCCATACTCCCTAAGAACTAAGACTAGCACTTACAGAATCTCATTTTATTTGCCTTAGGCAAACATACACTACTCTACAAGTGTTTTTGACTCTGACACATTTACTGAACATGATAATTTTACCATTTAAAATAAATGAGACAAATTTAACTGCATAAAGATTTGATAATAAGCTCCATCATAGTAAATCTTAGGTCATCTGGTAACTAGCCACTTCCACCCTTAAGTTGCTCAGATGGACTTGAATCTTGAATGGCCTTAAAAACCAGCTCTTGGGAACAAAGAAGTCATGCACTGGCTTCAGGATTGGGGAGATCAACCATTCCATTTGTTGGGGTCTGGGGAGTTTCCCAGGATGTAGGAATTTCCATGCTAAAACCAGAATCCTGGGAATCTGGAACAAGGTGGTCACTCTGTGAAGGCCAGATTTCAGAGGAGAAGCAAGGCTCTGAAACTCACAGCCAATGTGTTGTGGTTGACCAGCTGCCATGTAGAAGGAAAGCAGCTCTCTGATTGGCTGTGGAGGCTGACACCCAGAAGCAAAGCAGTTCTCTGATTGGCTGTTCATGCCTGAGTGAGGTTAGTCTTTTAAGTGCACTGTGCTGTGGATACAAGTGAAGTAACCCAATAGAAGACAGACTGAGAAAAACAGAAAAAGAAGAGCAGTGAGAGGGTGTGAGAAGAGCAGTATTCACCAGGCAGCCTGCAGTGGGTCCTGGCAGAGGAAGAGGGAAGATGAAGAGAAAGAAGATAAGTGGTTTTACTGTGGAGGTCCAGATGAGATCAACGGTTTTGTACAGGCATATAGGCCTCAAAGGGGCTTCCCTGGTGCCTCAGTGGTAAAAAATCTGCCTGCCAGGCAGGAGACATGAGCTCCCTGGATCAGGAAGATCCCCTGGAGAAGGAAATGGCAACCCGCTCCAGTATTCTTGCCTGGAGAGTTCCATGGACAGAGGAGCCTGGTGGGCTACAGTTCATGAGGTTGCAAAGAATCGAACATAACTGAGTGACTAAACATGCGCATGCATTTGTGTGCGCGCACACACACACACACACACACACAATTGTTAGGAGGCCACTGGGCTGCTTCCTTATGAGGATTCACTAGAAGATCTGTATATCGTCTCCTGCTCCAGTCTCACTGAGCTGCCAGCTGTGGTGATCTTTATCTAGTATCTCCTTGAAGCTCAAATCACCTCCATGCAACTCCGGGCCAGAGTTACCCTGTGGGAATGGAGATTGGCAAGGGGAAGCACCACTCACCTTTACCAACCCATCTCAAGCGTGGAATCAGTCCTTTCTTTTAATTTCCATCAGAACAACAGAGAACAGAAGGTTCTGACAACATAGAGAATGCAGATGTTAACATGGAGATGAACTGAGAAGCTCCCTGCTAGAGAAAAAGTTTCTCTCTTCCTTCGACACAAACCTTCCTCTCCAGTTTTCACTTGTCATAGAATCAGCCTCTTCTCAGAATGATTCTATGGAAGGAAGAATCACTCTCATTAGGAGAAAACATAGGTCCTGTCTGAGCTGATTTTAAGCCACTAATGGGACTTAAGAGTCCAACATAAGCCATTTGTGGCCTCCGGTGTTAAATAACACAGCTTGAGTAGCGAGGACCTCCATGGTCCAGATCACAGTGGAGCTTTGCCAAGCTTGGTGCAGCCCCTCTTCCTGTCTCCTACATGTGGGCTGAAGCTCCCACCCGTCATTTACATTGTGAATATCCCAGCAACAGCTACTTTTCATCACCTATGAGCAACCACCAAATAATCTCTCAAGAACAAAGACAGGATTTCTACTTCATACCCTAAACAACCACAATATAGGACAAAATCTATGAAGCAGTGGTTTCCAGACACAGGGAAAGAGGGGGGAAGGCACTTGGGAGTCCTTGAGTGAGGGAGGCAAACGAGATGAGCCTACCAGTGGCCCCACCACCCATCCTGGAGAGAGCTGCCAGGCTGCAGAGCTTAAAGGGAGAACCCTACGAAGACCTGGTGGCCTCACTGAGGTGAAGAGACAAGACTGAGTGCAGGAAAGCCAGAGGCTAGAATACACAGAACGGGGTGCTGGAGAGGAGACAGCTACATAAAGAGAGAGCTGCAAATCTACAGAAAGTCCCCCTTCAGTCTTCAGCTGAGCCCAGATCAGCTCATGCATGTGAGAAAATGACTAAAGTCAGAACAAGAAAAAAAGAAGCAAGAGGAAACATCTCCAGAGTTTACACCACTTCCTAGAAGAATGGACATATCTCCTAACACAGGGAGCATGAAGTAGAGTCCTTGGCTGAGTGGGCCAAACTGACTTAAATGAAAGGCTGTTCTGAACCTTCCTGAAAAGAAAGCTTAAAAGTAGGCCTTCTAAAGATCGAACTATTTTCAAGTTACTTAACTGAGTTCCAGAACAAAGTAGAAAATATTTAAAGCAGCGTATTAACAACAAACAAACACACAATGAAAGCAGCAGAACTGAAAATGTAAAATTCGCAGTGTCTGCGCACGCGCGCATGTGCGCGTGCTCAGTCGCCTCAGTCGACCCTGCAACCCCACAGACTGTAGCCCGCCAGGACAAAGATAATCCCTTTGTCCACTGGATTATCCTGGTAAGAATACTTCCTTAGGCATCTAACCAAATATGACAAAGACTCCGGAAAATGTGGCTCTTTGGAAAGAGAAAATGAAATTAATGAATAGGCCCAGAAATGACACCAATGACAGAAACAATAAAATGGAAGGATAAGGACATTAAAACAGCTATTATAAATATACTCCCATATGTTTGGGTAAGGTAAAAGAAAGCATGAGCATGATGAAGAGGAAAATGGAAGACAAAAAGACCCAATCAAACTTTTAAAGATGAAATAATGTTTGAGATGAAAAATATACTGTATGGGTTAACAGTAGATGATACACCATAATAAAGTAGAGTTTATCCTAGGAATGCATGATTTATTTAACACTATTATTTAAAGCTATTGCTTCACCATATTGAATGATTTAAAAAGTAAAACCATATGAACATAAGAAAAAGCATCTGCCAAAATTCAATATCCAATCACGATTAAAAAAAAAAACTCTCTGCAAACCAAGAATAGCTGGGAACTTCTTCAGTCTGATTAATGAAGCCTCTATGAAAAACTTACAGATAACATCACACCTGGTGAATCCTTTCCTTCCAAGATAAGAAACAAGCCTGGATGTACATTCTCACCTCTTCTATTTAACATATTTCTTAGAGGTCTTAGCCATAGCAAAAGGCAAGAAATAGTCATAAAAGACATGCTGATATGAAAGGAAGAAATAAAAGTATTTTTATTAACAGATGACATCATGGTCTATGTAGAAAATCTTAAACTTATGAAAAGATTGTAAGAACTTATAAGTGAATATAGTGAGGTTTCAAGGTATGAGATCAATATGTTGAAATAAATTTTATATCTATATTACTGTCATGAGAAATCAGAAAATAAATGAAAACATACCATTTACTGTTTGTTGTGGACTGTTTGTGTTCATGCCGCCCTCCCAGATTCACATAATGAAATCTAATCTCCAACGTGATGATATTGGGAAGTGGGAGGCTTTTGGGAGGTATTAGACTGTGAGGGTGGAGCGCTAATGAATGGAATTGGTGCCTTTATAAGACAATGAAGAGACCAAAATGCTCTCTTTCTCTACACTATGAGGATACAGCAAGAAGTCCACTGTCTGCAATCAGGAAGAGAACTCTTTGCTGGACCCAGCCAGGTTAGCACCATGATCTTGGGCTTTCAGTCTCTAGAACTGAGAGAAATTTCTGTTGCTGACAAGCTACCCAGTTAAGAACAGTCTTAAGCTAAGACACTATTACATTAAAAAATGTGAAATATTTAGAATAAATTAGACAAGAGTTGTGCAAGACCTGTACACTGAAAACTATAAAACACTACTGAGAGAAATTAAAGAAGACCTAAAATGGGGAGATACACCATGTTCATGGATTGGAGGACCTCAATATTGTTAAAATGTCAGTTCTCTCTAAATTGACTTATAGATTCAATCCCATCCCAATCTAAAGCCCAGCAATTTTTTTTTTTCTTGAAGAAATCTGTGAATGAAATCTAAAATTTGTGTGGAATTGCAAGACTTAAAATAGCCAAAACAATTTTGAAGAAGGAGCATGAGTTTCAAATCTTAAAACTATTGATTTTTAAGACTTTTTAAAAAGTTAATCAAGACAGTGTAAAGTTGGTATAAAGTTGTATATCAATGTAAATCTGATATATATACATATACATATATATGTATATGTGTGTATATATATATATATATAAAGATACACATCAAAGGAACAGAACAGCATCAAGAAATAGACCCACACATGTATAGTCAATTGATTTTTGACACACATGCCAAGGCAATTCCATAGGGAAAGAATAATCTTTTCAACAAATGGTGCTGGGACAGTTGGACAGCCATATGCAAAAATACGAACCTCAATTCATACCTCACACCTTGGATCATAGACCAAAATATAAGCCCTAACACCAGAAAACTTCTGAAAGAAAATACAGGAGAAAATCTTAGTGTTCTTAGGTTGCTGCTAAGTCACTTCAGTCATGTCTGACTCTGTGCGACCCCGTAGATGGCAGCCCACCAGGCTCCCCCATCCCTGGGATTCTCCAGGCAAGAACACTGGAGTGGGTTGCCATTTCCTTTTCCAGTGCATGAAAGGAAAAAGTGAAAGTGAAGTCCCTCAGTCGTGTCTGACCCTTAGCGACCCCATGGACTGCAGCCCACCAGGCCCTCCGTCCATGGGATTTTCAGGCAAGAGTACTGGAGTGGGGTGCCATTGCCTTCTCCGTTCTTAGGTTATGGGGTTGCAAAGAGTCGGACAGGACTGAGCGACTTTCACTTTCACTAGGTTAATCCAAAGTACAACTCAAATGTCCACCAGCAGGCAAATGCATGAACAAATGTGGTGTACTCACACTACAGAATACTACTCAGAAATGAAAGGAATAAACTGTTGGAAACTTCATCAAAATGAATGAATCTCAGTACTACTTTGAATGGCAGACACCAGATAAACAGGCTACAAGACTGTATGAGTCCATTATTTTAAATTCTAAAAACTGCAAACCAACAATGGCAAAGTAGACCAGTGTTTGCATGGGGGTGGAGGGGAGGAAGCGGTGGGAAGGGAAGGATTTCAAAGAGGGATGAGGAGACTATTGGGAGTGATATGTATTAGTTGCTCAGTTGTGTCTGACTCTTTGTGGTCCCATGAACTGTAGCCCGCCAGGCTCCTCTATATATGGAATTCTCCAGGCAAGAATACTGGAGTGGGTTGCTATTTCCTACTCTAGGGGATCTTCCCAACCCAGGGATCGAACCCAGGTCTCCTGCATTGTAGGCATTTTTTTTTTTTTTTTTTTTTTTACCATCTGAGCCACCAGGGAAATGTTTGTTATTTTGATTTAGCTATGGGTTCATGGGTATACAAATATGTCAACACTTATCAAACAGTATTCTTTAAATATGTGCAGCTATTGTAAGTCATTTATATTTCAAGAAGCCTGTTTTTTAAAAAGCAAAAAGAACAGTTTATAGCTGATTTAATGCGCTTTAAGTCCGCAGAGAAATGTATCAATCAGGGCACTTAGCGCTAGTTATAACAAGAAGCCCAGTATCTCCATGACCTGATAAAGCAGAAGTTTATGTTTTGCCTATGTCACAGTCTCACATGGGTTGGGCTGCTCCGGGCAGTTCAAAGCCATGCAGTGACTCAGGGACCGCGGCTTCTTCCATCTTGTGGCCCTGCTGACTTCAAGATACATCTTCACTCTTACCAAAGAGAAGAAAGAGCAGAGATGATCCTGACCGAACCTAGCAGCAGGTGCCCATCAGTCTGCCTACATCCCTTAGGTCAAAACCCAGTTATAATGTAAGAAGGGCTGGGAAATAGAGTCCCCTCCACTCCAGGAGAGAAGAATTGTGCATTCATCTCTGTATCCAGCCAGTCTCTGCCAGAAGGAAAAGAAACATCTCCTCCAAGAGTAGCTATGCACACAAGTATTACAAAAGAATGCTGACCTTTGGAGCCACCCACATTCAGATCCCATCATGGTTTTCTTGAAATGATGAGAAGTCATTTGTTTTATATTTCTCAACTGAAGAGCCTTCTCAAGGATTTCTTATGAAGGAACAGTTTCTACACCAAAGGGAACCCAAGGTTCCAGCTCCTGAGAGGCAGAAAATTATTTACGGTTTATGGATTACTCCCATGACTTCCCCCACTCCTTTTCTCTAATTATCCCCAAGGTTTCAAAACATTCAGAGTTCAGTCTAGGCAAAGGCATGCATCCTGCATCCTACACCATCAGCACCTGCACCTACAGCACGAGGAGAAACTGAACTCAGACCAATGACGCAGAGCTACCGAGAACATTTGCTCAGAGTCTTTGGTGGGATAGAGCAGGATAAAGAGACTCCTCTCTGAAGCATCCAGACAGCCCACTGTGTGACGCTTTGGACAAGCAGTGACTGTGGTAAGGCTGGATCCAATCTTATTATTATCAGCTGGCTGACCATGATAGGGTCTCGTCAGATGTCTATTCCTGGAGCAAACTCCCCCATGGCCGTGAATCTTCTCCAAATTCAGCAGCACTTCTCACCCAGGTGTCTGTGGTCCTGGGGATGACCTGACTTGTCAGAATGTGTCTGGCAGTTACCTACTAGGGCCAACAGCTGGCTGTGCTCAGAATGAGAAGATCTGAGTGTTGAGCTTCCAAGTTCACACTGGTAAGGTGATTGACACAGTTTTTCCTAATATTTTTATTTGCATCCTGGATTTTGAGGGTAATATACTCCATTCAGTGTTTTTAGCCTTACCACTCAACTGAAACCACGGCTGTCACTGTCATCAATGATCTTCTCATTGTCCAAACCCAATGGTCAGCATCTAACTTAACATCAAAGAAGTATGTGATACAGCTGATCACTCCCTCTTTCTCCAAGCACTGCTATTTAGCTTCTGGGGTACCATGCTCCTCAGGTCCTACCTGCCTACTGTTCTTCTAACCCCTGAATATTTGGCCACAGAGCCCCCTCCTGGAAAGTCTTCTCTTGTATGAACTAGGCATTTGGAAAAGCCATGGATTAAGTTCTGTAAATGGAGAATGAGTTTCCCTGCCTCCACCTCCCCAACCTTAATAGCTTTGGACAACTCAGAGAAAATTTCTCTTTCCTTCTTATCTTCCCTCTTTATTCCCTTACTCCCTCTTTTCCTCCCTTCCTTCTTTCCTCCTTCCCTTTCTCCCTCCTTTACTTTTTGGTCAAATTATCTGGAAATCGTCTCCCTCTACAAGTCGTAAATATGGTTTCCAGATACGATAGTTCATTGCCATTTTTCTCTCTCTTAACTTACCTAGGAAAAGTGAAAGAGGACACTTTCATCATTATCAGTGAGAAATGCACCATTTTCGAAAATCAACTTAAACTGTCCCCTTTAGGAACGAGTTCATGAAACGCAAGAGGGAAAAACAATGAATTCATAGAAGCACCTGTTTCCACCCACTTGGAACATAGTCCATGTTTGCCAGCCTGTATGATTAGCTGGGGGAATAATCATCCTCATTTACATAACCTCTTGGCCCTTTAGTATTTCAAGATGGCACCATTCCAGGGGTGCAGTTTCCCTCTAGATGAAGGAAGCTGAAAGTCCACAAATGTCCATCAGATACTCACTGGATATAGCTTCTCTAGAATGTCTAGGAATTTCTGGTTGTTTCTCCATCTCTTAAGAGTCTTGCAGAATGATCTAATATTTGCTAATGTGCGTGTCATCTTTAATAATTCAGTGGCCCAATATTCATTTAGGAAATATTATGAACTACTTGTATATCTACTGCATATAAGCTCTCCTACGGGGTGCTTCAGGCTTGCCAGGTAGCTTGGTGCTAAAGAATCTGCCTGTCAATGTAGGAAACGTGAGTTGGATCTCTGGGTTGGGAAGATCCCCTGGAGATGGAAATGGAAACCACTCCAGTATTCTTGCCTAGAGAATTCCATGAACAGAGGAGTCTGGCGGGCTACAGTCCATGGGGTCACAAAGAGTCAGATGTGACTTAGCAGCTGGGCATGCACTGGGTGCTGCAGCCCTGCCTTGGAGGAACGGACAAGTGCTGCTGCTGCTTCAGTCGTGTCCAACTCTGTGCGACCCCATAGACGGCAGCCCACCAGGCTCCCCCATCCCTGGGATCCTCCAGGCAAGAACACTGGAGTGGGTTGCCATTTCTTTCTCCAATAACAGATAGGTGAGAAGTGTCTAAAAGTTAAACCCTATTCCAAACAGACTGAGCACGCCAGGGGCAGAGGTAAGGGGCTTTCTCTATATCCTCTCCCTCACCTCAATGTAGTGCTGAGGACATAAACAGGTGATCAGTTTCCCAGTGAATTTTCATAATTAAAACTCATAATGGTCACCAGTCAAATTTTGGGGGAAAGAAAGAGCTCCTTTTTCTCACTGTCAGAGGGCATATGACAGTCACAACACCTTCCATGGTAGGAAGTGGTGACACACCAGAGGCTGAGAAGAATACTTCATGGGGTTCAAATCAGAAGGAACTTTGAGCAGATAAGATAAATAAGCACTGAAATTAGCCTAAATACCAAAGGCACTGCTTATTGGGGGGGGGGGGGGCGGGGGGGGGCGGGGCGGGGGAGGGTAGTTTCACATCTTAAAAAATACGCAAGTGGTTAGAAGTTCTAAATACTCATTGCAAAATTGTTTTTGTATTGAAGTCACACCCTTAATGGTTTACACTCAAAAATGGAGCTCATCAACTCTACCCCTGTCAACTCGCTTATGGGATTTGGATCACAGAGAAAGAAATGAAAGGCCTCCTGAGGTAACTGCCATCTCCTCTGCCTCTCGGATCTGACTCAAAATCGTGTCCACATTTACTTAGTGTCTCTCTACTGGTATCTCCTCTGAAGAACAATGCAATATCCCACCTGGGTTAAACCCAAATTAGCCAAGCACTGGCCTTTAGATATTTAAAAATATGTAGAGAGAAATGACCACAGTTCTCATACTGAAATTTCAAATGGCAACTTCCCTATTATACAGTTTTTAATAGTGATTTTTTTTTTTTTTGAGCTAAAATGGAAGGAACACTCAGCTGCTCAGTGAGGCAGAGTTAAAATATTCTGCAAAAACAGCACTTACAGCAGAACCCCTGGGCTACCAATTAATGAACACACAACTATTGGTACCAGACACAGGTGTGCTATGGCGGATTCATGGCCCAGAAAAGGATTTTGCCGTTATTATCTTATCTTTAACAATAAACACTTTATAGCAAACCATTTTTATGATAAGTGACTAAAAAATGTATATAACAGAATCAAACACAGGTACTCCCCGGAATGTTCACTAGCTTTCTCTCACAGCTTTCTCTGCTGGGACCATTACTTCTATTCCACTTACATTGTTTAGTAGGGGTCTTGGTTTTCTGGCTGAACCTGTGAGATTTGTTAATCAAATGAATCCCAGTCCCAGCAAGGGTATCTAATGAACCTATGACAGCATGATCTCTCCAGATAAATTCTGCCAGGGGCCCCAAGTTTCCCTGTTGGGCTGTTTTTTCCTGGTTGAAAACTCTGTGCTTAAAATTTAGTCTTTCGTCTCAATCCTGAGAAATAATGGTCATTGACAGGGAACCCATAATATCCGATACCTTTCTGGGAACAGGAGATCTTCACTTCTATTTTTAAGTACAGTGTATAGGCAGAAAAGTCAAGGTTGCCTGCTATGCAAAACCATCGTGACCCCACCCACTGCAGTGGAACACAGTGGTGGATGAGTGTGAGTATGTGGATTTGGCTGGTGAGTGTGTTGTCTGTGTCAGTGGGCTTGTGAAAGTGTATAAATTTGCATGAATGTGTACTTGTATGTTTCTGAGTGCTTGTGTATGAATATGCTGCTGCTGCTGCTAAGTCACTTCAGTCGTGGCGGACTCTGTGTGACCCCATAGATGGCAGCCCACTGGGCTCCCCCGTCCCTGGGATTCTCCAGGCAAGAAACACTGGAGTGGGTTGCCATTTCCTTCTCCAATGCATGAAAGCAAAAAGTGAAAAGTGAAAGTGAAGTCGCTCAGTCGTGTTCAACTCTTAGCGACCCCATGGACTGCAGATGCTATTTGTGTGTATTTTTGAGTAAATGTGTACAGTTGTGTGTGTGTTCAAATATGTGTTTGTATATGATCACATTTTGTGTGAGTGTATGACAATGAATGTGAGTAGAAAGGTATTGTGTATGGATGTCTATTTGTGTATGAATGTGTGTATGAGTGTAAAAGTGTGCATGTGTCCATTGTGGGGGTGAGTTTGGTTGAGTGTGTGGATGTCTGTATGACTTGTGTGTGTAAATGTGTGTTTGGGTGAGCATGTCAGTGTGTGAATTTGTGTAAGTTGCATATATGTGTAATTTGCAAGTGGGGTTGTATTTTATTGTGGAGGAATGCATGTTGTGGGTGTTATTTGTATATGTGTCATTTTTTGTGTGTTCAAGCATTGCATTGTGTGTATTTGTGCGAATATATTTGTGTGTGTTGGAGTATGTGGGTCTGTGATTGTGTATTTGTGTGTTCTCGTTTGTGAGTGTGTAATTGTGCAAACGCGAGCGTTTGTGTTGGGACTGTGCGCGTCACGGGAATGTGGGTTTGTGTGTTTGTGAGTATGTATACTTGGTTTGCGTGTGTGTGTGTGCGCGCGCGCGATGGAGCGCGCGTGTGAGCCGGGGTGTGCGGTCGCCGCGCGCCGCCAGCTCCTCGCGAACCGCCCCTTCGCGGCGGGAGCAGAGGCTGCGGCCCGGCGGGCGGGCGAGGGAGGGACGCGCGCCGCGGTGAGCGGCTAGCGCCGCCGTCACCGCCGCCGCGCCGACTCTGCCCTTTAAATCGGTCTCCAAGCCGATTACAGCTGATCTCCCACGTGACGTTTTACCTTCTGTCTCCCGGAGCTAGTTGCCCGAGGACAGTCCTTCTCAGCCCGCCGCGGGGCTCGGGCTCCCGCAACTTTGAGCGAAGCGGCGGCCGGCCGGGCGCCCTCGCGGGCCCCTCTCCACTCGGGCGTCGGGGCGCGGGGGCTTCGCTAGGCCGAGGACGGGGCGGGGAGGGCGGTCAGGGCAGGCAGCGTGTCCCGGCCGCGGCCCGCCGTCCCTCGGACCCGCGCGGCGCCGCGCCCGGGAGGCCGACGGCGTGCCGGGTGCGCCGCGTCAGGCAGCGGGGCGCCCCCCACGTCGTCTGGAGCCAGGCGGGCGCGCCCTCGGAGGAGCCGGCGGGGGATGGCCGCGATGCAGGGCTGAGCCCCCCGCGCCCTCACCATGCAGAAGAGCGTGCGCTACAACGAGGGGCACGCCCTGTACCTAGCCTTCCTAGCCCGCAAAGAGGGCACCAAGCGCGGCTTCCTGAGCAAGAAGGCAGCCGAGGCGAGCCGCTGGCACGAAAAGTGGTTCGCCCTCTACCAGAATGTGCTCTTCTACTTTGAGGGCGAGCAGAGCTGCCGCCCGGCGGGCATGTACCTCCTGGAGGGCTGCAGCTGCGAGCGGGCACTCGCGCCGCCCAGGGCCGGGGCCGGGCCGGGCGGCGCCCGGGACACGCTGGACAAGCAGGTACCACGCGCCGTCCCCTCCCTGTCCCCCTGCTTGCGGCCGCGGCGATTCCCAACTCTCCTAACCCCGGAGGTCGAGGGCCCGACCTAACGCAAGGCCCTCGCTCCGAGGTGCCCCTGCGGGGTCTGTGGCAGGACCGCTCCACGCGTCTCCCCATCTCCATCCCACCTTGTCCTCCATCCTTCATCTCTTTATGATCCGTTGGTATAAGGACTCGGCTTTATTTTTTTTTTTTTCCCGTGTCCCGAAAGCGGGCGGGTCCTTTCAGCTTCTTTGCTCACCTCCCATGGCCTCTCTACACCTTGTTCGGAAGGATTTAGTGTGGTGACGTGTGTTGACACCTGTTGGATTTAGATTGGCAAAACGGAACTAACTTAATTGGGAAAGTTTGGTTTCTCCTTTACCCGGCTGCTGCGTGCAGGTTTCTTTGCCTGAGATGTTTGGTCGCTGGCTGAGCAGGGAACACACCGGGCTCCCGGGACGGACAGGCACTTTCTGTTGGTCACTTTCAATCTGTCTTTCTGGTTTCTGTCAGTTTACTTTGCTAACATTTGGCCTGCTGGGTCTAATTATGAAGGTAAATGTGTATCCGTTTCCCTCAGGATTAATATTTAGTAGCCACATTCCTGCTATGTGTAAACACGCGGGCATTTAAAAAGAATGCTTCTGTGTACTTTTCAATGAATGCTTCGAAAATGAATGTGATCTTTTTATCCTGGGTTGTAATTTTATTAGTTTTGCTATGTTTTGTACTCACGGAGGGGGGAAAAAAAAACCCTGCAAATTTAGTAACTCCCGCACCCCATTCCTGCGAATGCGAAATTTGTATTTTTTCAATCACCATTTGTTATTAAAGTTAAAGCAGACTAATTTTATGCTCCCAGATCTTCTCAATTCGCTTCTAGATGTCCACCTGGAAAAAAAGATTGATGGTCTTTGTTGTTGCATAAACATATTTAGCAGGTTAATTTTCCGTGCAAGTCAGACCAAACAGCTTCTACTGCAAACCCCGAGGGCGGCTGTGGGAGGCGCTAGCGATGGAAAGATGAGTAAGATGCCTGCATAACCCCTGGGGGCTCATAAATCAATGTGTAAAGTTAAGAGGAGTTAAAACTAGATGGACCAGAAGTTTGATTTTTCTTTTTTCACTTTGGTTTCACTGTAAATCATTCAGATTTAACTGATTAAGCTTGGTTTAACACACACCTGAAAACCTTAAAAGTATACCCCCTTTGGTTTTTGAGAGCATGTTGAGGGTCTTCGAAAAACTGAGTTCCAATTTTGTAGATGTAGGTACTGGAAATATAAGTTTACATTTCAAGTTAGATATTTTAGAAATTAAATTGAGAGCCAGAGGAGGGGTTTTGAAGAAATATGTAGAGGTTTTTTTTTCAGGATTTTTAAAAAAAATGTTTCTGTTGGTGAGATTTTTCTTAAAGGCATGTGTTCCAAGGCCCATAGGAGCAAAGACAAATAGATTTAAAACGTGTTATTATGTCTAAACTAGAATAGGATACTTGAGATTATTCTGAAGATACATCATTGACTTAATTACAAAGTATTTTTCTCTCTTTGTATGTATGCTAATATCAGGAGATAGCCACTTAAAATAAATAAATAAACTGGGAGTGGGAGTTGCACCGAAACGTGGCTGCCTGTCCTAATAACATATGAAAACCAAGATTTTTCTACTTGGAGAATAACCAGACTCTCATCTTTAGGACAGTTTTCTTTGAAGCATACCTTATAAAGAACTCTAATCTCTATAAATAGTTTGACTCTCCTGCTACTTCGTAATGGAAGTCCAAAATAGGTCTCCTTATAAAAAAATTTTTTTCTCGGTCATACAAGCCATGAGTATTTCTCACTCGTTTCTACATCTCCATGAGGTTAGAAATTAGAACCTGCGGTGATTGTAATAAAACTGAGATAGAGAATACAGCATTCAAAATGGATTAGGAGTCGGATGGGGAAATCTGTTAGTCTGTCTTGTGTTAGACAGCCTTTATGACTTAGGTTGGCTGAGCAGGCTGATATTTTTTCTGTAGTACTATCTGGTTGTGTTTGAAGAATGAAGAAGAAACTGTGAAGATGAGAAGCAAGTAGAAACAGTTTACCTTAAATCTACAGTTTATTTAGTTGGTTCTCTTTCAGTTAATTTGTGTTGCTAACGCGCTGATGCGAAGAGCCCGACTCTTTGGAAAAGACCCTGATGCTGGGAAAGATTGAGGGTAGGAGGAGAAGGGGACGACAGAGGATGAGATGGTTGGATGGCCTCATTAATTCAGTGAACACGAGTTTGAGCAAACTCGGGGAGATAGTGAAGGACAGGGAAGCCTGGTGTGCTGCAGTCCATGGGGTCACAAAGATCTGGATAGGACTTGGCGACTGAACAAGTGTACTCACCTCAGCTAGACACGGTGGATCTGTGAGATGGGTGAGGTAGGGGGAAGATGAGAGGGGCTGAGCAGAGATCCTGTCAAGGTCTGCTTCTCCAAGTATGCTTCTGGAGCTTTCCTCATAAACGTTTCTAGCAACCCCATAAACATACTTGAAGGTTAGGGCTTGGAACAGGTCTTAAGGAGACAGAATCGGTTTCCTCCACTATTTCTGTGTGACTTCTTTAAGGCAAATCTCTTCACATCTCATTAACATTTTTTCTGTTAATGAAATCTGTTTTTTTAACATGTAAATATTAAGAGTTTGGCTCAGATGATTTCTAAGTTGCCTTCCAATTAGGACATCTCCTGCTTCTAGGATTTTAACAGATAGTGTGAGCTTTTTGCTAAGTACAAGGATGTGAAAGACAATTTCACAAGATTTAAAGATTACCAGTCTCTGTAATAAATACTGCGTCTGAGTAGCTAAGGCCAAGCAGGTGATTGAAGTGGACATTCTGATAAATCCTATCAGCAGAGGTTCAGAACTATAGAAACATCATTGCTTGAGACAAAGATGTTCTTACCATTCACATTGAAGGGCGACATATTGTAATGACAGTGACAGTTGATGTAATTCTCGCTATAAAATGCCTCTAATCATTCTTGCCAGTTTAAATTCTACTTCTTCAATTTATTTAAAATTCTAATTAGCTGTGGTAGGTTATGAGAAGAAAACACTCATTGGTTTGTTTCTTCTTAATACTCATTCAAAACGCGTTGGTTGACAAAAGAAAATTAAGGTTTTTTCCTTCATTTTTTTTCTTCCCTCTCTCCTTCCTTCTTTCCCTCTGTCCCTCCCTCCCTCCCACTTCTTTTGTTTATTTCACCATTTTATCTTAAACTGTTTCCAGTTAAGAAGAAAAAAAAGTGATTTTAACTTTCCAAATGTGCCTAGGTTGAAGGATTATTTGCATTGCTCTGTTTTTCTCAATAGTGTCCCAGGATTTCACTTTAGTTGGTCCTCAGGAGATACATGGCTCTTATCAACCTTCTATTAGCTATTTATCAACCTTCTAAGTAGCTATTTCTTAGCGATAGTTGCAGTGATATAGTCAAAATGCTCTCAGTTACAGAAAACTTTAAGTGGTGCTCCTTTTCTCGAAAATATGTGTATTGGTAGCACTTCTTTCTAAAAGAGCTCCATTTATGGAAAATGACAGACTTACCTTTCATTCCAGGTAAAGGTGTTCAAGGGGGAAAGGAATTTGCATTTAGCAGGAACCTTATATGTGCTGGGCTTCCCTGGTGGGTCAGAGGTTAAAGCGTCTGCCTGGAATATGGGAGACCTAGGTTCGATCCCTGGGTCGGGAAGATCCCCTGGAGAAGGAAAATGGCAACCCACTCCAGTACTCTTGCCTGGAGAATCCCATGGAGGGAGGACCCTGGTAGGCTACAGTCCATCTGGTGGCAAAGAGTCGGACTTCCCTTTCACATTCTATGTGCCAAGCTCAGTGTTACGTTCTATTAGCTAATCAAATTGGAACCTCACTTCAGCTCTTGGAGATTGGTAATGTTCTTTCTCATGTTTACCTATGATAAGATTGAGGCTTTAAGAGTTTTAGGGAGATGACCAAAGTCTAACTCTAGGTATGAAGACTGAATAATCTCTGAAGAGTGCCTTATTAAGAAGACTATTTAAATCCACTGAGCTTCAAGAAATTTCAGATCTAGGTGAAATGGAGGTTGGAGTTGTAGTAAGTGAATCACTGTTTAATTTTTTCCTCTTAAAACTGTTTAAGGAGCAGTTTCCATTTTGAGAAATACAGTTTTCAAAGAAAAATGGGCTTTATGTTTAAACAATTGTATGGGCCATTCATTTACTTTGTAGGGAATCTTGAAAAATACTCACTCTAGGGTGAAAGCATACATCCCAGTTAGTCTGATCTGTTTAAGTGGTTGTATCTGTCTTGCCTGCTCACAGGAGAGGCATACAGGAACAAAGTAATCTTTACTTACTCTCCTGGTGGTGTTGAGTGTCCTGTTCAGCCTGATTTCAGTTGTTTCAGAGGCAAGGGAGAGAATATATCCGTTAGTTCTGGAGGTTTAAAGTAGTAGATACTAGTCATATTTGTGCTGAATGAAACATGTTTTAATTTTTAAGGGATTAAAGGTTATGTGATTCGCCCTGTCACCTCATTTCCAGCCAGTCATTTTAGCCTTCCTAACTTGACCACAAGCAGAGGATTTTAATCATTTTATTGAATTAGGCAGAGCTGCCTGCAAGCCCTGAAATATTTGTGGAGGTTAGGGAGTGTGGATGATCGGTTTTTGTTCCAGCTCACGTTAATTGAAATATACTACCAACTCAGTATTTTCTTTTCAACCTTTGCTTATTGAACACAAATAAAGGGTAAACGGAAGAAAAACATTTGTTAAATCTTATAAAATGTTTTAAAGTATAATTTAGGAAAGAAGTGATTTATCACTTGAATTTTGTAATCATTCTTCCAATTAAGATTTGAATGAAGAAAAATAATCTATGGGATTAGAAAAATAGTTTTAATTTTGACTGCACTCAACCTTACTGTTTATATTATTGTATTTATCATTAAGAATTCAGTGTAGAGAAACCCATCTTTGATGGGACAGATGTACATGAAAGTGAATTTTTATTGTGACAAGTATTTTTCCATGGGTTTTAATAAGTGAGTACTAAATACACTACTAAATGGTGGAAAATATTTGTAGTGTAATAACAATTTTTTCCCCTTCTTTCAGGAATGAAAAAGCACAAGTATTTTTCTTTCACTGAATGATAAGTCCAAAAATATGTATGATAACCAAAAGCTTCTGGCTTAGCCAGCAAATATTAGTAGTTTGTTGTAATAGTAGTTATTGATATTGCTGTTTGTTTAATGCAGATTATACTTTTTAGTTGGCCATATTTTTGTCCATATATCTCAATAAATATGCATGATACAATCAATATAATTTTAATTTTGGAGAGTAGAAAAAGTAATGAAATAAGCCATATTGACAAACAATATGGATTTACTCAGGTCTGAAGTCCTGATTTTATGTTTTTATGCCTTGTTTATTTGTCCTATAAGAAAGGGATATGTGTGTATATTTGTGTATGCATATTGTGTATATGTTTATTGAGTTTATCTTCCATCATTGAATATTAAGCACTTTTTGTGCAATTATGTAGTTTATCTTCCATCATTAAAAATCAGACACTTTTTATACAATGAGATGGAGCTTCTCAAGTAGTGCTAGTGGTAAAGAAACTACCTACCAATGCAGGAGACGTAAGAGACACAGGTTCGATCCCTGGAGAAGGGAATGACAGCCCACTCCGGTGTCCTTGCCTGGAGAATCCCATGGACAGAGACTGGCGGGCTGTGGTTCATGGAGCGGCAGAGAACTGGCCACAGCTGAAACAACTTAGCATTCAATTACATATCTTGGAGTTTGCAGGGTTTTATTTCTATCACTAAGACATGTATTTTAAGACAGGAGTTGTAAATACAATCTGTAAATACAATACTATTTACAATGAGTTGTAAATACAATTTGAGGTGATTTTTCAGGACTAATGATTGTGTTAAGTGACATCACAGTATAAATTCCTCTCTGAAATTACCTTAAGACTATATATATGAAAATCTTGGTTAATATTGAAACAAAACTAGCAATGATATTTGTTAGGTATCAGTATAGCACTATGGTAAATGTTTGGTTCAGTTCAGTTCAGTTCAGTCGCTCAGTTGTGTCTGACTCTTTGCAACCTCATGAATCGCAGCACACCAGGCCTCCCTGTCCATCACCAACTCCCGGAGTTCACCCAAACTCATGTCCATCGAGTCAGGGATGCCATCCAACCATCTCATCCTCTGTTGTCCCCTTCTCCTCCTGCCCCCAATCCCTCCCAGCATCAGAGTCTTTTCCAATGAGTCAACTCTTCGCATGAGGTAGCCAAAGTACTGGAGTTTCAGCTTTAGCATCATTCCCTCCAAAGAAATCCCAGGGCTGATCTCCTTCAGAATGGACTGGTTGGATCTCCTTGCAGTCCAAGGGACTCTCAAGTCTTCTCCAACACCACAGTTCAAAAGCATCAATTCTTCGGCACTCAACTTTCTTCACAGTCCAACTCTCACAATGTTTGTTTACTATATAATATTTGGCAATTATTCTAAAAATTGACCATTATTCCAGAATTATTCAATGCAGTTCAGTTGGTATAATTTTCAAATATTAGCTGATCATAAAGTTATAAGTACATTATTTTGGCTCCACCAAAGGGTATAAAATATTTTACCATTTTTCTCCAAGGAATTAAAATATGATTATGTGTATATTTTGGGAGGAAAACAGCAGCAAGTTTTCCTTGATAAAACATTTGTATCAGAAAGTGGAACAAAGATGCAGAAAGCACATATTCTCACAATTTTTCCTTTTTACTAGCACTTGAGAAACTTACGATTCACTAGAAATGAACATTGAAATCATTTTTCTTAAAACTTCTCATAGTGAATGCTGCTGCTGCTAAGTCACTTCCAGTTGTGTCCAACTCTGTGTGACCCCATAGACAGCAGCCCACCAGGCTCCCCCGTCCCTAGGATTTTCCAGACAAGAGTACTGGAGTGGGGTGCCATTGCCTTCTCCGCGTAGTGAATGCAGAATGTTCCAAATATACTTTTAGGGAGAGGGCAGAAAAAAAGAAAAAAGTTTATCTGTGTTTATTTAAGTAGTAATTCTTTTTTATTGAACTATAAAGAAAGAAATGAGAAAGTTGGGGAGGCTTATGTAAGTCATAGCATTAGAGTGCGGTAAGTTAATGAAATCTAGAATTCTCATAACATCTGAGAAGATACAAGTAAAACTACTTTAAGAAAAGCTATGCTTAAAAATAAGTTATTGATTCTTTAGTGCAGTGGTCCCCAACCTTTTTGACACCAGAGACAAGTTTCGTGGAAGAGTTTTCCATGGACGGGATAGGGAGATGGTTTCGAGATGATTCAAGCACATTACATTTATTGTGCACTTTATTTCTATTATTATTAAATCAGCTCCACCTCAGGTCATCAAACATTAGATCCTGGAGGTTGGGAACCCCTGCTTCAGTGCCTTTTTTTTTTTTTTCAATGAAGGCTAAAATTTCTTTTATTGCCTCCTCCCATACTTATGCTGTGAACTGGCTGAGACTGATGATGTTGGGGTCAGCAGGCATCTGAGGGACCCTGGTTACTGATAATTTGCATTCTTTCTTTTCAGTTTCCCGAAATGTTTTATTTTGTCGTTTTCTGATTTAATGTAGACAACGCCTGATTCATTTCCTGAACTATATTTATGAGCTCATGCCATTTGTGTGACTAATGTAAACAGGAGGGTTAGTGCCGTCAAATAGAGGGACGACTGGAAAGCTAGGAGGCTTCTGGGGTTAGAAATATGGGAATGGGGAGGAGGTAGTCTGGCCTTAGGCTCACTGGAGTATCATACCTCATTGCAGAGTTGTAACAAGATGATTTATGATGCACAGGAATAGGTGACCGCTCATATCTGATAGAGCCCGGTGGGCTGCCGTCTATGGGGTCGCACAGAGTCAGACACGACTGAAGCGACTTAGCAGCAGCAGCAGCAGCAGCAGCATATCTGATACGGATTTGCTGTCAACTTAGAGAATGTCACTTTCCAGATCAGATAGTAGTTTTGTGTATGGTTTGGTTCAGAAGTTAAACTGTGGGGGTTTCAGTCTCCACACAGATGCTTACTGGATCCATGATGAGCAGTTTCTCTTTCTAAGCCTGTATCCCTGCCTGTGATGGGGATTGTGGTAGTAGCTGCATCATCTGGTTGTTGAAAGACTCATAGGCAGTCGGTCCATGCCCCAGCACATACATGACACATTTGTCAGCTAGTGTTTGTGTTATTCTCTTTCTAATATAATTCTTTTTAAATATTCTTCTTGTTGCTTTAATTACTAGGGTTGCTTGGCAGGTTTTTCCTTTCTTTCTCTTTAAAAAATACTTCTAATTTAACACAAACAAAATAGAATATTTTAGGGAATACTAATATACTTATTGTCCAGCTTCAACAATATTCAGCTTTCTGCTTTCTTGTTACATTTTTTCCCCACACATGCCTATGTTGTTGTTTGACTCTTTTAAAGCAAGTCTAAAACATCATATTAAATAAGGAGGTTTTTCCTTTTTGGCACAGCCCTTGTTTGGCGCTGAAGATTGTAGTAGGTGTAGCTCTGAAGAGAACGATCCTGGAAAGAGTTGTAATGTGTTTCTGATTTAATGTGTGTTATTGTAATTGTCATCATCTTTTTGTTCCTTTGATATCATTATAAAGGAGGAAACCGGAGACAGTAGTTGTGAAGATATAAAGGTAGTAGAAATAGGTTTTAAATAAGGCCTGGCTTGTTAAATCCTAAAGAAAAGAAGTCTGAAATCAGTTGTTTAACCATGACTATGGTGTAAAAAGTATTTTCATGATTTGACCCCATTGTAGGGGAAATTGAACTTCCCTGGTGTCTCAGACGGTAAAGAATCCGCTTGCAATGCGTGAGACCTGGGTTCGATCCCTGGGTTGGGAAGAGCCCCTGGAGGAGGGCATGGCAACCCACTCCAGTGTTCTTGCCCGGAGAATCCCCATGGACAGAGGTACCTGGAGGGTTACAGTCCATGGGGTCCAAAGAGTTAGATATGACTGAGTGACTAAGCGCAACAGACATAGAAGAAATTAAATTATTGGTGGTTTTCTTATTGAGGGATTCTTATCTTTATTGAAATCTACTTACCAAACTCTTCCAGCAGCTGAAAGAGTCTTGTTTAGAGTTAAGAGTGAATGCTTTCTCTTCTGATGCCATTGGTACTTCTTATCTCTCAGTATTTTGCATAGCTTTGCAACAATCAGGACATTATCCATAAACCAGTGTTTCATCCATCTATCAAAATCAGTTCTGAGACCCAGCAGTAGTAAATGCTATTTTAAGGCAGTTGAAGTGAAGTGAAGTCGCTCAGTCATGTCCGACTCTTTGCGACCCCATGGACTGTAGCCTACAAGCCTCCTCCGCCCACGGGATTTTCCAGGCAAGAGTACTGGAGTGGGTTGCCATTTCCTTCTCCAGGGGATCTTCCCAACCCAGGGATCAAACCCAGGTCTCCCACATTGCAGGCAGATGCTTTACCATCTGAGCCACCAGGGGACATAAGGGAACTTCAGTATGTTTTCCTATCCTATGTCAATAAAGATCTAATATTTTTAGGCCATTTTTCTTGTCATTGGATGATTGCTATAGATTGACCAGTCCAAAAATTTTTTTTTTCCCAAGGGGTTCCAAAGTGGGGTGTGGAAGCTTAGAGTGAGCACTTTCCATGTTAGTTCGAGCAGTTTACACCAGTTGTCTGTACACTCAAACCAAACGGAACCAAAACTTCACCAGCCAGGAGTCAAACTCGAAACAAAAGGCAAAGAAATGCCCAGAAACCAAAAGCCAAGTGGCAAGAGTGTCCCCCAAAAGATGATAAAGTGATGCCCAGAAATCAAAAGCCAAATGGCGTAAATGCCAAACATGACTTCCCAGTTCCACTAATCCTGAGACCTGGCAGAGTCAGCGTTAGCAGCCCTTTTCACTGATGATATAATTTCAGGCAATTTCTTGTTGGTTTCCTGCAAAGAAGTTACTCTATCATTTCCTCTTTTAGAAGCTTCTAGATACAAGTCAAAGTAAGCATGGCTGGCCTTTTCTAATTGTGCATGCAAAATGTCAGTTTTGGAATATCAAAAGAACCCCAATTTGGCCATTTTAGGTTGAGATCTCTTTTAGTATAATTTCTCCAATTAACTAGTTACTTGCAAGTATGAGCTCCGTACATATTGTACAAGATTCTGGCTGGAGTGTTAGTCAGAGGCTGGCTTTCTGACACCCCTTTGTTTCTGTTTTTGAGAGATTCTGTTTCCATTTTAAGCTGGGTAAAAATCACTAGTTAACTTGCGTAGTGGGCCAACGTGCTATTTGTGAGCTTAACTCCTCCAGGAGTTATCCCAGAGTTGTTTCAGCTTGTCTTACATGTCTCGGATTCTTCAATCTAAGACCACCGTGGCTGCTCAGGTAGCTGCATGGCCAGTTCTTACGTGCAAACCCCAGGCGAGCAAGTATTTTAATTAGTGAGTGGGTTTCGCTATGGGACCACTGCATGGTATGAGGACTAAGGCAAAGTGTCAGATCGGTCTCTTACTTAAACACTCAGCCAAGACCCTTCAGTCCCCTGAAACAGAGTGACCTTGGCATCATTCAGCCGAGCCCCAGGTGTTCCCCGAATTTTTTCCCAAATAAGCCCTCCCTGCCAGTACCTTTCCACTAGGTGGGCTATTCCCCTGGCATCTTTCAGCCATCCCCCCTCCCCCGCCCACCCAGTATCTTTTGACTGGGTGGTCGGTTCTTTCAACTGAGCCGCCTCAGGGTCCAGACCATGAGTGGGTATGCCCTGGATGCTCCACTCTCTCCCCCCGCCCCCAGTATCTTTCCTACTGGGAGGGGTTAGGTGAACTGCTCCACCGCCAAATAAAACTCAGAATCTCAACCAATCCAGGAGATTCAAGAACCAGGAGAGACTTACCCACATTTGTCTGCACTCCCCGAGGAGGCGGATGGGTGCAAGGCACCACTGCTGGTACCAAAGCTCTGGTTCCTCATGAAGTCCAGTCGAAGGAAGGAAGTCCACTCTGGGTCGCTTCATCGGTTGCCATAACTGTTGACTAAAAAGTTGTACAACTTCAGAGTTGCAAGTTAAGCTTAATTTGGGGCAAAATGAGGACCGCAGACTTGGAGGCAGCACCTCACATAGCTCTGAGAGACTGCTATTTTAAGGCAGTTACTAAGGTTTAATTAGTCAGGTGTATAGTTTGCTTTTGGGGGCAGGAGGAGAAGGAGACGACAGAGGATGAGATGGCTGGATGGCATCACTGACTCGATGGACGTCTGAGTGAACTCCGGGAGTCGGTGATGGACAGGCAGGCCTGGTGTGCTGCGATTCATGGGGTTGCAAAGAGTCGGACACGACTGAGCGACTGAACTGAGCTGAGCTGAACTGAACTGATAGTTTGCTTTTCCTAGTGCTGCGGAGGTTTCCAGGGTTCGCTGGCTGCTGTCACATGATTATTTGCTTTAGGCAAGGGAGGGACATGAACTCAAGCTGTCTTGAATAATGGGGACCTCTCTGTGTGGTAGGGGGATAGTGGGAATATTATAAAAGGGCAAGTATTGCTCTATCTTTATTGTGACCAGCTATGACTTGGGCTTCCCTGGTGGCTCAAGGGTGAAGCGTCTACCTGCAGTGCAGAAGACACCGGTTCAGTGTCTGGGTCAGGAAGATCCCCTGGAGAAGGAAATGGCAACCCACTCTAGTATTCTTGCCTGGAAAATCCCGTGGACAGAGGAGCTGGGCAGGATACAATCCATGGGGTCACGGAGTCGGACATGACTTAGCGACTAAAGCACTACAGCTGTGTTTTGGACACTGGTGTTGGCTGACGTGTTCAGTGTGTGGCCTCTGGTTCCTCATGGCTCCTGTTTTCTCGTCGTTTCTGCTTCCCTTACCTGTATGCTGCCGTGCCTCTTGTGGTACTGACTCAGCATGGTACGGCCCTTCTCTCTGCTTTTACTGCTTTGGTTCTCACTGCGGCATCTCTTATTCACTCAGTGTATTCAGGCTCGTCTTTTTGTGAGAGGGAATCTCATTGGCTCAGCTCATGTTTGGAGGCTAGACAAGACTGCTGGACTCTGACCAGTCCGTGGACTGGCTGTCAGTCAGCAGGAGCTGTGGATTAAGGGAGTTTCATGAAAAGCTTGGTGGATGTCAGAGACATTATTATTAACATGTCTAGGGTATTCATCAAGCTAGTAAATAAATATTATTTTCACTAACTAATATGTATACATTGTAAGCCACCTTCTCTTCCTTCAGTAGCAATTTTACATCCTCACCTTATCAATAAGATCTTTCCAATAAAACAGTGTCTGTCCTCTGGTCCTGATTGGCCTCTTATGTTGCTAAGGATTCATGTTCATAACTTCTCTTTACTTTCTAATACTTTAATAGTAAACGTTGTTTGAATGTTGTTCTTTTAACAGTAAATTACAATATAAACCTGTTTTCAGGGTATAGCATACGTATAGAAAAGTGCACAGATCACAGGTGTGCTTCTTCCTGAATGTTCACAGAGTGATCATATTTTTGTAAGCAGCACCCAGATCAAGTCATTGACATGTTTAGCCCTCCAGAAACTAACCTTTTTCTGTTCCTCTTCAGTGCTCCTACCCATGGGTAGCCACCATCCTTACTTCTAACGTCATGGATTCCTTTTGCCTGTTTTTGAACTTCATCATAGACTCATGCAGTAAGGACTCTTCTGTGTCAGGCTTCTTTCCCTCAACATCATATCTGTGAGTTTTGGATGACACTTCGGATGCTGTGGTTCATTCCTTTTCATTTCTTTGTAGTATTCCATCGGCTTGAGTATACAGTGGTTGATTGGTCTATTCTTTGTCTACTGTTGGTGAAACATTTGAATTGTTTCCAGATTGAGGCTATTACAAATAATATGGCGATGGAAATTCTTGTACAGAACACAAAATTCACGTATATGTCCAGGAGTTAACTTTTCGGTTCATAGGACTTACTTATATTCAACTTCAATAATTACTGCTAAACAGTTTTCTGAAATAGTTATATCAATTTGTGTTACTGCTAGCAATGTATAAGAATTACAATTGCTCTGCATCCTTGCTAATAGTTGGTATTATCAATCTTTTTAGTTTTAAGCCTTCTAGTAGACATGTAGTAGTATCTCATGTTGGTTTTCATTTTTATTTCTCTGATATTTAACTTGAACATTTTCCCAAGTATTTCTTGACCATTTGAACATTCTCTGTTTTGAAGTGCTTATTCAGTCTTTTGCCCATTTTTCAGTTGAGTTGTCTTATCTTGTTGATCTGTGTGTGCATGCTAAGTCACTTCAGTGGTGTCAGACTCTTTGCGGCCCTATGCACTGTAGCCCTTCAGGCTCCTCTGTCCAGGGCATTCTCCAGGCAAGAATATTGGAGTGGGTTGCCATGTCCTTCTCCAGGAGATCTTCCCAACCTAGGGATTGAACCCTTGTCTCACATCTCCTGCACTGGCAGGTGGGTTCTTTACCAACAGCACCACCTGAGAAGCCCTTATTGATCTGTAGGAGTTTTTAAATATTAAGTTAAACTATATGAATTGCCATTTTTGAATGTCAAAATAAGTGAATATCATCTTGTTCATCCTAGTATGTATGAAGACATGAGTCCTTTGTCAGTTACATGTATTGGAAATATTTTCTCTACTCTGGTTTGCCTTTATACTTTCTTAAAGGTGTTGTTTGATGATGAGAAGTTTAAAATTTTATTGTAGTATAAAGTATATTCATTTTTCTTTGTGGCATTTGTCTGCCCATGAAATGAGTGCGGTGTGGATAGGGACAGCATCTGGAGGTGCTTTGTATGGAAGGTGCAGGAGCTGGGGTCTCCCTTGTTGCTCTGCGGTCAAAGCAATCAAGTGGATCACAGAAGATGCAGCCGTAGGTCAAACAGAATGCCCTTGCAGCAGCTTCAGATTGCCACACCAGGATGTTTCCCCTTTGAGAAAAGCTCCAGGGGCAGTCTACAGGACAAAAATATCTTAATGTTCTTTCCTCTCTCATACCTCCTGAAGCCTGAGGTGTTCCCTCCCTACATGGTAGGTTGTTCTTCCTCTAGAGATGCGATACATGTATATGCACCAGAGACTTGTACAAGGATTCTGACAGCGGTGTTATTCACAAACGAGGGTGTTCTGTTCCAGTGCTTCTAACTTCACTTTTTCAGTCATCCCCAGTTCACACCTGCCTTTCATCTCAAAGGGTCAGATGCGAGAGGAACAAGGTACTTTTACTAACTTAACCAGAGCTAAGCTTGAATTCCTGACAGCTACCTTTCAACTATACTGCCACCTGGAGGATGTATCATCCAGGCTGACCTGGGGCTGCTGTTAGTGAAAGAAAAATGCCTTATGCCCAATACTGGTCGAAACTGAATCCTCAGTTTTCAAAATACATCTGTGTAACGCTCTGTAATCCTTCCCCCTTTGTCCTGATGCGTACCCAGGAAATGATCGAGAAGGGATGAGCCCTTTCTTGGAATACCTGTATTCAGTAATCAAACTGCCTTGCTGAAATATCTGGACCGGGAGGGAATGAGGGAGAAAGAGGTGGACAGTCAGTCCACTGTTAAGTGCACAGGTTATTTCCAGGGCCACAGTGGGGTGACTGGAAACCACTAACCCCTAACCCAAAAGAGTACCAACAGTGGTGAGGCGGCGCTGGGGGCCCTGAGAGGGCTTCAGGTGTCTGGTGGAGGCAAGCTTCCAAGAGTGGGAGGGGTGACACCCCTCATGACATGGCCTCTCCCATTGCGAGACAAATGGGTCAACTTTGGACCTGAGTCACAAGCCTGCCCTGCAGCGGAAGCCCTCTGCATTAGAGTCAGCCTCCATCAGCGGCTTGATTCCAGCTGGCCCACAGCCCTTCCTGTGGCACCTGCGTGCCTGATCCAGAGAGTTCAGTCAGCAGACAGTTCAGTCAGCTCCGCCCCCCGCCCCATTCATGTTTCCAAAGAAGGATCTTTGAATCTTACCGTCTGTGGTTTTCCAAGTGCTAGAGCAGACAGCTGTGCCATTGCCAACAGCCACGAAGTCTGAGCCCTGCCCTCTGGCTGGAGCAACTGCATCTGCTCTTTCTTCTGCATTGCTGACACTGAGACTGACCAGCCACAGCGCGCCGAGGATACCGCTGGGTTTCAGCTTAGCCAAACCATCAGTGAATCAGGCCCGGATATTTAGGGAGTTTCTGTGAATCAAGGATCCTATTGAGTCAGTGGCTTTGCCTCAGGTAGCTGAGCAGATAAAGTTTCCTACAGAGAGAGAGAGATGCTGCTGTTTAAAATGTAAAACTGAGATGCTTCTGGGGCCACACCAACTACATTCTTAAACATACCTTTTCCATTAAACAAACAAGATCTGAGCCCTGCCTACCTTGTCAGTTCTTGAGTCTGAGTTAACTCATCCAAAAATGGGAATTTCAGATTGGAAAGTTATAAGTCCTCTATGGGTCAGTTTCAACAAGGACTCAGCTGTAAACTAATGGTCACCTTCATGCCTTGTAATTTTGTTTGGATGCTGGACATTGTTTATGAAAAACCCAAAGAGGTAATTTCAGTTTCTGCGTGACATTATTTTCCTTCAGAGAGGATTTACTTTTGGTTTCTTGCTGGCATTAATGTGGGGTCGTTTATACTAATCCATTCTGAGGATGAGCTGGTGAAAGTTGGGTTTCAGGTTTGTGAGAGCAGTTTCCACTATGTCCTGATTTCTAAAGTATAGCCTTTCCAAGATCTTATCAGGAATTCTAAGTGTTTACATAATCCTGTCCTCCTTGGTCTCTTCACAGCCCCATGGGACTGCCAAAAACTCAGTGCTGATTTCCAGCCTCTTAGCTGCTGCTTTCTGCCTGGCCTCTTAGCCTCTTGGCTCTGTACTACTTCAGTTCAGTTCAGTGCAGTTCAGTCACTCAGTTGTGTCTGACTCTTTGCGACCCCATGAATCACAGCACGCCAGGCCTCCCTGTCTATCACCAGCACCCGGAGTTCATTCAAACTCATGTCCATCGAGTCAGTGATGCCATCCAGCCATCTCATCCTCTGTTGTCCCCTTCTCCTCCTGCCCCCAATCCCTCCCAGCATCAAAGTCTTTCCAATGAGTCAACTCCTTGCATGAGGTGGCCAAAATACTGGCGTTTCAGCTTCAGCATCAGTCCTTCCAAAGAACACCCAGGACTGATCTCCTTTAGAATGGACTGGTTGGATCTCCTTGCAGTCCAAGGGACTCTCAAGAGTCTTCTCCAACACCACAGTTCAAAAGCATCAATTCTTCGGCGCTCAGCCTTCTTCACAGTCCAACTCTCACATCCGCACATGACCACTGGAAAAACCAAAGACTTGACTAGATGGACCTTTGTTGGCAAAGTAATGTCTCTGCTTTTCAATATGCTGTCTAGGTTGGTCATAACTTTCCTTCCAAGGAGTAAGCGTCTTTTAATTTCATGGCTGTAGTCACCATCTACAGTGATTTTGGAGCCCCCCAAAATAAAGTCTGACACTGTTTCCACTGTTTCCCCATCTATTTCCCATGTAGTGATGGGACCAGATGCCATGATCTTCATTTTCTGGATGTTGAGCTTTAAGCCAACTTTTTCACTTTCCTCTTTCACTTTCATCAAGAGGCTTTTTAGTTCCTCTTCACTTTCTGCCATAAGGGTGGTGTCATCTGCATATCTGAGGTTATTGATATTTCTCCCGGCAATCTTCATTCCACCTTGTGCTTCTTCCAGTCCAGCGTTTCTCATGATGTACTCTGCATAGAAGTTAAATAAGCAGGGTGACAATATACAGCCTTGAATTACTCCTTTTCGTATTTGGAACCAGTCTCTTGTTCCATGTCCGGTTCTAACTGTTGCTTCCTGACCTGCATATAGGTTTCTCAAGAGGCAGTTCAGGTGGTCTGGTATTCCCATCTCTTTCAGAATTTTCCACAGTTTATTGTGATCCACACACCCAAAGGCTTTGGCATAGTCAATAAAGCAGAAATAGATGTTTTTCTGGAACTCTGTTGCTTTTTCAATGATCCAGCAGATGTTGGCAATTGATCTCTGGTTCCTCTGCCTTTTCTAAAACCAGCTTGAACATCTGGAAGTTCACAGTTCACATACTGCTGAAGCCTGGCTTGGAGAATTTTGAGCATTACTTTACTAGCGTGTGAGATGAGTGCAGTTGTGCAGTAGTTTGAGCAGTTTCTGGCATTGCCTTTCTTTGGGATTGGAATGAAAACTGATCTTTTCCAGTCCTGTGGCCATGGCTGAGTTTTCCAAATTTGCTGGCATGTTGAGTGCAGCACTTTCACAGCATCATCTTTCAGGATTTGAAATAGCTCAACTGGAATTCCATCACTTCCACTAGTTTTGTTCGTAGTGATGTTTTCTAAGGCCCCCTTGACTTCACATTCCAGGATGTCTGGCTCTAGGTGAGTGATCACACCATCGTGATTATCTGGGTGGTGAAGATCTTTTTTGTACAGTTCTTCTGTGTATTCTTGCCACCTCTTCTTAATATCTTCTGCTTCTGTTCGGCTCATACCATTTCTGTCCTTTATCGAGCCTATCTTTGCAATTGGCAAATTCATTGAGAGGAACAACTTCAAAGACTGTTAGACTCACTAGTTTACTTCCCTTCTCTATGGTCTTTACTTCTTAGGCCCTGGCTATCTTGTTAGTGCATTGATGCTTTCAAATGGATTTGTGTGAGTGTGTGTGTGTATGTGTGTATGTAGATGTGTGTTATGTCCAGCTTTTCTAATTGTCCCTAGTGTGTGCATGTTAGAGTGGTTGGGGAGGGTCTATAACAAGTTACCTGGCTGTTACCACTTAGAAATGAGTTTTAATAGTGAGTCTAAAAGTGAGTCAAACTCCTTTCAAAACAGTGGAAGAATTATCTTGTTTCCTTTTTCCAGAAATGTATCTGTTAATTGCTTGTAATTCAGTAATAATAAAATACTAAGAAGTCAAATCACAACTAATCCTTATTTTATCAATTTAATTCTGAACATCTTTGAACATGTGTATTCTGAGATGTAATATTTCCTCATCTTGAAAATGGGTATAGTTCCTACTTTGTAAAGAAAATGGTAGTATTAAATTGACATAAAAGTTTATAAGACACTTTTCACATAGTGACAGTTTTTATATTTTTTAAATTCAAGAATGTCCCTTTAAATTCTTCACAGTTACATTTTTTTCCTTTAAGTGAGGGCCATTTAAACAGGAGGTCAGTTGAGAGTTTGCTTACTGTAGGTGTGTGTTCTGTTCATTTTATGGTCCATTTTGAGAACCAGATAGCTCTCTGCCTAGTTTGTTGGCATCTTTTTGAGCCCAAGGTTTTTAAGGTCTGTGGAAAATATTTAGTGGATGACAGATTCCTCAAGAAATAGTTGGAAGATTACTTTTACTAAGTGCAGGAGAATATTACCTAAATAGGTTAGTGAGAAATTTTTGTCATTTAGATGTTTTCTGTTGCATAGATCCTTCTAATGGTGATACATTTAAATATATTAATGAGATTAATAGGTAATTTTTCAGAAGAAAAATATAGCTAAATTAATATTTGTACTTTAAAGGTTCAGCCTTTTATAGAGGGTATTTAAAATGTATACTAAAAAATAAATCCACAGCTTACTCATTTTTCTCCCTTTTGGTACAAATTGCCATGTTGACAGAATATTTTTATTTTTATTATTATTGCTTTTTCTTTGTTGTCCTGACTTTAACAAAAATCTTTATTGGAGATTTACCAATACAATGTAGTGTTAGTTTTAGGTGTATAGCAAAATACACACACACACATATTGTTGTTCAGTCACTAAGTTGTGTCCAAATCTATGACCCCATGGGCTGTAGCCTGCCAGGCTTCTCTGTCCATGGGATTTCCTAAGCAAGAATACTGTAGTGAGTAGCTATTTCCCTCTCCAGGGGATCTTCCTGACCCAGGCATTGAACCTGAATCTCTTTCTTGGTAGGCAGATCCTTTAACACTGTGCCACCTGGAAAGCCTATATATACACACCCTGTATACCCTATATATATATCTATATATCTATATATATCTCCCTAGTAACTCAGCTGATAAAGAATTCGTCTGTAATTCAGGAGACCCCTGTTCGATTCCTGGGTCGGGAAGATCCCCTGGAGAAGGTTTGGCTACCCACTCCAATATTCTTGGGCTTCCCTGATGGCTCAGATGATAAAGAATCTGCCTGCAATGTAGGAGACCTAGATTCCATCCTGAGTTGGGAAGATTCACCTGGAGGAGGGCATGGCAACCCACTCCGGTATTCTTGCCTGGAGAATCCCCATGGACAGAGGAACCTGGCAGGCTATAGTCCATGGGGTTGCAAAGAGTCAGACACCACTGAGCGACCAAACAAGCAAGCAAGCAAGTATATATCCATATGTATATATAAGTTGAATATATGTATATTCTTTAAAAAATTCTTTTCCCATAAAGGTTAGTACCGAATTTTGAGAATTCCTGGTGCTATACACTAAGCCCTTGTTTAGTTGTCTTCTTTACATATAGTAGTGTGTATATGTTAATCCCAGTCTCCTAATTTAACAGAACATTTTTAAAGCAACTTTTTATTTATAAAAATAATCTTATGAAGGAATTGGAAACTGCTTGGTTTAATTGGGCAAGCAGTGAGTTCTAACTGAAAACCAGGGCAAATAAGCCTAAAGAGCTAATGTATAGCCGTGGTGGCCATACTTGGGCTCTCCTGGTGGCTCAGATGGTAAAGAACCTGCTTGTGATGCAGGAGACCCAGGTTCGATCCCTGAGTCAGGAAGATCCCCTGCAAAAGGGAATGGCAACCCACTCTAGTATTGTATCAAAACTGAAAATATGCTAAGAGAATAGATAGCAGATGCACTTATTGGACAAAATGCTAACTATGCGAGGAGATGATACGTTAACTAGATTGACTGTAGTAATTATTTCACCAGGTTTATAAAATCATCATTATGTACACCTTAAATATATATATATATATAATTTTTATTTTAAAATAAATAAATCTATTCATTAAAAAAGTAATGTTTCTGGGGATCCAAAGGATATCTTGGTTACTATGCAATACAGTATTGTATACTTGAAATTAATTACCGGAGCAGATCTAAAATGTTCTCACCACACAAACACACAGGTACACGAGGTTACAATGTAAAGTGATGGATTTGTTAGCTGACCTTATCCTGGTGATTATTTCACAACATATAGCATATCAAATCATCAGGTACACTTTAAACTTACACAGTGTTATTTGTCAGTTATATCTCAATGAAACCGGGGAAAGAAATCAGTGAATGGATACCAATAGTATATATTTTCTGACTCCATGAATTATATATAGAAGTGATTGGTTGTTTTTGCAACACTGTAGCCCAAGTGGATACCAGTAAAAATGCCTGCATTCTTATCCCAGTTCTTTGAGAGAATAATTAAGGCATTATCTAATTTCTTGAACATTTGGTCAGGGATGAAAAACAGAGCTTGTTTGTTTGTAAATAATTGAGTGTAAATGATTGATGTTTGTGATCTTGAAACTATCTTGGTATCTCAGACACTGCCCATGAACCCAAATAGACCTCACCTTAACCAGTGTCTAGTCTTCTATTTTTATGCAGTTGCAATACAAATTCAAACTATTATTATTTAAAAATTAAATAATGATATATAATTCTATTTAACTTTCAAAATACATTCACATATTTTAACCATTTGATTTCTTAATAACTCTGTATTACTTGTGTTTCCTTTATAATTTCTAACTTTTTAGGCACATGGTTAAACTTATTAGTGAATTATAAAATTAATTCTCTGAAAAAGGAATGTTTTTCATGTGTATAATTTGAAGTCAGAGAACTATAAGAAAATTAATATTTCTTGAAATCCCATTCCTCAGAAAAAACCATATATTGAATTGTCAGAGGATTTCTTTCAGGAATTTTTTCATGGATATGAATATAATAAACAGACATTTTAAAAGTAAAGCATAATCAATATCATATTTTATATGTAGAGTTTTGGATCTTGAGTTTTTAATTGAACATTGTATTGTGAGCATTTTGTTTGTCAGTAACTATCTTTCAAAACATTATTTTAAATTACCATACAACATTCTTGCTATCACACAGATGTACAGTAAACATTCTGCTGTCTGATGTTTAGATTGTTTTAATGTTATAAAGCTGTGCTTTGGTGTAGTAAGTAATGCTGCAGTGAACCTCAGGATGACATTTGTGAAAAAATTGTCAGGGCAGGTGGAGCCGCAAGCATTTAAATTAATAAACAAAGAAGCAGGAAGTGATAGGCAGCTTTTAGCTATGACCATAAGGGTATTTCCCTCAACTTCTCCACCTTAATTAAAAGCTATTTTCTCTAATAATTGTCCCACTTTCATTTCAAGGTAGTATTGTAACTGGTTGAAAACCCAACAGGAAATGTTAATTCCTAGAATGGAGGTACAATCTCACCTGTGAGTAAAATACAGGAACAAATATGGCCCAATACAGTAGTCTAATTTGGGAAAATAAAACTATAGACCTATAAATGCATTTTGGTGGGATTTACTCTTCTTAGGGGAGAAGGCAATGGCACCCCACTCCAGTACTCCTGCCTGGGAAATCCCATGGGTGGAGGAGCCTGATAGGCTGCAGTCCATGGGGTCGCTAAGAGTCGGACACGACTGAGCGACTTCACTTTCACTTTTCACTTTCATGCACTGGAGAAGGAAATGGCAACCCACTCCAGTGTTCTTGCCTGGAAAATCCCAGGGACGGGGGAGCCTGGTGGGCTGCCATCTATGGGGTCGCACAGAGTCGGACACGACTGAAGCGACTTAGCAGCAGCAGCAGCAGCAGCAGCAGCACTCTTCTTAGGAGGTGTTTGTTTTGATTAGTTCGAGTGCCTAGGACCATGATAAATGAGCTCTGTTTGAATGAATAAAGTAGAAATGCCTGAAATTACCACATTCCATCGATTTTAAGCATACTTGGATTGTAATGTTTTACATTTTGTGAAATTAGAATATGTTTCAATCAATGCACACATTTGGTTGATGTGACAATACTTTTCCTATACACCTTTACTAATTTAGGTGCGTTTAATGATACCATGGGCTTCCCAGGTGGCTCATGGTAAGGAATCCACCTGCCAATGCAGGAGACACAGGAGATGCAGGTTTGATCCTTGGGTCAGGAAGATCCCCTGGAGGAGGAAATGGCAACCCACTCCAGTATTCTTGCCTAAAAAATTCCATGGACAGAGGAGCTTGGCAGGCTACAGTCCATGGGGTCTGAAAGAGTTGGACATGACAGTATGAACACACTTAATGATACCATGATAGACACAGAGTGGGAATTTTCAGACTAAGATACTTGACAGTTGTGTTTGCAGTGCTGTTTGCTCTGTGTGTTTGAGCCTGACATTGACATTGACACTGAAGTCACTCAGTCGTGTCCGACTCTTTGCGACCCCATGGAGCCTACCAGGCTCCTCCGTCCATGGAATTTTCCAGGCAAGAGTACTGGAATGGGTTGCCATTTCCTTTTCCAGGAGATCTTCCCGACCCAGGGATCGAACCCAGGTCTCCCGCATTGTAGGCAGATGTTTTACCGTCTAAGCCACCAGGGAAGTCCAAAAAAAATAAAAAACTATGGAACGCTTCATGAATTTGTGTGTCATTTGAGCCTAGAGGTATATAAATATCTTTATTATATCATAGGCTTCCCCGGTGGCTCAGATGATAAAGAATCCGCCTGCAATGCGGGAGACCTGGGTTCGATCCCTGGTTTGGGAAGATCCCCCGAAGGAACGCCTGTCTAACCGCTCTAGTATTCTTGCCTGGAGAATCCCCATGGACAGAGGTGCCTGGTGGGCTACAGTCATGGGGTCGCAGAAAGTCAGACATGACTGAGCAACTAAGCACAGCACATATTGTATCATATGCAGTGGGCTTTTGACCTTTTGATAATAATTAAATACAAGGATGAGGAGTGTCCTGACCACATGAGAAAGAAGAAAATTCAGTGCTTGGTTTTTAAGGTGTTTACTCTCCTTTTATCGCGGTTGTTATCTCTTCCTGCAGCCCCTTTAAATCACATGATCGTTGGTCACTAAAATTCAAGATGTTGCTTCTCCATAAAACATTATCAACTTTTTTGGCAGTGGGTCTTTATTTTTCAAATTCTTCCATTGTGGTTAGAGAATGGCAAATTTGACAATTCTAGCCTGTCCTTTGGAGACGGCAATGGGAACCCACTTCAGTACTCTTGCCTGGAGAGCCTGGTGGGCTGCCGTCTATGGGGTCGCACAGAGTCGGACACGACTAAAGTGACTTAGCAGCAGCAGCAGCAGCAGCAGCAGCCTGTCCTGAAATTGAATTGTGTTAACCTTTAGTGATTTAACGAAACCAGAGCAAAACAATTAAACCCTCCTGGGATACTCATTCTTTCCTACCTTTGATGTTGTTAACGGCTGGCTTGCTTCTTGGGACTTCCGATCCTTTCCACCGAGAACATCTCTCCTGTTCCTGGTGTTCCACCAGCCCTCCCCCTCACACCTCTCCCTGTGGCTTTTGATACTAAGAATGATTTTGGCCCCAAGCAGAACTTCTGAAAGAATGTCACTGAACCTCTTCTGTCCTCTTATTTTAAAACTTATATGTTGCTGTGAATTTAAATAAATGGGCTTTCTAGTTTTGTTGTTTAGACAAAACATTTATGTATTGTTATTGATGTATAGTTAATTTACAACGTCGTGCTTATTTCTAGTATACAGCAAAGTGATTCATATATACATATATATGTGTATTTTCTATGTCTGTGAGTCTATTTCTGTTTTGTAAATAAGTTCATTGCTATCTTTTTTTTTATATTATACAAATAAGTGATATCACTTGATATATATCTTTCTCTCTCTGACTTACCTCACTTAATACAGTAACCTCTAGGTCCATCCATGGTGCTGCAGACGGCACTATTTCAGTCTTTTTTATAGCTGAGTAATAATCCATTGTATATATGTATCACATCTTCTTTATTCATTCATCTGTCAGTGGAAATTTAGATTGCTCGACAAAACATTTCATTTGAAGATTATTTTAGCATCCTGGAAGGCAGGTTTGTTTGGAGACTCTGTCACTTTCCATAAAGGAGGAAAGCCCTATGCCTTTTCACCTGGCAGTCTTGTTGGCTAGAGCTCTCACAGACCACACCTCCTGCATACCCACTTCCCAGATTCCTCAGGATTGCTGCTCATGACATCACAGTAAAACCCACTTGAGTGTCTTCCAGATACTTCTAATCTCTTTTGCACATTTGTATAAAAGTTACTAAAAGTTTTGGAGCTGAGTTTTTATGTATGACATGCTACTGTAGTTGCAATACACCAACACTAGTTACTTATCTAATCACTGTTATGAAGTGAAAACCTTCCGTGTCAGGTTTTATTAAGACTTGTTTTTGTTCATACTATTTGGCTTAATTGATATCACAGCAGGATTCCAGGTTTTCCAGGACAATCTTGATTTAAAATATTCTATCTCTACAGTCCCATAATAGCACTTGGGCTTTCAGGTCATGAGGTCATGATTTGCTTTGAAAATTATGGTACCTGTACTTCCTGGTAGCTTTGAAAAAATTTGTGAAATTCTGGTTAGACTCTTAAATGGCATTCTCAGCAGTCCATGTGGTACAACTGGGATGAAAGAGACTTTCTTAGAACAAGGGTGGTGTTTTTGTTATTGAAGTTTGTAAGTGCACACGTGTGTGTATGTTGTGATGCTTTAGTAACTAACGTCCTCTTTAAGAGGTATTCCAGACAGTTCCTTTCTCATGCTTAAAAAGTGCTTTTTAGAAGCAAAGCTTCTAGTTTCAGTGGGAAAATTGCAATATATTAAATTTGTCTTTGGAGAATAATGATATAAAGGATATAAAGTGTGTCATAAAGGGAAAAAGAAATTTGACCTTGAATTAATTCACTAGCAGTATGTGGCTCATGCCTTAAAACGATAAATCAGGACAAGGGTTAGATTATTGGCTTTTCTGCTGTGAAGGCTAGCAGGTATATCCTCACCTCATATGTCTTTTAGGAAACCTGAATGTGCTCACAAGCCAGATCCCCCTGCATCAGAACCCAGGCACTTCATTCCTTCCTTTATTGATTAAGCAGACTTTGAGCAGTTGCTGCAAAGCATTATACCAAGGCCTCTGAACAAAGTTTCAGGTCTAGCCCCTGATCCTGAAAGTGCCTGTCTAGAGGGGAGGTGAGGTGGTGTATTGAAGGAGTTCACTAAGGATATGTGAGGCTTTGTAAAGGCCGTACATGTCTGGGGGATGAGGAGGACCTTTCTGGCCTTGTGGTCAGAGAGGGTTGCAGGCACATCTGTGGTCCTTGGTCCTTGACAGAGGAACCAAGTTTAACTCCTAGGAAGAAGGAAGAGCTAAGTTCATTTTGACTTCAGCTGGGACATTTAGGTTCAAGTTGGGAGTAACATTTGGGAAAAATCAGGAAGGCGCTTGGAGCAGACCACAATCACTAGCTTGTGTGTCATAAAGAGCTTGGAGGGAACTAGTGTGCAGACGGGAGAGCTGAAGAGCTAATCTAGTACCGTGTTCTGGGAAAATGGAACAAGGAAAGACGGGAGCCTGAGAAGGAACCTGGGAATTTGGTTCTATTATTAATAAGGTTAACTCTGAGGAATTTTTCCTGATGTCAAACAGGGCTTTACAAAATTAGATCAGAGCAGTATCTCTCTCTGTGTTATGAGAAATTTCAACTTGTGTGCCTTGGTGTTTATTGATCGTTAAAATGGGTTCACACCGAAAAAGTTAAGAAAGCAGAAAAAGTGGAGTTATCCAGAGTGAAGCAGGTTTCTTCATGACAGGATTTCTCAGAATCCTCACCGTGCAAGGGGCTTTGTTAAATCTCCCTTACTTGATAGCCTATTTCAGAACCAGGGTGGGCTGGCACAGTGAGCTTCAGGGACCAAGCTGTGGCACACCCGTGGGCCTGTGCTCTCCCTCTGGCCCACTTCGATTGCCCACACGTTGGGGTCTTCCCTCTGCCAGATGCAGGGCCCTGGATGGAGTTGTCTCTGTCTGGGAATCTCGACTGCTCAGCCTGCTCTGTCCTGGCCACCTGTCCCACTGGCAGTGTGACCTGGGTTCTCAGGAGGAGAAGGGATCTCACTAAAATCCAGGTTAACTGTCAGCAGTGTCCCTGTCCACATTTAAGCCACTGTCTTCATCTCAGAAGTATCTCCCATTGAGGGCACTTGGGTGCAAAGCTGCTCGCCACCTTGGATGGGCCACCCAGGCAAAACGTGCTGTTTAAGTACCTACACTATATCCTCAGTTTTGCCTGTTGGCCTGCCAAGCCATAAATATTTATTATCTGATCCTTTACAGAAGAAAGCTTGCCTATCCATATAGTAGCCACTAGGCCTATGTGGCTTTTGAAACCTAGAATGTAGCTAGACAGAATTGAGATGTGTTATAAATATTTACACTTACACGTGCTCAAATCTGAAGACTAGGTACCAAAAAAAAAAGAGCATAGAATATCTCAATAATTCTTCTTTTTAACTTGATAAGATGGTGAACGAATATTTTAAATACATTGGGTCAAATTAAATGTATTATTAAAATTAATATCACCGGTTTTTCTGTCCTTTTTCCCCTGCAGCCTCTAGCAAATTTAAAATTACATGTGTGGCTTACATTTGACATGCACATTATATTTCTATTGTATAGTACTGACTATAGCGTAGCACCCAAGTTTATTGCCCTATGTATACTCTTGCTTCCCTGGTGGCTCAGATGGTAAAGAATCTGCCTGTGATGCAGGAGACCCGGGTTTGATCCCTGGATGGGGAAGATCCCCTGGAGAAGGGAATGACTGCCTACTCTAGTATTCTTGCCTGGAGAATTCTGTGGACAGAGGAGCTGGCAGCCTATTCTAGTTTGAGAATTTGTGCTTTGTAGACAGCTAAACTATAACTTAGTAGATGTAAACTCTTACTCTTAAATAAAAATATATACTTTCCTTTATGTTTTTCAAATATAGCTATATTTACATTATAGTTTATTTTTGTATGCATGTTTTAAACAACCTATGAGCTATATATTTCCTGTGCTATAAAAATCATGACTCTATCATGTCTACTCTGATTCAGCAACTCCACTTCTAGCCTTCTGTCCTAAGGAAAGCATTGGATGAGTATTTAAGTACTATGCTCATTATTGCCTTTAATGAAGAAAAATTGGAAACAATTTTTGATGCCCCACCCTGAAGATTGATTAGCTAAATTATGAAATATGTACATAATTATATTGCCAATATAAGTTATGGCAATAAATTATTAAAAAGTATTTATAGAGAAGCAGTATTTTAAAGAGAAATTGTGCTTTAAAAATTCTGAAAGGAAGAAAATAGGTTCTAACTGTTTATACTGATTCTCTTTGGGTTATTTTAATTTTCCTCATGCCTACCTATATGGTCTAATTTTCTATAATCTGTATATCTTTTATAATTAATTAAGTTAATTATTTAATAACTTTGTAACTAATATATGAAATAGCTCCTTGGAAAAAGTTCAGAATTCAAACTGAACATATTTATGAGGCATAGGAATTCATAAAAATAGATTTTGTTGTCACTTAATGAGGGATATTAAATAAAAAGCTTTTTCCTTCAGATTCCTCACATATTGTAAACAAATTGTCTTGATATTAAGGTTAAGTAGACATTGGTAGGGAGTAAAGAAGTTTGTACAACCTAAAAAGTGAAGTTCTTATTTGAAATCCTTCTGAGATCTACCTGGAGTCTTCACTTCACCACAACTGTGATAGCCAGTGATTTTTCCTCTAAAATAATTTCCTGAAATTTTAAATTGTTTCATGGCTAGTTATTTTTAAGTGACCTAGCACAGGAAGGATGTGGAGGGGGTGGAGTACCATGGGAACTCCTGCCAGTTACTGGAAAAATTGTCTGAAAGTGGACTAGGGCCACCAAAAGTAGTCTGAAGAGATTGCTGTTACAAAGCAAAGGTTTTTTTTCTCTTCAAATCCGGATAGGCAATACAGAGTGTGTGCTAGACCCCAACAGGTCTGAATAGGTTTTTACCATTTTGTTTATTTCTGTGATGAAATTCAATGCTGAGAATTAGTTGGAAACATAAGAAAATGACTCTCATCATAGTAGTTAATGGGTGAGCCCCGGCTAGCAAGCAAAGCTCTGCAAATGGGATTTGCCTTTAACATTCACAAGGTTAAAGTTTCATAGAATCTATGTTCTTCTTATGTATTTTAAATAATTCATCCATTGCTTTGGCTAAGTTAATGGGGAGTGAATCACTGGCAATGTGTTTATCATTAAAAACTTGCTGATAGATTCTTTAAATTATTAAGGCATAAATGGAGTCAAGTGTTACCTGCAAGATCACATAACTAAACCCAATTATCTCCGTAATTAAAAGTAAACTGACTAAACATTTCAATTGGCATATACACACTACTATATATATAATAGATAACTAATAAGGACCTACTGCATAGCACAGGCGGAGAAGGTGATGGCACCCCACTCCAGTACTCTTGCCTGGAAAATCCCATGGACAGAGGAGCCTGGTAGGCTGCGGTCCATGGGGTTGCGAAGAGTCAGACACGACTGAGCGACTTCACTTTCACTTTTCACTTTCATGCATTGGGAAAGGAAATGGCAACCCACTCCACTGTCCTTGCCTGGAGAATCCCAGGGACGGGGGAGCCTGGTGGGCTGCCGTCTGTGGGGTCACACAGAGTCGGACACGACTGAAGTGACTTAGCAGCAGCAGCAGCATAGCACAGGTAACTCTACTCAATACTTGTAATGGCCTATATGGGAAAATAATCGAAAAATGAGTGGATATATGTATATGTATAACTGATTCATTTTGCTGTACACCTGAAATTAACACAACTTTGTAAATCAACTATACTCCAATCAAAACCTTCTAAAAAGACACACACAAAAAAGTTACCTGCTCTGCACAGTCAGATAGCTTGTAAGTCTCTGCGCACTTGCCAGCTCTCATACGCTTCATACAGCATTGGGATTATTGAGGTTGTTATCTCTGCATCCATTTGTCTTCTACTTAACTCGGAGCTCCTCGACCACCACATCTGTGTCTTACTTTTGTATCCCTAGCTACCAGGATAGCATATGTAGTTAGTGTCTTGCTGATGTTTATTGAAAGAAGGAAAGCAGGAGAGGAATGTTCTGGAATGTAGAATTATTAATTAATCCCTCTTTCAAAAGGCATTAATCTGAATGGCCTCCTGCCTGATGCTTTGCAGACACGAGAAAATCCAGCAGTCTCTAACTTGAGAGCTTAAGCTACATATTTTGCAGATAGAAATCTCTTAGTACTGATATTTGTTAAAATTCTTCCTTTTATCTCGTTCATCACCACTTGAATTCAGACCCTCCTCTTCCCTCAGTGGCACTACCTGATGACCTCCAGGCCTCCTTTCCCGTCCATCCTCCACATTGCCATCACACCTCTCTCTTTAAATTAGTATGATCAGATTAATTTCCTGCTTAATATCTGTTCCTGGCTCCCTGTAACTGCTCGATAATCCTGCCTTCTTTGCAGGACACTGCAGCCCTCAGTGGGTTGACCTAGTTTCTCCCACTCTCCCCATGTCTGGGCCCCAGTCATACCACACAGAGGTGGCTATCATTCTTTAACAGGTCAGATTCTTTGCAGTGTTACTGCTCAAAATGCTCTCCAGCTTCCTATTTCTGCCAGGTGCCCTCCTCTTCCGTGAAAGAGCAGCTCTCTGACCCCTTTGGGGAGTTTGCCACACCCTTCTGGTGGTCCCTGTCCAGTGCTTCTCAGCTCTCTGATTTACCTTCTGTATTTGTCGTTTGCTTCTTGACTTCTACGTCAGTTCCCTTGGCTCAGCTACAGTACTCAAGAAACAGGCACTCCCATTTACTGAATGCCAACGTATGCCAGGCACTGTGTTGACTTGGTTCCCAGTGGATCACCAAGTCCTTGGGGGCTAGAACCTTTAAGGGGGGCTAACCACTTACTCTGGGCTGAACACCTAGTTGGGCAGGAGCTCTCTAAATAAAACATAATTGTTGACTGAAGACCTTTCCATCATCTTTTAAAAGAAGCAGACAAGTAACCTGAGTCATGTAAATTCAACCCTCATTTTATTTTGGCTTCAGGCAGAGACAGTTTTTGCAAATATGTCAGTGGTGGGTGATTGCATAGTGACATCACTCGTTTACCCTGCTAGTTTGTTTTTGAGCAAATCATTTTACACTAGTGGGAAGCAGACCAGAAAGGGAACACAGGAAATATGGTTTCCACTTAATAGTCCAGAGTGTTGCCCAGGAACACTGAGACGAAAGGAGAATAAAGCCAGATTAGTGGTGGAGATTAGTGTAAAATGTAGCTTCTTGGGTAAAGGAAAACCACTGTGAAGTAGCTCGGCATAGTTTCATATGACTTGAAATACTAATACTTTGTGACATACATTCTGTTCCCCAGCTCCCACCTGCATCCTCCTGTTACTTTTTGCCTCTGTATTTGATCATGATGTGAAGTTCCCTTCTCCCATCACTGCCAATCCAGGCACTGGTTCCTTAGAAAGATACATTAGGGATCACCTTGGCAACACTTCCTGTTATATCTGTCATCTTTCTCTATATTTCATTTAAATCATTATCATTTCCACTTAGATGTAGCTTTGAAATAAATGTACCTTATGTGTATGTTTTTATTTTTTATTAGCCTGCAAAGTACTTGTAGCCATGGACAATATCTTTTTCTTTTTAATTATCTGGATATCTTAGTACTATTCTCTGAAGGTTGTTATTAAATGTTGAAGTCTTGCTGAATGAAATCATTGTCAAGTGTTTAAAATCTTGGTTGATGTATGTATAGTTCAGGCCTTGATGGATACTGTTTGCATTATTATAGTAACAGATAGTAACACTTCCTGGCTTCAGATACTGACTTTTCTATGTATTAGCAGTCTAACATTTCTGTGCTTCACTTTTTCATCTCTTAATGAGGCTAAAAGTCACATCTATTGTACCTCCATAGGGTTGATGCAGAGATAATGGTGTTGAGACAAGACATGTGCAAAATCCTTAACAATGTGTGATATATAATAAGTGCATGATACATACTGACCACTATCTATGGTTTGACATACAAGCACAGAAAAATGAATTCTAACACAATAAATGTAGTTCACATATATAAATGTTTATTCCAGTGATTATAAAATTGACTTGTTGCAGGCATGAAAAAAATTAATGTGACATTGTGACTCAGTTGAACACTGTTACTATTATTTTTTAGAAGAAAGAACTCCTTTACTGTGTGTTGATACCTAAAATCAAATTAAGTCAACTATAGAAAGTCTGGCCTGAAGATACCAGATGTTAAAACAATTGAGTAAAAACATACTTAATGGAAGTGTTTTTCATGAGTTCACTTCTGGGCAGCCATTTTTTAGTTTAGACGTTCCACTGTAGTGGGGGCTCCTTTAAAGATTCCTCGGTATGAAATTTTGGAACAACCAATAATGTTGTTGCAGTTTGGAGCTATTAGTGTGAGACTGGTGGAAAAATGTTTTCATAAAGTGCCCCATCATGTTAGCAAATGAGAACTGGAGGACGGCGGTGGCCCCTGAGCGGAGCAGTTACCCCCCCTCCCTGTGCGTGCTGAAATAAACAACTCCACTTTGGCCGCTTGGGCTTTATTATATTCCTGGATTCTGAAATGTATTCCATTACTGCCGACACGATACAGTGTAGTTATGCTGCAGTTAATCATGCCATCGGTCAATTTATAAAACTCAATATAATCGTATTGTGTAAAATGCAATTACGACACAAGTCATAATGAGATGTGAGGACGGATGAGTCCTCTGGGAACTATTCCCTGCTTCTAGAGTACTGTTCTTTGTCTGGGTTATTTATTGGATTCTGGGGTGCCTGTGCTTATGTAGTCTATGTTCCTTTCTCTTCCAGCCTAACTTTAGAGGCTGCCAGGGTAGGGAGGGCAGGAGGCTTCGTCTGTAAACATTGCATACGTGTTTGTTCTAGGGACTGAGCTGGAGCTGCATTCCCTGGGGGAAGGAGGGCCATTTTCTTAGCACACAGGTGCCTTCTGTCTGCTAAGCCCTGTGTTCCCGACACCCAAAGGAACGTCCCTTACTGAGTTTTTTCTTCTTCTTCTTCTTTTTCTGTCTAGCTGGAGCCCCATTTTCTAAATCACACAAAGGCTCACTATATGGTCCAATAGTGGCTTGATTTCCAGGGTCTGTAGGAAGGAGGTGAGTTCCTTCACACCTGCAATTTCATGGCCAACTCAGAGCCTGCTTTTGGAGTCCTGAGGATCCTCCTGACCACTCCTGTAGCCTCATTGCCTCTGGAAGGAGCGGGGTGGGAACTGTAGCCACAAGCAGTTCGGACCCTTGTTGCCAGGCCAAAGAGTTCTGAGGCTGGGGCTCAGGTCTGCTGGGGCACTTGCCTTCCCTGGGAGGCTTGTTCTTGCAGTGGCCCTGTTGCAATGAGCAGGGCTGTCGGTCCAGGTGAAAGCCTGGTGCGGGCTGGGGTCGGGGCTTGTCAGGGTGCTGCTCTGTTGCCCAGGCCAGCCCTGTTGCAGGTCGTGTAGCCAGTCCTAGGGCTTGCGCCAGCCTGAGCTCCGAGCTCCCAGCACTCTGGGCTCCTCTCTGGTGGCTTTTCCTACTTCCCAGCCAGGTTTTCCCACCCCTCGCTGGCTGGCTGGCTGGTTGGCTGGTTGGCTAGCATGCCCCTTATCCCGGTGGCTTCTCACCTCTGTTCTGTGGACATCCCTTGGTATGACTCTGCGAAAGAGTGGAGTTCAAATTGTCATCCTACATTGTAAGTGCTGATTTCTTACTATACGAAGGTTCACACGGTTGAGCTATATAAGCTCAGGTAGGTGATGGCGCTATTGTAGTGGAGGAGTTTGTGAATCAGACTAGAGAAGGTACTCACCTCCAGGAATGTCAAAACCTCATTTTCATTTAGTTTTACTATAGATTTCTACCACCCCTTGTTTCTGTCAGTACCTCCTAATTTTATATGTTCACTGATAGAGAATATGAACTCCTGGGACCTTAGAGCAAGGCTTCTGGAGCCTTAAAGAGGTCTCCACATCACCTGAGGGCTTTTAAAAATGCAGACTGTGATCCAGCATGTCAGGGCCTAGACTGTGCTTTAACAAGCTCAGGAAGATCTCACTGGGGGTTCTTGCACTCAATAGGATCTCTTCCACCTTTTTCCAGTTTTACCTCAAAGTCCCGCCTTACACACCATTTTATTTTATTAATAGAGCTATTTCTGACGTGTCTGTTTGCTTTGCTATCACTGAGATGTGTATTGATACACATTTGAAGTAACTTTTCAACTGTCAAACATGTTCCTAAGATATTATCTATGAAAACAAATAGTTGCATTTTTTTCTGCTTTTACTTTTTTTTAATTAAAATTTTTTTTTGACCCGTACATGCTGCTATATTTATTTATTTATTTTTGACAGCACTGGGTCTTTGTTGCTGCATGCAGGCTTTCTCTAGTTGTGGAGAGTGGTGTCCTGTCTTGTGGAGAATGGGCTCTAGAGCATGTGGGCTTAGTGGTTGCAGCTCCCTGGCTCTAGAGCACGGGCTCAGTGGTTGGGGTGCATGGGCTTAGTTGCTCTGTGGCATGTGGGATCTTCTCAGACCAGAGATCAAACCTGTGTCCCCTGCATTAGTCTGCTAAGTTGCTTCAGTCACGTTTGACTCTTTGCGACCCTATGGACTCTAGACCACCAGGCTCCTCTGTCCATGGGATTTCCCAGGCAAGAATACTGGAGTGGGTTGCCATATCTTCCTCCAGCAGATCTTCCCAACCCAGGGATCAAACCTGAGTCTCCAGCGTTGGCAGGCAGGAGCCCAGGTTACCATTAGCACCGCCTGCGAAGCCCTAAAAGACTAATACCTACTCATTACTCCAGGGAAGCTTCCCAACTCAGGGATTGAACCCACGTCTCTTGGATCTCCTGCATTGCAGGCGGATTCATCAGCAAGTGGATTCTTATCCACTGCACCACCAAGGAAGTCTGAGTTGCATTAATTTCTAAATATTTTCATTTTTAAATTCCATAAGCATATTTAAATTTTACAGAGATATTTTGAGCATCAGCAGTTTATACATCAGCTTTACCAAGGAAGGTGCCTTTTAACCTGTCTAACAACTTCATTGTGAATTCTGGAAGCAGAAGGCCTTTAGATAAGTAAGTGCTGCCGTGGGTAAATTTAGTCTCATGGACCTTATAGACAAGGATGGGATATCAAAGGAGAAAATTCCCATGAGGATGTTCATAATGCAGACAGTCCTCCGTATGAGTACCTGCCATATCCTAACCTCCGTCACATGCTCCTCCCCCAAGCCCCATCCCGGACCAGAGAAGACCCATTCTCTTTAACAGAGAGAAGAGAACTCTTTGCATGCCTACATGTGCTGTACACACACACACACACACACACACACACATATACATACTCACACTGTCATTCACACACACAGACACGTACACACACACATAGAAACAGAAACTGAGAGAGACATATGGAAGGACCAAGACCCTCAGGGAAGCCAGTACTGTTCTTGGAAGGACCTGCTTTTTAGGTCTGAACGTTCCCTTTGGTGTTGAGGCTGCGCTGCAGGAGGGGTGTCTCCTGGGCCCTGCCTGGGAGCACCACTGACCTTCATGCCTGTGAGAGACATGTCACAGGGCTTCTGCAAGTTCATCCAGTGTAGTCTAGTATCTGTTCCACTTTTTTTCTGGCTAATAAAGCCAAGATTAGTGGTGTCATTTGCAGAAGAGAATAAGAGGGAGATACAGCCCAGAGGCTTCCTTTGAAAGGGAGAAGAAACTCTTCAACAAAATGGAAAGGAATGGGTTCCAGGATAAGCTTCAGGATAAGTTGTAAAGATTATCATCACATTTCAGGCTTCTTGACAGTTTTAGGGGCATTTTAAAATATAGATCAAGCTTTATGGGGAAAGATACATGTCACTATTTTCAGCCTTTTTTGAAAGTTTATTCTAAATTATCTTGCATCTCTGTCTCATTTCAAAAAGAATTTGATAAGCCTGTCTTAGTCTGTTTGAATTTCTGTATCAAAATTACCGCTGGGCAGTTTACGAACAACAGAAATTTACTTCTCATGGTTCCAGAGGCTAAAAAGTCCAAGATCAACAGACCAGCAGGTTTGGTGTCCAGAGAGATCCACTTCCTGGTTCATAGATGGCCATCTTCTCACTTGCTGTGTCCTCATGCAGTAAAAGGGGTGAGGGAGGGATTTGGGGTGTCTTTTATAAGACACCCATGCCATTCATGAGGCTTTACCTTCATGACCTAATCACTTCCCAAAGACCCCATCTCTCAGTACTGTGACATTGGGGATTGGGTTTGACGTGGATTTTGGGGGGGATGTGGGCATTCAGTTTGTTGCATAGCCCACAAAGGTGCACCCACAAAGATTAAAAATAAAATATGTAAGGATATGGAAAGAAAAGAAGCTAGGAGTAGCGTCAGCATGCAAAACATTTTCTAGAAGATGCCATTCACTAATTAGAATTGAGCTACGGGTTTGGCTGAGAGCATCCAGGCTCCCTGAGTCAGTGATACAATGCATCATGGCCCTAAGATTAAGGCAAAACCGCGTTCCCTGTGTTTAGATTGGAGAGAAACACCTCATAAAGGGAACACTGTATATGTTGTGAACTATGCTTTCAGCAGCATTTCTCAAATGAATGGTAGAATGTTTTGTGGGACTATTTTTCAAAAGGTCTTTCCATATAGACTGATGGCATATGTATGCATAGTTTAGTGAAGACCTTTTTACAAGGGCCCAAAATGATAAAGTCCAAGTGTACAGCTCTCTGACTGCCTCCAGGGATAAATGATCATTTCTGGAGAATGGTTGGACCCATATCCATTATGCAGTCTTCCATGAGTGTTATTTTGCTCAACTGAGCTATATTTTGGAAAATATTAAGTTGAATTGCTTAAAAAGGGAAGAAAATTTGAGACTAAAGCTTTCGCTAGCAGAAAGTCATCAACTTTATTTAATTTCAAGGAAAGTCTGTACAAAATGGATTAAATCCAGTGGCTGCTACTGATCCCTCAGTTTCCTAATTTGTATAGTGAGAGGGTTTAAAAATGTATCCCCAAGGTTCCTTTTGTCTCCAGAGTTTTCTGTATTAGCCAAGGTCTTGGCAAGTAAGAGCTGATATTCTCAAACTGGGTAATTGAGGGGCTGTCAATAAAGACACCATTTACCAGCAGGCCAGAGGATGTCACCCAGGAGTAGCTGGAGCAGGGTGTCCTTGGCACTTCCTGAAGACATGAGGGGAGAAACTGGTTATAGATATTGAAGAGATTAGCCTTCAGGAACTACGTAACAAAAACTACAACCAGTCATGGTAGAGAGGTGAGCTGGAGGGATGGCTACCTCAGCTTGAGTCCATTTCCCTTCTATCCCTGGATGGTGGCTGCCATGGGCCAAGCCCTGTCAAAAGCTGGAGGATGTCTATACACCTCCGCCTCCAGGGGCACAGAGCAAGATGAGGAAGAGTGGGGTTGGAAAGGAGCAAATGGAAGAGATGCAGCTCTTTTCCTAACTTCATGTTCCTAAACAAATGCTTTTGATTTTCCTCATAATAAAGAAAATTGACGTTTACCAGTCCTGTGGCCACCGCTGAGCTTTCCAAATTTGCTGGCATATTGAGTGTAGCACATTTTCTTTCTTGGACTCCAGAATCACTGTGGACTGTGACTGCAGCCATGGAATTAAAAGACACTTGCCCCTTGGGAGAAAAGCTGTGACAAACCTAGACAACAGATTAAAAAGTAGAGATATCACTTTGCCGACAAAGGTCCATTTAGACAAAGCTATGGTTTTTCCCGTAGTCATGAGAGTTGGACCATGAAGAGCACTGAAGAATTGTAGCTTTTGAACTGCGGTGTTGGAGAAGACTCTCGAGAGTCCCTGGGATTGCAAGGAGATCAAACCAGTCAATCCTGAGAAAATTTACCCTAAATATTCATTGGAAGGACTGATGCTAAAGCTGAAGCTCCAATACTTTGGTCATCTGATGCAGAAAGCCAACTCACTGGAAAAGACCCTGATGCTGGGAAAGATTGAGGGCAAAAGGAGCAGGGACAACATAGGATGAGATGGTTGGATGGCATCACTGACGCAGTGGACATGATTTTGAGCAAACTGCGGGAGATGGTGAAGGACAGGGAAGCCTGGAGTGCTACAGTCTATGGGGTTGCAAAGAATTGGACACGACTTAGTGACTAACCAACGAACAACAGCAAAGAAGTTCTATCTTTGTGTTGTCTCCACTAGGGACCTTATCTCTGGTTTACTGCTGTAGCTCCAGTCCTTAGACCATGACCTGGTCTGTGATAGAGTTCAGTGAATAAAGGGCCACTGGGCAGTGAAGGGACCTTAAGTAAGTGGCAACAATCAAACAGCAGAGCCAAGGAAGTAAAGCAGACACGTGAGCTGACAGCTTTGTCAGGTTTCTGAGAGTCTTTGTTGTCAAGTCCTAATGAATCCTATGAGAACAATTTTCAGACTGCAGGACAAAAATAAAGCCTACATAAAATTTCGTTTGCTGCTTTCACCTTTATGGTGTTGGAGAAAATTCATTTTCTGATCCATAAATCTCACAGATTTGACAAGATGGCACCGTGGCCTTGCCTCTGTGATAGTCTGTATTGTGAAAAACCACTCTCTTAGCTTTTATTCCATTCACTGACGTGATAGCTTGAAGCAAAATCAGCTGTGCCACAACAATGCTGTGATTCGAAGTCAAGTATGGGAATATACTCTTCTGAGGGAATTATAGTGGATTTTCCCCCAGCCTCTCAAACAAAAGTACCTTTTACTATACATATATAGAGACTATACATACAATAAATTTCATCCATTTTAAGTATATATTTCCATGAGTTTGGGCACATGTATACAATTGTGTGGGCTTCCCAGATGGCAATAGGGGTAAAGAACCCACCTGCCAACACAAGAGACATAAGAGATGTGGGTTCAATCCCTGGGTTGGGAAAATCCCCTGGAGGAGGGCATGATAGCCCACACTAGGATTCTTGCCTTGAGAATCCCGTGGACAGAGGAGCTCAGTGCTACATAGAGTCCATAGGGTCATAAAGGGTCAGACATGACTGAAGTGACTTAGCATGCATACATGTGTACAACTGTGTAGTCACTATCACAATCAAAATATGGAATATTTTATCCCACAATCAAAATACGGAATATATCCCATAAACACCCTAGGAAGTTTACTTGGGTGCTTTTGTGGTAAGTCCTGGCCATGGGCAGTTTCTAATCTGGTATTTGTTACTGTAGCTTTGCTTATTATAAAATTCTATATGAATGGAATCATATATAGAGTATAACATTTGAACTTTAGAACCAGTCTTTCAATTTTTACAAATAAATCTCCTGAGGGTTTATTGTATATTTGTGCTTACATGTTTATACAAGTTAATATTTATCCAAGTAGATACACGTGGTTAAAATGATCTGAGTAGTATAAAAAGATTTAAAATGAAAAGACAAGTCTACCGCCCACTCTCATTTCTAATCCCATTTCAAGAGCCAGTAGCATTTAATTGTGTCTGCCTTTCCTTCTTCTGGAGGTTTTAATTAATATACAAGCCACTGTTTCTTAACAGTACTTTTGAGGAGGAAGGAATTTTCCTCTACCCTTTTAGGTTCTTCCGGCTGGCCTAAGAATTAAATTGACATGAGACAGATTAACAGGAGAAAATCACACAAAAGTTTGATAACATGTGTACATGGCAGAGACCCAGGAGAATTGAGTGATTCACCAAACTGGTCGAAATCCTTACCTGAAATCCCATCTTCAGCTAAAGACAAAAAAGGTTGCTGGGGGCAGTGCTTTGGAACTTGAGAGGAAGGCAGTTCACATGGAGATACAAAAGCAAACGTTTGGTAAACCAGTGTTTGCTGGACTGTCCAGAAACCGTGGGACACAGAGTAGACGCTGGCCTCCAGGCCCTGCTGAGATTTCCTGGCCCATATTCTTCACAGATATCTCTGGTCACCTCTATTCTGGAAAGAAGTGAAAGTGAAGTCGCTCAGTCATGTCCCGCTCTTTGTGACCCTATGGACTGTAGCCTGCCAGGCTCCTCTGTCCATGGGATTTCCCAGACAAGAATACTGGAGTGGGTTGCCATGTTCCCCTCCAGGGGATCTTCCTATGCCTTGAACTAGCACTTTGAAGATGAAAGTGTTAATAATTACAATTCCTGGACTCAGTAGATTGACCTTTATGCAAAATACCTGCATAAATTACAAATTTCAGGGAAAGGGATCAGGCATGACCGGTTAAGTTACTTTGCCATAGTGTGTGTGTGTGTTTATGCGCATGTGTTTTGATATGGTTCACTTTTGTTTCAGTCATATATTACAAAATAGCTAAATTAGACATTTAGGAGATGTGAGTTCAATCCCTGGGTTAGGAAGATCCCCTGGAGAGGGAAATGGCAGCCCATTCCAGGATTCTTGCCTGGGAAATCCCATGGACTGAGGAGTCTGGTGAGCTGTATAGTCCAGAGGGTCGCAGAGTTGGCCTCGACTTAGTGACTGAGAAGCAGCACCTACATTCTGAAATTTAAATCGTCATCTGCTTTACGTATAGGTTGGTTTTTGAAAGACAAAAGATGAAAGTAGGTTTTACTGCAGTATACAGGGCTACACTATGATTAGATTTCTTTCTCTCTGGTACCAGGACCACAACTTCTTCGTCTTCAAGAAATGTTAAATTCTCTTTCCAATATACTCAGCATAGTCGGCCACATTTTAGTGGGTTTTCCTTTTTGCACCGTGACTTTCTTTTGCATGTTCCCTTCCCTGGAGTTCCGTATTGCTTTTTGTTTTTATGCATTAAGAGATGCACAGAGTACCTTCTACTATTCCCCTTGTACACCCACTCTCCACTCATTTTTACCGTGTGCTCTCTGCCTGTATGCATTGAGTCAACAGAGTACCATGCTTGGTGGCTTCTAGTTGGGTTCAGTCAGTACGGAGCCCAGCAGGAGGTGAGCATATGAATAAAGAGCATTGCATGCCATCTCAATAAACAATGATTGTTGACCACCATCAAACCTTCAGCCACTGCAGCTGCCCTGATGGTGACCCTGAGGGGAATTCAGGATGGTGAAAACCAGGATACTGGTCCTACATAGTTAAGATGCGTGTAAAAGGAATGATTTTTATAAACCTAGGCTCTTGCATCTTCCTGTGTATAGAAGAGCACTAAAATCATGGATTGAGATATCTGATTTTTTTGTGATTAGCAGTAATCTTTTGATGTTTGACTACTTTTTTTCAGCAAAAACTTATGTATATCCTGGTTCCTCCTTTACCTCTTTGGAAGAGTTCCTTAGAACTGTCTGAGAGGCTGTCTCCCAGGCTCTTGTCCTCAGTAAGTTCCCTGAATAAAGCATGCATGCCAAGTCACTTCAGTCGTGTCTCATTCTTTGTGTTGCTACGGACTGTACCCCATCAACTCCTCTGTGCATGGGGTTTCCCAGGCACAGATACTGGAGTGGGTTACCATTTCATCTTCTTCTGACCTAGAGATGGTACCTGTGTCTCTTATGTCTCCTGGGTTGGCAGGTGGGTTATTTACCACTAGTGCCACCTGGGACATCTTGAATAAAGCATAACTCTCAACTTTTAGGTTGTGCGTTGTTTGTTTTCAGTCAACAGGCAGGAGAGGGGAGAAGTAAGTCAGCATAGTCATTCTGTGGGCTCCCTGTCTGTGAGCTTGCCTCAGTCTACTAAAGGTCACTTTTCCATTTAAGGTTGGCATCCTTGCAGCCTCCCTAGCTTTTTGATTTGGGTGAATACTAACTCCTTCTGTCTCTTTGAGCTTGGAGAGGGGTGAATAGCATGCTAGCACCCCAGTTATTGCACTCTTTTCCTCAGTTTTGTAAATGTACCCCAAGTGTCCTAATCTGAGGGTGCCACTGGTTTCCTGTTGGGATCTTAACTGGTGCAGTGAACTCTTCCTAGTAAAAGCTGAAGTATCAAGGGCATATCTGACTTTCCCCAAGGCTGTTTTGTCAAAGCCATGCAGACAGCTCTGATGGCATGAGCTGGAGTGCGAATACAGCAGATTTCATATAGTACATTGTCTTGGTGATGTTCGGTGCTCATCTGCTTGCTATGACTGAGCAAAGAAAGGCTTTGTTCATTTTGTGTTTCCTCAACATGGTACACAAAACACAAATAACTGCAACCAGGGGTGTTGTTGGCCAGCTGAATTCAAACAGAGCTGTATCCCTGACACCCTATCACCTTGGCCAAGACCAAGAAGACCATAGATGAAGCCAGGGCGACATGCCTAACTGGTTGAGCTGCTTGCTGATGCACCTCGCAGTGCATGTAACTGTGGAGCTAGAAGCTTCAAAAATGAGATCAACACATTCACACTGCTATATAGAAAGTCTCCTACATACAGATGAGTTCTGTCCTGAGAGCGTGTTTGTAAGCTCAGTTTGTTGCTAAGTCCAACAAAGTTAGGTTAGGTACCCAGCTAACACAATTGGCTATGTACTGTAATATATTTGTCACACTTTTCACACAAATAGTACATGAAAACAAACATAAAGATAAAACATTTTTTAATCTTACAGCACCTTGAAAAAATACAGTAATACAGTACGACAGGTAGCGCTTCTTAGCAGTACCGGCTGCATCACTGCTGCCTTTATGTCTGCTTCGGGACATCCTGGGTTTGCAATAACGATACCGGGCTGCACTGAAAGACACTGTTGTGCTCTATACAATACGTATGCTTCAGTCAGTTAAGTCGCATCTGACTCTCTTGTGACCGCATGGACTGTAACCCACCAGGCTGCTCTGTCCATGAGTTTTCCCAGGCAAGAGTACTGGAGTGGGTTGCCATTTACTTCTCCAGGAGATCTTCCTGATCCAGGGATCAAACCTGAGTCTCTTACATCTCCTGCACTGGCAGGTGGATTCTTTACCATCGAGCCACCAGGAAAGCACTCTGCACACCACTGTAAAATAAAGTACACAGGAGCACAACCCCTTGTAGAGGCAGCACACACATGACAACATACAACAGACATGTGAACTGAAGCACGTGATTAGACATGCGATCACATGTTTATGTCTTTGAAAGTTTGCAATTTGAAAGGTTTGTATGTAGAGGACCTACTATATAGTACAGGGAACTATACTCAAAATTTTGTAATAACCTAAAAGTGAAAAGAATGTACTTGAATCACTGTGCTATACACCTGAAACTAAGATGACTTTGTAAGTCAGCTACTGTCTAATCACAGAAAATGAGAACCTACAACTGGGGAGGGAGGGGACTTGTTGCATGGCTGAGTTATGCACCAGTGAGTGCTATCACAGTTAATTTTGTATTTTTCTTATTTCCTATTTAAATAGATGGGGCATATTACCAAACTCAACGCTGCATGCAGCCTTAATTAAGAAGCACTGTTCTGAAGAGGCTGAGATGATATACTTGATCCAACAAGCTGTTTTTCTTTCTCTGTTCTTAATGTCTTCACTCCTGGGAAATACAATTGTTAACCCAGTCAATAGTCTTCCAGCAGCAGTCTTTTCTATTAGGTTTGTGAATGAAACTGGTCTTTGTTACACAGGTCTTCTCCAGGATACTTGTAATCAAGGGTAAGATGCTCGGAGCTAATGATGGACTTGGTGGGGACTTACCAGCCTTCGCTGGGCCTCTCTGCTCTGTCAGTTTGGATTCATTGGAGGACCCCACCGATTTCAGGTGTGCCACTTGGTACCCCTGCAGAATGTGTCCCTGCAGTCTTGTAGGTTTTATTCTTTTGACACGTGAACATCTCAGTTTTCGCTGCCTCTTTAGGGCCCTCTGACTTGGTCTGTATGGGCCACTATATCAAAACACCACAGACTGGGTGGCTTGTAATCAACGGAAATTTATTTCTCACAGTTCTGGAGGAACTGGAAAGTCCAAGATCAAGGCCCCGGCAGACTGGGTGTCTGGTGAAAGCCTACTTCCTGGTTTATAGAAGGCCATCTTCCTGCTGTCTTCACATGCTGGAAAGAGTGAAGGACTTCTCTGTGGTCTCTTTTTATAAGAGCACTGATGCCATTCACAAGGACTCCACTCTATGACCTAATCACCTCCCAAAGGCCCTGCTTCCTAATTCCTTCTCATTGGCCATTAGGACTCAACATATGAATTTTGGGGGAACACAAATGTCTAGTCTGTTTTCATCCTCCAGCCTCATTCCTCTGTGACCATGAAGATGCTCTCTGGTACTCTGAGAGTCAAGGATTCCCTGCTTCTTGAGCACAGGTACTTCCCCTCGGCAATTAAAGACTATGATGTGGATGTTTGATGACCAAAGGGCTTTGACAGACATACACATGAACTGTTTTCCCCTTTTGCAAACCCTGAGCAGCTACCTCACAAAACCTAATTCTACTCTGATTTGTATTTATTTGTTTTATTGCATCTGTTTTGCTGTAGGATTGTAACTTCCTTGAGGGCTGAGAAAAAGAGTTTCTCATCTTGATAGTGCCTGGCATGGTTTTGGCCACACGACGGACACTTAGAAACTTGTGTTAGATTGAATGGAAATCTGGGTTTCCCCTCATCTGCTGGTTTGAGCAAGGTCTTGTCTTCTGTGTCGTCTTGAATTGTGACAGAATTGGTGGTCTCTAAGCAATGGGAGAAAAGTGTCCAGTCATTTCAGTTGACTGGGTTCATCTGTTCAGTCAGTCTTATCTATAAAGACACATCTCTATGTGGAATTCGAGGAGGGCATGGCAACCACTCCAGTATTCTTTCCTGGAGAATCCCCATGGACAGAGGAGCCAGGCAGGCTACAGTCCACGGGGTTGCAAAGAGTTGGACACGACTGAGCAACTAAGCACATATGTGGAATTAGGTAATTCGTTACCTCTGTGAAAGTGAAAGTGAAGTCGCTTAGTCGTGTCTGACTCTTTGTGACCCCGTGGAGTGTAGCCTACCAGGCTCCTTGATCCATGGGATTTTCCAGGCAAGAATACTGGAGTGGGTTGCCATTTCCTTCTCCAGGGGATATTTCTGACCCAGGGATCGAACCCAGGTCTCCCGCATTGTAGGCAGACGCTTTACCGTCTGAGCTACCAGGGGTTACCTCTGTAGTTTTCAGCAAATGGCTTTGCATCTGTAGTCCAGTTGCAAACTATTATATATATCCAGTGGATTTTTCCAAAAAGAGTATCAACCAATTTTTCCTTCTAGTTTGGCTTTGTTGGAGGAAGTAAAAGTGGCATATTTAGCATTTAACAACTATTCCTATTTATAGAGGGAGTAGTTATCAAATTTGTCAGCTTTATTTGTAGGGCTTTGTTTTTCTCTGCAATACATCTAATTATTTATTTGCTTTTCTTTCCTGCATTTATATTCTGGATACGGGATTTAGTATTATGTTTTGAGCCAAGTATTTACTAACACAGCTAGATGGCTATTGAAATGCCATTCATTTACTACCTGTTTTAAATGATCAATTATGGGGAAAAAGATATAATGGAGCACTATTTAAGGAGCATCTGGACAGTATTTTATAGTGCCCTATCCGTTCAGCCCAAGAGGTAAGGAGTCTGCTTGTAACACAGGAGACATAAGAGACGCAGGTTCGATCCCTAGATCGGGAAGATCCTCTGGAGAAGGAGATGGCAACCCACTCTAATATTCTTGCCTGGAAAATCCTGGGACAGAGGAGCCTGATAGGCTACAGTCTACAGGGTTGCAAAGAGTTGGACATAACTGAGCACGCATATGCACAACATCTATTCTTAATTTTTCCTGTGACTCAGAGGATGCAGTTTTGTCATTGTAAACAAGTGATTATATGATATTAACATAAAGAGACTACAATTACTACTGGATAAATTTGCATCTTTGGAAGAGGTAAAAAATTAAAAAAAATCTTAGTGTACCTTTACATAGTAACAGCCTAGACTTTTAAATGTATTAGTTCTTGTGGAATATCAAGATCATGTAAATAAGAGTATTTATTATGTAGACCTGGAAATTTTGTAATTAAGCTATCTTTTTCCAGGATTTTGCAAGATGTTATCTCACTAGATAGTGAAATGGAATATTTGATAGTAGAATCATCATTTTCCCCAACAATAAATTATCAGCATTATATTACATTTATTGTGACAGGTTTGGCAAGCAGCATGGCAGACCTGCCTCTGGCCATTGGACCACTTACGGAAAAAATCTGTACTGGATGTCTTCAAACCAGTTGGAAACTGTCAACGAGAGTCCCTTGAACTCTGTCCAGTGGGTGTGAATTGGTCAAAGTTATTGATTTCCTGCCAGAGGAAAGTAGCTATCTCAGTTTTTTAATATAACAAAGAGTCAGGTTTTTTTCATAGAGAAAAAATAAATTGGTTTTTGTTTTAAGGTTTATTTATGAAAACAATTTTTCAGCTGTATTAAGATATAATTGGCAAATAAAATTGTATAAAATCAGTGTTTTGATTTCAGGCATCAAAACAGAAATCTGTGTAAGGTAGAGTCAGTGCCGAGGCTGAACTGTGGACCTAAAGAAATGGAATATCTACTTTTTCTCAATTATTTTAGGAAAAAGAGGCCTATATTTTGCTCCCTAAGTGGTGGACAGCTGAGACTTCTACCTGTTTACCATTGCCCTACGTCTCTGAAGAGAGTCCTGGAGGTAACAGTTAGGGGCTTTGCCTAGAAAAGGGCTCATGTAACTTTAGACCAGCCATGCAAACAGGGTATCCATCCCTTGTATGCATCCCAACCCTTCTGTTTAAAAATTCCTGCTTGGAAGCAGAGTCCCTGCTGCAGGGCTGATGGTGAAATGAAAGCTGGGAGTTGACATGTGTGCTTGTGTTTGTGTTAATGTTGGCAGGCAGGTTGGTCAGAGCCTCAGAGCATTTAAGGTTCTCTGGGATGATCTGAGGCCAGAATAAAGCTCTCATTTGCTGCTGAACTCTAAACACAATGAGCAGTTTCCTGTCATTGAACAGGGGAGAAAAAATAACGCTCAGCTACTGAGTTTTGGACGTACTTGGATCTGAGGTCTCCTCCTTGATTTGAAACCAGATAGGGTTTGGCACATTACTTCTTGCACACCCTTTTGTTTCCAGGCAATGACTGACCCACTCATCACAGAGTGGGATCCATTTCCCAGTGTGTTCCTGGACTTTCTGTGAGTGAGAAGTAGGGCAAACAGCTAAGAGGCTGTTTTGGGTGTGGTGGGAAGCCGTGAAGCTGAATGTCCAGTCCAATAGCAACATTCCATCAGCTGGCTTGTGAATGAGAGCCACCCCACACCTAACTACTTGGTTAAACCATTTGAAGCAGATTCATTTCTCGCAGCTTAATAATGTGCTGTTCTTTAAAGCAGGTGGCTCTTGACTAAGCCTGGCTTCTTCCACAGGATAGTGTACACATCTATTTAATTTGGGTTATTTCATCAGCTGAAATGTCTCTGGAGACTTTACCATCTTAACAGAGACAGAGTACCAGAGCTTGGGTAGCATAATCAAAGGGAGCCCAGCAAAAATGGAAGAGGTATAAATGTGCTGATTGAGATCATAATCTACACAAATGATTGTTTTCTCCCCATATGACATCATCAGTATTATTCTTTACTTGGAACAGAAGTGCTGATAAATCTTTAGTATTTGTTTGCAGTTGCACTCATTCCTACAGTGAATTTAAAACAACTCAGTTTTCCCCAGTTTCCCACCACTTGTCCCCCACAGCTCTGTTGCTGTTGTTTTAGTCACTAAGTCATGTCTGATGTGACCCCATGGACTGTAGCCCGGCAGGCTCTTCTGTCCATGGGATTTCTCAGGAAAGAATACTGGAGTGAGCTTCCATTTCTTTCTCCAGGGGGGTCTTCCTGACCCAGGGATCAAACCTGTGTTGCCTGCTTAGCAGGTGGATTCTTTACCACTGGACCACCAGGGAAGCCCCACCAGCCCTGGGCAACCACTGATTTACTTTCTGACTTTATGGGTTTGCCTTTCTGGACATTTTATACAAATGGAATCCTGTATATGTAGTCCTTTATGACTGGGTTATTTCACTGAACATAGGAGTTTCAAGGCTCATCCATGTATGTATTATTATATAGCATGTATCAATACTTCAGTCCTTTTTACAAGTGAATAATATTCTATTTCATGGATATACCACATCGTTTATCCATTCATCAGTTAACAAGATATTCGAGGTGTTTCCACTTTTTGCCTATTATGAATAATGCTGCTGTGGATATTCATATACAAGTTTTTGTGTGAACATTGGTTTTCGTTTCTCTTGGGTATATACCCAGGTGTGGAGAGATACAATTTTTTGCAATGCCTTTTTTTTTTTCCTATTTGGAAAGGGCACTTTCCTTGGTGATATACTCAGAGTTGGAGAGAACATTGGTTAGGAGGCAGGAAATGTGGGTCAGAGTTCTAGGTCTGCCCCTGACAGGCCATTTGTTAGGAAATTCACTGTTTCCTCAGTTGTACAATGAGGTACTTTTTTTTTTTAATCATACAATCTTTAAGGTCACTTCCAAGTTAAAAAAAATTTCCCGAGCGATAATAAAAAATTTTCAAGATGTGAAGGAAGCTATTTCCAGTGAGGTCTAAATAGCACACCACACCCCACTAAGTTCCCTAGATGCTATTTTATGTCTCTTGAGTTTGAAAAAAGCTTGGACTTTAATATTCAGTTAGCTAGTTAAATGTTTGTGTGCTCTTCCAATAAGAGCAAATAAATGCTCTTTAAAATACTAGATGACTGTGGAACCAAAATTACTTAAATTTGTATTAGCCAAAAACATGTGCTTTAACATTTTGGGTTATTTCCTGTCAGTGTTTTCCACTTTAGGTTGTTTTGCTGTTTATTGAGCTGTAATCATACTCAGTTCACAGTTCTCCGTCGGGATCCTGTTTTGATGGCTCTTTGGGCTTTTCTTGATTTTAGTTTGATGCTTCTTACTCTGATTGAAGGGCCTTTGAAAGAGGCAGTCTCTTGATTTAAATAGCTTTCTGAAAGCCTCAACAGTTCTGAGAGCGGCAAGGTGTTCCCCAAAGCGTGTTCCAGTCAGAATAGTCAGTAGAAAGATTCGTACATGGTAGACAGAGACGAGGATGTAAATGAGTTAAAATGAGTAGTTTCAACCCTGGAGCAGCAAATCCATTTCCTCTTCTTGTATTTTGACTGATTTAGATGCCATCAAAATCATGTGCTTTTTTTTCTTTCCCCAGAATGTAATTTGTTCGAAACTTTTCTGATTGTGGTTTCAAGTAGACCGACTCTTCCCAGAAAACACGCTCCCAAGATTTTTTTCCCTTGTTGGAAGGAAGGGTGAACTTGGATTTCCTTTTGCCTACTTGCTGGTTTTCAAGCTCAACAACTTGAGAATTTACACTGACCTTTTCTGTTTCCTGAGAGATGTTCTGTACAGTGAAGCAGGCCCTTCTTCCCTGGGGTGTAGCAGTCCATTCCTTCCCAGGACCTCTCAAGCTGGGCCCTGAGGCCAGAGCGGCCCCTCCCCTGTGACGCCACACACCTTCAGGGCACTCGAGTGTGTGTTCCCTAGAATGCTCCTGCTGGTCACTGCAGTGGAAGTTAGCTGCAGACACTCCCTCACTTTCTGTTTTCCTTTTTTCTTTTTTTTAAACTCATGCCATCAAGTTCAGCTTTCTTATTGTATCCTTTCAGTTATAGCAAATACTGTCTTATATTTATGCAGTCATCATTGTGGAGCCCTTACTCTATGTCAGGCATGGGGTTTAAGAACTTAAGGTCACGACTCTTGCTTTGTTGAATATAGTATTGTATACAGAGTCCTTAAAAACCTAGCTAAAAATATCTGGGCAAAGAAAGAGAAGTCGCTCAGTCATGTCCAACTCTTTGCAACCCCATGGACTGTAGCCTACCAGGCTCCTCCGTCCATGGGATTTTCCAGGCAAGAGTGCTGGAGTGGGTTGCCATTTCCTCCTCCAGGGGATCTTCCCTACCCAGGGATCAAACCTGGGTCTCCTGCATTGCAGGAAGATGCTTTACCTTCTGAGCCACCAGGGAAGCCCCAAAAAAATCGGGGTAGGAAAATAAAAGTTGTAGGTGCTGGAAATTCTTTTACCTTCAAAAACCCTGGCTTGAATGAATGCAGGGACTTTCTGCCGAAGGCTCTGTATGAGTGCCAGTCAACTCTTATAAAAGACAGCTTTTATTATCTCATGATTCCAGCCCAAGAAAATACATAGTTGCAATTGCCTATGGAATAAAATTTATTTTCTATAGTTTCTGTGGCTCTTTAAAATCTAATGAATGAACTGATGCAACCTTACATCCCTTCTTTTATGGAGTTATGTTCCTTTCCTCCTCTGATTCTCACTAGTGGGCCATGTGTTGAAGAATATCCAGTCAAATGAGAAACAAAGGCTGATTTATTATCCTGGGCAGACCTCACCCGCTGACTATGTAGGACAGTGTGGCCTGAGTTTGATGTTGAAATAGGAGCTTCCTATTTCCCGTAAGTCTGGACCTGTGTACGCAGGCCCTGCAAATAAAGAGCAAGGCAAACCCAAATTTGTTAGTGAAAATAGTTGTATTTGCATAAATTCTTTACTTGTAAGAATTCATATAATTTTCACAGTAACTCTGTGAGATAGTTATAACAATCACCTACATTTTTATATGCAAAAATTGAAGCACAGAGATATTAAGCAACTTGCCCAAGGATATGTAAGTTCCTAAGGGACATCAATGGGACTGGAACCCACAGAGGCTGGCATCACGACCAACAAAGTCAACCAATAGGATCACCTGCTTTTCCATGATGACTGCTAACCTTACTCCCCTAATTGTGTACACAACTGAGAGAGAAGGGCGGCTGCATGTTGTTCTTTAGAGCAGTGACCCCACCTACAGAGGAGACCAGCCCGCTGAATGTGAAATGCTGAGCAGGCAGATCAGATAGGGCATCCTTGTTGGGAGGGGGTGAGTAGGATGTGGAGACGTGAGTGGAAAGAGCAATGGAAGTGTACACATCCCTTGGCAGTGGCAGTAATGGAGAAGACCTAAAGGCCCCCGGGCTTCCCCAGGAAGATCCAGCAGGAGACCTCGGCCTTGTTTCCTCCCATCTCTTCACACTACTACTGTTGCTGTTTAGTTGCTAAGTCGTGCCCAACTCTTTGCGACCCCATGAACTGTAGCCCACGAGGCTGCTCTGTCCATGGAATTTCTCAGGCAAGCATACTGGAGTGGGTTGCCATTTCCTTCTCCAGGGGATCTTCCCTACCCAGGGATCAAACCCAAGTCAGCTGCTTGGCAGGTGGATTCTTTAGCAGTGAGCCATCTTGGAAGCCCTCTTTTCACATTTCCTCTTCCCATATTCGGTACCATCCTTCTTTCTGAATGCTTAGGGACTAGTCCTCAGGGACTTAGCCTTGGGGAGTGACTCATTAGTATCTTGATGTTTGTTCAGTGATCTCCTATAGCATTTACTGTCTTCATCTGTAGTAAGTATTTTCTCATAGGCCAAAATCAGGATGAGTAGTCTGATATACAGGAGGAACTGTCTCAAATGTCTAGTAATCTGAAAAAAATGTTGATGTTTGCCATTTCATACAGCTTATTATATACCTTACACTGTTATTTGGGCTTCCCAGGTGGCTCAGTGGTAAAGAATCTGTCAGCCAATCCAAGAGACACAGGTTCAATCCCTGGGTCAGGAAGATCCCCTGGAGGAGGAAATGGCAACCCACTCCAGCATTCTTGCCTGGAAAATCCCATGGACGAAGGAGCCTGGCATGGTGCAGTCCATGGGGCCACGAAGAGTCGGACACAAATGAGCAACTGAACACATACCCACACACACACATTTAATCTTACATTGTTATTCAGTTGTTGTATGAGTGTGTAATTTAGCTCTATAGCTAAATAATAATGTCCTCATGGCCAGAAAGTGTTATGTATGTCTGTGTAACACACCAGCATGATCCTTTCTAAAATAAGATGGTTGATAAATATTTAATAGATGTCTTCCTCCCTCCTTCTCTGTCTTTTCCCCTCTCTCTTTCCTTTCCTTTTTGTAGCACCTGTTGTCTCTCAGGCTATTGATATAAACATTAGAAATGAGGATACAAATAGTTAGGGCAGCAGATAGGAATATTATAAAGTTCAGGGGTAAAACTGTGTAGACTTGATGATTTGGGGAAATTTATTTTCTGGACACACACATTCTCTTTTGAGATTCCAGCCCATCTATTTCTCCTTCCCATGTGGTCCATCCTTTAGTGGTGAGTTGGCTCAGCAGAATAGACTCTGTGTCCAAGTCCAGGGTTTTGGACTCGTATGACCCAGCTAGCTTTGCCACGTGTACAGCTTTCACAACAGAGAATAGGAAGTAGTGTGTGTGGTTGAATGTGGGTCCGTTACTACCCCTGGGCCTCCAGGGTAGGGCACATGCCCTGGTGGATTGGGGATGATTGTCATGCTTCTTTAAGCCTATTTCCTTATCTGTAAAAGGGGAATAAATCACAATGGTATTATGAGAATTAAATGAGAAAATACAGAAGGAATCTTAGTACAATGCTTGGTATATGTTAAGCACTGAATAGATGTGAGCTATTCTTATGCCCACATATGCAGACATGAACATCATATGCTGCTCAGGTTAAAGAAGCTCCCCTGAGAGCGTAAGGTCCCAGAGGGGAGGAATATTCAGGTGCTTATAATTTCCAGTTATAGTATCACAATTGGGGCTGCTTAGTTGCTGTAACTGTGGTGCAAGGATTGTTTCAGTAGCTGATTATCACGCCTGTCAGATGCAACCTGGTGTCAACCTTGGCCAATGCGGAACAAAGATCCCTAAAGAAAAATCTAAAGACAAGTTAAAAAATCCCCAAAGTGTTCATATCTGTTGTCCACACTTGAGAGTCTTAACTCAAAATTCAAATGAAAAATTTTATGTACCATAAATAGTATGAGTAATGGCAGAAAACCTTCTAAGTGTTTCAAAAATATGCAAATATGTTTACATAAACTGTAGTGTGTCCTCTCTGTGCAGTGCTATACAGGCTTTCATAAATGTTTACCGTATTATAAGTAACATGGAAACATATTTAGGTTATCATATAACTTGAAAAAAACTGGAGTAACTTTGCATATGCAGCATGAGGTCAACTATATTAAACTGGTTTTAGAAAATAGAATGGCTTGAAATATATCTAAATTTAACAGTGGTTGTCTTTGGGTGATGTTGGGATTTTCGATAAATTTCCCCCTCTAATTTTGCTTCTTTGTGTTTTCTATATTTATATGATTTATGTGATTATTTTCATAGGGCAAAAGTACATTTTACAAGAGATAAATAATTTACATAGGTGGTAGACAAAAGCCATGGAATTTTCTTGTGTTTTCACAATGAAAAAAAAAAAATCAAATGCAGAAGGCACAAACCTGAATTGTTTGTTATGTCTTCCTTAAAGAGAAATAAGAGTGTGGCATAAACTAAATTAAAGACACTGTGATTTGGAGAATTTGAGAGGGGTTTAGCTTTTTGAGGATTTTTGGAGAAGCAAAAAAAAAAAAAAAGCCCTAGCTTATGTACACGTGCATGTGTGAATTTTCTTTTCCAGGACTGAAGTTTGATATTCTTAGCCATTCTGATTGTGGAGATTTGAGACTGTCATTTTCTTTTAAATGTCTGACAGCTATAAGCTTTCAGCTATCAGCAAATGAGGTGAAAATGTATTTTTAATATTAAAAGTCTTTTTTGGGGGCAAAGCAGCCCAGCAAAACCATCATTAATAGTTCATATTCAGACAAGATTTTAAGCTCCTTTCCTAATCCTGCTTCTTTGGTATTTAATACCCAGGCATATCCACCAGATGTGCTCCAAGTCCTTTTATTTACATAAATGTTTCCAGCAATTCGTGATACATTTTTCTACTTAAAAATAAGTGCCTACCATATAGCCCTCTTTCTCACATTGTGATGCTTTGGCATTATTTGTTTTGTTTTAGAGCAGGAAAATGTCTAATTGACCCCAGGTATTTTTCAAATTTTACCATTCATAGGACTTTTTATATTTATGTCTTTAAAATGTATATGCCATTATGACTAATTTGAAAAATGCATTAAGTGTGTGAATTAGAAGATAATAGTTACTAAGAACTAACTACCATTAACATTTGGGTTTTTTTCCTTCCATTTATTCTCATTAATGTATGTGTGTGTGCTCAGTTACTAAGTCATGTCCGACTCTTTGCAACCCCATGGACTGTGGCCCACATGCACCTGGACTGGAGTGGGTTGCCATTTCCTCTTCCGGGGATCTTTCCAACCCAGGGATCAAACATCTCCTGCATGGGCAGGCAGATTCCCACGTCTCCTGTATGGGTAGGCAGATTCTTCACCACTGAGTCACCTGGGAAGCCCATTTTCATTAATACTGTTTTGTAAATGCTCATTCTGTATTATCTAGCTTGCTTTGATTGGTTTTCCTATAAATGTTGATCTATGTAGAACTCATTCTATTAAACTGCTTATTCTTGGTTTACTACTATGTATGTAACTATCCTTTTATTGATAGATATTTAGATTGTTGTCTTTTCTGGCTCTTGAAATGGCATTGCAATGAACATCTTTGTATGTGCTTTTTGAGTGTTTCTCTAGGAAGCAGAATTATTGGATGATGGATTTGCTCTTACATTTTTTCATATAGTGTGCATGGCACCCCACTCCAGCACTCTTGCCTGGAAAATCCCATGGATGGAGGAACCTGGTAGGCTGCAGTCCATAGGGTCGCTAAGAGTCGGACATGACTGGGCAACTTCCCTTTCAGTTTTCACTTTCATGCATTGGAGAAGGAAATGGCAACCCACTCCAGTGTTCTTGCCTGGAGAATCCCAGGGACGGGGGACCCTGGTGGGCTGCCGTCTGTGGGGTCGCACAGAGTCGGACATGACTGAAGCGACTTAGCAGCAGCAGCAGCAGGCATTTTCAGTGTATTTCTTTATCCATTTACAGACATAAATATTATAAATAAATATATATTACATATACTTTTTCTTTTAGGGTAAATAGTTGCATTCCACCAGTCTAAATCTTGCTTTTTTAACTTATTGACTTCCTCTCCCCAATCAATGGAAATGTTACAGTGTCACTGAACTTCTGTAATAGATCCTCAGATACCTGGAGATATGACCATGAATTTGCCTTCTAGCAACATTTTGTGAAAGTGTTAGTTGCTCAGTTGTATCTGACTCTTTGTGGCCCCATGGACTGTAGCCTGCCAGGCTCCTCTGTCCATGGAATTCTCCAGACAAGAATACTGGAGTGGCAGCTTGCTCCTTGCAAAGTCTGGATCATGTAGGTCATGTGGTCTCAGAAAGTGGGAACTAACAATTCTAGTAACTGGAGCTTATCTCATTCACCCTTGTCCTGCTCTTTGCAATTGCCCAGCCCCTGGAAACCTGCTTAATCATGCCTGTCTATGTAAAGTTCAGGCAACCCCTTCCCCATCTTGACTGCTTTTCCCGCATGAGTGAAACCCCTTAGTTTAAACCAGCCTATTAGCAGCTAGTGTTGCCTTCTATAGACTGTCTATAAAAACTCTGTAAGCCCTTTATTTGGGGCTCAGAGCTTAGAGTGTTAACTCCTCCGGGCCCGCCGGCATAATAAACCTGTTTTCCAACTCAGAAAAAAAGAATACTAGAGTGGGGTGCCATTCCCTTCTCCAGGGGATCTTCCCAACCCAGGGATTAAACCCGGGTCTTCTGCATTGCAGGCAGATTCTTTACCGTATGAACCACCAGGGAAGCCCGGCAACATTTTCAGTTCAGTTCAGTTAGGTCGCTCAGTCGTGTCCGACTCTTTGCGACCCCATGAACCGTAGCACACCAGGCCTCCCTGTCCATCACCAGCTCCCAGAATTCACCCAAACTCATGTCCATCGAGTCAGTGATGCCATCCAACCATCTCATCCTCTGTCGTCCCCTTCTCCTCCTGCCCCCAGTCCTTCTCAGCATCAGGATCTTTACCAATGAGTCAACTCTTCACAGCCGGTGGCCAAAGTATTGGAGTTTCAGCTTTAGCATCAGTCCTTCCAAAGAACACCCAGGACTGATCTCCTTTAGAATGGACTGGTTGGATCTCCTTGCAGTCCAAGGGACTCTCAGGAGTCTTCTCCAACACCACAGTTAAAAAGTATCAATTCTTTGGCGCTCAGCTTTCTTTATTGTCCAACTCTCACATCCATACATGACCACTGGATAAACCATAGCCTTGACTAAATGGACCTTTGTTGGCAAAGTAATGTCTCTGCTTTTCAATATGCTATCTAGGTTGGTCATAACTTTGCTTCCAAGGAGTAAGCATCTTTTAATTTCATGGCTGCAGTCACCATCTGCAGTGACTTTGGAGCCCTCCAAAATAAAGTCAGGGACTGTTTCCACTGTTGCCCCATCTATTTGCCATGAAGTGATGGGACTGGATGCCATGATCTTAGTTTTCTGAATGTTGAGCTTTAAGCCAACTTTTTCACTCTCCTCTTTCACTGCAACATTTTAAAAAACTTCAAAAAAAGTTGTCACTCAGTCATGTCTGACTCTTTGTGACCCCATGGACTGCAAGCATGCCAGGCTTCCCTGTCCATCACCAACACCTGGAGCTTGCTCAAACTCATGTCCATTGAGTCGGTGATGCCATCCAGCCATCTCATCCTCTGTTGTCCCCTTCTCCTCCTGCCTTCAATCTTTCCCAGCGTCAGGGTCTTTTCCAATGAGTCGGTTCTTCAAAATTTTGTTATTATTTCAAACTTTAGTAAAATTCCAAAAGTAGTACAATGACGTCCTGCATGTCTTCTACCCAGATTCACTGCTGCTGCTGCTAAGTCGCTTCAGTCGTGTCCGACTCTGTGCGACCCCATAGATGGCAGCCCACCAGGCTCCCCTGTCCCTGGGATTCTCCAGGCAAGAACACTGGAGTGGGTTGCCATTTCCTTCTCCAATGCATGAAAGTGAAAACTGAAAGGGAAGTCGCTCAGTCATGTCCAGCTCTTCGTGACCCCATGGACTGTAGCCTACCAGGCTCCTCCGCCCATGGGATTTTCCAGGCAAGAGTACTGGGGTGGGGTGCCACTGCCTTTTCTGACCCAGATTCACTAGGCATGCATATTTTGCCCTATTTACTTTTTTTTTCTCTCTCTTTCCATACATAGGAATTCAGAATTTTTCTTTATCTTGTTCATTTAGTTATCATGGTGTCTGTCAGGTTTCTCCACCTGAAAATTACCTTTTCCTGTGTAATTATTAATAGTTTATGGGGAGATTCACCCAGTTTATTTAAGTATCAGCAGTTGCTTATTCCTTGCTGAATAGTTTTCAGTTGTATTAGTGTACCTGCTGCTAAGTCACTTCAGTCGTGTCTGACTCTTTGCGACCCCAGAGATGGCAGCCCACCAGGCTCCCCTGTCCCTGGGATTCTCCAAGGCAAAAACACTGGAGTGGGTTGCCATTTCCTTCTCCAGTGCATGAAAGTGAAAAGTGAAAGTGAAGTTACTCAGTCATGTCCGACTTTTCAAGATCCCATGGACTGCAGCCTTCCAGCCTCCTCCATCCACGGGATTTTCCAGGCAAGAGTACTGGAGTGGGGTGCCATTGCCTTCTCCACATATTGTTTATTCACCTGTTGAAGGACACTGGGGATTTTCCTTGGCATGGCGGGGCACCAGCCAGATTCCCCTTCAGAGAAAGTTGCTGCCTAGCTGCAGGGGGTCAGTCAGCAGACAGCCTCTAGCTGTCAGCTCCTTCAGAGTCTGCCACAGCCTGCAGAGATCTGCCTTGTCCAAGAGGGTACCTTTCCTGAAGCAGCCCACATTGAGTGACCGAGTGAGGCAGCGGTATAAAGATCTAGCCATTTCAGCCTGGGTTGAGACAACTCTGACACACAATTTTAACTTTTTTACCTCCAGGCATCCACCACAGTCACCCCAGCAGCCCTCTCTCAGCCTCTGTCGATGGCTATATGGGGGATTCTGTACAGCCCAGGGAAGGAAAAAGGGACAAACCCAAGCTTGGCCTGGGGATGGGTCACTTCAAAATGGCCTTGAAAGACTGTGATAAGGAGAAATTCCCCCAGTGGGTGGACTAGCAGATCATGCCCCTGGCCACCCATTTTGTGTTGGAAGAGAAGTGGTCTGAGGCTCAAATGCACATAGGCTTATAGGAGGTGGTGAATGTTCTGGCTGGCATCAAAGACCTGGAAGGAAAAAGATTAGAAGTTTGGGAGTAGCAAAGCCTGAGTAGAAGCATGTGGATGAACAAAATAGGAATGGGCCCCAAATGGGATCATCTCTGCAGCATTCACTAGAGAGATTTAAAGACTAGATTCTATTATTTTCCTCTGAAGAGTGTTCATTTCTTATTCTAGCAGGCATTTTACTTGGCACTAAATGATCAGATTGACAGACCGACCAGGTCACTTTATTTCAGATAATCCCTGTCATTGATTACCCCAGTGCTGATACAAAGAGTATGTGAACAAAATGACAGTTGGGGAGAAAAAAGGTGGCTACTCATGGGCCCAGGAGCATAGGTTTATTCTTACAAAGGCTGATATAACTAATGTGCTAAATGTTTAAACTGACAGCAACAGAGACAACACTGAGCCTTCATATGGAACCAGTTTTCAAAGCGACTCGCTGTCTTCTGTGTGCAGGTATACTACGTTTACTCTTTCTTGGAAACAGCTGTCTACAATCTGCAATTAGGTTTACCCATTTACTTTTTTCTTTTCAATCGTTATGCTTTTCATTTCTAAAATTTCCATTTGGTCCTTTTTTGGAATTACATTTCTCTCCTGAGATTCCCCATCTGTGTTCTCATTATGCTTCTCTTTTCCTTTGTATACTCTTTCTAATAGCTGCTTTGAAGTTCTGTCTGCTAATTCTAACATCTGTGTTCTATTTTCTCATGACTATGGCCCTAGTTTTCCTGTTGTTTCTTTTCTACTAGCCTTTTAGCATATACCAGACATTTGGATAATACATTTTAAAGATTCTGGATTATGTTGTTGTCCTTTGAAGAGTGTTCATTTTTGTTCGAACAGGTAATTTACTGGGCAGACTCAGTTTCTAAACTCTGTCTTCCTGTGGCAGGTAGTAGCTGAAATCCTTGTGCAGTCCTTTCAGTCTCCTAGCTGTTATTTTTCAGAAGATTGCTTGAAATTTTTCCTGCTGTGCAAAGTTCAGATGCTAGCTTGAAAATATTCTTACAGAGCATTATTAATTGCTCAGAGCATTTCAATTTAAATACCAAATTAAATTTTTCCCCTATTGTTGCATATTTTTATGGTTGTTATTGATGCTTTAAACATTCTTGGACATAAGTCTTTGAAAGTATTTTTAATGAATTCATTAGTATCAGTTCAATTCAGTTGCTCAGTCATGTCCGACTCTTTGCGACCCCATGAATTGCAGCACGCCAGGCCTCCCTGTCCATCACCAACTCCCGGAGTTCACTCAGACTCACGTCCATCGAGTCAGTGATGCCATCCAGCCATCTCATCCTCTGTCATCCCCTTCTCCTCCTGCCCCCAATCCTTCCCAGTATCAGAGTCTTTCCAGTGAGTCAACTCTTCGCATGAGGTGGCCGAAGTACTGGAGTTTCAGCTCTAGCATCATAGATTCCTATATAAAAACAGAGGCTTAAAGTCTGTGGTACAAATTGCCAACCAACTCCACCATTTTAATATTAATCAACACATTATACTTCCTAACTCTGGATTTTATTATTAACAAAGTTACAATGTGAAAGGAACATTTTATTGTACTAATATGCATTTTTTCATATTTTTACCTGTTTGTATCATTTTATTATGTTTTTTGTTTGTGGACAAGTGAATATTCTGTTTCTTCTCCCACATTCCTACTAGGCTATTTGGCTTTCCCTTATCAATTTAGAAAACTTCTTTATTCATTAAATACATTCATTAATCTTTTACTATTATCCAGTTTTTGATTCATGAGCTATGCATTTGATCACTATTGTTTGATTATTATTATTATTAGGGCTTCCATCTTTGAGGTTTGCTCAGTGAATTAAGTGCTAGCAATTATTGTCAGTAGTTGGCACTTAAAAAGTAAAAGATAAAACATTTTTGTCAGTTTTGTTACGAACCCAGTGCTTCTGATTTAAAAACATCGATGCAGCAGTGGTTGCTTTTAGTTAATTTGGTAAGTGTAACTGGTGATTATCAATATACACCAGGCATAATGTCATAAAGGACTTCTTCAGTTCAGTCACTCAGTCGTGTCTGGCTTCTTAAAAGGCACTAATTATTTCTTTATTTAGACTTGTATTTTCTTTTACTCCCATTTGGTAAATTGCCATGCAATAAAAACTGAGATACTGAACAGCACAGTATGTCATACCTTAATGGTAGAATTCTAGAGTATGTTATAGCTACGAAAGGATTTTGATAATGTGGGATCTTAGAGGCCACCTTATTCTGTTTTCAGAGGACAGGAATCCCTTCTAAATACCACTGAGAGATGGCCAACTGGCATCAGCATCCCATCTCATTTTTAGAAAGATCTTTCAAATCTGTCTCTTGAACCATTGTTTCTGTTTGTGCCTTATGGGGCTACACAGGATACACCTAAAATTGATCTCATTTATGTATATTTCCCCTGCCCATTTGTTTGGCATAACCATGGTCCCTCTTTGACAGAGCACCTCAGAAAATTTCCTTGTAGCAGCAGGGGAACTCTGACACTCAAGTCTGTGTGTTGAATTATTCTCTGCTGCTGCTGCTGCTGCTTCAGTCGTTTCCAACTCTGTGCGACCCCATAGACGGCAGCCCACCAGGGTCCCCCGTCCCTGGGATTCTCCAGGCAAGAACACTGGAGTGGGTTGCCATTTCCTTGTAGCAGCAGGGGAACTCTGACACTCAAGTCTGTGTGTTGAATTATTCTCTGCTGCTGCTGCTGCTGCTTCAGTCGTTTCCAACTCTGTGCGACCCCATAGACGGCAGCCCACCAGGGTCCCCCGTCCCTGGGATTCTCCAGGCAAGAACACTGGAGTGGGTTGCCATTTCCTTCTCCAGTGCATGAAAGTGAAAAGTGAAAGTGAAGTCACTCAGTCTTGTCCGACTCTTAGCGACCCCATGGACTGCAGCCCACCAGGCTCCTCCATCCATGGGATTCTCCAGGCAAGAGTACTGGAGTGGGGTGCCAACTCGATGTTAACAACATGCATTTTCATTGTACATACATTTTACACAAATGAGAATACGGTTGGCAAATGAGGAATAACTCAGACCAATGATTGTAATGAGAAAGTGATGAAGATGGCATGAACTAAAAAGGTTTTTTGGAGGTTTCGTATGAATTTAGAGATTCTAGATTAGTTCAGGAGAGGCTGGGATAGAATGGACATTGCAATGGTGATAAAGTTTAGTTGGCTTGCTGTAAGAGAAGGCTGTAACGATGGTTACGGTGGCTCTAGACAGACAGGAGTTAGATCTCTCTCTCCAAAGATAAGATGGTAAGTAAACAGGAGGACTGGGGATGAGGTGAAACCAGTCAGAAAGATGGAATGTTATCAATAGCACATGTTGCTGTCTGGAGTGGTAGTACAAGAGAAAGGCAGCACTGTGTGAAAATGTAACAATAATGGAGAAGAATTGTTGCCTTTTTCTGTGAGTCAAGGATGATGACTTAAGCCACCATGTGTCTTGCATGCTTTCCTTTTCATAAATTTCAGTGTATCTGGTGATTTATGGGAGCTCAGGTCCCTTGGTTCATGAAAGTTTCTCTGTTGCAGTTTTATATGATAACCTTTCAAAGATTTGAAGCACAACCAAATATATCAACTTGGTTTAGCCGTTCATAAAATGACAGATTTTCTGACCCCTTGGCACAATTAATTTGATTCACTTCTCTATGAAATTTGGAAGCCAGACATAATATATTTTCTTGTTGTGGTAGGAAACCACAGGTAGAAGGCAGTTAAACACTCATTCCTTGAGCTGCATCCAACGTTAAATTCTTGTCCATTAAAATATGTTTAATAAAAGGATATATTCTGAGGCAATTCTTAAATGGTGATACTGGATTTTATGCATGTTAATACTCTGCTTTACTCACAGTTTCAAATGTATAGTCTACGTGTTGGCTTCTGTTGGGACAAATCATTCAGCAAACTCTTGCATGTCATTGAAACTGCAAAATACAACTCTTATCTAAGCCTTTGGGGAAATTAGAAATCTTTTCATCATGAGTATCAGCCAACTACAAAAATATCCATAAGAACAAAACAAACAACAAACAACCACCATAATAAAAACAGCATGACCTCATCTTAATTACCAAGTACCCACTATGCTGGTTCATAATTTTAATACATCCTTTTTTTCTCCCCCCACCCACGTGCTTTTATCTGAGGAAAGCAGGGAGGGGCAACCTGAGGAGCACTCAGATTACCCAGTTTTGCAGAGCTGGAGCAAGTCCAGTGTCCGAGACAGACTTGAGGTGACTGGCTTCCCAGCGAGAACTGGCAGTTCTACCGCTATAGTAACGACAAGACGTACTTCTTGCTTTTCAAGACACTTTGATGTGTGTTACTGCATTTGATCTTCACCTTCGTGAAGATCTTCACCTTCACCATTTGATCTTCAGGGTTGGTGGGAGAGGTGGCCTTCTCCTCACTTGGCCCAGGAACAAACTGAGCTTGATAGGAGCTTGCTAGAGCTCACGCTGAGTCATCCGAGACGGGACAGAATCCCAGTGTCCTGCTTTCCAGCCTGGGGAGCCTGCTGCTGGACCACACTGCTGGTTCAGATGCACAGAAGTCTGTGAAGTCGTCTGTGCTGAAGCGAAAATGCCGATGGCAAGACCTCTGAATCTCAAAGTTGAAAAGAAAGTGAACCAATAGGGAGGGAAAGGCTTCAGCATCTTGGATCTTTGTTCTTAAGAAGACTTGGTAGTAGCTGGGAGATTTGACATGTGTTTTAACAACAAAAAATGAGCTTCAGCCTATAACCATGATATGAAAAGATGGTGTCTATGAAGTAGTTGGAAAATTCAGTCTCCTTTAATATACACAGAGTCTTCTTTGAAGCTGAAAGTATGAGATCGAACTGTGGTTAAGAAATGATCGCACTATATGAACACCGTCCCTGAGGCAGGAGAGAGAAATGTTTTCTATTCTAGATACCAGTAGGGCTGGGTCCCAGATACAATGCTTTAGATGTTTCTTCAGGGTGTACCCCATTGGCTGGCACGATCGTGAGCAGGTGCAGTGGGCAGAGAAGTCTCTTGCAAGTAACGTTTCAGATGAGATTGGGCATGTTCAGGTATGGCCATAGATGCAAGTAACATTTCAATGGCAGGAAATACAAAAGAGTAGGCATGCTAGGAGGAGGAGAGAAGGGAATGGTATCAAAAACATGAAGTAGCTCCCGTTTTTAAATGCTCACCTGTTATTTTCAGTCTGCCTTCTCTCATCTCCCTCTCACACACTGCCAGGGCAGTGGCAGTAAACCTGATTTAGAGCAATCTGTGCCTCTAGGGCTCAGGGATGGGATTCCTTTCTCTTATGGAGGGCCAATCGTGTTCTGGGGACATTAATTGAAATTCCTGTGAATGTTAAAGATAGTTAGCAGTTTGGGTGAAGTTAAACCCCTGTTGCAAAGAGCTGACTCATTGGAAAAGACTCTGATGCTAAGAAAGATTGAGGGCAGGAGGAGAGGGGGACGACAGAGGATGCAATGGTTGGATGGCACCACTGACTCAATGGACATGCTTTGAGCAAACTCTGGGAGATGGTGAGGGAAAGGGAAGCCTGGCGTGCTGCAGTCCATGGGGTCCCAAAGAGTTGGACTCGACTCAGTGACTGAACAGCAACAATAAACCCGTGGGAGTAGTATAATTAGTATAGGGGGCACAGCAAGCTCAGTTTTGTCAATGTATCCAGTGTTTAAAATGTGTTTCATTCCCACTCTACAAGCAGTTACAGAAGGGAGAAAAGAGGGGAAAAGGGAGAAAGAAGAAGATGTAATGAAGCATAGCAAGATTAACATGAGCTCAGGCTTTATTATTGCTTGGGAAACGCACCCAGATTGGAGAATTGCTGTCCATGGTGTCCATCCATCTCCACATCCAGGAATGCTTGGAGTCTCCCTGCTGAAAGGGGTGGTTGGTCATAGCAACATGTAAGGCTGCTGTGGGAGGAATATGCTCTGGGCTGCGGAGGGCCACTCAGCAGTATTATTCACGTTTCTGGAGACTAGGAAGGCCAGACCGCAAGGCCCAGGTCGGGGTGGAGAGCTCTGCCTGGCTTTAGAGCCGTGCTGTGGTCCCAGAGGCACTGCCATGGCCAGACTGCTGTATTCTCATGATCACCGTCCCCAGGTGTGCAAGTCACCAAGTTGGGAACTTTGGAATGCACCCATTTTATCCCATCCATTGTCTGACTCGCAAGGTCAGAAATGTGGTTCTGGAGAGGGGACCATAGCTAGTTCCTGTAGGTCCTCCCTCCCCTGCTAGACAGGGGCCGAGTGTAGGAAGAGGATTTGAGGAGAATCTTCTTCCTCAGAGGCTGCAGAGAGGGTTGGTTTTAGTTCTTTTACTCTATAACTGGAAATTTTCACTAATATATGTGATAATTTAAAACCCTTAAGTGCCATCAAAATAATAATACATATGGTACTGCAGTTTGTTTAAAAGAGGTTATTTTTCTAACTGGTACTTTAAAGAACACCAATGGTGGTTTTTAATCTTTTTTGAACATCCCTGATTTGACTAACATCATTTACTTTTCTTGGGGGTATAAGTAGTATTATAAAGACCCGGTGGTGGTTTAGTTGCTAAGTCATGTCTGATTCATGTGATCCCATGGATTGTAGCTCGCCAGGCTCCTCTGTCCATGGGATTCTCCAGGCAAGAATGCTGGAATCGGTTGCCATTTCCTCCTCCAGGGGATCTTCCTGACCCAAGGACCTAATGCAGATTTCCTGCATTGCAGGCAGATTCTTTCCTGCTGAGCCAGCAGGGATAGTTTTGAAAATGGATAATATCTTTACTGTTGATTATATAGCTATATATGTTTACTGTTAATGACTCAATTTGAAAATGGAATGAGCATATTTTTGTTGGCTGTATAGCTCTAAGTGTTTATGTAAATGATCCAACCAATACAGAAATGTAGGAAGTGGAAGTGGCCCTATAATATTATTCCCCTGCAGTTGCCACAGTCATAGCCATGAATTTGTTTCTAACTTACAGAAGTCTAAGGACCAGAGTTTTAAATGAACTTGTGTTCTCATATTGGGTTACATTTGTTCTTTCTGCAAAAACACACAGTATAAACAGCAGCAAACCAATTATAATAAAAACCAAACAAATGGAAAATGAAAAGTCATATAAAGCTACAATACATACCAATAAAACCCTGAATATTTAAATTTCCTAGACCTGTTCATCATGTTGTCATTCTGGCATTTTGTAGTTACTATGGGTAAGTGGTAAGACCCTTTAGTGAATCTGCCAACCTGCAGTATCTGTACTTACCGCTTTTCTATTATGAAGAACATCATAATATTCTGTTTTCCTTTTTTTAATAAAAATATGTATTTAGTAGCTTTAGCGGTGTTTCTAAATCTTTTCTCTGGATGTCTACCTAGAGGTGATTATACAGTCATAAAATTGTCATATGTGGCTGTTTGAAGCAAATTTATTAGGTTGATTATACCTTATGTTTTCTTTATGATGATCATTTATTCACCAAACATTATTGAGGGATTTGGGTACAAAGGGACAAGTCCTACAGGGGAGAGAGACACATGTGTGGACAACTCTCCGGCTGTGTGACAGGAGTGTGCACGAGGTTACTGAAACACAGGGGAGTGTGTGCATGCATGCACACTCAGTTGCCTCTGACTCTGCGACCCCACAGACTCACCAGGTTCCGTGGGGTTTTCCAGGCAAGAATACTGAAATGCATTGCCATTTTCTTCTCCAAGGGATTTTCCTGACCCAGGGGTTTAACCCACATCTCTTGCATTGGCAGGTGGATTCTTTTACCACTGAGCCACAACTGACCCCACAGAGGAGAGAGGGACTCCTTTTTGCCAGAAGGTACCTGGGAAAGATTTAGTGCAATTGACGGTTCATGACATGAGTCTTGAAAGTTCAATAAGAATTTTAGGTAGGAGAGGGACTGGAGAGGAAGAACATCAAGACAGTGGTTTGCACTGAGAGAGAAGGGAATTAACATTTGTTAAGTACCTGCTGGGTGCCAGGCATTATATGTCAGCTAGTCCATCCTGTAAACCTGTCTTTGGCCTCATTGACTAGAGGAGACTTAGTCTCAGAAATGTTAGTCTCCTGCTCCAAGGTCTCATAGGTTGTTTACCACTTAAAGGAGTCAGGACTCACACCCCGGTCTGGTGATCCCAGAGCCGTACTCTATCAGTAGCATTAGCCGAGGAAAGAGCTTGTCTTCTTGGGGGAGTGGTGGGTTGATTGGCTGGAGTGTGGCATACTTAGGAGGAAAGAAGCAGAAATTAATTTCAAAATGGAGACTAAGGCCAGTTGGTAGGGTGTTAAGTTTGAGAATATGAATGAAGGTTTTTGTAAGTAGATATGAAAGCTCAGGTTTATCTTTAAGGAAGAGAATTCTGGTCATCTTGTTTGGCCAGGAGGGAGCTGGGTAAGACTGTCAACAGCGTTGTATTAATAGATTTATCCTCACTACACTTAGCAGCACTACACTTAGATGTGCAAACATTTTTTTTTCCAAAATTTGAGCCAACTTTTTCATTAAGACCCCTCCATACTTAATAAGTGGAGAAAAAAGAAGCTGCTGAGAGTAGTAAATTTAGTTTGCTCCAATCATGTAAAAAGTTCAGTTCAGTTCAGTCACTCAGTCGTGTCCGACTCTTTGCAACTCCATGGACTGCAGCACACCAGGCCTCCCTGCTCATCACTAACTCCTGGAGTTTACTCAAACTCATGCCCATTGAGTCAGTGATGCCATCCAATGATCTCATCCTCTGTCGTCCTATACTCCTCCCGCCTTCAATCTTTCCCAGCATCAGGGTCTTTACTAATGAGTTAGCTCTTTGCATCAGGTGGCCAAAGTACTGGAGTTTCAGCTTCAGCATCAGTCCTTCCAATGAATATTCAGGACTGATTTCCTTTAGGATGGACTGGTTGGATCTCCTTGCTGTCCAAGGGACTCTCAAGAGTCTTCTCCAACAACAGTTTGAAAGCATCAGTTCTTCGGTGCTCAGGTTTCTTTCTAGTTCAACTCTCACATCCATACATGACCACTGGAAAAACCATAGCCTTGACTAGTTGGACCTTTGTTGGCAAAGTAATGTCTCTGCTTTTTAATATGCTTTCTAGGTTGGCCATAACTTTTCTTCCAAGGTGTAAGTGTCTTTTAATTTCATGGCTGCAGTCACCATCTGCAGTGATTTTGGAGCCCCCCCAAAATAAACTCTCTCACTGTTTCCATTGTTTCCCCATCTATTTGCCTTGAAGTGATGGGACTGGATGCCATGATCTTAGTTTTCTGAATGTTGAGCTTCAAGCCAACTTTTTCACTCTCCTCTTTCACTTTCAAGAGGCTTAGTTCTTCACTTTCTGCATATCTGAGGTTATTGATATTGCATATCTGATAATACAACCTCAGATAAACACTTTCTGTGTCATCTGTATATCTGAGGTTACTGATATTTCTCCCGGGAATCTTGATTCCAGCTTGTGCTTCATCCTGCGCAGCATTTCACATGATGTATTCTGCATATAAGTTAAATAAGCAGGGTGACAATATACAGCCTTGACGTCCTCCTTTTTCTATTTGGAACCAGTCTGTTCCATGTCCAGTTCTAACTGTTGCTTCCTGACCTGCATACAGATTTCTCAAGAGGCAGGTCAGGTGGTCTGGTATTCCCATCTCTTTCAGAATTTTCCACAGTTTGTTGTGATCCACACAGTCAAAGGCTGTGGCATAGTCAATAAAGCAGAAATAGATGTTTTTCTGGAACTATTTTGCTTTTCTGATGATCCAGTGGATGTTGGCAATTTGATCTCTGGTTCCTCTGCCTTTTCTAAAATCAGCTTGAACATATGGAAGTTCACAGTTCACATATTAATGAAGCTGGGCTTGGAGAATTTTGAGCATTACTTTACTAACATGTGAGATGAGTGCAATTGTGTGGTAGTTTGAGCATTCTTTGGCATTGCCTTTCTTTGAGATTGGAATGAAAACTGACTTTTTCCGGTCCTGTGGCCACTGCTGAGTTTTCCAAATTTGCTGGCATATTGAGTGCAGCTCTTTCATAGCATCGTCTTCCAGGATTTGAAATAGCTCAACTGGAATTCCATCACCTCCACTAGCTTTGTTTGTAGTGATGCTTCCTAAGGCCCACTTGACTTCACATTGCAGGATGTCTGGCTGTAGATGAGTGATCACACCATCGTGATTATCTGGGTCATGAAAATCTTTTTTGTACAGTTCTCCCATGTATTCTTGCCACCTCTTCTTAATATCTTCTGCTTCTGTTTGGTCCATACCATTTCTGTCCTTTATTGTGGCCATCTTTGCATGAAATGTTCCCTTGGTATCTCTAATTTTCTTGAAGAGCTTTCTAGTCTTTTCCATTCTCTTGTTTTCCTCTATTTCTTTGCACTGATCACTGAGGAAGGCTTTTTTATCTCTCCCTGCTATTCTTTGGATCTCTGCATTCAAATGGGTATATCTTTCCTTTTCTTCTTTGCTTTTCACTTTTCTTCTTTTCACAGCTATTTGTAAGGCCTCCCCAGACAGCCATTTTGCTGTTTTGCATTTCTTTTTCTTGGGGATGGTCTTGCTCCCTGTCTCCTATACAGTGTCATGAACCTCCATCCATAGTTCATCAGGCACTTTGTTTATCAGATCTGGTCCCTTAAATATATTTCTCACTTCCACTGTATAATCATTAGTGATTTGATTTAGGTCATACCTGAAAGATCTAGTGGTTTTTCCTACTTTATTCAATTTAAGGAAAAAGTGATTCATTCTTTCTTCTGTGCCTCCCTGAGACAGTATCTCAGTTAGCGGGGCTCCCTGTCCTTGGGATTGCATGCGTGTTTATCAGCCATTATGGGGTGGTCCTTGCTGGTGCTGACGGGGGTCTGGCATTTATTCTAGCTCTCTCTTTGGTCATCAGATGCTGAAGTGTGTGGCTGCTGCCTCCTGTGGTCCACGCTCTCTCGGGTCAGCTGGGCTCAGGTGTCTGTTTTGTCCATGATAAACTGAATTCATATCAGAGCGAGACCAGAACACACAAAGAAGGCTTTTTGATGAATAGCTTAGCCTGAATAATTTGCAGGTACATGCAGAGACAGTGTTTTGATTATTTGTGGTCGAGCTGAATTTGTTAAGTGAACTCCTGGAAATGCAACCTGTACTCTCCAAACTCCATCGTCGGCATGCCTGAGACACGGTCTAACCTTTGGATGTAGTTCTGCTGATATAATTACCTTGCTGTCTTTTAAAGGTGGCTTTTAATTGGGTTCCCAAGCAGCAGCTGCTGTTGAGGCGCTAGTTGCAGCCTTTCAATAACAGGTTCATTAAGTGTTTCCTCTTCCCGGACTGGGCATCTGGCCTTGGATGGTAGCCAGCTGTTGCTGAAATGCCATCACTTATAGGATTGCCCTTCAAACCACTGATTTGTTATTTTGTTGACTTGCAACTCCTATCCTCTTAAGTTTAACTGGAGCTTTATTGAATACAGTGCTAAACTCAATTCCTCCCCTTCTCAGTGGCCTTTTCATCAGGTTATTTCCCCCTAGCTCATAGCATTTAGTCCTCTGGCTGGACAAGAGGTTTAAGAATTAAAGACAGCTTGTCATTTATGGGCTCAGGCCTGTCCATAGGGTAGTGCAGTGGATTCTCTCACAGGCAAGTCTTCTGAAGATTTATGCCCAGGTAACATGAGAAGTCTCTTGGCCAGTTTTTGCCTTTTTTGTAAAATTGTGCTGAAAATTCTAGAGTTTTTAAGAATTTATCTCTAAGATTGTTGTCCTGAAGGATTTTTAAAATTATAGTATAAATGATTTATAATATTATATTGGTTTCAAGTGTAAAAAATAGTGAATCAGCATTATTATAGATTAAAAGCTTTTGTCCTGAGTATTTTTAATTTGTTTGAAGAAAATGAGCATGTAATGATCATACTGAATAAAGAGAAGTTTGCAGGGGCTGGTAAGGTGGGACAACAGAAAGAACTTGGGTTTTTATCTTTGGTTTTTAATCTCAGAGCAGCTGTGTGGGACTGGTCATTTTCAGGCCCCAGGAGGAAACTGTGGGCAGGCCCAGTGTATTTTCTGATCATTCTCATATAATAAAAAGTTTTCCAGTCATATTTCCTTCCCAGACTGTCTCAGCTTGGTAATTAAAACATAGCCTCAAACAGACTGATTCAAAGTGACATCTTCCCCGTCCCTGGCTCAGATTCTAGGTTCACTTTGTCAAATTCCACCCAAAGAAAACCTATCGGTAATTTTATTAGAATATATTGAAATTACAGATTAATTTGCTCTTTAGAGGTGATAAACTTATTTTCTTAGGTCCTTCGCCTGTTTATATTTCTTTGCTATTGCAAATGCTGTGTTAACAAAAATGTTACTTATTTGTTGATATTGTACCAAAGTGCAATACATTTTGTATATTGATTTTGCATCTAATAATTTAGAGGGATGCTCTTATTTTAATAGTGTTTCAATGGATTTTTAGTATAGACACTTAAATCATCTGTGCAAAATGATTTCCTCCCTTGCTTTCCATTTCTTTTTTGCTTTATTTTTCTATGTTGCCCTCCAGACAGAATTGGTAATTAGAAGTGGTGATAATTGCCATTTTTCTTATTCTTGATTTTAGAAGGGCTGTTTATAATAACTTACCATTAGGTGAAATGTTTGTAGTAAGTTTTCGGTAGAAATCCCTTATTAGGTTCAGAAATTTCACTTTCGAGTTTGCAAAGAATTTTAATCATGTGTTTGTATAGCATTTTACCAAATACCTTTTCTGTATGTGACGTATTGTAAGTTGAATCTTATTGAAGGGTATTAAGATGCAATGTATGGTATCTTCCAGGTGCAAAGTCATTGCCAAGTGGACTGGGAATGTTATTTAATTTTGAAATATGATTTACATAATGCTGATGCATTTTATAAGCATATACTCTTTGTAGGGAAGTATTGTCTTTTTATGCTATTATGCCTCAAAAATAAAACACAACTTTGTTTGTTTTTCTTTCCAGTATTACTTTACTGTTCTTTTTGGCCATGAAGGTCAGAAGCCACTAGAGCTGCGCTGTGAGGAGGAGCAGGATGGTAAAGAGTGGATGGAGGCCATTCACCAAGCCAGGTATGGGAGCCACTGGATTGTCTGGGTTTTGCATTGAGGTTTCACCATCGGTGCTAGTTTTGGGCGAACTTGCAATTCCAAGTTGGATTTCCCCTTAGTACCTCCTCCTCAGTCGTGTGTGAGATGATTCTTTATGCTTTCTGTGGCTATATTCTAGCTGAAGATTAAAGGTAATAGATAAAGCAATAGTAATGATGATTACTGAACACAGGGTTTGGGCCTATGTGCCAGGCCCTGTTACAAGTGCCTCTCAATTAAGGAATCTGTTAAATGCTTGGATTCACTTATCCCCTCAACAATTTGTGAGACGCATGTCATGGTTAACCCCTCTTTTACAGATAAGGAAACCAAGACCTGGAAAGTTAGTTTGCTTGCCTGAGGCCTCACAGCTAGTGAGTGGCAGAGCTGGGATACAGACCCAGCTGAGCCTCCAGTTGGAAACCCTGCCCTGTGCAGCCTGGTTATCGAGAAAGGCAACACCAACTGCCATCTGGGGAGATAGAAGAGTGTGCTTTTGCTTCCTCCTGAGAAATACCAGCAAGGTAGACATGAGCACACTTGGCCTCAAATGGGAATGGGAAATCCAAAAGAGACCCAGGCAGACCTGTCTCTTTTATTTTTCATATTCAGTTCCTAAGTCCTGTCCCTTTTTGCTTTGAAGGGCCCTTGTGCTCACTGCTTTTTGCCTGTCCCCACTGTGACTCCCTGCTTGAAGTTTCAGGGCGAAACTCAGTCTGGGACACATGACTTTCTTTGCCGGACGTGAGCCCCCTCCTTCACCTATAAGTCCATTCACGTCTGTGTCTGTCTCTACCACTCACTCCTGGACCCTTTCGCCCCAAGCCAGCACTCACTGGCCCCTTTCTACAAATGACCGCAGTGCTTGCTTTTATTACATGTGGAATATTTAACAACTTAGTACAATGTGGGTTATTTTCCATATATTTCACACGTGTGATTTCTGTTTCCTGAGCTGGACTTGTAGATAGCATGAGAGGAGGAAGATGGGGACACATTCGCTTCTGAATGAAGCACAGTGCTGATTATGTAGTAGGTCATCAGGAAATATTTTCACATTGATTATAAAGAATTTAAGGTGCTGTCCTGAGTGCGTATAGGCTGTTCTTTGAACCCTGAAGGCTTTTTGCCCCCCTCCTCCCCTCTGTTCCCTTCCCTTTCCCTCCTGTCATCCCCTTCCCCTCTTCTTTCTTCAGCTGCTGTATAATGTTAACTACTTGCCCTGTGGCAGGCAGCATGCTAAGAGCTCTTCATACTCATCTTAAAAAAAAAAGTCCTCCCAGCTACCAGTAGGGTATTATTAACTCTGTTTTACAGATGAGAAGACAAAGGTTCGTGATGATTAAGCATATTGGCCAAGGTGTGAAAAGCTGGTTAAATGGAAGAGGGAAGGGCTGGGACTCAAACTCAGGTCTCTTTGACTCCACAACCTTTAACCAATGTTCTATATTGTGTTACTCTTCGTTATTGTCTCTTTTTCTCTTCCTCTAATTCAAAGATGAAAGTGGCTAATGTCAGGTCAGGGTTGAGAGTAGATGTTATTTGCAAAAGATTTCAGTTCCTTTTCTTTCCTTCCCTCCAAAATATTTCTCTGAAATGCGCATGGTTGGTGACCAAATGCTGCTCTCCAAGGGGGGCCCTGAGGCAGCTTGCTAACATCAGGATCCAGGCACACTGTTCAGCTGTCTTCACTCTCGGGGTCTCTATCTGACGGTTTTGCTCCAGACTTAAGGCTAATGCAGACTGACTCGCTGTAGAAAGAAAGTCAGGTTTTCAAAGGTGGAAGAACGATCAAGTTGGCAAGGTAGAACCCTTGGGTCATTTCCAGACCCAGTCTTTGTGACCACTTCTGTTCCTTTCTACCTGGGAGTTAAAATGAAGTAAATAATTTAAAACACGTGCATTTGCCCATTTTTTTTTTCTTTCCAGAAGAACCAAATACCATTAGCAGCTTAAATTCCTTTGTAGTTGCCAAGCAAACATTGTGGTGAACCAAATAGAGTATGAATTACTTTAAAATGGTAAAATTTCAAGTAAGAGGTTTTTTTGGTATACCAAGAAAACTTTGTCATATATGTGGAAGTAGGTCAGTAGCTATTTGACATTGACTGCCATATGATCAATCCAGGGCTTACATGATTTTGTCAGGAAGCATAGATTTTAGAAACCGCTTTAATGGTTTAGTTAATCCAATGGTAAAATTTTTCTTCTCTTTTAGATGTGAAGATATGGTTATTAATTGACCATTTTTCTTGGTGTTCTGACTTTGGGTCCATTAGATTTGCTTCTTCTTTGATTTGAGGTCCAGGACTCCATTATTTGATGACTTCCTTTTAATTTGACTGCTTTACACCTGAGATCTTGTATTTGACTTTTTGCATTGAGATGCTTCTTAAATTTTTGCTTTCTAAATCACAGAAGATAATAACTTTTTCATTTACATTTCATTAAGTCAAGTTTTTGGTGTAAACTTGGGTCTGTGAAATTCATCCTGACTTTGTTTGTAAATGAGTAGAGACAGAAAGTTAATGAGGCTGGTTCAGAGAAAGAATTTGTCAGCCCTTTTTGCTTGGAATCGTGCTAATTAAACAACTGGTTGCTAACTAAACATTTCACCTTTAGAGGACAGCCTGATGGCATTACTTTGGTATTACTGCCTTTTTAATAGCAGATGCTCCATAATTGTGGTTTTATTGATCCCTCTTTTTAAGTATGAGCTTTTGATGAACTGATGAGTATTTTATCCGGAGACTAGTTCTTTTCTGAGCTACAGATCCTTCTGTAGGTACTACACAGAAACAGGGACTGCTCAGAATCCTTCTCTTGATCACTGCTCCTCTTTTCCTGGGGTGTTTATCAGTACTGGCCTGGGTGTCCTATCTTTGGGGTGTCATGAGAATCACATTCTTGAGGCCGGCTTTTGTACCTCCGAGCTGCATCGACTTGATTTGCTGTTAGAGGATCTTTAGGTCATTTCCTGGTAGGTTCAGTTGCTTGTTTTCTTCCTTAGATCCGGCCCAGGAAGACATCTTTTTGGAAACTCATATTCTCATCTTGAAGCTTTTACCTTGTCCAGGAAGCTTGTTTTATAGTTTTGCTCAAAGTTGGTTGCTATTACATTTCTAGAAACTGGCACATTTAAAATATCATTTCATTATGTATTACTGGCTTTGGTTCACGGGAAGGTGATATCAAGGCTTAGTTTTGTTTTTGTTGAGATGAGGTGAAGCCAGAGTATTTTAATAGTAATGAAGTCTGTACTTGTTCTAGAAATGGTTTGCTATTTAGATATGGAGCTTTGGACATTTCCAGTAACTTGATATTTCTTTGTTCTCTTGGCCCTATCTGTCCACCATGGTTGATTCGGTTGTAGACATTGTTGTGGTTGTTGTTCAGTTGCTCAGTTGTATCCAGCTCTTTGCAAGTGCATGGACTGCCACACGCCAGGCTTCCCTGTCCTTCACCAGCTCCTGGACCTTGCTCAGACTCATGTCCATTGAGTCAGTGATACCATCCAACCAACTCATCCTCTGTTGTCCCCTTCTCCTCCTGCCTTCAATCTTTCCCGGCATCAGGGTCTTTTCTAGAGTCGACTCTTCACATCAGGTGGCCAAAGTATTAGAGTTTCAGCTTCGGCATCAGTCCTTCCAATGAATATTCAGGATTGATTTCCTTTAGGATTGACTGCTTTGATCTCCTTGCAGTCCCAGGGACTCTCAAGAGTCTTCCCCAACACCACAGTTCAAAAGCATCAATTCTTTAGCATTCAGTCTTCATTATGGTAGCCATTATGAGAATCAAAAGCATTGATCCAGTTGATTGTGGGTCTTTAAGGACTCATTGGCTGACATGACAATGTCTACAGCTCTTTTTCTCCGAGTGTCACCTGCTGGAGCCCTGAGCAAATGGAACCTCGGAAGTTAGAAGGTAGTCATGTCCTGGAAGAGGATCCAGTTGAACCGGAGGTACCAAGGCTTTTCCCATTCTGATCTAAGCATAAGACCTGAAGGACTTGGTTGATGGCAGCTGGGGAAAGAGGTAGGTGGAAAGTATTTCAGAGTTGTAGGGGGTTGACTTCAAAGAATCTTGTTCCCGCCTGGAAATGGACAGTGTTGGACCAGGGTGGCATCTAACATCGCTCTTGGATCCCTAGCTTGGATGGTGTCACTCCCTGAGAGGGGCTAGGATGACTGAGAGGAGGACTGTGGGGCAGGATGACAAGTGCTGGCCAGGAAGGGCTTCTGCAGGGAACTGTGGTGTATGAATGCCTGGAAGGGGCAGTAGGGAGCCGGGCAATACTGATGGGTCTCCTTGCCCACTGGTATGCCAGGTATGGGAGAATGAGCATCAGGGGCTCCTAGAGAAGTCAGGTGTGTCCTGAGGGGAGAGCTGGCTCTGGGTTTCTACCAAGTCTGAGGTCAGGGGAGGGCTTGTGAAACATCAGAGCCGTGGAAAACATGGTGCCTGATGTCGCACACCATGGGGTGTGTGTGGCTTTGCTTGCCTGCAGAGCTCTTGCTTATATGCTCTCAGTGTTTGAGGCGGTCCTGCTCTTATTTGCCCGCTTTGCCTCCAACTTCTCCAGCTAAAACTCAACACCTTCGGTGCTCTTTCCTCCCTTCCGTGTGTGCCTGTGGCAGGTGGCTCTTAGGTTTTCCTTCATGGGGAAGGTATTTGCAAGAGAAAAAGAAACTGGCCATGTGACTCCATCCCATAAAGCTCACATCGGGTTATGTTTGGCTAGGGCTTGCCACAGCCCTTTCCTTCACCCTGAAGTCAGTTCTGAACTTGATGAGTGGAGAAACTTAATCCTCCAGTTAAGGTTTTCAGTTAAACCTTGTCTTCTTGTCCACTAAAGAAAGCTCTAATCCAGCTTCTTGGGTCTGTGCCTGAGGCAGCTTTGTTCATATTCTCTATCTCTTCACCTCTCCCTCTAAAACACACACACACACACGCACCCCACCGCCCCCCGCCCCCCACCATGGTAGTTGCACCAAACACCTAATGCTTGTAACCTCATTCTTTTTACCTGGCTAGAGGCTTACTTTTGGAGAAGGAAATGGCAGCCCACTCCAGTGTTCTTACCTGGAGAATCCCAGGGATGGGGGAGCCTGGTGGACTGCTGTCTATGGGGTCACACAGAGTCAGTCGGACATGACTGAAGTGACTTAGCAGCAGCAGCAGAGGCTTACTTTGGAGCCAAGTGTATAATACAAAATCTGTCCAGCACTGAAGGCCACTGTGTGTATTCTGTCATCCCCATAAAATTAGCACTTTGTAGATTGCGCATGGGGCAGTCCCTCACAAGTCAGAAGAGTGATTACACAGAAAAGCTGAAAATGTTTTATGTGTCACCGCAAAGCCACAGGGCTAGGAAATCAGACACGCATGGTAATGTTATACAGCCTAGAGCGATCCGAAGGCCATATTTTGTATTCTTCTTGTAACAGTGAGACTGCCACTATCAAAAAGCTGAAGATGTGGAGTTTTGTGTGTTTGAGATACTGTCTTTCTTTACCAAGAACGCCTGTCAGACCTTTGCCTCCACACCTGCTACGATGAAAGAGACTTCCGCGCCTTTTCCCTTAGAGCCTGAAGAGCGCAACACGAAAGAAAAGGAACAGTGTTTGTGGACGGAAAGACTCGCCTGGTTGGATAGTAGAAATTGTTTTCTGTGGAGAAACATGGGGCTTGGATTGTCTTATTTGCAGCCCTTTGTTAATCCTCCTGCCTGTCAGTTATCTTTCCTGTTCCTCACAGGGTTGTCTGCCTCAGACGCTTGTCTCTTCTCCTTCCTTAAGCGTCAGCTGACACCGCAGTGCGACCTTGTGTCTCCACTCGCAGAGCGGGTCCTCATGTGCACGTGGGCTCACCCCCTGCAGGGGGCCGCCTCCAGAGAACCTCTCTGGTTCAAGGAAGGTCTCTACCATTGGCTTCTTCCCTCTGATTTTCTTGCTGGATAATTGATTCATTTCTCTCTTATAGTTCCAGTGGGTTTCCCTGAACCTCCTATCTCCCTTTAGCCTGCTCCCCTTGACTTTTCTCTTGTGTACTTTGGTTTTTCTTAAATATTTGTCTCCCACCTAAAAACCAGAAACCCTTTGCCTTGGCCCTAAATCCTCCTCCAGCTGCTGACCACTCTTGAAAGTGCAGCCAGGTTTCTTGGAGAAATGATTTGTTTGTTCTTTCTTTGCATACACCTCTGCTCTTTCCAGCCTCTGGGGGTGGGTTTCTGTCTCTGCCCCGCTGAAGCTGTGTCACCTGGGTCAACATGACTTTCCAGAGCTTTTCGCTCCTTATGTAACTTCAACTTGCCATTTTGTATTTAGTACTTATTTTTGAATTACACAAATAATACCTATAAATGCAAGTTCTCCAAAAAGAAAATGAAAATTTAAACAATGCACAAGTGCAGAGGGTACAAAATTCTAGTTTCCACTCATATCCTTCCCCTCTCCCCCAACATTCCTCAAGCCTACTTATTTCCTCAGAGGACTTACTGGTCACAATTTGTTATGTTTGTTTTTTTTTCCTACGTATTTGCATGTGTGTATATAGATAGACTGATACTCAGTAAGCCCAAAACTAGTTTTCTGCAAGAGGTCTCCCTTCCACATGTGTATCATTCTGATCTGTCTTCCACACGATTACGGAATACCCTTTCTGAAGAAAACATCTGATCTTCTAGAATAATTCCAGGTGCCCTTGAGTAATTTTAGTTATTAGAGTCTATTTTCTTATGATATAAAAATTTAAACAGATACAGGGGTTGGGAGAATAGTATGATGGTCCCTTTTAAGGAAAAAAAATTCATTCATTCAACTGATATTTATTCCCTCCCTAGCAAGTTCTGGGATGCAGTGAGCCAGTCAAGCAAGGACCCTCTGAGCTGACCTTTGTGAGCTTCTCATGCCGTTCCCCCATTCGCACACCACCCCCAACCGTGTCCTGAGCTCAGGAATTCAGATGTGCTGGGGTGTCCCTCCAGCTTGAGTAACTCTGGCTCATCTTTCAGGCTCAGGTCTCAGTCATCTGCACCATCTTCCTGGATCCTCTTTCTCCAGCTCTAGGAAGTGCTGACCATTCCCTTCTTTGAGCCCCCTTGTAACCTCTTATTTATCTCTGAGCCTCTGTGAGATTATTGCATTGATTTGTTTCTCTGCTTCTCCCTGTCAGCTTGAATTCCTTCAACACAAATGTGTCCTGCTCATCTCTTATCCCTGCTCTTGGCACAGGGCCAAGTTGCTTTTCAGAAATTTGGGTACCAATTTAATCTCCCTCTGCTAGGGCATGAGAAAGCTGGAATCATTTTAAAAAATCTTTATTATATTGATGGGTAGAGAATGGTATCTTGTGTAATAAGTATTTCCTTGATTATTGGTGAGACTATTTTTTGCTATTGTTAATATTTGTCTCTACTACCTATATGAATTACTATCTCATATCCATTCCCCATTTTTCCAATTGGTGTTTTTCTTATCAGTTTGTTTGTGAGCTCTTTGTGTGACAGAGATATTTTCTATTTTTCACATTTGTTATAAGCCCATGTCATTTTTTGTCTTGTACTTAAATCTATGGCATTTTTTGACATAAAAATCTTTGACTTATCATGCAGTGAGTGAAAATACTGCTTTTGGGGAGAAGTCATTTCGTTGCTTTTTAAAAAGTATTATTATTATTATTAAAATTGAGATGCAATTCACACACCATAAAAATGCACCATTTTAAAGTTTGTGATTTAATGATTTCTGGTATATTCACAAAGTTATGCAACCATCACCACTACCTAATTCCAGAACATTTTCAACACTCAAGGAAAAAACCCCATCCATTAACAGTTATTCCCTATTCCCTGATTTCCCTAGCCCTAGCCAACCACTGATCTACTTGCTATCTCTATGGATTTGTGAATTCTGGACATTTCATGTACATGCATTTGTCTGTGGTTTCTTTCACTTAACATAATGTTATCAAGGTTCATTCATGCTGTAGCGTAATCAGCCCTCCACCCTTTTCATGGCTGAATACTATTCCATTGTGTGACTATGCCACTTTTTGTTCCTTCATTCATTGATGGACATTTGGGCTGTTTCCTCTTTTTGCAGTTATGAGCAGTGCCACTGTGAATATTTGTATATGAGTTTTTGTGTGGATTTATGTTTTCAGTTCTCAGATGGCACTAGTGGTAAAGAACCCACCTGCCAGCACAGGAGATATGAGAGACACGGGTTTGACACACATTCAGTCCCTGGGTTGGGAAGATTCCCGGGAGGAGGGCATGGTAACCCATTCTAGTATTCTTGCCTGGAGAATCCCATGGACAGAGAAGCCTGGAGGGCTACAGTTTATAGGGTCACAAAGAGTTGGACACGACTGAAGCAACTTAGCACAAGGCAAGAATTTTGGGGTCATGTAGCACCTCTATGTTTAGCTTTTCAACGAACTGCCAGACTGTTTCCCCCATGGATACACTACTTTCCATTCCCACTGGCAATGTATGAGGGTTCCAGTTCCTCCACAGTCCCACCAGCACCTGTTTCCATTACTATTTTGTTTAGAGTCCTCATAATAGAAATTAAACAAACAAAATTTGTTTTATAAATTTATAAACACCTTTAATTCATTTGTGTTTAATGAATATAGTTAGATATATACTTTGGCTCAAGAATTTTTGGTGATCATAAAGAGAATTCTACTGATACGTATTTATGCATATTTGTAAAGAAAGAAAAGTCTCAGTAAGGGTCATCAGTATCAATTGTGATATAAAACATGTTCCTCACTTTTTAAATATAGTACTATAGTATAAAATGTATTTAGTTTTAGAAGCATTCCTTAAAATTTCTTTCTATCAAAGTAATAACTTTACCATTATTGGCTTTCTGTTATACTTCCTTATAACAATGTTTTGCTCATTTTTTATATTTAATTGTGCTTTATAAAAGATTAGTGACAACTTTTCACATGTCCCAAAGTTAATCAGATTTTGTAAGTAATGAACTATAACTGTGAACTGAAAAGAAAGCAGTGTTTAAAAGAGGGAGCTTTCAGTTCAGTCACTCAGTCATGTACGACTCTTTGTGACCCCGTGGACTACAGCACACCACGCTTCCCTGTCCATCACCCAACTCCCAGAGCTTACTCAAACTCATGTCCATTGGGTCAGTGATGCCATCCAACCACCTCATCCTCTGTCATCCCCTTCTCCTCCTGCCTTTAATCTTTCCCAGCATCAGGGTCTTTTCTAGTGAGTCAGTTCTTTGCATTAGGTAGCCAAAGTATTGGAATTTCAGCTTTAGCATCAGTCCCTTCCAGTGAATATTCAGGACTGGTCTCCTTTAGGATGGACTGGTTGGATCTCCTTACAGTCCAAGGGACTCTCAAGAGTCTTCTCCAATACCACAGTTCTAAAGCATCAGTTCTTCGGCACTCAGCTTCTTTATAGTCCAACTCTGACATCCTTAGTCCTTAAATTTTATTTCTCTTTTTGATCTCTCCTAACAGAGATGCTTGAGTTTCCACTTACTGTAAAGGGGACAATGTAGGAAAGAAGAGCCTGTCTGTAGAAAAAAAGAGATTAGTGGGAATAAATTAGTGTTAAAACTTCTAACACTGATGTGATACCTGGAAAATATTGATAAGCCAGTGGAGTGGACCTATTGATACAAGAGCATTTGAGAGCCAGAAAAATGGAGGGTAGCAATGTTAAGGTGGCTATAATGATGCCTGAAGGCCTGGTCTTGTTTAGATAAGGGTGCTGCTGCCTGTGTTCAAACATTGTTTAGCTGGGAACCACAATACTGTCATCCTGAACTGGCTTTCTCCAGTTCCCAAAAATTCCACGATGCCTCTGAATGCTGATTCCAAAGTTTTCTCAATAAAATTGAGCATAATCCTGGGAATATTTCTTCAGTTACCCATTATACAGCTTTTCAGTTTGGGTTTTACTATAGTTCTCTCCCTTTCTCTGATATGCTAGATATATATGCTAATTGTAATTATAATTGTCTAGTGTGTTAGACACATATCTCTCTCTCGTTAGCAAATATATCTTCAATCAAAATAGCTAGGATAAAGGACTTCCTTAGTGGTCCAGGGACTAAGACTCTGCGCTCCCAGTGCAGGGGGGCCAAGGTTCAATCCCTGGTCAGGAAACTAGATCCCACGTGCCTCAACTTAAAGATCCTGCATGCCACAACAAAGACCTGGAGCAGCTGAAGGAAAAAAAAAAAAAAAAAAGACATGGCAGAATAACTAGGATAATGTTCTGGCCCAAGTAAAATTCCTTCCTGATAATTTTATGGCCTGTGATTTTATAATGTGCCTTATCTCTGGACTCTTCGGGATTCTACTGGAATATTTCTTCTCTCTTGCATGGAGTAGTGGTTTTGATTATAAATATCACCCAAGAATATTTTACTCCCATATATATTCCTCAGACTTGCCATCTGTTGGTACTCAACAGCTTAGTTTGGTTTTCATCATGTTCATTTATATGGCTTAATTTTATTATTTCCCTTGGCAAAGACGAACCATTTTTTCTCAAGGAAACTTAAACTGAATAACAAAAACTAATAAGTGAATAAATTGCAAAACAGAAGTAATGAGTAGTTTAGACTGAAACACTTAAACCTGAGCATTATCTAGCAACCAGAAAATTTAATCAGACAAAACATGTATTGGTAATATAGTAGAATAGAAATAACAGTGCTCTGAAAACTCTTACACTAAAGGGAAGCCATGCATGTATTTCACTGATTTGATCCAATCTGTAGTACATTTTTTATTCTACTAGTGGGGTACATTAAAAAAAAAAAAACCTATGATTTTTAAGGTGGGACAATATCCCCATAAGAGTAAACTGGGGAGACCCAATGAAATACTTCAAATGACTTGAAACTTATGAGAAAAGAAAATTATTTTGTAAAGAAGAATAAACTGTGCAAAACAAGTCATGTGAAGGGACATTTTCTTTCATTTGACAGTGATTTCATTTGAATGACTGTTTCGTGCCAGGTCCCATGGTTGATGATCGTCTAGATGACCATCCAGCATGGACTAGTCTTTAGCACTTTTCCTGGATTATTGTGGAAATTCCACTGGTTTCCCTTTCTTCTTTATACTCCACCCCTCAAGCTCTCTCCTTTCATATCACAGCATCCAGTGTGATCCTGTAAAGAAGTCAGATCTTGCCCTGCCTCTGATTAAAGTTCTGCATCTCATAAAGGGTGACAACCGAGACTTTAGATTGGTCTCTAGAACCCTACCTGCATAAAATCCTGTCCCCTCTTCTGCCTCTCGTGTATGCCCCCTAGTAAACGGGCCACTGTGCCATTCCCATATAGGCCAGACCCACTCCCACCACAGGGCTTTTGCACTTGCTATTTCCTCTGCCTATTTCCCTGAGCTGGCCACAAGGCTCTCTTCTCAGATCATTCATTACTCCAGTGCTGGGTTTTCAGTAAAGACCCTCCTTCATACCCTGGTTAAAATTGTAACCCCGTCTCCCCCATTTCCTTCCCTGCTGCTGCTGCTAAGTCGCTTCAGTCATGTCTGACTCTGTGCGACATAGACGCATACCCCATAGATGGCAGCCCACCAGGCTCCCCCGTCCCTGGGATTCTCCAGGCAAGAATACTGGAGTGGGTTGCCATTTCCTTCTCCAATGCATGAAAGCAAAAAGTGAAAGTGAAGTCACTCAGTCGTGTCTGACTCTTAGCGACCTCATGGACTGCAGCCTACCAGGCTCCTCCGTCCGTGGGATTTTCCAGGCAAGAGTACTGGAGTGGGGTGCCATTGCCTTCTCCTACTCCTCTGTTTTTTTCCTTTAAGGTAATGATCACCAGTAGCATACTGCTTGGGCTTCCCAGGTGCCTTAGTGATAAAGAATCCACCTGCCAATGCAGGAGACATGGATTCGATCCCTAGGTTGTGAACATCCCCTGGAGAAGGACGAAACAGCAACAGCACACTACAGATTTTTCTTATGTTAATGTCTTTTGCTGTGTTCTTGTTGTTTAGTCACTAAGTTATGCTTGACTCTTTGCGACCCCATGGACTGCAGCACACCAGGCTTCCCTGTCCTTCACTGTCTCATGGCATTTGCTCAGGTTAATGTCCACTGAGTCAGTGATGCTATCTAACCGTCTCTTCCTCTGCCACTCCCTTCTCCTTTTTCCTTCAATTTTTCCCAGCATCAGGATCTTTTCCAGGGAGTTGGCTCCTTGCGTCAGGTGGCCAAAGTATTAGAGCTTCAGCTTCAGCATCAGTCCTTCCAATGACTATTCAGGGTGGAGTTCCTTTAAGACTGACTAATTTGATCTCCTTGCAGTCCAAGGGACTCTCAAGAACCTTCTCCGACACCACAATTCGAAGGCAGCAGTTCTTTGGTGCTCAACCTTCTTTATGCTCCAATTCTCATATCCATACATGACTATTGGAAGGACCATAGCATTGACTATATGGGCCATTGTCAGCAAAGTGATATCTCTGCTTTTTAATATACTGTCTAGGTTTGTCATTAGTTTCTTTCCAAGGATCAAGCCTCTTTTAATTTCATGGCTGCAGTCACAATCCACAATGATTTTGGAGCCACAGAAAATGAATTCTGTTACTGCTTCCACTTTTCCCCCTTCTATTTGCAATAAAGTGATGGACTGGATGCCATGATCTTAGGCTTTTGAATGATGAGTTTTAAACCAGCTTTTTCACTCTCCTCTTTCACCCTCATCAAGAGGCTTCATAGTTCCTCTTTGCTTTTTTGCATGATGTACTCTGCATATAAGTTAAATAAGCAGGGTGAAAATATACAGCTTTGATGCAGTTCTTTCCCAATTTTGAACCAGTCATTGTTCCATGTCCGGTTCTAACTGTTGCTTCTTGACCCATATACAGGTTTCTCAGGAGACAGATAAGGTGGTGTGGTATTCCCACCTCTTTAAGAATTTTCCATAGTTTGTTGTGATCCATACCGTCAAAGGCTTTAATATAGTCGATGAGGCAGCAGTAGATGTTTTTCTGGAATTCCTTTGCTTATCCAGAGAATGTTGGCAATTTGATCTCTGGTTCCTCTGTCTTTTCTAAATCCAGCTTGTTCATGTGGAAGTTCTAGGTTCACATACTGCTGAAGTCTAGCTTGAAGAATTTTGAGAAAAACCTTACCGGCATGGGCACAATTATATGGCAGTTTGAACATTCTTTGGCATTGCCCTTCTTTGGGATTGGAATGAAAACTGACTCTTTCCAGTCCTGTGGACACTGCTGAGTTTTCCAAATTTGCTGACATGTTGAGTGCAGCACTTTCACAGCATCATTGTTTAGGATTTGAAAGAGCTCAGCTGGAATTCCATCACCTCCAATAACTTTGTTTATAGTGATGCTTCCTAAGACCCACCTGACTTCACACTCCAGGATGTCTGGCTCTAAGTAAGTGATCACATTATCGTGGTTATCTGGGTCATTAAGACCTTTTTTTTTCACTCTGTACTACAGTGTAAACTTCACAAGAGCACAGTTTTTTTTTTTTTTTTTCTGTTTTGTTTACTCCTGTATCCAGTGCTTTGAACAGTTTCTGGGTATGTACCAGTCAATAAACATTGAATGAAAGAATGAATTTGAAGTCATAGGGACATATTAAGAAGGAAATAAACATTACAGTGCTCGTTTCGGCAGCACACATACTAAAATTGAAACGATACAGAGAAGATTAGCATGGCCCCTGAGCAAGGATGACACGCAAATTCGTGAAGTGTTCCATATTTTTACGCTGTTGGTGGGAATGCAAACTAGTACAGCCACTATGGAGAACAGTGTGGAGATTCCTTAAAAAATTGCAAATAGAACTGCCTTATAACCCAGCAATCCCACTGCTGGGCATACACACTGAGGAAACCAGAATTGAAAGAGACACGTGTACCCCAATGTTCATCGCAGCACTGTTTATAATAGCCAGGACATGGAAACAACCTAGATGTCCATCAGCAGATGAATGGATAAGAAAGCTGTGGTACATATACACAATGGAGTATTACTCAGCCATTAAAAAGAATACATTTGAATCAGTTCTAATGAGGTGGATGAAACTGGAGCCGATTATACAGAGTGAAGTAAGCCAGAAAGAAAAACACCAATACAGGATACTAACACATATGTATGGAATTTCGAAAGATGGTAATGATAACCCTGTATGTGAGACAGCAAAAGAGACACAGATGTATAGAATGGACTTTTGGACTCTGAGGGAGAGGGAGAGCATGGGATGATGTGGGAGAATGGCATGGAAACATGTATACTATCAGGTAAGAAACGAATCGCCAGTCTATGTTCGATACAGGATACAGAATGCTTGGGGCTGGTGCACGGGGATGATCCAGAGAGATGATATGGGGTGGGAGGTGGGAGGGGGGTTCAGGATTGGGAACTCGTGTACACCTGTGGCAGATTCATGTCAATGTATGGCCAAACTAATACAGTATTATAAAGTAAAATAAAGTAAAAATAAAAATTAAAAAAAAGAAAGTTAAAAAAAAAACAAACATTATATAATCCTGTCTCACAGAGTAAATATCTGTCATTAGGATTGGTGTATGTGGGGCTTCCACTTAAAATTATAGAGGTGCTGGAAAAATACAGAAAAACACAAAAGAATTTAATTAAAAATTACCCATAATTGTACTAGTGAAAGAACACTGCTGTTTCTATTTGGAGTGCCTATCATTCCCTCTTGGTCACCCCTCCTTCCCAACCCTTATATCTGTGATATACATAATTTTCTCTCTCTGCAATTGAACTTATGTGCATACACAAAACATGTTTATTTTTATCTCCTGGAGTTTTTGCTATTGTTGTTGTTCACTTATTAGTAAGTCTTGGCTATGTCTTTATTATGTTACAGTTCTTTTAAAATATGATTGTAAATGGCATGTATCAGTCCATTGTGTGGATCGACTATTGCTTGTTTAATCACTACCATATTATATACATGTACATTTAGATTGTTTGCACTTTCTTATATTCATTAAAATGATTAATGAATGCACATCTTGTTTCTTTGTACATCTTTGTGCAGATCTCTGTTTATTTTCCTTGGGTTAGATTATTAGAAGTGTAATTACTATGACCAAGGATGTGTATGACCTTTTTAATGTATCTTGATGCATATTGTGACATAGTTCACTCCAGTAGTATAGCCATTTTAACATATCTTTGCTGTTTTGCTGAGGAGCATTATTTACTGAAACTCTTGATAAATTTGATAAACAATTTGTGAAAAATGAAAGTTGTGCAGTCGTGTCTGACTCTTTGTGACCCTGTGGACTATATGATGCTAAGTCGCTTCAGTCGTGTCCGACTCTGTGCGACCCCATAGACTGCAGCCCACCAGGCTCCCCCGTTCCTGGGATTCCCCAGGTAAGAACACTGGAGTGGGTTGCCATTTCCTTCTCCAGTGCATGAAAGTGAAAAGTGAAAGTGAAGTCGCTCAGTCATGTCCGACTCTTCGAGACCCCATGGACTGCAGCCTACCAGGCTCTTCCGTCCATGGGATTTTCCAGGCAAGAGTACTGGAGTGGGGTGCCACTGCCTTCTCCATGGACTATATAGTCCATGGAATTCTCCAGGCCAGGTAGCCTTTCCCTTCTCCAAGGGATCTTCCCAATCCAGGGTTCGAACCCAGGTCTCCCTCATTGCAGGCAGATTCTCTACCAGCTGAGCCACAAGGGAAGCCCTTGTGAAAGGAAAAATTTTTACTTATATGATTAAGTAGCACCTTTATTCTGTATTTATTATTTGTTCATATACTATTTTCTAAGAAGTCCTTTTATCTATTTCTTGACTCAGTAATTTTAAGCAATATTGTTGGCTCCCTGTTATAAAGATGAAGACTTTAACACTCCTACAAATCTCTTACCTCTCCTTCCTCTGTCCCCTCTGTGTTACTTACAGTGGTTGACTTTATATCTTAAAATCATATCATTAAGCCTCTGTTAATTTACCAACTTTGGACGGTATGTATTGGCTCTCTGCTATGCAAGATACGTAATTTGAGACTTTTAATATGTTTTTATTGTTCTTTTCTCTCTTCTAACCCTGAGGTTTTATTACTTTCTCTATTATTTATTCTCTGTTTGTAAGCTTTTTTAAACATTTACCTTCTGTTCTATAAGTTTAATTAAGCCACTGTTGGTTCTGAAAATTAAAAAACAGTGAGGGGTATTTGCATCATGGTTATACAAATGTTACGTACCAACTATCAAGGCTGATGTTCAATTCTCTATTGTGATCTAACTCCCTGGGTTACTGAGGAGGAGCGCATCTGCCTGATACTCACTTTCTTTAGCTAACCTCCGGTTTCTCTTTGGAAGATTTCATGATTTTTCTCTATCCTTCAGTTCAGTTCAGTCGCTCAGTCATGTCCGACTCTTTGCGACCCCATGAATCGCAGCACGCCAGGCCTCCCTGTCCATCACCATCTCCCGGAGTTCACTCAGATTCACATCCATCGAGCCAGCCATCTCATCCTCTGTTGTCCCCTTCTCCTCCTGCCCCCAATCCCTCCCAGCATCAGAGTCTTTTCCAATGAGTCAACTCTTCGCATGAAGTGGCCAAAGTACTGGAGTTTCAGCTTTAGCATCATTCCTTCCAAAGAAATCCTAGGGCTGATCTCCTTCAGAATGGACTGGTTGGATCTCCTTGCAGTCCAAGGGACGCTCAAGAGTCTTCTCCAACACCACAGTTCAAAAGCATCAATTCTTCGGCGCTCAGCCTTCTTCACAGTCCAACTCTCACATCCATACATGACCACAGGAAAAACCATAGCCTTGACTAGACGGCCCTTCATCAGCAAAGTAATGTCTCTGCTTTTGAATATGCTATCTAGGTTGGTCATAACTTTTCTTCCAGGGGGTAAGCTTGATTTCATGGCTGCAGTCACCATCTCTGTCCTTAGAGCTCTGACATTTTACCAGGGTGTGACTGGGTGTGACATTTTTAAAATTTGTCCTCTCTGGCATTTGGATTAGCCTTTCTATTTGAACTGTACTGTGTTCAGTTCAAGGAAGGCTTCTTGAATTTGATTATTTCCTCTCCATCACAATCTCTGTGTTTTTTTTTTCCTTCTGAAACTCCCATAAGATAGTTTTTAGACTTCTTGGATCTGTACTCCAGGCTGCTCAAATTTTCTCTCCTATTTTTAATCTCTTTGTATTTTTGTTCAGTGTTCTTTATCTCTGCCACCACCCAGCTTAGATTTTAGCCATGTCTGGTTTATTGGTTGGCACATTCATTGACCTGAAATTTTTCAACAATTGTTTTTGTTTCCAAGAACTCTTCCTTTTATCTGATCACTTCTTTTCCAGCCACTGTTTGCTTTAGGGCTTTACTATCCTTCCATATCTCTCTGAAGATAATAAATCTCTGTTGCCTGATTAGCCTCGTTTCCCTAGTATCTCTTCTGTTTGCTCATTTGAGGCTTTACTTATTAACTCTTGCTGCTTGTTTACTCTCCAGTGCTTAAAACAATAAACAACCTGCCATCCCCCGCAGTGTCTGTGGCTTGGGAATCTAGGTATGGTTTTGCTGGATGCCTCTGCCCCGAGGACGCAAGGCAGCAATCCTGGTGTCAGCCAGGTCTGCAGCCACACCTGCAGGTTCGAACGGTGCTCACTCACGTGATTGTTGGCTGGATTCACTTCCTTGCCAGTTGCTGGACGGAAGCCCCGGTTTCTCATCAGCTGTTGGCTGAGGCCTCTCTCAGTTTCTGCCTGTGTGGGCCTCTCCATGTAGCAGCTCACGACATGGCAGTGGCCAGCACAAACCGGCAAGGTAAGAGAAGGCCAATAATAAGGTGGAAGCCAGAGTCTCCTTGTACACTGATCTTGGAAGGGCCGTCCCATCACTTTTGCTGTGATCTGTTCCATCACTAGGGGTCATCTTGCGTGCCGCCTACTACTTTTCTTAGGGATTAATTTTCTCAAGTGTCTAGTGATCTTTGTTTCTAAATGAAGGATCTTGAGGGTTACTATAGGTAGCTGGCCTGGGCTTAACACTGTGACTGTGAACAAGGGTCTCTGTGTGCCTTTTGTGGTTGTGCAGGCTTCCTTTTCAGGTGGGTGGGCAGACGGCAGCAAGGTTGGCTGGGACTCTCCCTTGTCAGATTCTACCCCCTTTAGTGTGCTTGGGTGGAACCTGTGACTTGCTACTGGCAACTAGTATATAGCGAACACGAGTGAATAGTGGTTTCTAGATTACATTCTATGGCAAAGGAAAAGGGATTTTGCAGGTTAATTAAGGTCCTAAATCAGTTGATTTTGAGTTAATTAAAAAGGAGCTTTTCCTCAGTGGGCCTGACTTAATCAAATGAGAGGGGGGTGGAAGCCCACCCCTGAGGTCAGAGATGCTCTCCTGCTGGTCTTGAAGAAGCAAACTGCCTGAGTTCTGTAGCTGCAAGAAAATCCCTTTTTCCAACAGCCTGATTGAACTTGAGTGTGGGTTCTCTCTCATTCACTCCTCTAGAACAGCATGTACCTGGGCTGACACCTTGATAACAACCTTGGGAGACTCCGAGTTGAGGATCCAGCTAAACTGACCCACGGAACCTATGAGATAATATGTATGTGCTGTTTAAACCTCTATGTTTGCGGTAATTTGTTACCCAGTAGAAAAGTCATGCAGTGTACTTCACTCCTAGTCCCTCGCCAGTGCCTTTCCCTTTTGCTCTCTGTCTTGTGTCTGCAGTGGATGTGATGTAAAGCCAAGCTCTGTTCTCTGAGTCTAACCCCCTCATGAGGCGCCTTCTTTGGGAAGGTGGCCTGCTTTCTACAGAGAGCAGATCTTTGGTTGACTTGAGGACATGTCATTCTTGCCTGTTGGACCTTTTCTTTCTTTATCTTGTAAAATGAGAAGAGGAGGAACCTAACTTCCAGATGTTCTGAAGGCTCTTGTTTAATGAAAGACCCTGATGATCCTTCCCTTGTCGTCTCCTGTCCTTTGTGTTTGTTGATTCTGGACCTGGAGCTTCTCTGGCCACGCTTGGTGGGAACCATGCCTGTGCAAGGGGTCTGCCTGTGTGGTTTCCTTGCTCTGATTTTCCCACCATTCTGATTCTTCTTGGTTTTTCTCTTCATAGAATTTCATAAAACTTCTGGTCTGTTGATGACATATTTTCCTGTTTTATAATGTTATTATGGTTTCCTTCTTTAAACAAAAACCAGTTTTCCTAGCATTTCAGCAGGACCTTGGAAATGAAGGGAGGCAGATATATCAATGATGAGTCTGCATGAATTCAGCTCTGCATGCTAGTCTGGACTTTTTCTTTTTATAGAAGAAAATAAAATATTCTTTTGCTACCTAACACTGATCTAACATGTTTGTAATAAATTTGGCATATTTCTAATAAAACTGGTGAGAAAGGGTGGGGTTTTTATTATAATAAGTAACTTTCTCAGGCTCTATTATCACATCCTCCTTTTAAAGTACCCTAAAGCATATTTCTTTTAGGACTGTGCCATTTTTTTCTCCTTTCCCCCTCTTCCCGTTTACACTTACACAGCCTTTCTTTCTTCTCTTAGGGTAATTTCTTAGAACAAGTGACTTAAAATATTGCTGACACTATGCTTTTTTTTTTTTTTTCTAACACTAATGGCACACATGATGTAAGTGCTGAGAAGGTTGAGATAACTGAACTAAAATTGTGATTTTTAGAATTGTCTTAAGACTTTTTTAGTTCCAAGTAACAAAAATCTATTTCAAACTAGTGTAGGTTAGAAAGAGAATTTATTACATGGAAACTGCAATAGGATCTCACCAAACCCAAGGGTGAAATTATATTCAGATATCATGAGGGTCAAAGGTAATTACAGGAAGTATTTACCTTTCTGTCTCAGACTTTTTCTCTCTCGTCTATTTTTCTGAACATCTTATTCTTTTCTATCTTTGTTTTGGTATGGGTGTGGCCAAATGTGGCTGATCAATAATAGTGATCTGAGTTTCCAAGTTTATATCATCTCAGTTCAAGCAAATAAGTCAGAGGCACAGTCCCAGATTCCAAAGAGAAATAATCCAGCTTGGTTTAGCTTGGGCCAGTTATCTCTTTTTAGACCAGGGCAATGTGATCATGAGAGCAGATTTTGTGGTGTAAACAGGACTGCCACAGCCCAGGTTCTCAAAGAAGAGGTAGGGGGGGTAGAAGATATATCAAGGGGGCAGATATCTCAAAACTTATCTGTTACGATATTCTTGTTTATATCCAGTGTGCTGTTTCTCATTAGAGAGACAGTTTATCTTGTGGTTAAGAACATGAGCTTGGGGTCAGATAGACCTTGATTTGAATCCCAGCCCTGCCACCTATTAGCTGTGAGGATCAGATTCTTTCTCTGTACATTGGAATGATAAAGTCTGTCTCTTGGGGTTGCTGGGAGGAAGAGAATATATGTGATGTACCCCACATGCTCAGTAAATAGATATTATTTATTACTGTTATCACATCATATGGAAAAGATTATGGGATTGGACAAATAAACATTTTACCACCCTAAATAGCACAAGAAGCTCTGGAAGCAAAAATCTGGGTGCCATGGAGATCAATAAAAAAATCTAAGAGAGAATGTCTTGCTTTTCACACTTGGCCAAAGTAGTGGAAACAAGTTAGGCTGATGATGTCAGGGCCCAAGAACCTACACTTGTTTTTAGAATGAAGTTTTTGCCTCTAATGGTTTTGGGAAGCGTGAATCCAGAGGTCCCATAATCCTGAAGAGAGCCAGGCTGGTGGTGCAGTCATCGTTGTTCTCTCCAGCCAGGGCCTCTCCTGATGGCTCCTGCGTTCATTCTGCTTGGTAGTTGGTCTGTTCTGATTGGCTAGTGCTTTACTCTGGGAAACACTTTAAATATGTGCCATCAATTCAAAGACTTCAGTTTTATTAAATAAGTTCCACTATTTTCTTTATAAAATAATAGATTTGCTTTGCATCTTTCTCATTTATATGACAAAGTTGTGAGTTGCTGCCATCGTAAAATAAAGTCTTCTAAAGGTTATGTAAAAATGTGATGATTCAAAGTCTACATAGTTAATATGAAATGTAAGCCAAACGTTAATGTTTACATAGAGTTAGTTAAACTCTATGGCTTCTTTTTAAATAAACATGCTGTTCTATATGAAACTGTGTAGAATACTATCTCAATGACTAACTGTAATTTTCTCTTAAGTTATGCAGACATTTTGATTGAGAGGGAAGTATTAATGCAGAAGTACATTCATCTAGTTCAGATCGTAGAGACAGAAAAAATTGCAGCTAACCAACTCCGGCATCAACTTGAAGATCAAGATACAGAAATCGAAAGGCTTAAATCAGAGGTATTTCCTAGTTGATAGACGCCTCATTGTTTCATGTTTATTGTCATCTCCTTATGGTTACTTAAAGCCTATAGGGGCAAAATTTTGATCCCAAACTTAGTTCCTCCACCATCACAGGTACATGAGGAATGAATATATTTTCTAAGTTAGGATTAGGTAAATATGTACAATAAAATATCAGAATAATATGCAGCTTTACATTATTTGTGCGCCTGATGTCCTTCATTTGCTCGAATATTCAAGAATTGGCTATAGTATTTGTTTTCAGATGGATTCATAGTAATGATTATTGTGAACCTGTCATAGATTCAGTGTAAAAGTCTGAATGACAACTAAAGAAGGTCCAAAGATGAAGTCAGAAAGTCTTTGCTTTTTTTCTCAACCTTCTCTATAGAATTTTGAAAAACTCCTTTGGGTTAAAGTACGTGACATATGCTAGGATGCGTTTGTTTCCTGAAGCTGGAATTCCTGCCTCCCTCCCTGCCCCACCCTGACTGCGAACCCCTCAGGCTCTGCACCCCCAGAGAGTGAGATTGACTCAGGTGGTCGTGGAGACGGCAGCCGTTGCAGTTGTCTGTGGGTCCTCCCTTCTCCTCAAGGTGCCTCCACGTGTATACAGAAACCTGAGTGTACCTTCCCGTGTTGTCCTGTCATCCCTTGTGGGAAGTGATCAATACCTGAAGAACTGCAGAGGAATGTAGAAAGTGAAGTTTTTCTACTCTTTCTGACGAGTGGTGCAATAGTGTCCTCTTAGCTTCAAAGAAAAGAACAGGACAGAATGAAACCTACCGCTGATTGTAACTGTTGATAGAAACAAACCGCAGGCTCCTCAATCTGGGTGATTTCTTGTTCCTCTGTCATTTAACATTTTCTTCTTTGTTTCCTCCCATCTTCTTTTGAGACTTACTCTGCAAATTCTGAGAGGGTTTTCACCTCCTGCTGCCCCTGTACCTCACCTTCAGCAGACAGAGCAGGGTTTAAGCTGATGTTCCCGTTGGGATCCGATTGCCTCTCTGAGGATGAAAAGTTGCAGACTGTTCACCATATCATTAGTGTTGTTAACTTCCCGATCCAACCCTGAAATCTGAGATAGTGAAAACAACAACAGAAAACATAACAAACCTGCATTTTAAAAGACTATATCAGGCACTGTAATTTAAAGCAAAATTATTGTGTTCTGTCTTCGCCACAGTTAGCCAGAGCAGATGCTTGTCTGCGAAGTGAAAGAGGTTGGCATTTACTCCATGAGAGAAACTCAGCACCGAGCAGTGTTCCCCAGTATTTATTTGTGTGTGCTTATCTGCCTTCACTATGTTCTTTTTTAGTCTGAATATATATCGTAGCCACAGACTGTCAGTAGCAGGTCTGACTTGTGTGGTCATCGACAGGAGCTGTAATTTATTTCCTACTCCTTTTATTTGCCCACTTCCCTGCCAGGAAAATGGCAGAGGAGAGAGTTTGGTAATGGGGACAGAATGTAAAGACAGGTCTGAGTGGGCAATTATGATCTCAGCGTGTTTAGTGTTTGCTTGTTGGTAAAATCTGGATCAGTCCTTAAGTTTGCAGGAGCCTGCAGTTGAGTGATAGAGATTCTCTGTCCAAGGAATTTCACTGCTAAGTGTGGTTCTGAGGCTACCTGGTTTTGAGTCATAACAATGAGCTGAGGCTATAAAGAGATCCCCCAGGTGGTTTCAATCTTTTTGTCTTTTTGTGTTTTCTTGACTGGCTTGGCCGAGCCCCAGGGCTCTGGAGTTCTTTGCAGTTCCCGTTTTCCCTAGGAGGTCTGTGACTCTGCTGTACTCTGTGTGCTTGGAAGGCTGCAGGCTGATTTTAGAAAGCATGAGCTTGGAGCTGAGTGTCACTGCATTTGGAGATCAGAGGGCTTTACAGGAAGCTGCCATTGATGAGATGCTTGACATATCCCTGAGATGCTGAGAAGGCCTTGGTCTGGTCATCGCTGGCAGTCAGGGTCTAGTTTTGGACTCACATTTCTGTAACCCAGGCCCCCGTTCACACTCTCCACAGTTACTTCTTATAAGCACTTTTGTTAGCAGCATAATAAGACAAGTTTGGGGTAAAGTTCAGGCTTCCCCTGCTTAGCATCAAAAGAAGATAATGTGCCTGAAAAGCGAATGTTTCCTGAGGAGCTTATAAGTTACCTTGTAAGCATAACTTCCTGTGATATATGGCTTTAGCCTAGTGTTTCCCAAATCATGAAATGGACCAATTTTATGTTACAGATTATCGCTCTTAATAAAACAAAGGAACGAATGAGACCTTACCAAAGCAATCAAGAAGATGAGGATCCAGACATCAAGAAGATAAAAAAGGTAGGGTTTCCAGCTTTGGGCAAGTGTAGTGGGGACCAGTTGTCTTTCTGTAGTGATGTCTTTGCCACCCTGACTCTGAGCTAAGAACAGTCTTGGTGTTTCTCTCCCAATGGCTTCCTGACTTCTGCTTCAGAATTATCACACATGATTACTTACCTGGAAAAGCTTTGGCTTTAGATTTCTTTCCGGTTCTGGCAATCCATGTGTGGATTCTGTGAGACGGATGCTAAAGGTGGACATGAAGACAGTGGTATTCTCCATTTGGGTTATTTAAGTGCTGCTGAACTTGCTGGTGTTTGTGCCACTTTTATATTTTAGGGAATAATTTTTAAATTACACTTCAAAAATGTTTCTTTTAGCTTTAGGCTTCAGTGTTTATTTAGAGAAGTTTATTTTTTTGAGCATGTGAGAAAACTGAGTGAATCAATACATCTGCTCAGGTTTCTGTTTTATTGTTGTTTCTTTCTTGTTTAACATCCACATAATCAGCAACTCCTTCCATCTTACTGTCACTTACAACTATACAACTTCTGCAATTAACCAGACCCTGGCACTCTCTGTAGTCTACTGTGTTTGATTTAAGTCATCTTGGTTTTGAGTTCCACAGTCTTAGTTGTCCTGTGTAAAAGCACTGATTCAGCTGTGTTAATATTATGTTAAAAGGTGCACAGTGACAGAATTTTATTTCTTCTTCATTTTTTTCTTATTCCTATTTTCCTATGCTAGGTAATTATTCCCTTTCAGTTGCAATAAAGCTTTAAATATTGCTCAGAATTTGCAATAGAAAAGCTGCTCTGGACTAAGTTGCACTGTTTTCAGTTTTCAAGAAATAACAAAGTAAAATAAAAACATTCCTCTCTTAGAATTAGAAAATCTTTAAATTAAATTTGGTTTATGTTATTGTTACAAGATGAACGCTGTTGCCATTCTTTTAATAACACGCAGCTCCATATAAACAAAGATATCAGTAAAATACAATTGTAGTACTGTCCTGTTGTAGAAAATGTTAGCAAGTAAACAAGCCAGCTTTTGCACAGAAGGCAATATTGCTTAAGTAAATAGATTTTGTTTGTGTTAATCACTCAAGTCATGCCCAACTCTATGCAATCCCATGGACTGTAGCTAGCTCACCAGTCTCCACTGTCCGTGGAATTCTCCAGGCAAGAATACTGGAGTGGGGTGCCATTTCCTTCTGTAGAGGATCTTTCTGACTCAGAGATCGAGCCCAGATCTCCTGCATTGCAGGCAGATTCTTTTATTTAACACAAATTCAGTTGATTTTTGAAAACACTTCTGTTAAATGGAGGAATAATGATAAAATACATTTTATAGTTTCCTGTCTTCCTCTTTCATAATGGAAATAATTTTTTAAAAAACCTTACTTTTAAATTTGTTAACAGGTTTTGAATTTAACTCTATTGCCCTTTATGTCCCCAGTCAGATTGACGTCTCTGTGGAAAGGGATGTTTACCAATGAATTGTGCGCGTGTGTGTTAGTTGCTCAGTTGTGTCTGACTCTTTGAGACCCGTTGGACTATAGCCTACCAGGCTTCTCCGCCCGTGGGGTTTTCCAGGCAGGAGTACTGGAGTGGGTTGCCATTTCCTTCTCCAGAGGATCTTCGCGACCCAGGGATCGAACCTGGGTCTCCTGCATTGTAGGCAGAGGCTTCACCATCGAAGCCACCAGGGAAGTCCCACAAATGAGTTAGATACTCTATGCTGATCTTTACAAATAGCAACATAATTTTTTAACGTCAGGAGACCAAAAATTGAAATTGGCTCACAGAACTTTCCCGTAAGATTTCTCCAAATAATACGCATATAATTTTCTCCACATAATTCTACTAAAATGTGTTTTTAATTTTTATTGCTTGAGGTATGACAACTGTGAATGCCTATTATGAAAATTGATAGTGTGCTGACATCAGTTGGTAAATGAGACAGTTTTAAATATTGCAAAAGAAGAATAGTTGTTTAAATGCATGATAATTGAGACCATATGGGTGAAATAGTATGAAAAAAAGGAAAATAATCTGTTAAGAAGAAAACAATGATACTAAAAATGGTTTGATAGTAATTTATTGCTTTCAATTATATATGACTTTGCAACCTGCTTTGTTGCTTAATCTACTGCTTAGATATAACAAATACTAATAAATTATCATATAATTTTTCTTATATTTAGAAAGGACCTCACATTTTTGGGTCAGTTATTTTGTAGATAAGGAAATGGAGCCCAGAGTTCAAGGTCACCCAGTAGGTTAAGTGGCAGAGCCTTTGGGTTCAGGATATGACATATACCTCTCTGTTTAGCACTCAGCATTTACCTGGGCATTTAAAAGATGCTCAGTAAATATTTGTTGGCTGAAATGCAAAGGCTAGCACACTTTGTCCAGTTGGCCTGTTATTTTTCAAATCATATATCTTGGGGATTCATATCAGTTTTAGGGGCTTCCATCTTCCTACAACATTGATTTTAATTTTTATTTCTTTTTTCCCCACAAGATAACACCATTGTGAATTTTTAGTGTGTGGTTTTGCCCATGTGGCTGAGAAAGAGAGTCCTTATAGTTAACAAAAAGCCGGTAAAAGAAGGGCAAGCCTGGTTGCAGATTTCCTGTGTGACTTAACCAAGAAATTTAGTTTACTCATCTGTAAAAAGAAGAGGTCAGATGAGCTGATGTCTAACACTTTTTTTTTAAGCTTAAAAAAAAAAAGACTCAAATAGCCATTACAAAAGATCAAACCTGATTTTAAAATAGGCAAAGGACTTGAGTAGACATTTCTCCAAAGATGATATGCGTTTCTTTCAAAGATGATTCTTTAGAGAAATCCCTAACACTTGAAAAGATGATCAACATCACTAAGCATCAGGGAAGTACAATCAAAACTGCAGTATAATATTATCACACACCCATTAGGATGACTACTATTAAAAAAAAAACAAAACCAAAACACCCAAATAACAAGTATTGTTGATGATATGAAGAAATTGGAACCCTTGTGCTCTGTTGGTGAGATTGTAAAATGGCTCAACTGCTATGGAAGACAGTATGGCGGTTCCTCAAAAATTTAAAAATAGAACTACCAGCAATCCCACTTCTGAATATTTATCCAAAATAATTGAAAGCAGAATTTTGAAGAGATACTTGCACTCCTGTATCCATTGCGGCATTATATGTAATAGCCAAGAGGTGAAAGCACCCCAAATGTTCATCAACAGAAAAATGGATAAACAAAATGTTATCTATCTATATATACATACATATACAGAGTGGAATATTATTCAGCCTTAAAAAGAAAGGAAATCCTGACACATGCTACAACACAGATGAACCTTGAGGCCATTATACTAAGTGAAATAAACCTGTTACAAAAAGACAGATATTGAATGATGCCCCTTACGTAAGTTATCCAAAGTAGTTAAATTCATAAAAACAGGGAGTAGAATGGGAATTACAAGGGGCTGAGGGAGGGGGGAAATGGAGAGTTGTTTTACAATTATAGAGTTTGAGTTTCATAAGATGAAAATGTTCTGGAGATCTGTATGTGCAACAATGTGATTATACTTAACACTTCTGAACTATACACTTAAAAATGGTTAAGACAGTAAGTTTTATGTTATGCATGTGTTTTTTTTACCACAATTAAAAAATGTTAATACCTGACTTTATGTTGTTAAAGAATAAACCTTCAATTTATTCCTTTCTTGAAATGTTAACAACTAAATATGTAATATTATTATATTCTGATGTCCTTCTGCTGCTGCTGCTGCTAAGTCACTTCAGTCATGTCCGACTCTGTGTGACCCCATAGACAGCAGCCCTCTAGGCTCCTCTGTCCCTGGGATTCTCCAGGCAAGAATACTGGAGTGGGTTGCCATTTCCTTCTCCAGTGCATGAAAAGTGAAAAGTGAAAGGGAAGTCGCTCAGTCGTGTCCGACTCTTAGCGACCCCATGGACTGCAGCCTACCAGGCTCCTCTGTCCATGGGATTTGCCAGGCAAGAGTACTGGAGTGGGGTGCCATTGCCTTCTCCACTGATGTCCTTCTAGGGAGGCCTAAACAGCTTAAGGTATTGGAGAAACTAGTAAAGCTGAAGGAAAATATTGTTTTAAAAATCATCTTTTTTTTTTTTTTGCTGCTATCTGGCCCAAACCTGACACTCTTTATTCTGTGGTGGACCCACCAGTGCTCCAGTGAAGGAGCACGATATACGCGGCGCAGGATGGACACCCTACTGACCAGCTTAAGAAGCCTGCGCCACCCCTCCCTGAGATTCACTTCTGTTTTGCTGCCGCTGTTCTGTAGGTTCAGAGCTTCATGCGAGGGTGGTTATGTAGAAGGAAATGGAAGACCATCGTGCAGGATTACATTTGTTCGCCTCACGCTGAAAGCATGAGGAAGAGAAACCAGATCGTGTTCACCATGGTCGAGGCTGAGTCGGAGTACGTCCACCAGCTCTACATCCTCGTCAACGGTTTCCTGCGGCCCCTGCGCATGGCGGCCAGCTCCAAGAAGCCCCCCATCAGCCACGACGACGTCAGCAGTATTTTTCTCAACAGGTTTGTCTTGGATAAGTAAAAGTTGTGTGAAAAACCTATCCATAGTGTTTAAAGGAAGTTTTACTTCACTCGTAAAAGAAGAGGTATAAATTCACCTGTGTGACCTTATGATATTGAAAATAAGAAAGCTGTCGTTGGTGTTTCATTGTTGGCCCATGCTTTCTTATTTTTATCTTGTATATTGGCATCTAGTTATTTCTGTCTTTTTTTTTTTTTCCATTTGACATGGCGTTACCTACTGTTACCCCTCTGACATCTTATCATTGTGTGTGTGTTGGGGAAAATTATCTCCTTCATAACCTGAGGCAAATGGAAGTGATTAATAGGTCTTCACATGTAACTTACACAGAAGTACTTTAGGAAGAACAAAAATTAACAGAGGGCCTGAGGATCTCTAGTAAATTTATTTGCTCAATAAATATTTGTAGTGCGTTTACTGCTGAGGATTCATCAGTGAACAAAGCAGAAGGTCCCTGCCTTCATAGAACTTAAATTCTGCTGTGGGAATATAGACGATGAATAGTGAATAAGTGAAAGATGCAGTATTTTATATTGTGATTAGTGCTGTGGAAGAAATAAAGAAACCAAGGGGAGAAGGGAGAAAGGGGACTGCTAGGGTACTTTACTAACATTTTAGTCATTTGTTTGTTTCTGAGTGCTGCTTCGGCTTCCCGGGTGGTACTAGTTGTAAAGAACCCACCTACTAATGCAGGAGACATAAGAGACCCGTGTTCAATCCCTGGTTGGAAAGATTCCCTGGAGGAGGGCGTGGCGGCCCACTCCAGTATTCTATTTTACTTACCATTTTAGTTATTTATTTGCTTTTTAAGTAGACAAAAACCTGCATTTAACCATGCATTTACATGGTTAAAAAAAAATTAAAACAACATGAGAACATCAAACAGCTTTGAACTCTGTCTCTCCCCACCGCATTTTCCTCACTTGCTATCTGTAACTGTTTTCATTAGTTTTCTATATATCCTTGCAGTGTTTCTTGATGTAGGTCAATCAAATTTGAATATAATCTTATTTCCCCCCTTCTAACACAAAAGGCAAGTACTTTAACATGTGCCTGCTGTTTACAGGTACGTATTAAACTTAACAGTATATCCTGGACATCTTTCCATATTTGATATATAAAAACAGTATTCTATTTTTTAAAAGATTGCTACATGGTATTACATTTTGAAAACTTCCCATCGTTTTTCTATAGCCAGTTTTTAGAAAGACCTCAGCGATACGTTAACATTTGAGCAGAGACTGCAGTTGAGGAGAAGGCAAGCCGTGTGGCTGCCTGAGGGGAGAGAGATGCACACAGGGGAGATGCCCTGTGCAGAGGCCCGAGGCTGGAGCATGCCGGGCTTGCTTGTTTGAGGACTGCCAGTGTCAGTGCAGATGAAGGGAGATGTCAGAGTGGTAACAGTTAAGGTGTTGTAAAGATGTTTTCTTTTACTCTAAATGAGATGGGGAGAGATTGGTGGGGTTTTAAGGAGAAGCATACCGTGATGTGATTAGGTTTTAAAAGTTCACCCTGGTTTTCTCTTTTGAGTATAGACTGTGGGCAGATCAGTTTTGTGGCTATTTCAATAAACCAGGTGAGAGATGACTGTAGCAGGGAGGCCTATTAGGTGGGGCTAGTGCAGTAATCTAGGCAAGAGATGACAGAGGTAGTGATAAGTGATTAAATTCTGGGTGTATTTTTAACGTAGAGCCAATAAGATTTGCTGATGAGTTTGAAGTGGATTTTGAAGGAAAGTCCAGGGTTTTGGGCCTGAATAACTAGACAGATGGAGCTGCTATTTATTAAATGGGGAAGACTGACATAAGAACAAGTTTATGAGAAAAGACCAAAAGTTTTTATCTCGAACTTCTCGAGACTGTGATGCTGTTAGCCAGATAAAGTGAGCAGGGTTGGATGTTAGTCTGGAGTTCAGGGCTGGAGGTATAAATTTTGGAGTCTAATAGCATATGAATAGTGTTTAAAGTTGTTTGTCTGAATGTGATTACGAAGGGAGTGAGTACAAATGAATGAGAGAAGAGGACCAAGGACTGAGCCCTGGGATATTTCAGCATTTAGAGGTTAGGAGTATGAAGAGCCACAGCAGGGCGGGGAAGGCAGGATGAACTGGAAGATTAGGACTGACATGTGTGCACTGCCCTGTGTAAAGCAGAAAGCTAGTAGGAGCCTACTGCACAGAGCAGGGAGCTCAGCTTAGTGCTCTGTGTTGACCTAGATGGATGGGATTGGGGTAGTGGGATGGAAGTTCAAGAGGAAGGGGATGTATGTATACATATAGCTGATTCACTTGTGTGCAGCAGAAATTAACACCACATTTTAAAGCAGCTGTACCCCTTCAAAAAATTATAATGAAGAGGATCCGCGAGGGTTGTAGGATACAAAACAGGAGATGGGTTGTCCTGGAAACCAGTGCAGGCAGGAACAAGCAACTATGTCAAAAGGTCAAATAAAACAATAACTGAGAGCTGACTGGGGGTTTAACGACTTGGAGCTTATTGGCAGTTTTGATGAGGGACCAAAACCTGATTTGGTGAGAAGGGGAATTGGAATTAGAAAGAGTTGGTATAGAAAACTATTTCAAGGAGGGTTGCTATAAAGAGGATCAGAGAAACAGAGTGGTACCTGGAGGTAAATAAAGAAATATAAAGTTGTGTGTGTGTGCATGTATTTAGATGGGATATGGGAAAGAGAGGGAAGAATTGCTGGAGCAGGGTACTTGAGCAGGCAGAAGTGGATAGAATGTGGTGAACAAGTCAAAAGCTTGACTTTAAGTGGGAGCATGGACAGGGAAGGAATAATACCTGGACACATCATGTGGTTAGGAATCAAGGATAGCAAGTGACAGTGCTGATGAGAGCGAAGTGCTGGAGTCAGGGAAGAGAGGAAAAAGTGTGAAATGATAATCAAGGCGAACAGGGCAGTGAATGGATGCTGCTGCTGCTGCTGCTGCTAAGTCACTTCAGTCGTGTCCGTCTCTGTGCAACCCCATAGACGGCAGCCCACCAGACTCCCCCGTCCCTGGGATTCTCCAGGCAAGAACACTGGAGTGGGTTGCCATTGCCTTCTCCAGTTCATGAAAGGATGAGGGAAGTGTAATAGAACTGCTAGATATCAGGCTTGTGGTTATGACTTTATGAGACTATTCAGGATGATTTTATGTTGTTCCTAACGGTGGTGTTGGAGAAGACTCTTCAGAGTCCCTTGGACTTCAAGGAGATCCAACCAGTCCATTCTAAAGGAGATCAGCCCTGGGTGTTCTTTGGAAGGAATGATGCTAAAGCTGAAACTCCAGTACTTTGACCACTTCATGCGAAGAGTTGACTCATTGGAAAAGACTCTGATGCTGGAAGGGATTGGGGGCAGGAGGAGAAGGGGACGACAGAGGATGAGATGGCTGAATGGCATCACCGACTCGATGGACATGAGTCTGGGTAAACTCCAGGAGTTGGTGATGGACAGGGAGGCCTGGCATGCTGCGATTCATGGGGTTGCAAAGAGTCAGACACGCCTGAGTGACTGATCTGATCTGAACCACCTTCAGCTGCAGAAGTGCAGGTATAGAGTGGGCAAAGGGTTGAGTTTAACTAGTATTAGTGTGTATGAGACTAATATGATGAACTGAAAAAAGAAAGGAGTTGAAGGTGTGTGCAAGGAAGGGGTTATAACACTGAACCATGAGATCTAAACTGTGGAGAATGGGAAATGATGTTGTGAGGGGATTTTGGTCAGTAATAAGGCAGCAGGATCAATGGTCTCAGGTCCTGATGGTGGGAAGGGATCTGGGGAGTCAGGTTTCTAAAGATAATGAACTCGGAGGTAAAGGGATGGTCACAGAGCAGTGGCCCTGAAACTGAGGTAAGGGAGAGGATGCGGTTATGGACAACGAGACGGTCTAGAGTACGATTAAAAGAGTGTTGTCTGAGGTCAGTGGAAGACAAGACCTCTGGAGAAAGAAGTTCAAAGACCCGAGAAAGGCCAGGTCATTGGAATGTTGTTTGTGTGCATATTGAAGTCACCAAGAATTGTTTCACCTGTTTTCTATTTAAATACCAAAATATGAAGGTAGATGTGCCAGTTAGTTTTCAGTGTAGGAAAGAGGAACCTCCTCTGTGATTGGAGGGAATTCACTGCTTACAGGATCCTTAGGAAGGGCTGGAGCACAAGTCAGACAGCAGGCCTGGACCACTGAATTCAAGGGCACAGCACCACAGATGTAACCCAGAGGTTAGAAAACGACTGCTTCGGCCCTTGCCACCGCAGCTGCCTCTCAGCTGTATCAAACTGGTGCCTAGAAACTAGACCACTGAGGCTAGGCACTGAAATTGCCCCCGAGACACACGTGTGTGACTGACTTTTGGTAACAGGAAGGTGGCCTCTGCTCCTGCCTTTCATGTCTTACCATGTGCATCTATGGGTGGGACTGAATTTACATCTAGAACCCTCTCTGCAAGGGACTCTGGAAAATGTAGTTTTAGCTCTCCATCCTCTCTACCTAGAGGGACAATGGAATGGAGACTGAAGGACTGATCTACAATACCTACCAAAGTAGATTTGGTTGAAATCCTAAAACAACAAATACCGCTTAGTTAAAATTTCTATGAAAGAAAACAAATCACAGTCTACAAGGAGCATCTATCATGTTTCATGGGCCATTCACAGATAGTAAGGATTTCCCATTGATGTTTCTTGTTGTGGACTTTGACTTATAACAAACCCAAGTATGTCACTGACATGAATAATCCTGTTTTTGGTTGTGTCGACGTGTTAGTTCAGAAAAACCTTCAAAGGTTCGTTCCAGTAGATTGATTCTAGTGAGGAGAAAGCAAATGTTACTTTGATAACTCCCCTTCTTAAACCTTCTAGAAATCCGGATCTTTAATTGATTCAGTCTTCATTCTAATATATTTATGTAGGCTGCATCCGTTACAGAAGATTCCTTTCCCTTTCTGGCATGAGGGTTTTAGGAGTGGTTATGGTAGAGGTCTGCCAAGTCTTCCTCTCTGTCAAAACTCATTTTAGTGAAAGAGAGAGAACGAAGGCTGAATTATCATTTAGAATTAAATCTGAAGAGAAGGATCTTAACTAATTTTCTGATTATCAGCTGAAGTGCTACATCCTAACAGTAGAAAGCTGTTTTTATCAGTATTATAAGTTGATGAAGAGGGTTATATGACATTGATTTGGTGCTTACTGTCTTCCAGTATTTGAGGCTTAGCTCAGAATTTTCGTTGAGGTTTTCGGGTTGTTGAAAGATAAACTGCTTTCTGGGGGCTGATATAATCCATGTCTTTATTGATTGTATGGTTCCAAGGCCCTCAGAGACATGTATATCATGTACTTAAGGTTTTAAGGATTCAGTGAACTTCTTTAACAAACTAGATACTTTATAGTGATTTAATTCTATTATTTTTTCCATTTTTTTATAGTGAAACAATCATGTTTCTTCACGAAATATTTCATCAAGGACTGAAGGCAAGAATAGCCAACTGGCCTACTTTAATTTTAGGTAAGTGCATGCTTTAGAGAGAGAAAATTTTTTCTTAATGTGGTTGCAATAAAGAGTAAAATAGTTTCAATGTTATTCATCCTGTTATTTGAACTTCCCTGATGACCTGGGAGGAGAAGGCACTGGCAACCCACTCCAGTACTCTTGCCTGAAAACTCCCATGGACGGAAGAGCCTGGTGGGCTGCAGTCCGTGGGGTCGCTAAGAGTCAGGCATGACTAAGCAACTTCCCTTTCACTTTAAACCTTCATGCATTGGAGAAGGAAATGGCAACCCACTCCACTGTTCTCGCCTGGAGAATCCCAGGGACAGAGGAGCCTGATGGGCTGCCATCTATGGGGTCGCACAGAGTCGGACACGACTGAAGTGACTTAGCAGCAGCAGCAGCAGATGACCTGGGAGCTTCTGTGGGCACTGGGACTCTGCCCTTTTGACCCTTCCCCATGGCCCATCAAGGTTCTTTGGGGACTAGAGTTGGGCTCTGCCTCGGGGTGCATTCCACCAGGTCAGTCATTCTGGCATCTGCACTGGGCTGTGTAGCCTGATACCTAGTGCCGGGAGCTGCTCTCTGCCATTCCTGCAGAGTGAGCAGTTTCTCCCTGTCCCATGGATAATTTACTGAGCACCAAGGGAGACAGCCATGTTTGCTTCTTCTTTCCAGCTGATCTGTTTGATATCTTGCTCCCCATGCTGAACATTTATCAAGAATTTGTGCGTAATCACCAGTATAGCCTCCAAGTACTCGCCAACTGTAAGCAAAACAGAGACTTTGACAAACTCTTAAAACAGTATGAAGCCAACCCTGCCTGTGAGGGGAGGATGCTGGAGACGTTCTTGACATATCCAATGTTTCAGGTAAGTCACCCAGGATGTGTCTTATAAGTCACTGATTCCAGCTCGATGTGACTGATACCCAGTGTGACCAGCATGAGATGTGCAAGTGTTCCCTGTGGGAGGTTGTGCCATCTCCTCTGTCATCTTGAGCTTGACCCTGAGATAAACAAATCTATGCCACACATTCTCTCCAGTCTGTCTAGTATTTGTAAGAAAACCAGGCATTTTTGAGACAATTAAATCAGTGATTTTTTTCTTTTTTTGAAAAGCAGCACAAATTTTTCTCTGCAGAAAGATTCCTCACAGACCTCTTCCACGGAGTCTCCTCCTCCAGCGTGTTTAAAAATATTATTGGGTTTACAGAAATAGGCTGCCGTGCAAATGTTCCAGTGCGGGCTGGTTGCATAAAAGGTTCTGGGGCCGGGGGGTGGGGTGGGGGTAGAAAGGACTGCTGGGAAGGTGTCTGTTTTCCTGCCCTGTTCTCGTTGCTGCCGCGTCGCCCTTGGCTGGAGCTCTGCAGAGCACAAGGAGGACCTTCCCCATCATAGAGGCTGTGGGGAGACGAAGGAGCCAGAGCCCCTGGCCAGGCCTGGGGACTCCTGGCCTCTAGTCAGGTTGTTCCAGTGAACCTAGGGCTTGTCCCAACCTTCACTTTTGGGGGTTAGAGCAACCCCAAGGATCAAGTACACTTGCGTCCCTTCCTGTATCTAGGACTTCACCACTCTTTAGTGAGAGCTGCAGAGGCCAAAATGTGAATTGAATCTCCTGTCCTTTTAAAAAGTGTTGATTCTGTTCTTTTGGAAAAGCATCGAGTGTTCCCGTTGTGGAATTTGTGGGGCTTCAGTCCAGCCCTCCAGATTGTTATGTGGCAAACCGACTCTTCTAATCATGTGTGTTATGGTTTCTGTGGAGGGCTTTGTCCCTCTGAATGGGTATCTCTGACCTCAGCTGATCGTTCCGTAGCCTCCGAGAGAGATGCTCCTCTGGTTCGTGATTGCTTGTCTTAAAGTTTGTCACTCCCGCTTGAAATCCTGGAAGTCACTGTAGAAATTTAGTAAGATTTTAAAAAACCAAAAGGATGCATGTGTAACAACTTAAGTATAGTGAAACTTTGTAATGCCCTTGTGTTTTTTCTTCACCATGGAACTGAATTGTTTAACTCTTTGCCTCTCTGAACAAATATTCCATAAGAGAAACTACAAAGAAAAAAATGCTTTTTAAAAACCTTATACAAAATTATAATTTGAGATTTTGTTTACAGTGAAACAAAATTTTATTCAATGTTCTGAGATTCTATTTGAATCTTTGGCAATTAGCTCTAGGTTATGATTAAATTCTCTAAACCCTGTCTGCCTAGCAACCCTCAACTCAGGTGGATAAACAAAGGTAGGGTTGTGAAAGATGCATGGAACATTCAGAGAGGAACCTCACTCCCTTCCTGAAAGCCCACGAATGCCTTTTCAAGTATTCTTTCCCTTGCTCTGAGTCTCTCAGTGGTTTAAAATGCAAGAACTGTACTTGAATTTTAGGTCAGGTGTCCAAACAGTTGAATGTAGGGCCTTGGAAAGGCCTTTGGATTTCTTAAAAATGCTGAGATAGTCTTCTTCTAACCTTCTTTTCTCCTCCTGGAGTTTAAGCCCAATAACAACAAGTTGGCATTTTGATTGATCCCAGGGAATGAATTCCCATAATGTCCAAAAGGGACCATTGGATTGGGAGTATTTAGCAGACCTGCATGTCCTACAGGAGAAGGCGATGGCACCCCACTCCAGTACTCCTGCCTGGAAAATCCCATGGACGGAGGAGCCTGGTAGGCTGTAGTCCATGGGGTCGCTGAGGGTTGGACACGACTGAGCGACTTCACTTTGACTTTGCACTGTCATGCATTGGAGAAGGAAATGGCAACCCACTCCAGTATTCTTGCCTGGAGAATCCCAGGGACGGGGGAGCCTGGTGGGCTGCCGTCTATGGAGTCGCACAGAGTCGGACACGACTGAAGTGACTTAGCAATAGCAGTAGCAGCATGTCCTGCTCTTCCTTCAGTCGTAGCATTGGGAAACTTAACTGAACCAATGTGAATTTCTGTTTCTTAAGTTTGAAATTGGGACAGTTGAGCTCTAAATATCTCCCAGAGCCTTGGCTCTCTGGGGGACCAGACTAGAAATGTGAGCTGGGTAACTAACTAACCTTCTAAGAGTCTCAGATCCCTCCCTCCAGATCCTAGAATTAAGCTGAAGGGTCAGATGTTGAGATTGTCTGTTTCTTTAAGACTAGGGTAACCAGCAGGTACTGGGAGAAGCCTCAAACTTAAAAGAATTTAGCCAGAATTGGTGCAACTGCAAGAAATGTACAAATTGAAAGAGCGCTGAATTCTGCTCTTATTTATTTGCTTCTCCAAAACTGTTTTCCTTCTCTGTAGCTATTTTGAACAGACCAAGAGCAGAAAACACTGGAATTGCTGCCCAAATGCCTTGTTCTCCCTCCTGCCTTCTTCCTAGGAGAGACCATGTAGAAACACTTGGGAGAAAACTGCCCTTTCTAGAAACTTGAAGGTTTTTCTTGCTAGGTTCATTCTATACTTCTTGTTCCCTTTTGGTCCTTTCCCTGAGGAGCCCTGAAGCGTTTGCTCCCTCAGATGGTCTCCTTCCCTGTGCATAAATTGTATTAGCAGTGGTACTTCTGCACATCCGCCTTGCTCCAGCGTAAGCTGGACACCTTGGGATAAAACTGGGGTGTGATGCTTTTTTCCTTAGATCAAGAGTGGAAGAGGTGACCTTAGCTTGTACTGCCAAGAGGCCACTGCCGAGTCTAGATAAGGAGGCAAAAGTTGATATGGGGGCCAAAGGAGGAAGAGAAGTAAATGGAAACTTTTAGCCTGTGTATATTTAGAGAAGTGTTATATTCCACCTCTTCCGGGCTGTTTGTTGAGTAAGTCAGTTGTTACTGTGAGTGAATTATGCTGAGCTATGGAAACATGGAGGAATTATAGTGAATTTATCCTTAATTGATGGTGCAGTGACTTTATCCTCAATTGGACTATGAATATCAGACAGGAAAGTTTGTGTTATCAAGATATTTGTTATAGACAATACGGTAGTCATTAACTTAATATTTATTTAGCAAAAACAGTGGTTTGGCTAGTACTGTTTGAATTGTCTTCAGCTGCTCATATGTCCATAGATGAGCAAATCATGAAATCTGCTTCTGACAAGGACAGTGCTGTTAGAGGTCCTCCAGGAAGTAGCCACTTGCTGCTTTACTTACCTATTTACTGTAACTAAAGAGCAAGCTAATTAGTGTCTAAAGGTGACAAGTATTATTTCATAATTGAAAGAATTATGATTCATCTAGATAATCCTTACTGTGATCCTTGGGTTTTGGAGTGTGTGTGTGTGTGTGCACTCAGTCGTATCTGACTTTTTGTGACCCCGTGGGGTGTGTGTGTGTGTGTGTGTGTGTGTGTGTGTGTGTGTGTGTATGTGTGCACACACATGCACGCTCAGTCTTATCTGACTCTTTGCAACCCCATGGACTGTGGCCCACCAGGTTCCTCTGTCCATGGAATTTTCCAGGAAAGAATACTGGAGTGGGTTGCCATTTCCTACTCCAGGGGATTTTTCCGGCCCAACCCACATATCAAACCCTTGTCTTGTACATCTCCCAAGTCTCCTGTATTTATTTGCATGTGGATTTTTCTTTTTTTTTTTTGCTTTACCACCTGGGAAACTCCAAGGTCTTTTGGGGGGAGAGATTTATAATCAGTTCTTGACTATGTCAGATGAGCTCTTTGGAGCACTGTCCATTTCTCTCTGCAGAAGTCCTTCGCCTGCTTTTTGGTAGTTTCAGGCTTATTTGTTTCTCCACCAGAAAATGAGATGGGCCAGTTACTTTCAAATCCATCCACTTGACACTTAGCCAAAGAGCTTCCTAAAGTAGATTTAATGATTGGGGGAGGATCATGAAGCTATTGACTGAGCTTAGTTTTGTGGATTTTCAGAACATTATAAGCAGTCAGGCTCTCCCACTCCTGCCCTCCACTTGTTATGAAAAATTGAGTACCTTAGCTATTGATTGCCTTGATTTTCTTGTAGAACTACTAACTTAGAGGCAAACTTTTATCAGTCATGGCCTTGTACAAAAGGGATATTTGAAAGCATACTTATCCCAGCAGCCTTTACCAAGAGGAATGGCCCAACCAGCTGTCTTAGTGAGAAGTTTATGGGGTAGAGAGGCACAAAGCCTCCTCACATGAGCTTCAGAGGAAGGGTTCTCTTGTGACCCATCCTCCTATAACTGAGGATACTGCACTTCCAAAACCCTGACTTGATGACAGTCTCTAGGACATGATCCTAGAGTATGAACTGCTGATAGATGTCTATGCTTAGGGCACTGCCCTCTGTACCCATGGGTAATCTGGGTATGCAGTAAATGTTAGCAAATGACCCAGTGAAGGCAAGAGAGGAAAAGCAGATTTGTAGATAGAGCTGCCAATGCCTCAGGTCAGCATAAAAGGAGCTACCCACAGAGTCTTGGGAAGCTGCTTTACTTTCTTCATTCTTAGAGGTCCTTTCAAAGTCTGAGTAAGACCCCAGTCCCTGCAGAGACACCCACTAGACTAGTGTACTGATCAGAACTGGGCTCACGGTTGGCTCTGCCATTGACTGTGAGGCCACTTTGGGCAAGATATGGAACCTCTTCATGCCTTGTGTCCTTGTCCGTAAAGTGGGGAAATGATCCTTATGTTTTGCTGGAGGATTGGATGCAAACCTCAAACTCTCAGTCTGACCCATAGTGGGCAGCATTATGGTAGGTATTGTTCATGCAGGTTTTTATTAAAATTAAACCCAATGCCCCTGCTTTCTAACAAGTTTTTGTTTATAAGCCAGTAAAAAACATGTCGAGTTAAATCAACATATTTAACTTGAGTTAATTCTTCACTGTATTCTATTAAATCCTCCACAGGGTTGGTGGCGTTTCTGCTTTTGAGAGAATTCAGATAGATAGTCTGTTCATTAATAAAAGTATAAACAAATGATCTAATTAAACAATACTGCTTACTGCTAGAAGGATGAGTTGAGGTAAAGCAGGATCAGAATGTAATAAGGGTAAACATATCTTTTCCCACGTTTTGATTCTTAAAGAAAACATTGCGATAGGGTCAATTAAAAAATTGTAGACCAACAAATCTAAAATACAGACTCAAATGACTTGCTGATAACTGTATCTTTTCCCCTATGAACCAGTTTTCAAAAATTATGATTGAGAAATATATGATTACATTAAAAATCTAAAAAAACAGTTGTTTCTTTGTACCTTATTATCTTCATGTGTTCTTGGTGAAGTTTTTGTGTGTGTGAGGTTTGAAACAGTTCATTTTAAATGTATTTTTAAAAAATATTTGTTTGTGGGGCTTCAAACATTGGTTTGAAGCCTAATATTCAAACTGAGTGGTCCAGTGGCTAAGACTCTGCACTCCCAATGCAGGGGGCCTGGGTTTGATCTCTGGTTAGGGAACTAGATCCCAAATGTGCAACTAGGACCCAGTACAGCCAAATAAATAACTATTTTTAAAAATATATTTGTAAAACAGTCAGACATGTCAGAGTAGAGATGAGCTCTTCAGAAGTGGTGATGGCACAGTAGAGAAGGTTTAGTGTTACTCACCCGGCCCTCCTGCTCACGTTGGCCTTGGTTTGCTTCTAGATCCCCAGGTATATCATCACGCTTCATGAACTCCTGGCTCATACACCCCATGAGCATGTGGAGAGGAAAAGTCTGGAGTTTGCAAAATCCAAACTAGAGGAACTATCCAGGTATGTGATGAATTTATAATAAAGGCTTGATATGGCAAAGCAGCATGTTAGTCTTTTGTGAAGACCTAATGTAGACTCTGGGAGCTGGTGATGGACAGGGTGGCCTGGCGTGCTGCGGTCCATGGGATCGTGAAGAGTTGGATGCGACTGAACTGAACTGAACGTGTATGTCCACGGGAACAAGAAGCAAGACGTAAGCGGCTTCTCAGATTCCCCTGAACATTAAATGCTAGCTTCTGAGATGGTCCTCAATCAGCATGCACATTAATTTTAACCAAAAAAAAAGTATATATATATATATAACATTTATATAATAAGTATAATTGTATATATATAAAATCTTTGAAAATGATTTTATGTCATTCAAGTTTATATAATTGAGATTAGACACATTTTGGTTTAAGTTTGAAAAGATTCACATTTCTTTCATTATAATAGGAAGGTGGTTAGTTGCGTTTTTATATTCATATTTGGTAAGAAGTTGGAGAATGTATATTTTTGATCAGTGACTTTTCAGTGTTTCAGGCATTTCTTTACAGCTATGTTCCTTTAACTTAGAAGGAACAAATATAAATAGTATATATAGTATAAAGGTCTCTAGTTTGCTCCACCTCTAAGAAAAGGCATCCTAATTTCAATGAAAGAAGCAGTTCATAAAATAATGTGTTGCTTTCCTGTTGCATTTATAAGCAACAGTCCCAGAATACTCCAGTTGCTTTGCTTTGAGGCATGACTTGATGAAGGTTAGAAGTCCAGTGTGACTTACCCTACATCTCCAGTTAAACTGATACAAGGTCAAACCCTTGTTTCCCAGATGGAGCTCTGCTGCTTACCTACTGGGATAATAGGTCCTGTATTGTATTTGACAGGGTCATGCATGATGAAGTGAGCGACACCGAAAACATAAGGAAGAACCTTGCCATAGAAAGAATGATTGTTGAGGGCTGTGATATTTTGCTGGACACCAGCCAGACTTTCATCCGCCAAGGTAAGTCCTTGTTCAGGGGACTCACCAGCTAAGTGGTCTCTGTACCTGTCATGTTATCACAGGCAGATCCAGGAAAGCATTGTGGAGCAGGCTTGATTTAGCTGTTTGATTGATGCTGTTCGTGCAGGACGTCCCCATGGCCTTGACTGAGGCTGTGGTTGAGGCCCACCTTTGTGCTGTTTCTTTTCAGGGGCCATGAAAAACAGCAACACAATAATAGTAAAGCACGAGTGGGACAGTAAATTGCATTCTGACTGGACCCTCCTCCTCAGTGGACCGGACATTCTCTGCAGCTCCAAGGAGGACAGATTGGTCTGGCCGATTGGAGTGGCAGTGCCAGGTGGTGACGACATCCAGGCAAAGGCCCGAGAGAAACTTGCCTCACTCAAAGCCCTTTCCCATAGGAGAGGGGACAATGTCCGCAGTGAAAACAGCTGCCTCTTGTTCCCATTTTTCATCAGCACTTCCGGATCGGCCCCACATGATATGACCTGATCCAGTTGGTAACTCCAGTTGCTAGATGAAATGTCTCAACTTGCCCTGCCATATTTTGGCGATGGCCAAGGTATCACGTTTGAGGGGTGTGCTTTGGGGGCATCACCCAGTAAATTAAGCCTTTGAAGAGTGGAAGATACTTATGCTGGAAACTGTAGAGAAGCTATGCTATGACAGTGCATATTCCTCCGTGATATTACAAACTACACGAAGTAAACCACACTCGAAATTCTTTACAAGTGTGTAGGTGTCCTAGGGGAGGGGAACATGCCCTCACAGAGTCGATTTCAGGCAGTATATTGCACACAGTCATAATTTTGAACTTGAGGAGGAGTGGCATTTGGAACTAGAATTAACCTTTAATGTGGTTTCTGTTTCTAACGTGCCAATATTAATTGAAGATATTTGCATTTCTAGTGCCTACCAAAATGTGCTGCCTGAAACATTTTTTTTTACCTCATCAAACAAGACATTATTTGTGCTGCACACATTAATTTTTGCACACAACACTTAAAAAATTTAACACATGCTGTTCTATTTTCCATTATTTATTTACAAGGAAAGAAGTCACACATATGTTAAAGTTTGGAAGTATATTTCAGGATATGATACCTTTTGCATTTTTGACTTGAAGTATTAATTTTTCTTTAAGTAATAGTGGACTATAACGCTGACAACAGCAGGCTTTCCTAATTCCCCCTCCATTCCTTTTCACAGACTGTGTCCCCATATTGGCTTCCTGCCTTTCTGGTATTGTCTGCCTCTGTGCCTTTACATGTGTAGGCCCCTGGGGACCAGGGATTCCCTCATCCATGTTCCTTGTGCCTGTGGAAGGTCCTTTTGTCCTGCTAGGCTCAGATCAGAGCCTTTTAAATTTCCACATCTTCCCCTACTCTCCCCTCCAGTGTGAATGAGTGTACTTTCCTCCTCATTTCCAAGCGCCTTTGCTCCTGGTGTGTGCATCTCGTCTTCTTCAACGTGTTTACAATTACTCTAACTCTGAAGGGCACTATTTATGAATTCTCTCATTGCCTAGTTCAATGCTTTCCATTATAGATACCTGGAAAACGGACAATGGATTAAATTGAATTGCTTGTTGAACTGCAGCTTTGAATGTCAGCTGTCTTGTTTTGTATTTTTCTTATATTTGGAGTCCACCAAAAAATACTTACTACAGGACTTGAGCTTTGTAATATGTGAAAATGGAAACAAAAGTTTCTATAGCTAGTATTCAATTTCTGAAAGGACTTTGGATTGATGAGTATTATTATTACACATAAACGTTTAATATATTTCTAAGTTGGAAAAAGCATCTATGATGAAAAATGCTGGAAGGGTGAATACAGTGAAGAAATCGTATTTTTTTTTCCTTGCATCAGAAAAACCAATCATGAGCCACCTCTCTTTGATTCATGTCTAGATTTTATTTATTGCTTGTTCTGTACCACATGTTTGAGGAGCTTTTGTCAGCTATTCATATATCTGATGTTATCGCTGTATTGACACTGATATTAATGATTTGCCTTTCAGCAGTATTTTTCTGTGTTGTTTGGTTTGGTTAGTCTGTTTGGGAATTATTCAATAAAGGTGATTTAAAAAGAAATCAGGCCTCAATCTGAAAGTAGAAAGTAATCCAATTACAGTCAATTTGGAACATTTGTGTTGTTTTGCTTTGGTTGCTACAATTATTACTTTTACTAGATACTTTCAATGCATGAGTGCAAACATATATGCATATATATGTGTGTTTTCAATCTCAAAATGAATTTTAATTCTGAGGACTAGGAAAAAAAAGGTCGTCTGAAAGCTGCCCTCTGAATAGGGGTGATAGCCAATCTTGAATGTCAATCCGTGGGAATTTATTGATTGAAATAGCTTATTTTATTATAAACTGATTCCAATTACTAGATAGTTGATGAGTATGATGCAAAGGACTGTGTTATAGCAGTGGTCTGACATTGTCATTTATTTTCAAAATCTTTTCAAAGTTTCTTGAGCAAATGTTGTACATGTTTGAGGCAATAATAGTATAGCTAGCTACATCATGGAGATCAAATCCTGTCTCCTCCCTTTCCTTGCTGTGTGATATTGGACAATTTACTTAACTTCTTTTAGCCCCAGTTTCCTTTCTTTGTTGTTTAGTCAGTATGTCGTGTCTGTTTTGTGACCCCATGGCCTGGGGCCCACTAGGCTTCTCTGTTCATGGGGTTTTCTAGGCAGGAATACTGGAGTGGGTTGCCATTTTCTTTTCCAGGGGATTTTCCTGATCCAAGGATCGAACCTGCACCTCCTGCATTGGCAGGCAGATTCTTTACCACTGAGCCACCAGGGAAGCTCCTTCCTCTTTTTAAGTGGGGTTAATAGTAGTAACCGTCTTTTAGGGTTGTTGTGAAAATTAAATGTTCATAAGAACGACTGGAGTCAGTGAGATTATGACATAAACTTTAAAAACCAAAATCTAAATTTTGGAATAAGTTTCTATTTTCAGTAACATGAAATATATATGAATATTTATTAGAAGATAAAGGCACTGTAAGTTGACATTTTGTGCAAAATCCATTATACATAGTCATCGTTGTCTGGTAGAAAGGAGAATCAGGAAAAGTAGATAGAGTGACCGAATTTAAAGCTAAATGCATTGAGAATGAAACATGAAACTTTCTGGTACTTTAATCATTCCCAGACTCAAAATCATGTACTTTCAATGTATCAGTGTTCTTTGAAATTGTAACATGGGGTCTGGAAATAGTTATACCTATTCGAGTGCCTAATCCAATAACCTGGAAATTGCTCTTCAGTCTTTTTAACTACTGAATGGAATAAGAATAAGGGCATTAGCCAGCCTTGAATGCCACACCATGGGAATTTAGTGACTGAAAAACAAGTTTTTGTATTAGTTGAACCCAGTTATTAGATAGACTGATGATGATGGTAATGCCAAGGATCATTAAGACTAATGATTTCACTTTTTTGTAAAAACTAGAAAGGAATCTTCAAGTCTCATAGTTGTGTTGAAACATCATGTCAAACATAAGATGAAATGTGAAAAAACCCACTTAACATCTTTTTCAATATTACTGTATAAACCAGTGTTGAAATTGTTCACTTCTAATTCAGATGTACAGATTTCTATGCATACCTAATGCATATAGTCTCCTATTTGGATCCAAGATGAGCAGTTATAGATTAGGCATATTAGTGTATAGTTGCCAAGGAAACATTTGGTTTTTTACTTCAAAGCTAAAATTCACAATAATGACTAATACATGAGTTAACAGTGTATATTTTAAAATTTCCAGCTTACAAAATCATTAAATACTAGAAGCATTTACCCACAAGCACATTATTATTCAGTTTTCTTAGCCTCCGTTATATCCTTTCTGAAAACGACCCTTAAGCCCACTTGTCCACCTGTCTCTGCTGCAGTCTTCCGCTCGGCCCTAACCCATCTGTCTGGATGACTCATGACCGCCCATGGCAAAGCTAGAACTTTCTGTGTTTTCCCATCCATTCCCTTTCTGACTTTCAGTCTTTATGCTGCTGAATCCCCCGCCGTCTCCTGGCCAGCATAACCCAAGTCCTCTGGAAGATCTCTGGCTTTGATTCCACCAGTGGTTCTCACGAGTACAATCCTTCTGTGGCTTTTACTTGCTCATTTACTCCTCTAAGCATTCTGCCTGCTGCTTTTTCACCTTTCCTTTATTCCTCGTATTTGATTACTTGCTCCCTGTGCTCTCTGCCAGTTTGCTCCCACCTACCTCTCTTCCTTGCTGCCCATTCCTATCACTGGAACCAAGCCCTTTCCCACCCCCGTTCCCCAGTCCCATGCCCTCCCCCAGGACTACCTCTGTGTTATTCTTTAGGCACCAAATAGATGATCACTGTGCCTTTGTCAGGCAGCCCACTTCAACACTCACCTGAATGGGTGGCATTCAGGGACCCATAGAAATTTGTTTTTTTTTTTTACCTCCTGCACATCCTTAGATCTCTGTAAAGGTAGGTACTGTTTGGAATAGTCATATGTTAATGTAAGTGTTTTGTGACCCACAATCATAGATTTATATTCCAAAAACACAATTTAAAAAAACCAATCAGGAAACCTAGGAAATGAAGAGGAAAATAAAGTTGCCTACAGTCTCATCTCTTAGTGATGACTACTGTTCATAATTAAGTGATGAATATTCATTTAATAGTTCTTATGAGGCTGATAGGAGCCTTTGTAAAGCTACATTTGGGGTAGGTGGTGAATTACAGAAAGAGTAGAAATAGTAAAATCAAATATAAAAAAAAGAAATAGTACTGGCTCAGAGCATTTCAGAAGTCAGAGGCAATGTTTTTGCAAGCATCTTTCATAGTGTTTTTTGGTCGATATTTAAATTAGAATTTCCTTTTGAGGAGAGCAGGAGGTCATAATTAGAGGGAGATGATATAAAATCTGTCCTTAGCTTCTTGAATGGAGGATAGTTTCCCTCACAGGAGTGTTCTGCATATAGAATCTATGTGGTTTCTTTTCCATGTAGATTTCACAAAGAATTTTTATCACATATAATTTAAATGTAACCTGAAATAACTGCCCTTTAAAAACAGCCCTTCACTAAATTGTGTTGAATTGTATAATGTGTGTATTTTTATAATGTACATTTAAAAATGTACATTATAAATGTGCATCATGTTTTTAAATACAAAGTAGGCTATATTAATGCTATTTATCTACCTTCATTGCTTTAGGAAAAACAAATTTGACTTGCTTTTTATAATGTTGTTTTATTACTATATGTAATTATACAATATGTACCCTATTCTTATGTAAATAAATTGATAAAGATCAGATTATGAAGGACAGAAGGCAGAAATGTCCCGTTCTTTGAATTCAGTATGGCTTTGTTTTAAACTTATTTTCCAGCTTCTGTATAAATAATCAAATCTAAAGTGTTCTACAAAAATAGTAAGAATTGGTGTGACTCTTGAAGCCTAGCAATACATTGCTTCTTCTGATCAAAGTGCAGGGGATTTGCTTACTCCGATGGTGCATCAGAATAATTCCTTGATATCTTGGGAAACAGGTCCTAGTGTTTTTGCATCAGGAACTGCTCTCACTTGACAGAATTTTAATTACTGTGTGTTCTTCACTTTTGTGATCACCAGGTTCTCTTATTCAAGTACCTTCCGTTGAGAGAGGGAAACTTAGTAAAGTTCGCCTGGGTTCATTGTCTTTGAAAAAGGAAGGAGAAAGACAGTGCTTCTTGTTTACAAAACACTTTTTAATTTGTACAAGAAGTTCAGGAGGAAAGCTGCATCTGCTCAAGGTACTGGTTTTACATATTCCATTTATATTCTGTGCACTTAAGAGGCATTGAGGTTAATTTAATTATGACTTTCCCATGCCTGCTGTCATAAAATAGATTATTACAATATCATGGTGAGGTAATATACAGTTGCCAACCTTGACATTTACTTTGTTGTCAGTTAAATCCAAAGTAATAGAAATTTAAGTGCAATTGCCATAAAGTAGGGCAATTAAAATCATAACCTGGACAAAATTACTAGTTGTTGACTGAGCTCAAAAATCTTGTCAAATGACTGCATTGTACTGATTGTGTAATATTCACTAAATGCGATTTTATCTTACTCAGTACCAAGAGTGAGAAAACTGCAGCCCACAGCTTGCTGCCTCTTTTTAATAATTAAGTTTTATTGGAACACAGCCACAACTCTTGTCCTTCCTATTGTACCTGGCTGTTTTCATGCTTTTTAAAATGGCAAATTTAAGCAGTGGTGATAGAGATCATATGGCTTGCAAAGGCAAAACCATTTACTAGCCGGCCCTTTACAGGAAATGTTTGCCTATCTGTACCTTCTGTTATTAATGCCTGAAAATGTTGTCCAGCCTCACAACAGCAGAGTTCACTGCTTAAGTCACTTACTGGTTGTAGAGTTCTACCCTTTGCTGCACTGCATTCACTCTGTGGGGCCTCTGAGGTGCCATATATGTTGGGAGTGAGAGTCAGATGGTGGGGAAGAATCATGAAGCTCAATGAGTTCAATTACTTTTACACATTTGATTTAACTTTGGGCTCTATGAAAAATTAGTTTCAAGACTGACTTGCTGTTTCTTCTGTGGCAGTTTGAATATAAGGTTTACAAATCACAGCTTCCCAACCTATGCAAGACTCTCAGCCTCTTAATGAAAAATTGGTCTGTTTCCAGACAGGTGGAGTTCTGTCTCTAATAGAATGTACCTTGGTCGAGGAGCCTGATGTGAGCGATGATGACTGTAAGTCACATTCTGTCACTTAGAATTATATTAGCATTAAATAGTCCTATGGTTTTTATTTGTTGATAGCTAAGAAGAGCTGCTTCAGGAGACAGGAAATATATTAAGAATAAATTCCCTGAATTCATTTATATATGAAAAATTCTGTTGAACCATTTAACCCGTGACCCCAGTTAAGCCATCTTTGGAAATTTACATTTTACTGAATTTGTCTCTTGATAGTGACTTTGCAGCAGCAGAGAAGAAAGTAATTGAATTAGAATGTTGGAATTCTGTAATTTAAATTTTTAAAAAGCCATGAATTGATAAGAAGAGCAGGACCCTAGTCTTGAGGAACCCACTGATCTCAGCTTTTTCATCTGCTTATGAGCTTAACAAAGCCGTCCCCATGCTTGAGAAGTACTGTATCATTAAAAGGAGATTCTGGACTTAAATGCACATTGGTTGTATTACTAGGGCCTTGAGAAAGCAGTTATCACTCATATTTTTGTATTCACATCTGATTGTTTGGTTTACGTGTGTTGAAGCCAAAGGTTCTGGCCAAGTGTTTGGACACTTGGATTTCAAAATAGTGGTGGAGCCTCCTGATGCTGCCCCTTTCACTGTGGTCTTGTTAGCACCTTCCCGCCAGGAAAAAGCTGCCTGGACAAGTGACATCAGTCAGGTAAGCAAGTGACTTTGGCCCCAAGTTGGTTTTTGTTTGTGTTTTAAATTTCACAGGATAAACTTTTGGGATGCAGTTTTAAGTCAATATATTTTTGTTAAAAAATTATGTCTGGTTGCTGTGGTCATTGTCTTCATGGATTGAATCATTTGTTGTTGTTTGTTTGTTTGTTTAAAATTTACCTAAATGTTGTCATTGTATTTTGCGTCCTGGGCATTTTTGTACAAGCCAGTATACACTTGTGTTGAACAGTGATTTTGTTTGTTTGTTTGGAGAGTGTTAAAATTGCCCCGTGAGTAGTAAATTCTCCAGTGACCTCATTAGATTTTTTTTTTTTTTTTTTGCTTATTTGTTGCTGAGATAGGAAAATGGTGAGAGATGTAAAAATAGCTAACGAGGACTGTGGAATCAAATAAAAAAGAGAGATACTGCTTGTAGTATGAGGCCTGAAAATGAGTTCCTATATTTTATATAGAAAAAGTTAGGGAACAGATTTGCTTACCTTTCCTTGACAGCACTGCCTGGTTAGGGAATTGCTACATTTGTTCAGGATTTGAAAAAAATGTCAAAACTAGTGATGATTGGACTTGGGCATTCTTCAAGCCAAGCTCCACATTAATTCTGGCTCCATTAACCAATCTAGGTGAAAAAGGAAGCTGTGAAGGAAAATAGTAAAGCTTAATCATCTTTAGAGTTGTTGATTAAAGGATGATTGGGGCAAACAGGAAAGGCATATGTTATAGATCCCATTGTCTTCCTTTTCTGAAGAGCTGTTAGTAATTTATATATGCCTTAGATATAAATATGAACTATAAATATATCATAGTTTTTCAGATAGTTATTTTTTTCTTTTTTAAAAAACAATTTTTTAATATTTTTTTTTTTTTGGCCTTGCCATGAGCCATCCAGGATCTTAGGTCTCCGACCAAGGACTGAACCTGTGCCCTCTACATTGGGAGGGCAGAGTCTTAACCACTGTACCCCAGGAAAACCCCTTAATTTTTTTCTAAGTGACTGAAAAGCAAAAATAGAACGTGAATGTGCAAGTTAATTATTTTTATATGTCAAAGAAGTTTTACCAGACTTAATCTCATTTGTCCTTAACAATAATATTCTGAAGGTAAACAGAAACAGTAGTCCCATTTCACAGGTACGAAAACTGAGGTTCAGAAGGTTAATAAGCATTTGTCTGAAGTTACACAACTGTGCTGGCTCATGACTCAAACCTAATCCAGGTCTTTTATTACCACTCTAAATGTCCTCTACTGGAATTCCAGATTTTTACTGCTTTTCTTCCAGGACTGTTTTGATGATGAATAAACAGCTGAAGTCAAGGTGCTTCTTTTTTGGTTAACAAAGAAACAAAAATAAGGGATCATGTATGTTTGCATAATTACACACTTATGGTGATTTACTAATACTTTCATTAGCTCTAAGCTGTATGAATTAATACTGTAATTAAGTCTGTGGAATGCATCTTTTACCTTAAGAAACTCTGAGTCAGTCATTGATTCTGTGAACGTTAACTGAGCAATCACCCTGTGCTGCCAGGCACTGTGTAGGTACCAGGGGTTTGGCAACGATCCCTGCTCTCAAGGAGACAGACAGATTAGTAGAGAAGAAAGGGAAGTAGACAACTTAATGCAACAAAATTGTGTATGTGTTGTGAAGCCAAGATAAATAGGAAGAATGGTGGGAATTAGAGTTGTAGACAAAGATGTTTTTCCAGCTTCTTATCGTTTCTACCTTATGATATAACTGGGGTGCCTAAGATTCAGAGCTGATAAAAACTTTAAGCGATCTTACTTAGAGGGCCAGGTGAGGCATCGCTAAGAGAGAAAAGACCCTTGAGGTGTATGAATGATTCTATACCAAGTCCTTTAAAGAAAGGATCTAATACTTTGCCTCCCAGAAGCAGTGATTCTCTCTATTTAGACTACATTTTAGCAGGAAATGCAACCCACTCCAGTATTCTTACCTGAAAAATTCCATGGTCGGAGTAACGTGGCAGACTATAGTCCATGGGGTAGCTAAGAGTTGGACGCAACTGAGTACACACGTAGACTACATCTTGAGTTAGGTGTGTGGTTTCTTCCTATTTCTCCAAGTTTCTATGGCTAATATACTAGTGTACTAGATTATATGTACAATTGAATTGGAGAAGGAAACAACAGGAAACTGTGCCTTTCTGAGTGACGGTGATATCATGATATGAAATTACTGTGTTCAGTAGAACCTTAAGTGGTTTTGATACTTAAAATTTCAGCCATTCAACAAATATATCTATGCAGTGATAACATATGCCAGGCACTATCTTGGTGCTTGTGATATATCGTGGACAGGAGAGAACAACAAAAATTCCCTGACCTTGTGTAGCTTACAGTCTAGTGTGGGAAAACTGAAAACAAGGTAAAGATAATAAATATACAATATTTTATGTTAGAAGGTGATAGGAAAGGTTGAGAAGGATTGGGCTACTGGAGGTAGCTGTGGGTCAGTACAATTTTGAAAAGGTGATCATCTCGTTTTGAAGACAACATGAAAACAAAGACTGTGGCGAGTGATGGAAATACCATGTAGATATGTAACAAAGGAAAAGTCATTCCGGATGGAGGGAACAGCTACTGCAAGCCTCTAGAGTAGGAGGCAATATATTTTGAGCAATAGCATGAAGGTGGAGAAGGCAACGGCAACCCACTCCAGTACTCTTGCCTGGAAAATCCCATGGATGGAGGAGCCTGGTAGGCTGCAGTCCATGGGGTCACTAAGTCAGACACGACTGAGCGACTTCACTTCACTTTCACTAGATGTGGCTGAAGGGAAATGTTGAGAGGGAAAGTGGAAAAGGGGGAAGTAATTTCAATGGAGCTGTTAAGTAAGCAGTGGGGTATGGACACTCAGTGCTTGGAGGGAGGTCCATGTGTGAGACTCTGCCATTTAGATGATATTTAAGGCCACAGACTGTTGAGATCACCCAGGGAATCAGTATAGATAGAAATGAGAAGCCTGTGGAGTGAGTGAGGAGTCACAGAGAACAGCAAAGAAGAGAAGGAACCAGTAGTGCGATTGGAGGCTAGCCGAGAGGGTGTGGTGTCTTGCAAGTTAAATGAGGGAAATGTATCGAGGAGGAGGGAGTGGCTATGAGTCAACTGCTTCTAAAAGAAGTTATGGTACACATATAAACTGGAATATCACTCACCCACAACAAGGAATGAAATTGGGTCATTTATAGAGATATGGAGGGACCTAGAGTCTATCAAACAGAGTGAAGTAAGTCAGGAAGAGAAAAACAAACATCATATATTAATGCACATGTGTGGAATCTAGAAAAATGGTACAGATGAACCTAGTTCCAGGGCAGGAATAAAGATGTAAACATGGAGACCAGACAAGTGGACACGGTGAGGGGAGGGTGAGATGAATTGGGAGATTAAGTGTGACTTAGGTACACTACTGTGTGTAAAATAGCTAGCTACTGGGAACCTGCTGTATAGAATAGGGAACTCAGCTCCGTGCTCTGTGATGACCTAGGGCCTAGGATGTGGGGGAGGGACAGATGCTCAGCGAGGAGGAAACACATGTATGCATATAGCCGATTCACTTCGCTGGACAGCAGAAACCGGCACAACATTGTAAAGCAATTACACTCGAATTTAAGAAAAAAAGTATTGAGCCAGGTAGTGAGTGTTCTGAGACACTTAGTGATTTTCCTGACTCAGGGTTTGAATGGTGGGTGGTGGGGACAGAGTGCTCCACTATCAATTGAGCCTAGTTTACTACCCAGCAGCCTGCATCTCAACTGGATTTTGTTCTCCACTTAAAACATTTTCATTTTATGGGGGAATCTGTGTGCTATACATACATTGATGAAATTTGTTAGTCTCCCAAACATGCCTCTGGGCATATTCATTATTGATAAGATGAGCCTACAGAATGCTTGAAATGTACCTTTTAATATTTTATCATGTATATGTGAAAATATGGATACAAAAAGGAACCAGAAATACTCCCAACACCCAGATCACGAAATAAATGTTTATCAAAGTGTCTTTCACAGATAATTACCTGAAGGTTTTTTATTTTAATGCAGATTCCTGAACCCAAATTCCAGACACCACCCCCCCCCCACTCAGGTTTAACAGGCTCCACTGATCACTTTTGCACATTACATTTGAGAAACTGTTTTGAAAATCAAATATTTTCATCTCTGAGACTTTCACAATCCTGCCATACAAAAATAATTCAACAGTTTGCCTCTAGGTGCATATATGCATCCTTTTTTCCTTTTTCATCTTCCTGTGTTCCTATGAGTTCTTTGTATCGGTGTCTCCTAATGGTAATATATGTTTATCCTACAATGTTAACGATGACTCAGCGGGTAAAGAATCTGCTTACCAATGCGGAAAATGTGGGTTTGGTCCCTGGGTCAGGAAGATCCCCTGCAGAAGGAAATAGCAATCCACTCCAGTATTCTTGGCTAGGAAATCCCATGGACAGAACCTGGTGGGCTGCAGTCCATGGGGTCCCAAAGAATTCAACATGACTGTGTAACTAAGCATGCATCATGTTAACTTACCACTTTTCTAGCTCTTTCTGAATAATTAGGCATACAGGCAATTTCCAAGTTTCAGCACTAGTGTATGTTGGGGTGGTGCTGGCCATCTTTGCACCGAGAGTTACTCCTCCTTTCAAGGCCCCTTGTTGGTGTGTCTTACCCACAGGTATAGGGCTGGTGAAGGGGGCCTGATCACTTTCATGATTTCATGATTCGTGACTCGACAGACTGCCAGAACACCCCAAGAAACATGTAACTCATCTCTTCTAAGTCCTGCCAGGGCTGAATTCTGTCATGTTTATCGCATTTCCTCATTTAATGGAAAAGTGGAATTCCTTCCTAGTGGTTTTAATTACTTCTGCAATTATCAGTGAGACTAACATTTTCCACCATATCTATTTCTTGTCTGTTTATACCAGATGGACATTTATTTGTTGGGGCTATGTTTGTAGATATCCTTCCCTGTCCTGGGGAAATGAACATTTCTTTCAATCTAAATTATGAATATATTCTCCATGATTTTGTCCTTCTTTTTGTCATTTTTTTGTTTTGCATAATTTTAATTTTTTCTGGCTTAATTTGACTCCACCTTGCTAAATCATTGTACCGTTATACTAATCACATGTAGCTCTTACTTGAAATAATAAAGTAGTGCCTAAGTATTGACACAATCCCACTTTCACATAGAGAACTCTGTATGAAAATTAAGACTTTTAGCTTTGTCAGGCCTCTCTCTTTGAAGCTGTAATTTTTAGAAGTAACAATTGCTTGAATGATTAATTATACTTTTAGCTCCACCAGCAAGGTCATAATTAACCGTTGGTGCCTCCAACAAAATGTGCAAGTGGTTAATGGTCTTGACCAATAATTCTTCCCTTTTTCATCTATTTATAGGGAAAAATTTGAGGCTGAAGATTTGACCGTTCATTTCAATATAGTGCATTCATCTGTGCATGTCTTACTGTGATACATAATGGAGTATTAAACAGATTTTTCTGTAATTATGGGTATTAACTAAAATGTAGAATTAAAATTCACCTCTGAGCTTCTTGGTTTGGGCAGATGTGTCAAAATATAGACAAATTTGTAGCACACTGACATGCTTCCTCCCTTAAAATAGCTTCTCTGGAATCAATAGGGAATTTTTTTACTTTAATATAAAAAGGTGATTTAAGAGAAAAATTGAGTTTACTTTTCTTCCCACTCTTTAGACATATTAGGAAGATAGAAAGTTATGGTGATGCAGTAGGTTACTGACCTTTGACCAGATACTTCCTTAAGCAGGAGCTGCAGAAAAGCCTACTAGAGGGAATTCTCTGGTAGTCCAGTGGGTAGGACTCTGCATTTCCACTGCAGAGGGCACAGGTTCCAACCCTGGTCAGGGAACTAAGGTCCCACAAACTGTGTGGTATAGTTAAAAAAAAGGAAAACAAAGCAAAACAAAAAAGCCCAAACAAACAAACATACAAAAACGCTGGTGCAAAAGGCATTGTCAGCCTTCCTTCAAGGACCAAATGCTTCAAAATTACCTGGGTCTAACAATCCCTCTACTGGGCATGTGTCTAGTCACTCAGTCATGTCCGACTCTTTGTGACCCCATGGACTGTAGCCTGCCAGGCTCCTCTGTCCATGGGATTTTCCTGGCAGGAATACTGGCATGGGTTACCATGCCCTCCTCCGGGGGATCTTCCCAACCTAGGGATCGAACCTGCATCTCCTGTGTCTCCTGCATTGCAGGCAGATTTTTTTCCACTGAGCCACCTTACCCTGAGAGAACCTAATTGAAAGAGATGCGTGTACCCCAGTGTTTATTGAAGCACTCTTTACAATAGCTAGGACATGGAAGCAACCTAGATGTCTGACAGAAAACTGGATACAGAAATTGTGATGTATGTATGTATAGACACAAAGGAATATTCAACTCAGTTCAGTTGCTCAGTGGTGTCCAACCCTTTGTGATCCCTAGGACTGCAGCACACCAGGCCTCCCTGTCCATCACCAACTCCCAGAGTCTACCCAAACTCATGTCCATTGAGTCGGTGATGCCATCCAACCATTTCATCCTCTGTTGTCCCCTTCTCCTCCCACCTTCAATTTTTCCCAGCATCAGGGTATTTTCAAATGAGTCAGCTCTTTGCATCAGGTGGCCAAAGTATTGGAGTTTCAGCTTCAACATCAGTCCTTCCAATGAACACCCAGGACTGATCTCCTTTAGGATGGACTGGTTGGATCTCCTTGCAGTCCAAGGGATTCTCAAGAGTCTTCTCCAACACCACAGTTCAAAAGCGTCAATTCTTCAGTGCTCAGCTTTCTTTATAGTCCAACTCTCACATCCATACATGACTGCTGGAAAAACCATAGCCTTGACTAGATGGACCTTTACTCTGCTATTAAAAAAAGAACACATATGAGTTAGTCCTAATGAGTTGGATGAACCTAGAGCCTTTTGTACAGAGTGAAGTAAGTCAGAACGAGAAAGACAAATATTGTATTTCTGGTTGGGTTAGTGGTGAAGAACCTGCCTGCCAGTGCAGGAGAAATAAGAGATAAGGGTTCAGTCCCTGGGTTGGGAAGATCCCCTGGAGGACGGCATGGCAACCCACCCCAGTGTCCTTGCCTGGAGAACTCCATGGACAGAGGAGCCTGGCAGGCTACAGTCCTCAGGGTCACAAAGAGTCGGACAGGACCGAAGTGACTTAGCACTAGCAGCAGCAACGCATGTGTGTGGACTCTAGAAAGATGGTACTGATGAATCTGTTTGTAGGGTAGGGGCGTCAGTGGAGACACAGACAGAGAAGAGACTTGCGCACCGTGTGGGAAGGAGATAGTAGGGGAATTGAGAGAGCAGCATGGAAGCATATACATTACCATGCGTGCAATAGCTAGCTAGTAGGAATCTGCTGTGTGAAACAGGAAGCTCAGCCCAGTGCTCTGTGGCAATCTAGAGGAGTAGGATGGGGTGGGAGATGGGACCAGAGATTCAAGAGGGAGGGGGTATATGTGTACCTGTGGCTGACTCATGTTGATGTATGGCAGAAACCAGCACAATATTGTAAAGCAATTATCCTCCAATAAAAAATTTTTTTAATTACCTGGGGCTTTTATAAATATGCATATTCCCAGTCCTCTATCCCCTGGTCATAGTCATCACAAACTGAACTAGAATAGCCATGATCTAGGAATCTGCTTTTGTTATCTTACTGATTTTAAGGTGTACAGTAATTCACATAAATTGTGTCCTTAAAGTTATATGACACCCTGGCTATTTCCATGTCTTTCTCTTTTAACTGAGTGAATTGGATTCATTTTCCCAGGGCTCAATCTCTTCTCCCCAACACAAGATATGTGCTTATACGATTATGAATATATACTTTCAATATAAATATTAATATATTCATACACACATTCATAAATAAAAGTTCTATTGCAATTTAACTTTCTTTCTGGAAGAGAACTCTTTTCTTCAGTGCAGCAGTACTGAAAATACCAAATGGAAGTGAGATAAAAGCAAAATATTCTGGTTGCAGTAGAATTGGTAAACCCAGAGCCCCTAGGAATCTTGTTTGTTCAAAATCATGTTGTCACTGAACCCTGTCTGTGGAACCTCTAATAGATAAAGAGTCCATTTCAAAACCACTTCTTTGTTATAAATATACCATAATATATTTTATATACACATGTATGTATATGTGAGTATGGGCTTCCCTGGTGGCTCAGTGGTAAAGAATTTGCCTGCTAATGTAGGAGATGCAGGTTCACTCCTTGGGTTGGGAAGATCCCTTAGAAAAGGAAATGGCAACCCATTCCAATATTATTGCCCGGGGAATCCTAGGGACAGAGGAGCCTGGCCAGCTACAGTCCATGGGGTCGCAAAACTTAACTACTAATCAACAGCAACATATGTGTATATGTGTGTGTGTATATCTATATATGCATATATATTCATCCATCCCACAGATAGATGTGTCAGTTATCAAAGACCTTTTTGTACAATTAAATGTGATTTTTTTATTACATGGTCTTTTGATCTCTGGTTCAGATTGCATGTATATTTCCTTCTGAGACTTGAGTGTAAGTAAAAATTTCTTTCTCTTCTGATTGAAAATAATTTAATGCTTGACACAATGAATCAAATAGATTTATGAAATGAGATCTGACACTGGATAATAAGATGTTCAAAAGTGGTCACATAAATCTTCTTATTTGGATCTAAAACATTTATCTCAAGTTTCAATTCTGGCAGTGTGGAGGACTGTACCGATTTAGATCCCCTCTGGCTACAAAATCAGAAATATTCAAGTCAATGTATGGCAAAAACAATGCAATTTTGTAAAGTAAAATAAATAAATTAATTAATTTTTTTAAAAAAGAAATATTTAATACATAAAATCAGTATAATAAAAAATTTAATTCATTGATGATATTTATAAATATAAAAGGAAATATCTAGTTGCCAGAAATAACAGGGAAATTTAAAGTCAGAGCAAACAGCATGTAAACTGAAGACACAGAGACTTGAGAATGATTTAAGTCTGATTGTTGGTCCCATGCCTGAGGGGTATTAACTAAAGGAGCGAGGGTTAGCCTTGGGCCTCTTAAAGGAACTGAGATTTCTGTTTAAAGCCTGATTGGAAGGCAGTCCTGTGCATGAAATAAGAACTAAAAAAAAAAAAAACCCATTTGTCCTGGGAAATCATAAAGAAGTCTGTCTTTGTCTTGGGTTCTGAATTTTTTTAAATCTCCTTTGAGAAAAACAAATGCATTTCTGGCCTATGGATTTGAAATTCAGATTCACAATATTCACATGGTGTGAAAATTCCAAACTGAGAAATTAATGCAGAAACAATTTTTGGACTGGTGCTAACCCAAGAAAGCTTGGTAAAAGCAAACACAAAGTCACTGGATTAGCAACACTTCAACAGTTCAGGGCTCATGACAATGTGCTCAAAATCAAAAATTACAAACCTTTTGAGTAACTGATCTATCATGAATGAGAGTCAGAAGACTCAGTTAAGCAGTATAATTAGCACTGCTGGAACTTCATCTAATAGAGTGATAACATAGAGAAGAAAGGTTTAAAAGAAGATTTAAAATAAAGTATGAAAGGAAAGGAGGGAAGAAAGAAGAAAGGAAAGAAAAGATCGCTATGTAAAAAGGATCCAGATTTAACTTTCAAAGAACCAAATAGAATATCTAAACATAAAATCTATAGCCCTGAGACATCCTAAGGCTGTTGTCTGATAACTATGCTGTTGCTTAGACTGTTAAAGGAAATTGAAGGAACACTGTTTACTTTCCACAATTCTCACCAAACACCATCTCTGTCCTCCCACTTTCTGTGTTGGTTACCCAGGTAACATCTTCATTCTGCTCAGAAAAACCGAGAGTGAAAAGTCTAAGGAATAGCTAGAAATGTCACTGGGGTGAAAGATGACTTAACCCCTCCTTCCTCTCCCTGTCTGTATGCAACATCTGTCCCCATGCCCCAAAATCTCACTCATAGTTTCATAAGAATGGGGATAGTGCTAAACCATTTTCCCATTGGAATTAGGAAAATGAATTTAAAGTGGTTTACCTTACTCATCTTTGAAACTCTTATATATTCTTTCTCTGCTCCCTGCCCTCATCTCCCAGCATTTAGCCCAGTATCTATCACATAGGTACATACGCAGTAAATGCAGACATGAGACCCTCATTTAATAAAATCCCTGCTGCTGCTGCTGCTAAGTCGCTTCAGTCATGTCCGACTCTTAGCAACCCCATGGACTGCAGCCTACCAGGCTCCTCTGCCCATGGGATTTTCCAGGCAAAAGTACTGGAGTGGGGTGCTATTGCTTTCTCTAATGCCATATAATCCATGCATCTTCTTGGTGCTCGTGAGAATCCAAAAAGGTAGACTAGTTTTGGTTAAGTTTTGTGTCACTCAAAAGACAGTTGGCCATGTTTATTGCTTTTAAATATATTTGCATTTTCCAATTTAAAATGGCCTAATAGTTATAGTCATCTGTGAGTTTTACCCTGCTTTTTTTCCTCTTGGTTTTATTCAGTAACTCATCAATTTCTATTATTGCTTTCTTCAAAATATTTATCTCCATCTGTTCCTCTTCATTCCCATGGTCTGCCTCAGCGGAGGCATGAATCATTTCATTTGTGACTCAGAATATCATCCTGATGATCTTGCCATTCAGTGAATTCCCCCAGCTGTAGATCTTTTAACTTGAAGACCACTTAGAAACTTGTAGTGACTTCCCATCTGCCTGCCGGATATAATCCAGATTCGAGACGGCTGACTCCAGCTGACTTCCTCTTTCTTACTGTCTCCTCCGTTATAGATGCTCACACCAGCCAGACTCATCTCCTCACATACTTAGAAATGAATGGAGTCATAAGCATCTCTTTTCACCTGGCCCTGACTGAGAGCTCTCCCTTTGAGGTCGTGTGGCCATTTTGAGGCCCAAGAGGATACCCCTCCTACTGGTAGCTTGGCTCACTGGTGGAAGCACTGACTCCATACAACTGGGTACTAATTTAGGACAGTGCAGTTTCAGAACTTTGGGAAGAATACCATGTCTAACTTCCTGCTACTCAAAACTGATGGGAGAAGCAGCATTCATTTATGCCTAAAGAAGAGACTTTAATTTTTTGGGCTCCAAAATCACTGCAGATGGTGACTGTAGCCATGAAATTAAAAGATGCTTACTCATTGGAAGAAAAGTTATGACCAACCTAGATAGCATATTGAAAAGCAGAGACATTACTTTGCCAACAAAGGTCCATCTAGTCAAGGCTATACTTTTCCCAGTGGTCATGTGTAGATGTGAGAGTTGGACTGTGAAGAAGGCTGAGCGCCGAAGAATTGATGCTTTTGAACTGTTGGTGTTGGAGAAGACTCTTGAGACCCCTTTGGACTGCAAGGAGATCCAACCAGTCCATTCTGAAGGAGATCAGCCCTGGGTGTTCTTCGGAAGGAATGATGCTGAAGCTGAAACTCCAGTAGTTTGGCCACCTCATGCGAAGAGTTGACTCATTGGAAAAGACTCTGATGCTGGGAGGGATTGGGGGCAGGAGGAGAAGGGGACGACAGAGGATGAGATGGCTGAATGGCATCACCAACTCAATGGACGTGAGTCTGAGTGAACTCTGGGAGTTGGTGATGGACAGGGAGGCCTGGCATGATGCGTTCATGGGGTCACAAAGAGTCGAACATGACTGAGCGACTGAACTAAACTGAACTGAAAGGAGAGCAGCTCATACATACCCTTTTCTGCAGAGTATGAAATTAGTGCTTGAAATCAGATAAGCAAAGGCAGGACCCATCCTTTGGGACTCACCATAGAGTGTTTAGTTTGAAATTATACTCTTCAGCCAATGTTGAGGAAGTTTATAAGACATGATTTGATAAAAAACAAAACTGTAATTACTTTAAAACAAGCTTGTTGAGGACAGTAATGTTCACGACATTATTCAATGTTTTCTTTATAAGACCCATGAGATAATTTTCCTTTGGACAGAGAATAGGATGAATTGAGGCTCTGTTAAGCCGTAAATTTTGTAGTTGATCATATGGCTTCCTTTGAGTTGGCTGCCCCATGGCTCAGCTAATTTTGAGGACCACGTAGAGCAAGTGTTTGGAAGTTCTCAACATAAAGTATATGTGGTCAATTGGTTCCCGGCTTCATCTTATTATTTTTCACCCTTTATCCAAATCCTCTCTGATTTTCTTACTTACCTTGACTTTATCTTACTATATGTATTTTTGTAATCCACCTAGGGGAGTAAGATATAGTATAAACTAATGTATAAGCACATATCATCTAATTTGTAGTTAGGGCCACCTCATGTGCAGAGTTGACTCATTAGAAAGGACCCTGATGCTGGGAGGGATTGGAGGCAGGAGGAGAAGGGGACGACAGAGGATGAGATGGCTGGATGGCATCACCGACTCGATGGACATGCATTTGAGTGAACTCCGGGAGTTGGTGATGGACAGGGAGGTCTGGCGTGCTGTGATTCATGGGGTCGCAAAGAGTCGGACACGACTGAGTGACTGAACTGAACCACAATTATTCATATAAGAAGATAATTCAAAATTTCAGATGTTTGAAGAAATGAAAAGGAACTTTAAAATATTCTGCTTTATTCCCAGAAGTTGAGATCCACTATACCTCGTCATTGAAATAATGGCATAAGACTTGAGGAAACAAAGTTTTAAGGAACATTAAGTATGAAAATGGCTGATATGCTAAGTAGGGGAATCAACAGTCAGGGGATGCTGGTAATCCAAAGTTTTTTATATGCATATTCATTCTTTCATTAGACATTGGGGTTTAGGATAAACCCTGAGTTCAGGAGCCGTATGAAATCACTTGGCAATCAATTTCCTACACCATTTAATTATAATCATTAAGTAGTACATGGTATCCTAGTAACTAAAAGTAATTTCTGATTTTAAAAACTGTTTAGATTTTTTTTCATTTTCTGTTTTGTTTAAAGGGAATATGTATAATTCAAAATACTTCTCTAACCTAAAGTAATTACAAAGGGAAATTTTGAATTGATAAGGCATAGATGTAAATAAAGAAGGCAGAGAAAATTAGCAAAGTTCTGAGTTTTCTTCTTAGAAAGAAAAGAGAGCAGATGAACAGGGCTTTATGTATGTCAGAAACAGGAGAAATCATACAGTTCATCCTCACCAAACCAACACATTGCCAATAGAAGCTTCTTGAGAAAGTAGTAAAATGCGGGGATTTATTGCCAAAAACACACAAAAAAGCACACACAGAGCTTACTAGTGAGAGAGAAGATGAATCCCATCCAAGGAAGCCACCATTTCTTCTCTGCCTGCCCCATACCACGCCCAGTGGTAGAGAAGGAATATTGCAGAAGTGGTCACTAGGGGTATAAACTCCTCAAGTAGAGTTGTGACTGCCAGAGGATTGTGCCGATGTGACATTGTGCTCAGAACCCTTGGGGAACACATTCCAGGAAAATGTGGGCCTTATATCTATCCTTGGGCATTTGCTAGGTGCACAGTTTTGGTATTTGGGTATTGAATCTGTTCTTCAATGTGTAATGTTTCCCTCTGTGTGTGTGCATGTATGTGTGTGTGTGTGTGTACACATGTGTGCATACCCATGCTTGCGTGCTTATGTGCCCAGATGAGAAACTGAATTGTTTTAATGACTGTAAATAATTCTAGGAATACTTACTCTGCCTAGGTTTTCATGTGGGTTGTAACTGTCTATTTTTTAATTTCACAGTGTGTGGACAATATACGGTGTAATGGTTTAATGACTATAGTGTTTGAAGAAAATTCCAAAGTTACTGTGCCACATATGATTAAGTAAGTGTGATAATCCTTTCTCTGACATTTTAATCAGGATCAAATTGGTGGAGAATATAAAACCCTGAATAAAATATTACTTCACTGGGATTCAGCTTCATACTGTGAATACATTCAGCAGTAATGTGATAATTCATAATATGCCATTATAAATAATAAGACTATTGTAATGGTTTTTAAGATTCATAGTTTCTTGACTCACAGCATATAAATATAGCTTTTCATACTATTCAGAATGCCTTCCTCAGTACAAAAAGCCTATCAGAATTTTTAAGTTCGGTATATAAAGTTGTGATAGCAGATGTATCAGAGGATGGACAAAAGTTTGGCATATTCTTTTGCAGTCTTCTTAGTGAGTGTGAATCGTATTAGTTAGATTTGGTTGTAGAGACGCATTGAGATTTTGAAGACACACAACATAAATTAACTGGCTTTTCTATGGTACCATCTACCCACAGCCTGTGTATGGATTTGCCCCAGAGACTATTGCTGGGGACTTCCATCCTGCTGTATATGTGTTTTGTTAAGAAAGCAAATCTGATAATTTAGTGTTATCACTAAGGAAATTGTAGTTTTATTGGAAGTGAGAAGTTATATCAATAACTATGTGCCATAACTCTCTACATTAGTACTTTTGTCTCTATATACTTTCTTGTTTCCAGATTCAAAAATTGTTTTGGAAGGATTTTCAAGCTGACCAAATTGTTCCCTACTCTCATTTTCTTGGTTATTTGCAGTCCAAATTCTAAGAATAAAATGTATTTTAAAAAGTAGTCCTGTTATATCTTTCCAAAAAGTTACATGAAGCTAAGAAAATGTTTGTCTTCCATGCCTTTTATGTGGATTATTTTTTAGGTCTGAGCTAAGACAAAAAGCAGCATCAACTTTTCTCTTCGTTGCAGGTATTGATAGGTACAATGATAGGTACAATTGATAGGTACCTTCATTGTAGGTACAATGATAGGTATTTATTGTAATTAGCATCATCCCATGGTACAAAGTTTAAAACTTGTTAATTATTGTATCAGATGAAGGCAGAGTACATTATACTAGTGCCACAATTACTGCAGAAAATATGTAAAAGGATGATACTATTTTAAATTGCTAGTCAAGTTTTAAAATATTTTGAACAGGGTCATTTTTTCCTTTCTTTTTATGGAAGAAAAGCTATGATAAACCTAGACAGTATATTAAAATGCAGAGACATTACTTTTCTGACAAAGGTCTGTATAGTCAAAGCTATGGTTTTTCCAGTAGTCATTTATGGATGTGAGAGTTGGACCATAAAGAAAGCTGAGAGCTGAAGAATTGATGCTTTTGAACTGTGGTGTTGGAGAAGATTCTTGAGAGTCTCTGGGACTGCAAGGAAATTCCTAAAGGAAATCAACATTGAGTATTCATTAGAAAGACTGATGCTGGAGCTCCAATACTTTGGCTACCCGATGTGAAGAGTCAACTCATTCGAAAATACCCTGATGCTGGGGAAGACTGAGAGTAGGAGGAGAAGGGGGCAACAGGATGAGATGGTAAGATGGCATCACTGACTCAATGGACATGAGTTTGAGCAAGCTCCAGGAGATGATGAAGGACAGGGAGGCCTGGCTTGCTGTAGTCCATGGTGTCACAGTCGGACATGACTGAGTGACTGAACAACAACAGGGGTCATTTTAAGACTCTCATGCAGAGATTCCTTTAGCCTTACGTTTCCTGGGTTTTTAAGTGTAGTTTAAAAAAAAAAAAACAGATCAGGGGACTTAGAAGCCACTTTCCAATTCAGGGGACTCAGGTTCGACCCCTGGCCAGGGATCTAAGATACCACATGCTATGGGGCAGCTAATTCCACACACCACAACTAGAAAGCACCTGTGTGCTGCAATGAAGATTTTATGTGCTGCAACCAAGACACAATGAAGCCAACAATAAATAAATAAATGTGTATTTTTTTTTAAAGTAGGTAAAAAGAAAAGATCAGTTAAAAATGTATGATAATAAAATTAAAACCAAGTATGGAATATTAAGTCAAAAGTTTCAAATTATGACTTAATTTTTAAGTTCACATCACCAGGCTAGTTTTCTTATTAGTGTTCTACCAGAGTTCAGTTCATTTCAGTTCAGTCGTTCAGTCGTGTCCGACTCTTTGGGGCCCCATGGACTGCAGCACGCCAGGCCTCCCTGTCCATCACCAGCTCCCAGAGCTTGCTCAGACTCATGTCCATCAAGTCAGTGATGCCATCCAGCCATCTCATCCTCTGTTGCCCCCTTCTCCTCCTACCTTCAATCTTTCCCCAAATCAGGGTCTTTTCCAAAGAGCCAGTTCTTTACACGAGGTGGCCAAAGTATTGGAGTTTCGGCTTCAGCACCAGTCCTTCCAATGAATATTCAGGATTGATTTTCTTTAGGATTGACCAGTTTGATCTCCTTGCAGTCCAAGGGACTCTCAAGAGTCTTCTCCAATACCACAGTTCAAAAGCATCAGTTTTTTGGCGCTCAGCTTTCCTTATGGTCCAACCCTCACATCCATACATGACTCCTGGAAAAACCATAGCTTTGACTATATGGACCTTTGGCGGCAAAGTAATGTCTCTGCTTTTTAATATGCTGTCTGGGTTGGTCATAGCTTTTTTACCAAGGAGCAAGCGTGTTTTAATTTTATGCCTGCAGTCACCATATGCAGTGATTTTGGAGCCCAGAAAAATAAAGTCTCTTACTGTTTCCATTGTTTCCCCATCTATTTGCCATGAAGTGATGGGACTTATTTTAATATTTCACAAAATAATGTATATTATTTTCATTCAATTCTTAAAGTACTTTCTTGAAGGTTAGACAGCCTTGAAATTCCAGTCTGCTTTAGAATGAGAATATTGGGGTGGGGGGGTGGGGTGGGCAGAGGGATGACATGGGAGGGGGGACCTCTGCATGCCTGGCTGGGCCGCATGCCCCTGGTGCCTGCCTCCCCGGGGGTTTCCCCTCCTCAGATGGGGACAACTTATAAGCCAACTTATAAGCTTCTGAACCTTAGGGCAGCTGCACACCTACTCTACATACACTTTGTTCACTTTAAAAATTAATGCACATAACAACTTCAGTTTTCTGCCCGTCTCAGTTATGACTGGCACCTCAATGCATCTTCTGTCCTGTGTGCTGGGAGTTTGACTAATGCCCATTTCCGGTTTCATTTGTAACTGCCTCTTGTATAGACCAAGACTTCCCTGCATTTGCAGGGACAGAGAGGTCACTGTTATGAGCTGGAACCACTCGCTAGAGAATAGAAACCTGTATCTGAGGCTGTAAGGACTTCCTATGGAAGTCACACATATTTGGATGCCCATCTGTTCTCTACGAGGTGTATTCCCAAGGCAGAATTTCATATATTTTGTATCTGTCTTCCTTCCATTTTTCCCCTGGCTCATTGAGCCTGGTTCTCTTCAATCAGAGAAAAAGATGACTTTGCAATCTCTGTTCCTTCTGATAGTCTCCTCCGTGGTCCTGTTCTTCCCTAAATTCTATATTCTTGCCTCCCTGCACATCTCTCTGGCTACATGCAATTAAAAAAAAAAAAAGATATTTTGCAGAGTTAGAAGAAAAAAAATGTATCCTATCTTAATGGCATTACTTTGCAGGGACTCACTTTTAAAACTTACTAATTACAATAAGTGATTTGGGTTTGATGTTTCAAGATTGTTTTTTTAAAATGTTTACCAAAAAGGAGTTGTTATTATCATAGGAGGCTTAAGTAACGCATTATATCTTCTTGAGGGCCCCTTAGGAAATAAAGTAAAATCCCTTTCAGTGTAATAAAAGAAAATTAAATAATTTCATAATATTTATTTTTTTTCTTTAGTTAAAATGAAACTGTAATCATAATTTTGAGAGGCAGTGGTATAATTACTTTTAATTTCATGTTGGCTACAATATATTTTTTCCTCCTAGTACTTGATTAAAGTAATTATAGTCAAAAAATGCCAAGTGCAAAACTACCATTAGAATGCAAAATTGTGATATTTATTAGGTGATTATATTCCTTTAAGTGATGTTTTATACTTTATGTATTTAGGCTGAGGCTTGCTTTCTTTTCATAATAGTTGACTTCAACTTAGAGGTTAAAAAAATTTTTTTTCCTAGCTTAATGGCATTATTTAGAAATGCCATTTCTAAGAAAATGGAGATTTTCGATGGGAAAATGGTGGGAGAAAAAGTGATCACCTTGATTATCCATCCTCTAGACTGATTGAATTAAAGAAGTTTCTGAGGTATTTTAACAAGGGAGGAAGATTAAGAACCAGAAAAGTAAAGTTGGTGGATGGTCACATATGAAGGATGAGAAAGAGCCATTCTATTTTCACGAACCTCACTCGATGCTCTTCTGGACTTTCGAGATCAGTGATGTGACTAGAATGAACAGGCTGCCCTTAGTTCCTCATCAGAAGTAAGCTACTCATTTAAAATGCTCTTTCAGGCCCTCAAATGAAGTCTTCCCCCCTGCACTGAGCTTACTTTAGGGTAGAATGTTTCCAAGAGCAAGCTAAAGAAGCTATTGATTTCTTTTTATCCCAAAGAAAATAAATATATAATTTAAAATCCCTCCCAAGTACTGCAAGAGCTAATTAGGGGCACTCACAACAAGCCAGCTGATTCTTAGCAAGCAACTGTCTCACTGAACCTCACTGGCCCATAGTATACCCTTTAATCAAGTGATGAAATCCAGCACTACATTGATCGACTGTTTCTGAGATGCTGCCGTGAAGGTAGGCACGGAGTCTCAGATGGGAATGTGAAGGCTACGGGCAGTCCTCGCAAAGGTGTGCGTTCCTTTGAGCCTCACTTGGATTCAGCCTCAGCTTCCACGCTTTTCGTCTTATGAACTTAGCCCCGGTGCTGTCTTCTTGACCTTTCTAACGAAGGTGCACCACAGGCTGAGAGCTCTGAGCACACCCAGGGATCCTGAGGGCTGCTGGGTGAACCTTCCCCTGAGTTTGCTGTCCACCTGGAAAGGCTGCTGCAGGCTTCCAGGAGAAGGCCTTCAGGTGAAAGGTTGAGGAGCAGCCAGATGGTGGTTTTACAGAATGAGAGAAACCCAGCATTGCAGATGCAGGCGGGGACTGTGCAAGGGGACTCTTTTTAGAAGAGTTCACTGACTATATTACATCCGTTATTTTTTTAGGAAGACATTTTTTAACACTGTAGAGTATTGAAAACATAAAGAAAACGCAACATTTTATACAATTGATGGTTTAAAGTGTACGCAGAATAATGGATGACCTTCAATGCATTAATTGGCCAGAAAGAATGAAATGGATTAAGGAGCTAGAAAAAGAGTGACAAAAATCAACTGTAGGAAAATGTAGGAATAGAATAACTAAGAATGGAAATTAATACCTTAAAATATAGAAAAACAGTAGAGCTGACCAAAGAGCTGTTTCCAGAGGAAAAAATACCTAATAATATAATATCTATTAGTTTAGTCAAGAAAAAATTGGGTGGGGGGGAGCACAGATGTACAAAATTACAAGTGAGAAAAAGAAATAACCACAGATAATAGCAGTGCTGTCTGGGTCTTGCCCTCTTCCCCACTCTTTTGTGGGGAGAATGTCACCCTTACTTTTTAATCACACTTCTGACATTCTGATTTGAGGGTATAAGCCCTGCTCCTCCTAAATAGGACTTTGGCTTTAATTACCTAATGAAATAGGATTGAACCAGAGAAAGAAGTGAAAGTGGAGTATGCTACCCTAACATAGGCCACTTTGGCATATTCATTACACTGAGCTACAGACACTTGAAAAACAGCAAATGGAGAGAGGAATTTTCAGAACTCTTATCTGCCTAAAGACAGATTCTCAAAAAGGAACTCAATTGTCATAAGTCTCCCCAGGAGTTTTACCAACCATGGAAAATTGACAGCTGTCACAGGAGAGACGAGATGTCAACATCACACCCATGCTAACTGTCACAAACCTTCCATCTATTCTAAGGGTCCATTCATCTTCCCTAAAAATCATTTACTCTTCCCTGAGAGGCCTATACATACCCCTCACCTCCCTTTTCCTATTAAGATGGCATTTAAGTCTGAGTTCTAAGCTACCTTTTTGAGTTTCTCATTTTCTCCTGGTTATCTCCCAGGGATACATGAGGTATACATGTTAATAAGCTTCTTTATTTTCCTCTTGTTTACTTTTATCACAGAGACTCAATTAAGATCTCAGGAGTGTAAAGGGAAAATTATTTCTCCTCCCCTGGAGAAGGAATCCACAAAGTGGAGTGAATGATTCCTGTCTGCACAATTAATTCTGATCTTCCTAAATTATAATGGCATGGTTGATGCTTTTGTGGCCCTGCTTTGTATATGTCCTAGCACATCTTTTATCAAATGCCAGGGGAAGCCTGGACACGAGTGTGTATTTACAGACCCTGAAATACTCAGGGGCTGAGGGGCAGCTGTGCTCTGGTTTTGTCCTCACGTTCCTGCCTTGTGCATAGGTCTGACGCCCGGCTTCACAAGGACGACACTGACATTTGCTTCAGTAAAACCCTCAACTCCTGCAAAGTGCCGCAGATCCGGTACGCCAGCGTGGAGCGTCTCTTGGAGAGACTGACCGACCTGCGGTTTCTTAGCATCGATTTCCTTAACACCTTTCTGCACACCTATCGGATTTTCACGACGGCAGCTGTGGTGCTGGGGAAGCTTTCTGACATATATAAGAGGCCTTTCACCTCCATCCCCGTCAGGTAGGCCTGGGATTAGCCTGAGATGAAAGTATGCCCCACCTGGTCCCTGGGTCTCTGTGCTGATGGACAGCCCACTCTGCAGGGTCCTGGCTGGCCTTTGAGCTTACCAGACCCCCCAACCCCGAATAGAAGAGGATGAGGGGAGGTCACAGTTCCCAAGGGAAGCAGTTTAAGTTTCCAAGTGGCCTTTGCCAAGATAAAGCTATTGTTTGGAGCTTTTCTTTCTACTTTTCTTTTTTCTTTTTTTTTTAAAGCAACTGTGCTTTTCACATTTTAATATGCAGAAGCATCACCTGCGGGCCTTGTTAAATTGCAGGCTCTGATTCAGTAAATCTGGAGTGGAGCCCAATGCCAGTGTTCCTTGTCTTTGGACACAGTTTAGTAGCAAGGGGTTAGACAAAGCCTAAAAAGTGTGTTCTTTTGGCAAGTGTATGCCATACACCCAACATTTAAATAAAGGAATCCAGCTACAGAAGTTCTATGATAGCATGGCCTTTTAATGTAGGGAGCATGTCTTGAACGACATCGGGAGACTAATTTTTCAGTTGGCCACAATCTCTTAATAGCTTTTGCTCTTACTTTTAGGTCATTGGAACTGTTTTTTGCTACCAGCCAGAACAACAGAGGTGAACACTTGGTGGAGGGCAAATCCCCACGCCTGTGTCGCAAATTCTCTTCCCCACCTCCACTGGCAGTGTCCAGGACATCCTCCCCAGTGAGGGCCAGAAAGCTGTCCTTGACTTCTCCCTTGAACTCAAGGATAGGCGCGCTGGATCTGACCACCTCCTCGGCGTCCAGCAGCCCCACCACCACCCACAGCCCAGCTGCGTCCCCACCACCTCACACTGGTAAAGTGCCGTTGGATCTGAGCAGAGGCCTTTCTTCTCCAGAACAAAGCCCAGGATCTGTAGAGGAGTCTGTTGATAACCCCCGCGTGGATCTGTGTAACAAGCTAAAACGAAGTATTCAGAGAGGTATTATCCTGCTACCACACCCTGTGTTTGCAGACCCCACCATTCCTTCTGGAACCCTAGTTCCCTTTCTTTACAACTTTCCTACTTTTGCATAGAAAGTAGAGTGAGTGCAATGGCTAGTTAGAAAGTCCTGAAAGTCTCCAGCTCTTGTGGAAGGAGGGCAGGGTTAGTCGCCTTCTGTAGTAAAAGGCCAACTGTAGTCAGTTGTCTATGCAAGGATGGTGTCTTCTAGATGATTATCACCAGAAGATTCTTAGTGGAATTTGATTAAGGCTGGTTGGCTAAAGAGCATAGCCCAATGTTTGGCACAGAGGCAAGTTGCAGGCACCCTCATCCATGACCTTGAGCCCCAGAGCCTTCTCCTCCTCCAGTGTCCATCTTAAGCACCTGCACTGCTTCCGGCCTTTCCTTGCTTAGGATGACAACCTAGCCTGGAAGCATTAAGATGACTTCTTGAGTTTAGTTTCCAAGGCAACACTCCATATTACGACAGAGATATAGGGAAAAAATAAAGTCTGAGACAGTGTTCATTGTCCATGACACAACCAAAGCGGTTTTTAGAAATGTGAATTAGATCATCTGGTTTCCTGATTATATTCTCTAAAGACTTCCCATCATACTTAGAATAAAGTACAATCTTCTTCCCAAGGCCTTCAGATCCTATGAGATTTGGATGCTGTCTCTCTAATCCCTGCTGCTGCCATGCTTCTTCATCTTCTTGGCTACAGTCACACTGATTTCCTTTTTGTGTCTCAAAAACTCCTGGGTCATTACTGCCTCAGGACCTTTGCACTTGTTTATGCCCCTGCCTGGGCAGTCTTTTTCTGCCTGGGCAGTCTTTTCCTGCAGAAGCTCATGAGATCAGCAATCTTGTCTGTCTTGTTCACGTCTGTACTGTCAGGGCGTTGGCCAGTGCCTCACAGATTGTAAATTTTTGTTAAATGAATAAATCAAGCAAAACACTCAGGGGACTAATTAGGGGTTGCCGTGACACATCTCCATACCCTTCTCAGCTTGGGACAGCGTAAGGGTTGGAGGAAATGAGCCTAGCCTTGTTCTTTTACAACCCAGTGTGTCTGTGATAAACAGAATTTAACGGCCAAATTAGCAAACAGCTTCTTTGTAAACTACACAGTGACTGATTTGTTTGCTGATAACATAATAAAAAATTGGGCAATAAGTCAGGCAAATTGTCCAAATTTTAAGGAGGATTACTGAGATGGAAGCATAGACTCCTGTTTTCTACCTGCTTGAAGCTTCTATGCAGTTTCTAGCTCAGATCATTTAAATCAGCTTTCTGAGTGAAGTGCTTGGTGAATTTTAACTGGAATGGTTGTCAAGATCAAAAGTAGCACCCTTTTAAACAAGGAATTCTTTAAGTTGACATATTAGCAACTAAGGAGGATGAAAGGGGAAAGATAATTAAAAAGTCATTAGAACAACAAGCTGACGCAGAATCATGATGGATTTTTCTTGGGAATAGTGAGGCAGTGCACAGGCTGACAAGTGCATCCGGGGTTTGATCCAGACCAGTGCTTGGGAGTCTCTGTGGAGGGAGTGACTTTGGGAGGCTTAGTTCAAATCTCCTCTCTGGGTCAGAGCAGCCTGGGAAGTACTGGAACTTCCCTGAATATAGAAAGTTCTTTCTCCTCCGTTATTGGGTTGTATTAAATGAGAGAGGAGGAATCTGGAGGTTAGTCTGGATTCTCATGTCATTTTGAGTTAGGGGAGCTTTAGGAATAGCATTTCAGCGTCAGACATTGGTGGCTCCAAGACTTTGTTTGGAATGCCCCTGAGGCTGGGATCAGAACAGGGTAAGGTTGTTCAGGAGTCACTGTGACCTTCTTCTCTGCACGTTGCTGTGCTACAGGATCCACAGTGGTAAATAAGATGGTGCCCTGGCCCCTTATATGTAGTTCTCTGGAGAAGGTAAGCAAACACAGGTGGTTCAAGATATTTAGATGGAGTGCTCAGGAAAGTGAAAAGCAGGGGAGATCATGTTTGGTTGAGCAGAACCTGCAGGTGTCATTGACATCAGCCAAGAAGAATGGACAAGTGGGCTGCACGGAAGAAACAGGCAAACTCATGGCCAAAGAGCACCTATGAGCAAAGGGCTGGTGGTAACCCCCAGTGCTGAAAGCCATTTCTGAGAGCAGGAGTGGTCACAGCTTGTGAAGTGACAGCTTTTGTCCAGTTTGGACACCATGTGAAGCTATGCAGAGTAGACCCTGTTACTAATCTTCCTGCTTTCTTGTATCTAACAACTATTTAAAACTCTCCTAAAAAGTTCTCCTTTCTCTCCTCCTCCTTCTTTTTGGCCATCTTAGCCATTAAGTGTACAGATCAGTAGTGTTAAGCCTCAATATATTCACCTTTTGCAAAACTGAAACTATATACCCATTGAACAACTCCCCATTTCTCCCTCCCCCCAGCCCTTGGCAGCCACTGTCTTGTTTTTGTTTCTATGAGTTTGATTACTTTTTGTATTGTATATAAGTAAAGCCACACAATATTTGCCTTTTTGTGACTGGCTTTTTCATGTAGTGTAACGTCCCAGGGTTCATCTTTGTTGTAACACATGCCAGGGTTTTCTCCTTTTTCAAAGCTGAATAGTGTTCCTTTGTATGTGTATTCCATATTTTCTTTATGCATTCTTCTCTTGATGGACTTTTGGGTTGTTTCCCTCTCTTGGCTCTTGTGAGTAATACTGCAATATACATATGTATGCAGATTCTCTTCAAGACCCTGCTTTCAGTTCTTTTGCATATATACCCAGAAGTGAGATTGCTAGATCATATGGTAATTCTGTTTCTAATTTTTTGAGGGAATTTTTGTTTTTGATAGTGCCGACACCATTTACCATTCCCATCAACAGAGTATGGGGTTCCAGTTTCTCTGTGTCCTTGCCAACACTTAGTATTTTCTGTTCTTTTGATAGTGGCCTTCTAATGGGAGCGCGGTAAGAATCTTTCTCCTTTTTTGCAATTTTCTAGAGATTGCATTTTAACTTGGCTAGGGACTGATAGTATAGATAGTAACTTTTTTCTTTAATAGAGGAATTAAAGAAAAATCTGTTCCTTTCTGCATTATATACTAAGTACGTGTTATAGTTCTAAAGGCCTTCAGTCAAGTTGTCCCTTACCCATAATAATTAATTCTTAGACTTTTACTTACACATGAATTGTCCCACAGTGGTCACCAAGTTCCCTAGTTCTGGTCTTCCAGGCCGAAGCCCAGAGTGCATGTGATGGTCCAATGCCACATCATAACATCTGTTTGGCCTACTGTCTCACATAGAGGTGTGATCACTGGCAGGAATCAGTGGCTTTTCCCCAAGAGTATTGAGGTGGAAAAAGTTTAGAACTGGGGAGCCAAGATAAACGAGAAAGGACCAAATCAAGCTCCCAGGGCAAGATGCTAACAGACTGCCAGAGGTGGGAATGTTGTGGGCACAGCTAGTGGTGCCTGGAGACGTCGTTATGTGGCAGCTCAGTTTATTTCTAACCAGGGCCCAGCAGATGGCGAGGGCCCATGGATAAAGGCGAGGCAGAAATATTAGGATCTTTCTCACATTAGAGAAAAACCAAAGTTGAGGGCTTAATGCTTCTGTATCTCCACTGGATTTCCCCCCAACAAATTATTTGCAGTTAGAGTTTCAGGGGTCAGTTTATTCATATGGCTTGTGGGGTAGAGATAGGATTTTGTGGTTCTCCAGTCAAGGTTAAATGCAAAGCTCATCTCGCTGAGGAGGTGGGGTTGTTCAGGATTGTGTCCATGCATGGCCATGGCACTTGTTAGCCCGTGAAAAGCTACCTCAGCTCCAGAGATGTCCAGTCCTCTGCCCAGTGTCCAGCGTGTCGTAGTCACAACTACCCCACTGACACATCCCCCCTTATCCCTTATCTATAATTGCCCCCCAACAGCCCTTCCCTTGCATGTGTGCTAAGTCACTTCAGTTGTGTCCGACTCTTTGTGACTCCATGTATTACAGCCCACCAGGCTCCTCTGTCCATGGGGTTCTCCAGGCAAGAAAACTGGAGTGGGCTGCTGTGCCCTCCTCCAGGGGATCTTCCCCACTCAGTGATCGAACCTGTGTCTCTTATATCTCCTGCATTGGCAGGCAGGTTCTTTACCACTAGTGCCACCTGGGAAGGCCCATCATCCCCTTAAATACTTTGTTTCTGGCCACTTCTTTGCATCTTGATTTCTTTTCCCTTTTGGGTAGCTGTCTTCTGATGACTTTTAATGTGTTTACTTCCCATATTGTTCTTCAAAGTATTAAAGATGTAACTCAGAGTGGCACATGGTATGCTGGATTAAAAATCAAGTAGATAAAGAAACAAGCAATGAAGAAAAATTGTTGAACAAACAAATACTGTGTGGTTCTCTCCAGTTCCTGGAATCATTCTGATTTTGGTTTTGAGTGTAATCAATTACATGATTCATACAGACAACTAAGAATAGACTGGTCTGCAGGCACATCTTTTCTTGCTCCTGAGACTTGAGAATAATTTATCCTGTGGATCCTCATAAAGGAAACACTGTGAATAGAAAGCTTAGAAATAATACTGAGGTCTAGGGAGCTCTCGGGCATTTTTCTGAAGGGTGAAACGAAGGAATTATAGATTTAGTTTTTCCTTTTATTTTGCATTGGTATATAGGTAGTACCGATCATGAATAGTTCCAGAAAAGTCATAGATGAAATACTTTACTTCAGCATCAGCCTGACAAGATCAGTTTGTGTGTGTGTGTGCACGCGCATGTGCACAATGTCTGTAGAAGCCAAGAGTGCTGCTGTGTTAACTCTGCTGTCTAATCTTGAAAATTCCAGTTGGCAGAGTAAATGGAGACAATGATCTCTCTTTAATTTGAAAGATGTTTGTGTGTGCTTTGCATAATGTTGACACTTTAAACAGTTGGCAAACTTGAATAAGAAGTCTGTGCCCGGAGTTTATACATTTTCTGCTGTTCACCTCAGGATGCACCTTTCCAAACCTCGTTGCACAAGATCAGCTGCACTGTTGGGTCTGTAGTGAGGCCATGGGTCCTCTCACTGCTGTCCAGCTAGACAGTTGCAGGGGGCCCTCTTTGAAAAATGCTAGCAACCTTTGTCTGATTTTATTGTCATTGCAGTTATAATGCCAGCCTTGCCATCTTTCCTGGCAAGAGAACTTCAAATGACATGAAGGGACAAAAGAGAAACAGGAGCTTTCCCTCATTTGAGTGAGGCTCTGAGCTTGTAAGGGAAGAGTAATGCAGTTGGTTTCACCTCTACTAATTCCCAAATGTGTTCCAGGCTCACCCAGCATCCATTAGTGGTCTTCTTTTTCCCTTCCAGAAAGGCCCCACCTTCTGCTATCTGGAATTCTTCTAAAAAGCACAAATCTCAGCCCAACACACATTCAGATTCCACCCAGTGGTGGGATATCAGCAGAGTATAACCCACAGCAGAGAAGGAGGAGAACCATGGGGGCCTGCTCACGGTGTTTAGGTCTCTTAGTCCATCAGCATTCTCTCAGGCCCTGGCTGTGCAACACAGTCTAAGCATTGCCTCTCGACCCACATCACCAGTGTCTGTTTCTTTGTTCTTAGTTTGAAAATTGCCTGCCTGTGGGTTGAAAGTGCTCCCAATTTTAGCATTTGTTTTGAGCTCACATCTGCCCACTCGTTCTGCAGGCAAAGCTGTTTGCAGGGATTGATTGAAAGTGAACCTGCCAGAAGGAAACGCTTCTTTTCCCCGCACTGTGCCAGCGTGATTTTTCCTCTCTGGAGGTGCCTGTTTGCTTACAGTGTTACTCTGTGCTTTTCTGTTCTTTCAGTGGACTTTCCGAGCCCTGTCCAGCTCTCGCACTGGGGAGTTTTTTGGTTCGGTGTACTTGCTGACTAGATGATTTGCTCATTTGCCTCAGAGGAATGAATGGTTGAATCAGACCGAGGACACATGTTTGATATTCTGCTTGCTCTTGCAGAGCAGATGCCGTCTATTACTGAATTTTGAGGGAGTTATTTAGAAAATAATAAAACTAACAGCTAAGCACTGATTTTTTTTTTGTCTCCATCCTGCATCATTGCCAGCTTGACTGTAATTATGTCATTTAAGGAAAGATTCTAACCATTTCCCTACCCTGGCCCCTTTGTGTTTCAGAAGAGCTGAATTTGGGCCATATTTCTAAAGGAGTGAATCACATACAAGTGCAAAAATGGCTTTATGTGAAGTCATTAGGAATTTTGTCGAGTTTGTCGAGTGAAATCTTGAATGGAATGGTAAAAGGAGTTGAGAATAATTCTGCTGACAGAGATAATGGAAAATTAGTGGAGGTGATGCAGTTTTTATCAGTTGATGCAAAGCCCTCGGAAAAAGAAATCAAAGAGTTGTTAGAAGTTCATGAAATTCTTTTAGTGCTTTTCCTTAAAATAACACACATGAAGTTGTAGTTTTACCTGGTTAACAAGTTAGTGCAAGGGATGTGCTAATAGCTTGAATGTGACCCTGAAATGATGTTTCTTTTACTCATGGGGTGTTACCTGCAGTGAAGAGACTCAAATTATCTTAAAACCTCTCAATTTTCATTGCAAAAATTTCCACTGGCCTGCTGCTTATCTGTAGCTCTAGGGCGTTAGAACTTTCCGGAAGAATGGAAAAATGTTGTTCAGTGCTGTAGCCACTAACCACATGTTGTGTATCATCAGCATTCTGCCAGGAGGAGTGGCTCGATATCATGGTCAGTTCAGTTCAGTCTCTCAGTCGTGTCCGACTCTTTGCGACCCCATGGACTGCAGCACGCCAGGCTTCCCTGTCCATCAACAACTCCTGGATCCTACTCAAACTCATGTCCATCACTTCAGTGATGCCATCCAACTATCTCATCCTCTGTCGTCCCCTTCTCCTCCCATCTTCAATCTTTCCCAGTATCAGGATCTTTTCCGATGAGTTAGTTCTTCGATATCATGATTAAGTCCTTTAAAAATACAGACTAGTATGAAATACTTATTATCCATAAGGAACTTTTATGTTTCCATGCATGATACTAACAAGACGCTCTTGAATTCATAACCTGGTTGTTAAAATGTGTGATGTTCCAAAGCAGCAGTCCTCGAGTCTGCGCCAGTGGACCGGGCAGGTGTGGATAGCTGCCCTGCAGCTGATGCCGCAGAACTCTCACCTTGCAGGTCGCCCTCAACTCCTCGGCACCTCCGCTACCGCCAGCCTGGAGGTGAGCACTCAGAAAGGGACTAAGAAATATGCAAGTGAGAGATGATTCTAGCTCCTGAATCTTTTGTTTACCTTACCATTTCAGTTCCCAAATATTTTTCAGTCTCAGTTATGAAAATTAATTAGAAGCAAATGTTACCATGGGAGCAAGTAGTAGAACATAAATGATTAGAGAAAATGTCACTAATATAACCAGAATTTACTTGACCACCATCATTGCATGGTATTTTGTGTGGAGTAACCTGAAACTCAGGTTAACCTCTAAGCCTGTTCTTGATTGCCAGTTGATTGAATGTCAGTGCTGGTTTTGCCAAAGTGTTCCCAGACTCTGATGACCTTACAATGAATCCCAGTGTAGTCTGTATTAAATAGGTTCATCTGGGTCACAAAACTGTGGGGTGACCTTATTAAGAACAATATTTCAGCTAAAGTAATGTCCAGTTGCCTGGGACTCCAGTCTTCATTGTTGTTAGTGGCAGAATCTGGTATATTTTCTATTATGTAAATTATAAAATATTATCCCACAATTTGTTTTAAAATATACCATTTCTAATTGAAGGGAAAACCATCAGAGCAAAAGATAGAAAACTTTTATCTCCCCATCACTCAAATAAATATAACTCCAAATAACAGTTGTTTTTGAAATGTCTCCTTTTTTCTCAAGACAATTATTTCAAGTTGGAAGGGAAAATTATCCACTTGTAAAAGCAGATTCACCCCAAGTAACCTAAGTAAATGTAGATGTTTTCTGACTTTCATACTCCTACTTCAAGTAAGGCAGTTTAGCAAAAGACAGAGTGCATGGCTCCAAATCGTCGTTTCATTTGTAGCCTCAGAAACAGTGGAAGCTGTCATTGCCATCACCTCTAAGAGAAGCTAGCCTGGGTGGACCATTGTCAGCAGAATTGCCCTGATGGATATTAGCCCTCGGGGAGTGGGACTGATTTTGGGCTCCTGATCAGTCATGGGTCACCCTGACATTTGGGTACTTCTGGAAAACCGATGTGACAAGTTAGACTTCTCTGCGTTGTTGTAAGACTACTATGGGATTGGCCAAATCTCTTTACTGTTCTTAGAGCCTTGATCAGTGGCAACTTGATGACCTTGGCAACTTCCGTGACCATTGCCATGTCAGACAGACTGCCTTGAGTTCATTATTAACCTGGAAGAGTTTGGGGTCAAACTGTATGGAAGCAAAATTTTACCAAGGCAAGAGTTATTTAAGTGCTATCCACTTGGATACTGTCATTAGAGCTCTGTTTTATGGTTTGTTTTCATATGTTTATATTCATTTAAAATTCTTTAAATTTATATAGGCATTATTTGAAAATCCTCATCCTGTTTGTGGATTAACTAAGTCCTTTGTTTCTTTCCTGATCCAACCAAATCCCAGAGATGCAGGAAGGAATGCATGGAGGGAATGCATGGAAGGAATGATATGGAGGATCCCAATAGTGACAGCAGCCCACATTTTCGCACTGTGTAGCTGAAATTTTGCCTGTTCATCTGTCTCCTTGCCCACCTTGTTCTACAAATGTTTTCAGGCTATAGCTGAAGGAGAGGGTAGAATTGTTTTGTGCTTTAGTGCTTAGGCACATTAAGCAGCTCTTTGCTTCCCTTTTTATTTATTTTAAGCACGACTATATGACTTTAGAAGCAAACTAATAAAGCTGCAGAATCACAGAACTATCTTCACTAAAAGCCTGAATGAGAAACACAGTGAGGTTGGCATCAACATTATCAAGTGCTGTGTGTAAATATCTGAGAAGTGAGAGGGGGTACAAAAAGGTGCTCAGTGCATCCTTCAATATGGGAGCCCGTCCCCCTTTCTAAGGGTGATTTGAGAAGAAAATTCTATCTATAACATATAGGATATTTTTAAAAAATTTTTTTATATTGAGATAAAATTCACATACCATAAGATTCACCCTTTTAAAGTGTGCACTTCAGTGGTTTTATATATTCACAAGGCTGAGCTACCATGACCACTATCTCAATCCAGATATTTTCATCACCCCTGCTAGTGAAATCCTGTACACATCAGTGGTCAATTCCCATTCTCATCCCCCCACACACCTGGAAACCACTGATTTACTTTTGTCTCTATGTATTTACCTATTATGGACATTTTATATAAATGGGATCATATAATACGTGACTTTTTGTGACCAGCTTTCACTTAGTATGATGCTTTCAAGGTACATTCATGTTGTGGTATGTATTACTACCTCATGCCTTTTGTGGCTAAATCATATTCCCTCACATGGGAATTTTTTATTTGGTTTATCATTTTGTCATTTGGGGGAGATTTGGTTGTTTTTACTTTTTGGCTATTATGGATAATACTGCTGAGAATGTTTGTGTAAAAGTTTTTGTATAGACGTATGTTTTCATTTCTCTTGGGTCTATAACTAGAATGAACTTGTTGATATAGAATCTGGTTATTTGCCTGTTAATAAGAACAACACAGGGTATTTGACCCAACCCTTCATTCAGTGCAGGAATGAAAATGAGAATTTTCGTTATGTAATATTATGCATCTGCCTCACCATGCCATTTCCATTCTTTTTAAATAACCAGGACAGACAGCTGACAGCTCCCACTGCTCTGTTTCGCCAGCCTCTGCTTTTGCAATTGCTACGGCTGCAGCAGGACACGGGAGTCCACCCGGTGAGTAGGGGTGAGCTGTTGAGCGCTTGGCAATTAATTGCCCAGACCTCTGGCAATTTATGGTAAATCAGTGGTCCTTGCCTGCCAGCATCTCCATAATACACTGGGCAGCTTCTTAAAATTGCAGATTCCCAGCTTCCTAGTCTAAGTCAGTGTGTCTTGGTGTAAGACTGTCTTTTAAATAAACACCTACAGGTAAGTCTCATACAGATAGCCTATGCTTAACACTTTCAAGACTTCCATATCAGAAAAGGATGCGTTATTTCTCTTATGTTGTATTAGCAGAGTTCTTTAACCTTTTAAGCCAAACTGTTGAGAACACGTTTCCCTTTTAATTGATTACAGTGCTAAAAGCATATTCATGGTGGGAGGGAAGGCTTGTGGAGGGGTGGGAGAGGAGAGAGGCATCTATTGCTTTACTGGACTCATAATTCATTTCCAGTAGCTCTGTGGTGCTGAATTGTTGTCAGTTAATTTTCAAGGTAAAAAAGTACCTAGAATAAAAAAGCACAGTATTTTAAATAGATGAAAAATTATATTTATTATCTCTGTCCTCTTTTCTCATATGCAAGAAGGACATTATGTTAAAATAAATCTGTATGTGGTTTAAACAATCCTCTTGCTGTGAGTTCCTTCACGTAAACTAACTCCATGAGTTCCGGAAGTGATGATATATTTTATTCATTAGCAATTGCTCATTAACAATGGACAAAAAAGGATATTACCAAAGCCTGTGAACCTGTATTAAACAGTTGTAACTGGTAGGTACTGTCTGGGTGAAATCTTTCTAAACTGATGTCAGAACAGAGAGATATTCTATAATGAACACGAATTACCATGGTAATTATATATATGTGTATATATATATACACACATATATATGTATATATGTATATATATATATATAATTATACATATATATATAATTACACATATATATACATATATATATCCCATCTGAATGGAAAATCTTTGCACATTGGTGACATTCTACATCTTAAATATTTTACCACACACTCTTCACTGGATGTGGGCAGGCAAACTGGGGATGTTCTTTGCCCCACATATTCCCTAAACCTTCCCCCCAATTCCCATCAGCATGGCACAGTACAGTCTGTAATGGTAATAATATGGATGTCTTCTCAATCCAGTCAGCTTCTGCTGTTGACTGCATGTTATAATAATGGACATTTATTTGATGAAGTAATAGGAGTCTTCTTTGCCCTTTCGGCAGAGTGAGTTATCAACTGTAATTCCTTGAGACCTTCTCCTGTCTTTTCTTCTCACGATCTAGGCCATCTTTGGAAAAGGTGAAGGACAGAGCTTCCTCACAGGTTTCTTAATTTAAATATGGTTTGGGAGGGAAGATAGCTTTTCAGTCAATTTGGAATGAACCCATCTCCCCATTAGCTGGAGGCTGGGTCAGGGAAGGTACCTTTATTCACCCGCGGCTGAAGCAGACTTCTAATGGAGAATTGCTTTCGGACTCGGGCTTATCCATCCATGATGAGCCAGAGGTGAAGTAGCCATAAGAGCCATCTCCCTCACTGTCTGAACCCTGCTGCTGTTCTGCCGCCTGTCTTCCTGCTTCTCTCCTGCTGCTGGAAGAGCCACAGCAAGAAAGCTCTCCTCGGTGAGCCGGCCGAGGCGGGCAGACTGCTGGCTGACCTGGATGCAGGGTAGCCTGGTTCTTCTCTCATCACACTGCTGCTGCTGTCTCCTGTAGTATGGCCTAGAGCCTCATGATCCAATTGTTTTGTTTATTTGTTTTTTATGGAGGAGAAAGAGTGGCTATATTACTGTGCCAGGCAAAGGGGGCACACAGTAGGCTAGCACCTCAAGAACGTGATCCAGTTTTAGACATAAATGAAAGGAAAGAGGGATTTGGCAGTGTCTGTGGCCCTGCTGGGGATACAGGGGTCAGTCTCCCTGGCCCATGGTACTAAGAAAGGGGATCAGTTTTGGAATAGGGATCAGTACTTCCCGGGGGCTCAGCTGCTCCATGGAGCTGGCCCCACAGGAGAGTCCACCTGCCTGGGAGAACTTGGCAGAAGGGCCAAGTTCACAGGTCAAGAGAGCAGGTGGACATGGAGCAGAAAGAAAGGAAGTACTGAGAAGATGATCTGGACTTCTTGGCTGGTCAGGGAGAGCCTGGTGCTGTCCAAAGAAGTTCTAGACCCAGAAGGACAAATGTCCGAAGGGAAGGAGTGCTAGATAATGGTTAGGATCCGATATCAGACTTTTCATCCACTCTCTGAATCAGGAATTACTGACCCACATGTGCCCCCAGAATGTGGAGGGCTGCCAAAGTGAGCAGGAGAGAAGGTTGCAGAGACCTCATGCTCACGTCTGTCTTTCCTGGTCTCTCTGCTTGTTTGACTGCAACATAAGCCCAGCTGGTGGTTGTGGCTGATAGCCTGATACAAGGTGCTGCCTGGCCAAGCCATGCAGTCTGCAGAGTGGGCTTCCATATTTCAGGCTCCTCTTCAGGTTCCCTCCCACTTTAATCCTCTCCCATCTATCTCTGCGTCCCCCACCTCTACCTCCATCAAAATACACAGCAGTCTGGGAACTCTGGGTTAGAACCATCAATTAGTGGTTATGCTTTCAAATATTCATTCCAGACATTTGCATGAGAGCCATTTCTCATTAATATTTGCTTAGAAGGTAACTTTACTACATGAGAATGAATTTTAATTTAGCAAGAGGATGAACAAAAAATTTCTTCACAAAAAGGCCAAACAAGATGTACATGCCTAGCTGTAAAGGCAGAGATAGCTGATTTTTATCTATGGCAGGTGGCCTGGGATCTGCTCAGGATTGCCAGTCCTGCCCCTTGGGTCCCAGCCTGCCTGATTTCTACACACACTGGAAAAGCCTAGATTTTTCCCTCTGGTTTTTTTTTTTTTAGGACCTAGAGCCTGTCCTTTCCAATGATGGGTTTCTTTTCCTGCCACACCATGCCCTCTTTCCTTGTAGACCAACAGGAGTCCCTCTGTTGGATAGGAAGAAAAGACTGACCAGTTGACATGGTTGTAACACAGCTAATTCTTGTTGACTTCGCATTATGAAGATTTCACAGCTTATTTTAGTGCTTGCCTTCCAAATGGCAGCCAAGTTACGTTAGGCCCATTATGAATGGATCCAGGGTTTGTGGGGTATAACACACAATTTGCCTAAAGCAAAAGCGTATCAAATTACAAGTACAAACCTTCAGAGCCCTGGAAGAGGCCCAAACACATTGAGAGGCCCTCAGGCTTAAGCTTCATTGGCTTCCTGGTAAATCTGCTTATGAGTTCAGTCCTGATCATTCCTGGAATGAGAACAGCTTTAGGAAATTCTGATCATCTGGGGGAGCAGGTAAGGGTGGAGATGGCAGTGGGACCAATGATCATCAATCAGTCAAATAAGTCCTCTTTTGGTGGCGGGGTTTTAACTCTATGCAACACTGAGACAAAAAAAATCAGTGAGTCTTATGAGCCACCACACTGGTTGAAATGTAGTTTCAAGCATCTGCTCAAATTGAGGAGCTCTGCATTAAAGTCAGATTAAAATGTGTGCCTTTCAGATGGCTGCTGATACAGGGAATCTGCAGGTGCAGTTTGGATATAGTTATGATTTGAATAGAAATGCAAATCCAATGAATACACATATCAGAGCATATCATGGTGCTTACTATACACCTGAAGCTCTGGGATTAATGATAGAGTTTATGAAATGATCTAAAATGAAATATGAAAGTGTGAGGTGGGTTATTTTTATGAGAGTAGAAATAATGGCAGCGGAGGTACTACAAGCAACTCTTGATTATCTGGGAGAAGATTGTAGGTTTTGCCATTCTGTGCAAGTTGAACTAAATTAACAAAGTAGAGGAATGGTTGACTGCATTTATAGGAAAATTAATGGCACAGTTACAATTGCTTGGGGGAATAGTGAGTTCTTTATTCGTGGTGACTTGGTAATTGTAAAATAGATAATTCATAATCTGTTTTATGCCCTGTCAAACCACTCAGGTTTGTGTAGCCAGTAGTAGATCTGAGCTTGGTGTGAACTGGTCTTGGACCTGCTATTTGTTTTTTATTGGAGTATAATTGATTTACAGTGTTGTGTTACTGTCTGTTGTACAGTGAGGTGAATCAGATATGTGTGTCTGTCTGTCTGTGTGCATATCCCCTCCCTCTTGAACCTCCGTCCCACTCACATCCCTATCCCGCCCCTCCAGGTTACTGCAGAGCACTGAGCTGAGCTCCCCGTGCTATACAGCAGCTTCCCACTAAGCGTCTGTTTCACACATGGCAGTGCTTATATGTCAGTGCCACTCTCCCAATTCTGGACCCACTTTTTGAAATACCGATAACTGGTCCCATCTCCACAGATTCTGACTTGATTGGTCTGGGTGCATCCTGGGCATCAGGATTTTTAAAGTTCCCCAGGTGATATTTGGCGCTAGGTGGAGCCAAGATGGAGAACCACTAAACTAGCTGGAGAAGGTATATTTATTCCCTCTCTGGTTGTAGCATGCCTACTGAAAGTATCCTAGTCTGAGACATATTTTCTATTTTTTTTCCAGCATAATATAAAATCCATTTTTTAAAATGTCTTAATACAGCTAGTTGAAGTTTGGAAGACAGCCTGTATCTGATTTATATTTTTAATGAAAATGCTATTATCACTATTATTAGTGAAAAACAAAGAGCTTTGGCAAACCAGATGTAACTGAAAATGACTCCAAGTCTTATTTTAAATTATTTGTTCTCAAGTTTCATGTGTACAACATTGTATAATACTTCAACTTCTGTATTCACTACTGTGTGCTCACCACAGAAAGTTTCCATCCATCACTAAGCAGCTGACCCCCTTTAACCATTGCACCATCCCCAATGTCCCTTTCCCCTTGATAACCATTACTCTGTATCTATGCTCATTTCTATTATGTTTGGTTTAGTTATTTTATTTTTTATATTCCTCATATGAATAAAACCATATGGCATTTGTCTTTTTCCATCTGACTTATTTCACTTAGCATAATACCCTCAAGGTCTGTCCATGCTGTTTCATCTTTTTTTTTTATGGCTGAATAGTATTGTGTTGTACACATCACTATCCATTCATCCATTGATGAGCACTTAGGTTGTGTCCCTATCTTGGCTATTACAAATAATGCTACACTGAATATAGGGGTGCATATGTCTTTTTGAATTAGTATCTTCGTTTTCTTTGGATAAATACTCAGAAATGGAATAACTGGCTTATATGGTGATTCTAGTCTTCATTTTTTGAGGAATCTCCATACAGCTTTCCATAGTAGCTGTGCCAATTTACATTCCCACCACGAGTGTTTGTGTTCCCTTTCTCATCATTCTTACCAACACTTGTTATTTCCTGTCTTTTTGATCATAGTCATTTTAACAAATGTGAGGTGATATGCCACTGTGATTTTGATTAGCGTTTCCCTAATAATTAGTGATGTTGAACATTATTTCATGTGCCTACTGGCCACTGTATGTCTTTGGAAAAATGTCTACTTAGATCCTCTGCCCACTTTTTAATAGAGGTGTTTGTTTAATTGTTGTTGAGTTGTGTGAGTTTTAAAAAAATTTTTTTTCCTCTAATTTTCAGCTCTGCTTCTATCATAGATTCTTTTGTTTATTTTCTTTGACTGCACTGTCCAGCTTGTGGGATCTTGGGTTTCCCAACCCGGGATCAAACCCAGGCCCCCAGCAGGGAAAATGTGGAGTCCTAACCACTGGATCACCAGGGAATTCCCTGCATGAGTTTCTTTATATATATATTGAATATTAAACCTTTATTGCATATGAAAGTGAAAGTAAAGTGAAGTCGCTCAGTCATGTCTGACTTTTTGCGACCCCATGGACTGTAGCCCACCAGGCTCCTCCATCCATGGGATTCTCCAGGCAAGAATACTGGAGTGGGTTGCCATTTCCTTCTCCATTATTGCATATATGATTTGCAAATATCTTCTCCCATTCAGTAGGTTGTTTTTCTTGTTTTGCTGATGGTTTCCTTTGATGTGCAGTTTTTTAGCTTGATGTAGTTTTTATTTTTGCTTTTGTTTCCTTTACCTCAGGAGACATATCCAGAAAGATATTGCTAAGACCAATGTTAAAGAGTGTACTGCATATGTTTTTTTCTAGGGGGTCTGTGATTTTAAGTCTTATATTCAAGTCTTTAATCCATTTTGAGTTGATTTTTGTGTATGGAGTAGAAGAGTGGTCTAGTTTCATTGTTTTGCATATGGCTGTCCAGCTTTCCCAATACCACTTAAAGAAGAGACTGCCTTTTCTCCCATTGTATGTTCTTTGCTTCTTTGTCATAAATTAATTGTCCATATATATATAGGTTTATCCTGGACTCTCAATTCTGTGTCATTAATCTGTGTCTATTTTTCTGCCAATGTCATGCTGTTTTGATTACTATCAGTTCAGTTCAGTTCGGTTGCTCAGTCGTGTCCGACTGTTTGTGACCCCATGAATTGCAGCACGCCAGGCCTCCCTGTCCATCACCAACTCCCAGAGTTCACTCAGACTCATGTCCATCAAGTCAGTGATGCCATCCAGCCATCTCATCCTCTGTTGTCCCCTTCTCCTCCTGCCCCCAATCCCTCCCAGCATCAAAGTCTTTTCCAGTGAGTCAACTCTTCGCATGAGGTGGCCAAAGTACTGGAGTTTCAGCTTTAGCATCATTCTTTCCAAAGAACACCCAGGGCTGATCTCCTTTAGAATGGACTGGTTGGATCTCCTTGCAGTCCAAGGGACTCTCAAGAGTCTTCTCCAACACCACACTTCAGAAGCATCAATTCTTGGGCACTCAGCCTTCTTCACAATCCAACTCTCACATCCATACATGACCACAGGAAAAACCATAGCCTTGACTAGACGGACCTTAGTTGGCAAAGTAATGTCTCTGCTTTTGAATATACTATCTAGGTTGGTAATAACTTTTCTTCCAAGGAGTAAGCGTCTTTTAATTTCATGGCTGCAGTCACCATCTGCAGTGATTTTGGAGCCCCCAAAAATAAAGTCTGACACTGTTTCCACTGTTTCCCCATCTATTTCCCATGAAGTGATGGGACCTGATGCCATGGTTTTCGTTTTCTGAATGTTGAGCTTTAAGCCAACTTTTACAGATATACTTCACTTTACTACACTTTGCTTTATTGTGCTTCACAAATTCTATACTTTTTACAAGTTGAAGATTTTTGGCAACCATGTGTCAAGAAAGTCTATCAGTGCCATCTTTCCAATAACATTTGCTCACTTCATGCCTCTGTGTCATGTTTTGGTAATCCTTGCAATATTTTAAACTCTTTCTTTATCATTATATTTGTTATGGTGATCTATGATCATTAACTTTTGATGTTACTATTTAATTTGGGGGTGGTCCATGAACCATACCAATATAAAGATGGTGAACTTTATCAATAAATGCTTGTATTCTGGCTGCTCTATACCTGCCATTCCTGTCTCTCTCACTTTCCTCAGGCCTCCCTGTTCCCTGAGATACAAGAGTATTGACATTAGGCCAATTAATAATCCTGCAGTGGCCTCTTAAGTGTTCAAGTGAAAGGAAGAGTCACATGTCTCTTGCTTTAAATCAAAAGCTAGAAATGATTAAATTTATTAAGGAAGATATGTCAAAAACCAAGATATGCTGAAAGCTAGGCCTCTTGCACCAGTTAACCAACTTGCGAATGCAAAGGAAAAGTTCTTAAAGGAAATTAAAAGTGCTACTCCAGTGAACACATGAATGATAAGAAAGCAAAACAACCTTATTGCTGATATGGAGAAAGTTTTAGTGGTCTGGATAGAAGATCAAACCAGCTGCTGCTGCTAAGTCACTTCAGTAGTGACCCCATGGACAGCAGCATCCCAGGCTCCTCTGTCCACGGGATTCTCTAGGCAAGAATACTGGAGTGGGTTGCCATTTCCTTCTCCATAAACCAGCTGCTGCATGCATGCTAAGTTGTTTCAGTCATGTCCAACTCCATGTGACCCTGTGGACTATAGCTTTGCCAGGCTCCTTTGTCCATGGGATTCTCTAGGCAAGAATACTGGAGTTGGTTGCCATGCCCTCCTCTAGGGAATTGTCCTGACTCAGGAATTCAACCTGCCTCTCTTGTGTCTACTGCATTGGCAGGTAGATTCTTTATGACTAGCACCACCTGGGAAGCCCCAAACCAGCTGCAACATTCCTAAAGCCTAATCTAGAACAAGGCCCTAACTCTCTTCAGTTCTTTGAAGAGTGAGAGAGGTGAGGAAGCTGTAGAAAAAAAATCTGAAGCTAGCAAATGTTGGTTCCTGAAGTTGAAAAAAAAGAAATTGACTCCAGAACATAAAAGTGCAAGGTGAAGCAGCAAGTGCTGATGATAGAAGCCACAGCAAGTTACCCAGAAGACCTAGCTAAGATCATTAATGAAGGTGGAAACCCTGAACAACAGATTCTCAGCGCAAGTGAAACAGCCTTCTATTAGAAGATGATGCCATCTAGGATTTTCTAGAATTTTCACAGCCATAGAGGAGAAGTTAGTGCCTGGCTTCAAAGCTTCCAAGGACAAGCTGACTCTCGTTAGGCACCAATGCAGCTGGTGACTTGAAGTTGTAGCCAGTGCTCATGTACCATTCCGAAAATCCTAGGGCCCTTAAGAATTATGCTATATCTACTCTGCCTGCGATCTGTAAATGGAACAACAGAGCCTGGATGACAGCACATATATTTATACCATGATTTACTGAATATTTTAAGCCCATTGCTTAGAAAAAAAGATTCATCTCTAAATAATGCTGCTCATTGATAATGCACCTGGTCACTCAAAAGCTCTGATGAAGACCTACAACGAGGTTCCTGTTGTCTTCATGCCTGCTAACACAACATCCATTCTGCAGCCTGTAGAGGAAGGAGTCATTTTGACTTTCAAGTCATATTATTTAAGAATTACATTTTGTGAGGCTATAGCTGCCATACATAGTGATTCTTCTGATGGATCTGGGAAGGGTAAGTTGAAAACTTTCTGTAAAGTGTTCACCTTTCTAGATGTGATTAAGAACATTCATGAGTCATGGGCAAAGCTCAAGATTATCAGGAATTTGGAAGAAGTTGATTCTAACCTTCATGGATGACTGTGAGGGATTCAAGACTTCAGTGGAGGAAGTCACTGTAGATGTGGTTGGAAGTAGCAAGAGAACTAGAATTGGAAGTGGAGTCTGAAGATGTGACTGAATTAGCTGCAATCTCATGATAAAACTTGAACAGATGAGGAGATACTGGTTATAGAGGAGCAAAGAAAGTGTTTCTTAAGATAGAATCTACACTTTTTGAAGATGCTGGGAAGGTTGTTGAATGTCTTGACAACAAAGGATTTAGAATATGACATAAATTTAGTTGATGAAGCAGCAGTAGGGTTTGAGAGAACTGACTCCAGTTTTGAAAGCTCTGCTAAGAGTAAAATGCTATCAAACAGCATTGCATACTACAGAGAAATCGTTGGTGAAAGGAAGAGCCAGTTGATGTGGCAAACTTCATGTTTGTCTTATTTTTTAAAATTGCCACAGCCTTCAGGAACTGGTCAGTCAGCAGCCATCAACACTGAGGCAAGACCCTCCACCAGCAAAAGAATTATCAATTGCTGAAGGCTCAGATGATAATTAACACTTTTTAGCAATAAAGTATTTTCAATTAAGGTATGTACATTACTTTTTTTAGACCTAATGCACATTTAATAGACTACAGTATAATGTCAATGTAACTTTTATATTCACTGGGAAACCGAAAAGATTGCATGACTTACTCTATTGCAATATCCAATTTTTTGCCATGGTCTGAAACTGAACCTGCAATATCTCCAAGGTATACCTGAAGTATAATTTTTTTATTTGTTTATTTTGGGGTGTGTTTAGTCTTCATTGCTGCGCATGGGCTTTCTCTAGTTGCGATGAGCAAGGGCTTCTCATTGTGGTGGCTTCTCTCATTGCAGACCACAAGCTCTAGGTATATGGTCTCCAGTAGCTGTAATGGTTTTAGTTGTCCCAAGGCATGTGGGATCTTCCTGGACCGGGGATGGAAGCCATGTCCCCTGTATTGGCAGGTGAATTCCTAACCACTGGACCACCAGGGAAGTCCTGAAGTATAATTTGAAATCAGAGTGTGTGATACCTCCAGATTTGTTCTTTTTTCTCAGAATTGCTTTGGTTTGGGGGTCTTTCGTGGTTTTGTATAAGGGTTCCTAGGTGATGCTCGTGGTAAAGAACCCACCTGCCAATGGAGGAGACATAAGAGACGTAGGTTTGATCCCTGTGTCAGGAAGATGCCCTGAAGGAGGAAATGGCAACCCACTCCAGTATCTTTGCCTGGAGAATCCCATGGACAGAGGAGCCTAGTGGGCTTCAGTCCATGGAGTCACAAAGATAAGACTAAAGCAACGCAGCATGCACAGCATGCACGTGGTTCTGTACAAATTTTGAGATTTTCATCCTGTTTTTGTGAAAAAGAGTGTTCAGATTTTGATAGGAATTGCATGGAATCATAGATTGCTTTAGGTAATATGGACATTTTAACAATGTTAAACCATAAGACATTATTGAATTTGAAGGAGACACAAAGAAATGGAAAGATATTCTGTGCTCATGGATTCCAGTCTTATTTTTAGACGCATGCACACAGAGACTGGAATTAAAATTTTGTAACTGAGAAGTTACATCTGTGTTAAACTTTTTTATTTGTAATTGAAGTATAGTTGGTTTACAATGCTGTGCTAGTTTCTAGTGTATAGCAACGTGAATATACATATTCTTTTTCATTATAGGCAAGATATTGAATATAGTCCCTTGTGCTGTATAGTAGGACCTTGCTGTTTATTTTATACATAGTAATTCATGTCTGCTAATCCCAGACTCCTAATTTATTCCTGTTAACTAGTATGAGCCTGCAGAACAGCTAGGGATGCTCATGTCAGGAGGCCATTGAGTTCTCTTCCTGGCAGGATGCCCGCAGCAAGTCAGATCACATGGAGCGCCTCCTCTGCCCATCATGTGTTTTTGATAAGCCTTTCAAGCAGACCCAGATCCTTGTTCCAGCTGGCCTGAGCACCCTCTTTCCTGACCATGTTGTGTTGCCAAATTCTCCTTCTTTGTGCTGCCCTTTCCTGAACTCTGCGAAGATCATTCTCCTCTCTGACTGTCTCTCCGCAGCCAAGATACAATGCAGTTGATTATGCCTTTTCACTTTTTGATGTGCTTACATTGCTTAATTGCTGCTTGACTGCAGTACAGTTTCATCTACTTCGGGGCCAGGCAGGTAACCGAAAGACGGGGTTGAAGAGCTGATACCATGTGAAAAAGGGGCAGCTACTGCTCAGCTCATTCTGATTTTGGCCAAGATAGATTGGGGCTGTCACATCTGTTTTCTTTCATTCTTTTCTTTTTTAAGGAAAACCCGGAAATCTGGATGTTCATATGAAAAATCCTATTTGTAAGTGGGAAGTGAATTCATACTCTTTAAAAACTACTATCCAGGCCAAGCAGAATCCTTCTGTGGACCACGTATGGCTGTGAGCCGCCAGTATGTGACCTCAGATGTACTGTAATCATTTACAGCCGGAGTTGTGGGTTGATCCAAATAAGAGCTCCTGAGACATACCTGAATAGTATCAATGGACTCCCGAACCTCCCCAGTCCTCCTTCCCTAAACTATTTCTTATTTCTTTGGTCGGGCTATTTTATAGGAAGTCCATCTCTTCTTGTCCACTGTGGCTTGACGACTTTTGCTTCCACAGCGTAATATTATCTCATTGTCACCCTTTCACCACGGAGGGGATTCGGGGGTTGTCTTTCTTATTTTATAGTTTTGAAGTAAGTGTGAGACTCAAGAGTGATGGAGGGCTTGGCTCACGTTCTCACGGTGCCTGAGAATGAGGCTCAGATCTGTTCCTTCCACACTGCTGCCCTATTACTGCCTCTGATTTCACATTTACTTCAAAAGAACAAGATCTTGGGAAACTTGAGTGACGCAATATTCTTGATCCTGTCTTCGTCTGCAGCATACCCATTTCTTTCCATCTTCTTTCCACCTCTGTGTCCACCTGGCATTCACCTGACAGATACAGCAGCATGATAACTCCAGAGAGATAAGCATGGATAAAATTAGTCATCTGTGGGTAGAGTCTTACTTGGCTAGCAACATTGAGGGACCTGTGATTTCTTTCAAGGGATTGCAGAAACCGAGTCTTAATACAGTGATATAACCTGGTCAGATGAGGTATTCATCTTGGTATTGAGAATTGGATTAAATTTGCAGTAAGATACTGATTGGGCTTCCCAAGTATCTCAGTGGTAAAGAATCCAACTGCAACTCAGGAGATGAGGTTTCAATCCCTGGGTCCGGAAGATCCCCTGGAGAAGGAAATGGCAACCCACACCAGTATTCTTGCCTGGGAAATCTCATGAACAGAGGAACCTGGCGGGCTATAGTCCATGGGGTTGCAAAGAGTTGAGTCAGACATGACTTCTTGAGTAAACAACAAGATATTAATTACCATGAATTATTCAATACATTAATGTTACATGTGTACCCCACTGTCTGTTTTTTCTTTTCAAGATTTGTGAGAACATGCAGCTCTGAATTGTTTAGTTGTTTAGTGAGTGAACTTATAAGAAATGCACAGAATGTAGGCTTTTGCCAATATTGTTTGTCTTACTGGCATTTATGTGGCTTGTGGCTTCACAAGTGCTAGGAAGACCTGAAGAGGCAACTTCAGTTCAGTTCAGTTCAGTTCAGTCACTCAGTCATGTCCAACTCTTTGCGACCCCATGAATCGCAGCACGCCAGGCCTCCCTGTCCATCACCAACTCCCGGAGTTCACTCAGATTCACGTCCATCGAGTCAGTGATGCCATCCAGCCATCTCATCCTCTGTCGTCCCCTTCTCCTCCTGCCCCCAATCCCTCCCAGCATCAAAGTCTTTTCCAATGAGTCATCTCTTCACATGAGGTGGCCCAAGTACTGGAGTTTCAGCTTTAGCGTCATTCCTTCCAAAGAACACCCAGGGCTGATCTCCTTCAGAATGGACTGGTTGGATCTCCTTGCAGTCCAAGGGACTCTCAAGAGTCTTCTCCAAAACCACAGTTCGAAAGTATCAATTCTTCGGCGCTCAGTCTTCTTCACAGTCCAACTCTCACATCCATACATGACTACTGGAAAAACCATAGCCTTGACTAGACGGACCTTAGTCGGCAAAGTAATGTCTCTGCTTTTGAATATGCTATCTAGGTTGGTCATAACTTTTCTTCCAAGAAGTAAGCGTCTTTTAATTTCATGGCTGCAGTCACCATCTGCAGTGATTTTGGAGCCCCCAAAAATAAAGTCTGACACTGTTTCCACTGTTTCCCCGTCTATTTCCCATGAAGTGATGGGACCGGATGCCATGGTCTTCGTTTTCTGAATGTTTAGCTTTAAGCCAACTTTTTCACTCTCCTCTTTCACTTTCATCAAGAGGCTTTTTAGTTCCTCTTCACTTTCTGCCATGAGGGTGGTGTCATCTGCATATCTGAGGTGATTGATATTTCTCCTGGCAATCTTGATTCCAGCTTGTAATTAACCTGTTTTATCTTGTGAATACATCATAATTGTGGATAATTTTTATAGAAGATCTCTCAAAGTTGCATGCACATCTTCCACACCTCTGTCCTTTGCTGCCCTGTTGGGCATTTCTGTATGCAAATCGAGTGGAATGTATGTATTGTCAACATTAGGATCACAACAACAATCAAATTACATAATTCATAGGATATACTATATACCAAGCACTGTCCTAAGCTTTACGTATGTTAACTGGTATGTGAAGTAGTTACTATTATTATACTACTTTTCCAGTAGAGGAAATTAAGATACAGAGAGTTAAGTAAGTTACCTAAGGTCACGTAGGTAGTAGGTGGCAGATTTGGATCATATCATCTGGCTAATGAAAAGAGGACCCACAGTTCCATTACCAATCCCCGCCATGTTGTTTGGAGAAGGATTTCTGGTGGGTGGTCTGGTGGTTTTAAAAATACATCCACAAATTCATACTCCTTCAAAAAACAAAGCTTAATTTCTCTTTATTTTTGTGGGAACAGGACTTTGTAACTTGTTTCTAGCAAATAAAATTAAGCAGAAATAATTGTGTGACTCGGAGCCTAGGTCATCAGAAGGCATAATGGCCTCTGTCTTAATCAGTCTCTTGGATCACTTGTTTTGGGGGAAACAAGCTTCCATATCATGAGGACTGGCCAGTGAAACCTATAGGAAACTAGAAAGTAGGTCCCCTGCCCAGAGCCTCGTGCATGAGCTTGGATGTGAAGCCTCCAGCCCCAGCTGACTGAGACTTTGGATGACTGCAGCCCTGGCGGACATCTGGCTCGCAACCTCATGAGATACCCTGAGCCTAAGCCACTTCCAAAATCTCATTCTAACGATACTGTATAATAATAAATGTTTGCTATTTTCAGTCCATAAATTTTAGGGTGTTTTGTTGTGTAGCAATAGATAGCCACTACAGGTGGTATTTTGGTAGCCAGTAAACCTTAGCAAAAATATTCATAATCCAATTGAGTTTAGGGAGAATATTTTCATATTAGAAAGAGAAGCATGCCTGGGCCATTCCTGTAGGACAGAAAACCCTGCACCTATTCCCTAAAAATATTTTGAAATGGAGAGAATATATCTAGAATTAACATGTAGCTCAAATCTACTCTGTATTTCATGGTCTCTAAACAGTCTTTCTCTACTCTCCTCACCTCTAGTGCTCTGAATTGAATAGACTGATTTTTCTGTTTGAGAGCAGTTTGATTTGAACACAACTGTTGCTTAGCAATAGGAAGGAACTTAATGGCTCTACTGTCTTCTGCAAGCTGAGAGGAGCCTCCCTGTGTAGCTATTGTCTGTCTGGAATGCCGAATGTGAAACTGTAATTATCATTTTAAGATGAAATTGAAGCTGGCCTGTGTGACACATTATGCTTACCTTAGCATCTCAGCTACCCAGGGGGTTGGAATTTAAGGCCCTTATGCAGAGAAGATGGTCTCTTGGAACTATGGGGCATTTAGAAGTCTAAGACAAAGCTCTAAAGAAGCTAGTGAATTCCTTATTGGTAGGTGGTTTGTATTCTCTAAACACTGACTTTGTGGTTCTGGGAATGAAAACTTGGCTCTTGAAGTGTTGTGACTAGAAACTGGGCCAGTGACATTAGGGGAGGGGCTAGAGTGGCATAGGGATTCCAGAGAAATTTGGGAGAGTAAGAGGGGGTGGGAAGTTTAGCTGCCACTGACCTTACTACCTACCCGGCTCTGTTGGAAAGACTCCTAGAAATAGCTGCTTTGGATTTTTAAGGTCTAAGTCCAATTGTTCATCAGAGAGGTTGGTATGGAAATTCAGAAGTCTCTGCCGGGATTAAAAACATTATTCTTTTCCACTCTTTGGATTAAAAGATGAACAAGTTTATGTGATTTTGTTTAGTCTTCAATTAGTTATATCAGTCTTTCCATGTGCACACTATGCCATACCAGGTATTGTGGAAAGGTAAAAATGAAATAACAGGCATTGACTCTGCTCTCTAAGAACTGATAAATCCAGTGAAGAGATTAGATGAAGAGGCATACAGTAAATTTCAAATGATCAAGATGTAAACTCCAGGATACTGATAATCAGTGTAATTATTGGCCATGTTATTAAATTCTGGACTTGAAAACCAAGAGAAAATATCACATTAGCAAAATAACAAGCCTTCAGTGCATAACCCTGAAAGAAAAGGTTACTACGGTTTCAAAGCATTTCACACACTCTTCCAGTTAGTTTTTTGAAAATAGTGGAGCTTTTTGGAGCTTTTTTTTTTTGGTGTATTTTTAACTTTGAGACATTTCCCTCTGGATCTTCATGTTATTTGTGTGGCCCCACACTTTCTGATGTGTGTTATAGTCTTAGGAGTTTAGTTGTTTTTACATTAAGTGGAGGCAGTGTCTGTCACACTGAAGTAAATTAATATTACCAGGATTTCCACATGTGCATCAGAATGAGAAGTGATGAAAGTCTTATCCAAAGTTTATTTCAGTGTCTTCGAAAATCAGGAGCCCTAAACCTACAGAAAACCGGAAATAGACTTGTTGAAGTAGAGTTAAATAGTAGTATCCAGATATGTTTTTGTGTGCGTGTCTGTTTTTTTTTTTTTTTTAATAAATGTAACAAATAGTCATGGGGGGCGGTGAGTGGCAAACAGCTTCTTTTTCAGATGCTATTGAATCCCCAGATGTGAAGACTCTTGAGTGTTATTATTGTTGTTTAGTTGCTAAGTCATGTCAGACTCTTTGCGACCCTGTGGACCGTAGTCTGCCAGGCTCCTCTGTCCATTAAGTTCGATGTTTAATCATGTGTTGCACTTGAATGGCAGCAATGCAGATGTTACCTGCCTATAATCCTCCTCCTCTTTACAGACTTTTCTTTGGGATTGCTTCTAATTTTCAAGATCCTGTACATAATTCAGAATTAATTCGAAACAGTAGAGCATCTTAGTTAGGATAAAGCGCCATCTGGCAAATAATGTTACACTACCAGAGTTAGTTCTCTTGATCCATGTGGATTATGTGGAAAATGAGCCAGACCCCTTTAGAGGCAGGCACTAAAGCTAACAGTCTTACAAAAGCTAGAGTTTCTTGCCTCCATCCTACTTACCCTGCTCACTGCTGTGTTACAGATCCATAAGTGATGTTCTCATTCCTTTTTTTCCATCCTAGAAGTTTGGGTTTGTGAACACCTAATCCTGCACCTCACATTTGTGTACTGCCTTACAATTTCAAAGCCCTTTTATAAGTAACAGCATGGGTGTCCATCACAACAAGATTGGAAAGTGGATATTATCTTCCTCTTCTAATATGTAAAGAACCAGGCTTAGAGAGGTGAAGCAACTTACAGGCAGTTACAAATTGCAGAATGGGCCCTGAGTCCAAGTCTCTGGACTCCTGGTCCAGTGCTCATTCCATTAAACCAGGTTACTTTTGTAAAGTGGCATTTTGAGCCACCTCTGAAATGTCAAGGGATGGTTGAACCATTAGCTCTGCTTGGTCACTTAGTCATATCTGACTCTTTGCGACCCTATGGACTGTAACCCGCCAGGCTCCTCTTTCCGTGGGGATTCTCCAGGCAAGAATACTGGAGTGGTTGCCATGCCCTCCTCCAGGGGATCTTTCCAACCTAGGGATCGAACCCAGGTCTTCTCCTGCATTGCAGGCAGATTCTTTACCAACTGAGCCACTAGGGAAGCCCGTTAGTTGGTATCCACTTAATTAATTGGTCTTTAATGAGTTTATTTTTTAAAATTAGTATTTGGTTGCATGGGGCCTTAGTTGTGCTGCATGGGCTTAGCTGCTCTGCAGTATGTGGAATCCTAGTTTCCCGACCAGGGACCATAACCACGTCCCCTGCATTGCAAGGCAGATGCTTAACCACCAGACCACCAGGGAAGTCCCCTAACAATTTTAATTGTGTGTGTGTGTGTGCTCAGTTGCTTCAGTTGTGTCCGGCTCTTTGCAACCCTATGGACTGTAGCCCACCAGGCTCTTCCGTCCATGGGATTCTCCAGGCAAGAATACTGGAGTGGGTTGCTGTGCCCTGCTACAGGGGATCTTCTCGGCCCAGGATTGAACCCAAGTCTCCTGCATTGGCAGGGGGGTTCTTTACCACTAGCGCCACCTGAGAAGCCCTTTTAATTATTAACCATCTTCAAATATGAGTCTCAGCTTCCTTCCATCTCAGATTCAGTCACTTCCTATACATAAGGAAGTTTCAAGGATTGCCTTTTCTTTTTAGGGGTTGCCTTTTATTCCTCATTTTATAGTTTGTGTCTAATTTCTCAGCAGGGCTCAGGGTCTGCCACCAAAACATTCCTGAGGAGGGTTCTCGTATGCTGATGGACACACAGAAAGTCAGTTTTTAGGGCTTTGAATGTATTTCTTTGCTTTCCTAAACATTTCTTCAAATAGATATCATGCCAAGTAGAAGAAAACCTGAACTCACAACCAGATTTTACTTATTATCATTTTAAAATCCACTCACCACCCATTTCCTTGAAATATTTTTCCATTCAACGACCTTTGATGGTGACTCAGGAGCCTTTCATTTTCAAAGATGGGCTGCCCTGTCATTTTCAAATTTTTTAATAGCTTCATGGAGATACATTTTATATACTGTAAACTCACCCATTTAAGGCATACCATTTAATGGCTTTTAGTATTGCCCTGGCATCTTTAATGGAATTCCAATCTGGGTTTTGAAAGCACTCAGGCTGTTTACTGTGGAAAACAGTTCAGTTGGGATCAATGATGGACTCAGGGAGTCTAGTCTCACTTGGAACTGTCGGGTGGGTGGAGGATGCAGTGAAGAGAACCTCTTGCCCTCTTGGTGGGAGTTCACACTCAGGCCTGAGGATTTCACACTTCTGTTCTTACTACATCAAGGGTAGGGGAAGGCTGCATGCCCTGTCCTGAGAACAACACTTGCTGGAGAAGCCATCTCTGAGTGCTGGTGCCTGGTGATCTGGCCGTGGGAAAAGAAGTTATTCGGTGAACAGGGACCATGAGGGCCTTGGTGCGAAAGCAGTGTCAGTGAGAGCAGTGTGAATGACTCTCCAAGGAGTCAGTATTGAAAGTGGTTAAGAGAGTGGATTTTGGTGTCAAATAAGCCTCTTGTATCTGAGTTCTGCCACTTGCCTAAGCTGTGTGATCTCAGGCAGAATCTCTTAAGTCTGAGTTTTCTCATCTTTGAGAAAAGTGAGAGCAATGATTGTACCTCCCTCATAGAGTTGTCACAGGGTTAGATGATTCCCATGCAGTTCTTAGCTTCTGGAACCAGCTAAGCACTCACTGAATATTTCCTGCTGTTATTATTGGCAGTTTCTTCTACATAATTTATAAGCTTCTTGAGAACAGGCACTGTTATGTTTACCATTAGATCTCCAGCCCCTGTCATCATGACAAGCAGAATTGCATTGAAATGAATGCATTCTTCTGTTGCCCATTCATTCTGTCTCTTCCTGCGTCACTTACGTGTGTGCATGTATGAGCATACATATTCACACGAACACATGTATACCATGCCCCCTACTGACTACTTTTACATGGGCAAGAATTAGTAAAATAACTGCAAAAGAGTATTAATTGTGTGTCCTTCCATAGTCATCTGATAGAAGGAGTGTAGTTTCTGGGCACAATCAAGAGGCTTGAAGATAAGTTTGTAAAGTAAATCTATGCTGTATAATGGTATTCACTCAGCTGACTCTTGTGTATTGTGACAGATAACTGGGGAGAGAAGAGGTGAGCAACTCACCAGAATGTTTTTATAGTAGTAATAGTAGATGGTGCTTAGAATTTGCACTGGATGGTTCCAGAAGAGGGAGGAGTCTGAGAAATATTAGTGTAGACATTTTTGATACATAGTACCCAGTGAAAAAGAGAGAAGCCATGCAAAGGGTTAAGTTGCAAGTCCAAGGCCTGAAAAATGGAGTTAACAATATAATGATCTCAGTTCACAATTAGCTAAGTGTTAGGTGTCAGCAAGAAATCTAAGTGGGGAGAACCAAAGAGAAGGGAATAACACACTTCCCAGATGAGTTTGTCTGGCCCCTAGCAACCCTAGAGAGGTGTCCCCTGAGCTTTTTTATTTATGCCTCCTGTCTTTTAGGAAAGGAGACTTGAGCAGGTGTCTCCACCCCCTGGGCTGTGGACCAGTTAGGAACAGGGCCGCATAGCTGGAGATGAGCAGCAGGCGAGCGTGTGAGTGAAGCTTTATCTGCCACCCCACATCACTCCCCATTGCTCATATTGCTCCCTGAACCCCACACCCCACTCCCTCATCCATGGAAAAATTGTCTTCCATGAAACCAGTCCCTGGTGCTAAAAAGGTTGGGGACCACTGGGCTTGAGGCTAATCCCTGGCTGCACAGCGAGTCTGAAGATGTTGTCCAGGCTCCATTCTGGATAGAGTCCAAAGGAAACTGAGTTTCGGTCCCTAGGGAACTGGTATCTTAATAATGGAAATTACATCTGCAACCTTCTATCCTGAAAGTGTCACACATCCTAGCAAACAAATCTTGAGCAGTGTTGCCATTATTAAAGGCAAGGTCATCTGACATGGTGTTTGCTTCTGTGCACTGTCTGTACTTTTCAGGGTCTCAAGGGGCTGGTGCACAGATTGCCTGTTAGCCTCAAACTCCGGGTTATGTTACTTACTAGCTCCTTGGGGCGTCAGTTTCCTCACCATTAAAAAAAAGAATAATTGTGTTTAATTTACTGGAACTTTGAAAATTAACTCATTTTTCTCCAACACAGTGATAATCAGAAAGAAAGGGCCTCCATGAAGTCAAATTTGAGGTACAGGTTGCAGGATGGCAAATGAATGAAGCCTGCATTTCCTGGTGCTTCAAGCTTATTGGCACCTTCCTTCTGCTTGGTTGTCCTGTACTAGAAAGAGATGATTCTGTAAGATAGAGAGAATCTGAGAGCAGAAAGACAGGAAGTCTGGGATCAAGAGAAATATCTCCAATATGACTGAATAGCTTTATTTCACCTACTATGGTCAGTTCTGGATTTTCTTAAGTAAGGGCTCCTTGAGACTTCCCCCGACATTGCCCCAGCCATGCCAATCACAGGTCCAGCTGCTGAAACTGACATTCCCATGGATGATTTTCATAGGTACTGCTGGGATCATATCCAGGGTTGGACTCAGCCATGCTGGTGCTGTGATCATGTACATGCTCCAGAACAGTTCCCATTGTGGTTCAGTTCAGTTTATGATAGCTTTCAGTCCTGTTAATTTTCATGTGTAATAACTATAACACTAGATTCATTTATGCTGAAATATTGGGAACACTGGATTTTTTTGTAGTTAGAAGGATCTTGAGAAGCAGTGCTAAATCTATGAAATGAAGAGGTATTTTGTTCAAATTCAAATAAAGATCATAGGTACTAAACTCAGCCTTAGGACAATTATTGCTAACAATTTGAAAGTGAAAAGTGAAAGTGAATTCGCTTAGTTGCGTCCTACTCTTTGTGATCCCATGGACTGTAGCCTACTTGGCTCCTCCGTCTGTGGGATTTTCCAGGCAAGAATGCTAGAGTGGGTTTCTATTTCCTTCTCCAGGGGATCATCCCGATCCAGGGATCAAACCCATGTCTCCCGCATTGTAGGCAAACACTTTACCATCTGAGCCACCAGGGAAGTCACCAGTAATTTGAAGCTGTCACTAAAATTCTCTTTTTGGCAATGTATGAAATGGCTTATCATACCTGAAAAAGAGGAAAGGATATCCATATTAAGTTATTCTTTTTCTGTTCAACTATAGGTAGGCTTTTTGGTGGTATATGATTCCCTTCCCACCACAGAGTTGTCAGATTCAGAAATAAGCTGGCTTTATCTACTACAGATGAAAAAATTGAATTATTAATTTAAAATATTCCTCAAAAGAAAGTCCCAGACCTAGATAGATGGGTTCTGAGGTGATTTCTACCAAACATTTAAAGAATAAATAATGTCAGTGCATCACAGAATCTTCTAAGAAATAGAGGAGAAAACACTTTTCAACTCATTTTATGAAGCCAGTATTACCATGATACCAAAACCAGAGAAAGACACAAGAAGAAAAGAAAACTGTAGAGAAATAGTCTTTATGAACATAAAATGCAAAAATTCTCTGTAAAATGTTAGCAAACCAAATCCAACAGCTTATGAAAAGTATTAAACATCACGCATAAATACATTTTCTCTTAGGAATGGGAAATTGGCTTATCAGAAAATCAGTTCTATAATACATCATATAAGTATAATAAAGGGTAAAAATCATTTGATTATCTTTACAGAAACAGAAAAAGCATTGCATATGATCCAACCAAGAAAGGCAATTCCTTAGTCTGATAAAAGTCATCTATGGAAAATGTACAGCTCACATCTTACTTAATGGTGAAAGATTGAATGCTTTCCTGCTAATGTCAAGAACCATTTGAAGGCTATCTGGCCACTTTTATTCAGCTCTGCGCTGGAGTATTTTTCCTGAGGTTGGTGGAGGGGGGCAGGGGGAGATAATATAAAGGCATCCGGATTGCAAGAAAGGAAGGAGGTAGAACTGTCATTATTCATAGATGACATGATCTTATATGTAGAAAACTATAAGAAATTCTCAGAGAAAATCTACCAGAACTGAGAAACAAGCTAAGCAAGGTTGCAGAATATACAATATGTAAAAGTCAATTGTACTAACAATGAACTTAATGAAATTAAGAAAACAATTCTATTCACAAAGCATGAAAAGGAATTAAATACTTAGGAATAAATTTAATAAAAGAAGTGAAAGACTTACGTACTATAATGTCCAGAACAATACTGAGAGAAATTGATGGAGAGGTTCGAAGCTCACTGACTAGAAGGTTGTTTTCCCAAAACTTGATCTATAATATATTAAGCACAATTCATATCAAAACCAACAGGTTTGTTTCCAGAAATTGACAAGCTGATCCTAAATTCATAGCTTTAAATGTATATTTGCTTTTGCTTTCATTTTTATTTTGTTTTTATAGGGTGCTAAAATTTATATGGAAATGCAAAGGACTCAGAATAGCAAAGACAATTTTGAAAAATAAGAACTCAGTTGGAAAGCTTCTATTTCCTGATTTCAACAGGAAATAGAAAACTACAATTGTCTAGAACACTACAATTTGCAAGAAAATAGGGTAATGGCATAAGAATAGTCATATACTTCAGTGAAATGGAAATAGGAGTCTAGAATTAAGCCCTCAAATTCATGGTCCAATGATTCTTTTTTAAAATAAAAGTACCAAAGCAATTCAATGGGAGAAAAGATAGTCATTTTCACCAAATGGTGTTGGAGCAATGGCTGGCTACAAGCAAAAAGATTAACTTAATCCTAACCGTGAAGGCTAAAATTATGAACTTTAGTAAGAAGTATAGGAAAAAGTCTTAGTGCTTTGGGTTGGGCAAAGAGTTTTCAGGTACAGCATCAAATATAAGATTGATAAATGAAAAAATTAATAAATTAGACTTCATAAAAATTGAAAGTTTCGTACTTCAGAGGACACCATCAAGAAAGCAAAAAAGACAACTTGTAGAGAAATGGGAAGAGATATTTGCAAATCATATATTTGATAAGGGACCTCTATCCAGAATATATAAAGAACTCAAGAAGAAGACAAACTGCTTAAGTAAAAGTGAGTAGAAGATTTGAATAGATAGCTCACCAAAGAAAATCAAGAAATGGCTAAAAAGCACATGAAAAGATGCTCATTAGTCATTAGGGAAAATACAAATTAAAATCACAATGAGATACTACTCAATACCCATCAGAATATCTGTAATAAAATTGACCAAAAAAAAAAAAAAAAGCAGCAGTGATAATGTGGAGAACTATTGCTGATGGAAAAGTAAAATAGACCAACTACTTTGGAAAACAGTTTGCCAGTCTCTTAAAATGTTTAATGTATTAAGTTTATCTTATGATCCAGCAATTTGGGTTGGAGATCCTGGAGGAGAAAATAGCAACTCACTCCAGTGTCCTTGCTTAGATAATCCCATGGACGGAGGAGTCTGGAGGGACAGTCCATAGTGTTGCAAAGAGTCAAACACAACTGAGTGACTGAGCATTTATGCATGCATGCACTAGGCATCTACACAAGAGAAATGAAGCCATATATTCACACAAAGACTTGTACAGGAATGTTTATAGCAGCATTATTCATAATAGCCCCTAATTAGAAACAGACCATATGTCCATACAAGTGAATGGATAAACAAATGTGATATTTTTGTACAATAGAATATTATTCCACAAGAAAAAAGAATGTTGATTGATACATGTTACAACATGTATGCATACATGTTGAGTCACTTCAGTCGTGTCCAACTCTTTCCAACCCTATGGACTGTAGCACGCCAGGCTCCTCTGTCTGTGGGATTCTCCAGACAAGAATGCTGGAGTGGGTTGCCATGCCCTCCCCCAGGGAATCTTCCCAATCCAGGGATCAAACCCGCATCTCTTACTTCAGCAGACAGCTTCTCTACTGCTGGTGCCACCTGGAAAGCCTGTTACAGCATGGATCAGTTCAGTTCAGTAGCTCAGACCTTTAGTCAGTTCAGTCACTCAGTCGTGTCCAACTCTGCGACCCCATGGACTGCAGCACGCCAGCTCTTCCTGTCCATCACCAACTCCCAGAGTTTACTCAAACTCATGTCCATTGAGTTGGTAATGCCATCCAACCATCTCATCCTCTGTGTCTCCTTCTCCTGCCTTCAATCTTTCCCAGTGTCAGGGTCTTTTCAAATGAGTCAGTTCTTCACATCAGGTGGCCAAAGTATTGGAGTTTCAGCTTCAGCATCAGTCCTTCCAATGAATATTCAGGACTGATTTCCTTTAGGATGGACTGGTTGGATCTCCTTGCAGTCCAAGGGACTCTCAAGAGTCTTCTCCAACACCACAGTTCAAAGGCATCAATTCTTCGGTGCTCAGCTTTCTTTATAGTCCAACTCTCACATCTATACATGACCACTGGAAAAACCATAGCCTTGACTACACAGAGCTTTGTTGGCAAAGTAATGTCTCTGTTTTTGAATATGCCGTCTAGGTTGGTTATAACTTTTCTTCCAAGGAGTAAGTGTCTTTTAATTTCATGGCTGAAGTCACCATCTGCAGTGATTTTGGAGCCTAAAAAAGTAAAGTCTGCCACTGTTTCCACTGTTTCCCCATCTATTTCCCATGAAGTGATGGGACCGGATGCCATGATCTTCGTTTTCTGAATGTTGAGTTTTAAGGCAACTTTTTCACTCCCCTATTTCACTTTCATCAAGAGGCTCTTTAGTTCCTCTTCACTTTCTGCCATAAGGGTGGTGTCATCTGCATATCTGAGGTTATTGATATTTCTCCTGGCAATCTTGATTCCAGTTTGTACTTCATCCAGTCCAGCATTTCTCATGATGTACTCTGCATAGAAGTTAAATAAGCAGGATGACAACACACAGCCTTGACGTACTCCTTTTCCTATTTGGAACCAGTCTGTTGTTCCATGTCCAGTTCTAACTGTTGCTTCTTGACCTGCATACAGGTTTCTCAAGAGGCAGATCAGGTGGTCTGGTATTCCCATCTCTTTCAGAATTTTCCACAGCTTGTTGTGATCCACACAGTCAAAGGCTTTGGCATAGTCAATAAAGCAGAAGTAGAGGTTTTTCTGGAACTCCCTTGCTTTTTTGATGATCCAATGGATGTTGGCATTTGGTCTCTGGTTCCTCTGCCTTTTCTAAATCCAACTTGAACATCTGGAAGTTCATGGTTCACATACTGTTGAAGCCTGGCTTGAACAATTTTGAGCATTACTTTGCTAGCTGTGAGAGATGAGTGCAATTGTGTGGTAGTTTGAGCATTCTTTGGCATTTCCTTTCTTTGGGATTGGAATGAAAACTGACCTTTTCAGTCCTGTGGCCACTGCTGAGTTTTCCAAATTTGCCGGCATATTGAGTGCAGCACTTTCACAGCATCATCTTTCAGGATTTGAAATAGCGCCACTGGAATTCCATCGCCTCTGTTAGCTTTGTTCATAGTGATGCTTCCTAGGGCCCACTTGACTTTGCATTCCAGGATGTCTGGTTCTAGGTGAGTGATCACACCATTGTGATTATCTGGGTCGTGAAGATCTTTTTTGTTCAGTTCTTCTGTGTATTCTTGCCACCTCTTCTTAATATCTTCTGCTTCTGTTAGGTCCATACTGTTTCTGTCCTTTATTGTGCCCATCTTTGCATGAAAAGCTCCCTTGGTGTCTCTGATTTTCTTGAAGAGGTCTCTAGTTTTTCCCATTCTATTGTTTTACTCTATTTCTTTGCATTGGTCACTGAGGAAGGCTTTCTTATCTCTCCTTGCTACTTTTTTGAACTCTGCATTGAAATGGGTATATTTTTCCTCTTCTCCTTTGCCCTTCGCTTCTCTTCATAACTGTTTGTAAGGCCTCCTCAGACAACCATTTTGCCTTTTTGCATTTCTTTTCCTTGGAGATTGTCTTGATCACTGCCTCCTGTACAGTGTCATGAATCTCCATCCATAGTTCTTCAAGCACTCTGTCTATCAGATCTAATCCCTAGAGTCTATTTGTCACTTGCACTATATAGTCGTAAGGGATTTGATTTAGGTCATACCTGAATGGTCTAGTGGTTTTCTGTACTTTCTTCAGTTTAAGTCTGAATTTGGCAATAAGGAGTTCATGATCTGAGCCACAGTCAATTCCTGGTCTTGTTTTTGCTGACTGTATAGAGCTTCTCCATCTTCCACTGCAAAGAATATAATCAATTTAATTTCATTATTGACTATCTGGTGATGTCCGTGTGTAGAGTCTTCTCTTATGATATTGAATGAGGGTGTTTGTTATGACCAGTGCGTTCTCTGGAAAAACTCTGTTAGCCTTTGCCCTGCTTCATTCTGTATTTCAAGGCCAAATTTGCCTGTTACTCCAGGTATTTCTTGACTTCCCACTTTTGTATTCCAGTCCCCTGTAATGAAAAGGACATCTTTTTTGAGTGTTAGTTCTAGAAGGTTTTGTAGGTCTTCATAGAACCATTCAACTTCAGCTTCTTCAGCATTATTGGTTGGTGCATAGACTTGGATTACTCTGATATTGAATATCAAAATTCAGTATCACAACATGGATAGACCTCAGAAATGTCATGTTAAGTCAGGGTCAGCAATGTTTCTTTAAAGGTCAAATAGTGAATATTTTAGGCTTGTGGACCATATAGTCTCTGTGGCATTGTCCCAACTCTGCTTCTGTAGTACTAAGCAGCAACAGACAATATGTAAATGATTAAATATGACTGTGTTCTAATAAAGGTTTATTTACCAAAACAGACAGCAGGTACTTTGCTGACTCCTGCGCTAAGTGAAAGAAGCCACATGCAAATAACTACACACAGTATAATTCCATTTATGTGAATGTTCAAAAAGTAAACCTGTGGTGAAAGAAAGCAGATTCATGCTTGCCTGGCATGGGGGCGGGAACAAGGAATGACTACAGATCAGCACTAGGGATATTTTGGGGGCGATGGAAATATTCTATAATTGGCTTGTGATCATGGTTGCACAACCTTATAAATTTACTACCTATTAGCGAATTATACACTGAAAGGGAATAAATAAACTTCATGGCCTGTAAATTATCTCAGTAAACCTGTTAAAAATTATATGTGCTTTCATTTGTTCTTTTCTTTACTGGCTTAACTATTTTATCCTCATTTTATCTCCAGTGAAAATTTTATTTTACTACTGACTCTACTATTCCAACTAAAAGCAGAGCAGAGTTTTATAAGCACCTTGTACCTTTGAACTCTTCCCTCTAGAGCAAAAGTTGATATGCGTTCAGTTCAGTTCAGTTCAGTCGCTCAGTCGTGTCTGACTCTTTGCGACCCCATGAACTGCAGCACGCCAGGCCTCCCTGTCCATCACCAACTCCTGGAGTTCACTCAGACCCACGTCCATTGAGTCCGTGATGCCATCCAGCCATCTCATCCTCAGTCATCCCCTTCTCCTCCTGCCCCCAATCCTTCCCAGCATCAGAGTCTTTTCCAATGACTCAACTCTTCGCATGACATGGCCAAAGTACTGGAGTTTCAGCTTCAGCATCATTCCCTCCAAAGAAATTCCAGGGCTGATCTCCTTCAGAATGGACTGGTTGGATCTCCTTGCAGTCCAAGGGACTCTCAAGAGTTAGGTGAGGTCTTTTTGAACTCTCTCCCAGGGATCTTACTGTAAGGAAAACCCTATTGAGAATTCTGAAGGAAGCTTTATAGCACCATCAGTACTGGAGTATCTGAAACCAAATGTTAGGCACTGTGATTTCAGAGGTAGGTAAGCAAGGAGCTTTTAATTGTGTGTGTTTGTTTCCTGCCTTCTTTAAAAGTTCTAATAATATGAGGCTAGGGTAGGTTAATTCATTTGAAGCTTAAAGAATCGCCCATGCCTTTTGAAGATTTTTCTATGCTAAAAAGAGGGTATTTGTGTGTGAGAGTTGTCTGCTGTGATCATTGCATTCCCATCATGAGATCTGAAGCTCAGATGGGTCAAGGACTCAATTTAAATTCATCTTGGGATCACTGCATAACTGCCCACAGCATCTTACCAAGAGAGTAAGTGAGTAAAATGTAGAACCATTGACATTCCTGATACACAAACAGACTTTCATGAAACTGAAAATTATCTTGCTGGTGACAGAATTAGTCATACTGAGAGAAAGAGGGCCATGTGATGGCCAGTACCATGATCTGCTGATTTGCTTTCATTTCCCTCATCAGAGAGCATTTCCGAAGTGTGATCTTGAAAGAGAACAGCCTACTCTCTGGGCTGATGGTGGGGAATAAGCTCTAATGAGTGACTACACTGTATGATTGAGATGCTATTAAATCCTCACCCTTGGAATCGAGTATAAGAGCTGGCTCTTAGCGTCTCCAGGAGCCAGAGGTGAAAAGTATGCCCTTGAGAGGATGTGTTATTTACCAGTCATAGGTTGTTCTAACTTGCTGAGCTTCCTGAACATTATAGAGCTGGAGAGGACCTCTTGGACAAAATATTTGTATATATATTGTTTTGTCCCTACTGTACTCTCTTTCCATCTTGTTTACAAAGATTTCCGTATATAAATTGTGTGCAAAAGATTAGATGCTTTATTTAAATCCTTATAATGAAGATTACTAATTACTATGTGCATTCTTGGCACCAGTGAGCTCATTGCCTGTGTTTTAGTCAGATATGCAGTATCGTCTATTTAAATTCATTTCTTTTGTCACTCAGCCTTTTTCTCTGAATCTGTAGAACAATCCTTTGCAATGGTTTGGTTTTCATTTAAAGGAATGGTCAGGTTCTGCCATCAAACAGAGACAGAGACAGGTTTTTAAAAACCTCTTGCCGGCTGTCTTCTAAAGATTGGCTCAAAGAGTATGTGATTCACCCAGAATTGTCCCCAGGGGGAGAGAGAAGCTTCTGTATGAAGTCTCCTTACTTCTGCTGGGACCTCTCTCCCTCCCTGCCTCCTTCTTTCCTTCCTTCACATGTGGAAAGCAGTTTTGATCAGTGAATATTTACCTAGAAATTATGGCACTCTGTTAAAAGACAAGCTGCAGCATAATGAAACTAAAGAGCCTCCAGTTACCTCTGAATGTGCAAAATGCTGTTTTAATTGAACATTTAAAAATAAATAAATTTAAGAGGAAAAAAACAGGAAAAAAAATGCCAGAGTGGGTTTCCACGCTCTCACCTGGAGATCCTCCTGACTGAGGGATTGGACCCGCAGTTCCTGCTCTGCAGGCAGATCCTTTGCCACGGAACCACCAGGGAAACCACAGATAGTGAGTGTTGTGGGCTAATTCCTAGATCTTTGGCTTTGGATGCTTGCTGTCTGTTATCTGTGAAAGCTTGGTTGTAGAGAACAAATGAGCTGTTTTCCTTGGGAAGAGATTTATTGCAGGGAATTGGGTTCAGAAGAAAGAACAGGCTTAAGTCTGGGCTTCAGGAAATCACTTCTGAGGTATAGCATAGAACTGACCCACCAAGGGCTGCTTCTTCTGGTCCTTAGGGTGGTGGGCACACAGGAGGTCTCGTTGGAAACTGCTGACCCCAAAAGACAGTGACTTCACCACTTCAGTGATCAGAAGATTGCTGCCTACCTCGGCGAAGCATGTGCCTGTGGGCTGGGACGCTGCTGGCCTATGTGGCCATGCCTGCTGGCAGAAATGGCTGCTTCAGCAGATAATGGCCTCAGTCTCCTTTCCACCTGCCAGACCCTGAGCAGTTGCTCTAACTTGCATTCAGAACCTGAATGGCAGGAGAACCTGGGAAATACAATTTTTAGCTTTTGAGCATTCCAGCCCCAGAAGACATGAAGGAACCCCCTCTCCATCTTAGGCTTTTACAAATAGTCACTTATACTTACCAAAAGGTGTTTATTTTTAACCATAATAATTGAAGTATAGATGTGAATACATGTATTGGCAGAATATGCAAAAATGAAGTAGTCCATAGGCACAAATTTAAATGCACCTCTCTTGACCACCAGACTCACTAGTTTAAAATGTCTTCAAGTCAAGCAATGTTTGTGCAATATGTGGTCTCACTACAAAAGAAACATGCAATTAGAGTGTCCCTGTGGGACCCCAGTATGTGTATATGTCTGCCTGTCAAGTCCTGTGCTGAGAATAAACAGCGCTTTTTTCTGACCCAGGGAAGTACAGACCCAACGTGTGTCCCAGCATGAGACGCTGTGTAATCAGAGAGCTGGACTTGGCTGAGGGCATCAGGCGTGTTTGCTCACTGGGGGACTCTGAGTTGGGGAGATCAGAACCTGTGAGTGCTGCCGTCATGTCTGTAGTTGATGTGAATGGCAGCCAATGACATTGTGCGTGCAAAAACTCTGGTGCCTCGTGAGGTTAGTGTGCGGGTTAGATACGTGTGAAGTGTTAGTACAGTGCCTGGCCTGTAATGAACCCTGTATAAATAATTGTCACCACCACTACTACCATTATTATTTAATCATTATTATTTTCCATGAAGTAAGGGTAACTGACATAGGATTATTGGAAAGCTTAAATGAGTTTAGTCCTTGGCATAAGTGAGCACTGAGTAAATGTTAGCTATAAAATAATATAGTCATAATGTTTTAACTCTTAGAATGATGCTTTCACTGTAATGTATTTCCCTAGACCTTCCCTAACCCAGAGACCTCCTGCCTCTGAAGAGTAAGAGTCATTGGCTTGAGTTTGAGAGATGAGCACAAGGGCCATATTTTCTTCTTCAGGATAGGGTAACTTCTCAGCAATTCGCACATTTACTTCACAGCTTTAGTAACCTTTACAGTTTTTCAATAGAACCTCAAGTCCAAGAAGTTAGTTTACTTTTGGAAAATTATTTTTCTAACCAAAACAACTCTGTACCACACTTATTCACTGTGTGAATTAAGGTCTCTACCCTTAAAATTTGGACAAATTTAATGAAAAAAAAAAAAAAACAGGTCCTACCTTCATGAAGTTTAGGAATCAATATGGTTTGTTAATTTTATTTATATTAATCAAATACTTTGACCTGATTCAGTAGAAAATATTTTTGCACGAGTATCTGCTAGACTGTTGAATCATTTTTAGACTGTTGAATCATTTCTTGGGAAGTTAAAAAGAACATACTTTCAGAATTTGCGGTTTTAAAGATTTTCTCTAGCCTGATGAATAGTGACAGTAACACAGATTTAGCGAATGAAATTCTTGGGGAGCTTCTAATACCTTCTGGCAGTTGCATACCAGTTAGCCATTGACTTGATCAGCAAAGTATGGATTCTGGAGGGAATAAGTTCCCTATGAAGTTCCTATATGTGAGTTAAAGTCCTCCATAGATGAGGTGAAGGTGTCTGGGTAGGGCAACGAGAAATTCTGAAGCTTTCAAACACATTTTAAGAATCGTTAGAGATCTGTTTGAAAATTTTCGATGCTGAGCGTTGAGCAGCCGTCTTCCACTGAAAGTATATTATACAAATCGATTTTGTCTGAAACACTTTCTGAGACAAGAATCCTCAGCCAGGGTGGAGCGGGCCCCAAGGACGGGCCAGGGTTCAACCCCGCCTGCATGTGGAGGGTGTTTCCTGGGGTTGAAGGTTTCACAGCTGTGGACAAGCCTCTCTTCTGAGTCCTCAGTTGCTGAATTGAAAGTACTTAATGGCACCTCAAGTCTTGTGGTTATAGACCCCGGGGAGCATGGGATGGGAGGAGAAGTGTGGTAAATTCCGAGGCAGGGAGGTTCAGGAACGTCCAGACTCAGGAAATAGCAACGTCTTAGAACAAATGGAACCAGTCTGTGTTGGTATATTTATCCACGGTGATAGAGTACATTTAAAAATATTGGAATTGTCCATGGAATTCTACAGGCATGAATACTGGAGTGGGTTGCCATTCCGTTCTTCAGATCTTCCTGACCCAGGAATCAAGTCACATTATGGGCTAATTCTTTCCCGTCTGAGTGAAATTACATTACTGAATGAAGGGAGATGTAACCCTAACCCAATGCCCCAGGCTTCCAGCTTGCAGCCTCAAAGTGAGGCCTGATTTCTTCTTGTGAACTGAAAGTCACTCAGTTGTGTCTGACTCTTTGCGTCCATGGAATTCTCCAGGCCAGAATCCTGGAGAGGGTTGCCGTTCCCTTCTCCAGGGTATTTTCCCAACCCAGGGATCAAAGCCAGGTCTCCTGCATTACAGGTGGATTCTTTACCAGCTAAGCAACCAGAGAATAACTTGAGTTAAATCAGTTTAAGAACTGCCTCCTCCACCTCGCATCCAGTATGGATTAATATTGGAATATCCATCTTTCATAGGCTTCCTTGGGAATATTTCTAAGAATTGCAGGTACTGTGCTTCCCTGTCTTCACTTGCCTGCTGGTGCTTCCCTAGGTCAAATGTCAAGTTCTAACTGCCTGAGGCCCCACTTGCTGGGCCTCTTCAGTGCCTCTGCTGCTACTGTGGGAGCTTTGGCCAATCCGCAGAGATGCCCCCGTAAATCCTACTCAACACGGCCACCCCTGGGGCTGCTGCAGATCTCTGCTGATGCACCCAGACCACATGGTTTACACTTTTCCTAAGCTCCAGGACTTACTCTGGGTGTCAGTTCAGATTTCTCCTTTCTTCTGGTGACTTGACTCTTAGGAGTCCCATCACCCTTTCCTACAGTGACTTGGTTCTGTCTGTGCCACATGGGGTGCAGCTCAGTGTCACAGAACCTCAAAGAAAAGAGATGGGGTTGTGGTCATAAGGGGACCTTATGTAAAATCACAGATGCAGTCAGATGTATGGAATTGGTGTTGCCCAGATTTACCAAAGGTGGATTACTGGGGCAAAGCGGCTCTTTATTACTCCTGCTGAAAGCCCGTGCCTGCTTACAATTCTAGGAATAAGCAAGAAAGACAGTGTTCACTGTCATGTGAAGGAGTGGCAGCGCTGAGGAGAGGCCTTTGTAAGCCAAGGGGAGGATCTATGGAGATTGAGATGCTGGAGAAAAGGGGTGGGGAGGGGAGGAGGCAGGTAATTGATGCTGCCAAGGAAGAGAGGGTGTAGGACACCTGGTGGGAGACCTGAGCTTTGTCCAGGGAGACCCTGAGAGGGACCTTCAGTTCAGTTCAGTTCAGTTCAGTTCAGTCACTCAGTCATGTCCGACTCTTTGCACCCCCATGAATCGCAGCACACCAGGCCTCCCTGTCTATCACCAACTCCCGAAGTTCACTCAGATTCATGTTCATCAAGTCAGTGATGCCATCCAGCCTTCTCATCCTCTGTCGTCCCCTTCTCCTCCTGCCCCCAATCCCTCCCAGCATCAAAGTCTTTTCCAATGAATCAACTTTTCACATGAGGTGGCCAAAGTACTGGAGTTTCAGCTTTAGCATCATTCCTTCCAAAGAAATCCCAGGGTTGATCTCCTTCAGAATGGACTGGTTGGATCTCCTTGCAATCCAAGGGACTCTCAAGAGTCTTCTCCAACACCACAGTTCAAAAGCATCAATTCTTCGGTGTTCAGCTTTCTTCACAGTCCAACTCTCACATCCATACATGACTACTGGAAAAACCATAGCCTTGAGTAGACAAACCTTAGTCAGCAAAGTAATGTCTCTGCTTTTGAATATGCTGTCTAGGTTGGTAATAACTTTTCTTCCAAGAAGTAAGCGTCTTTTAATTTCATGGCTGCAATCACCATCTGCAGTGATTTTGAAGTCCCCCAAAATAAAGTCTGACACTGTTTCCACTGTTTCCCCATCTATTTCCCATGAAGTGATGGGACCGGATGCCATGATCTTCGTTTTCTGAATGTTTAGCTTTAAGCCAACTTTTTCACTCTCCTCTTTCACTTTCATCAAGAGGCTTTTTAGTTCCTCTTCACTTTCTGCCATAAGGGTGGTGTCATCTGCATATCTGAGGTTATTGATATTTCTCCTGGCAATCATGATTTTAGCTTGTGTTTCTTCCAGCCCAGCGTTTCTCATGATGTACTCTGCGTAGAAGTTAAATAAGCAGGGTGACAATATACAGCCTTGACGTACTCCTTTTCCTATTTGGAACCAGTCTGTTGTTCCATGTCCAGTTCTAACTGTTGCTTCCTGACCTGCATACAGATTTCTCAAGAGGCAGGTCAAGTGGTCTGGTATTCCCATCTCTTTCAGAATTTTCCACAGTTTATTGTGATCCACACAGTCAAAGGCTTTGGCATAGTCAATAAAGCAGAAATAGATGTTTTTCTGGAATTCTCTTGCTTTTTCCATGATCCAGCGGATGTTGGCAATTTCATCTCTGGTTCCTCTGCCTTTTCTAAATCCAGCTTGAACATCTGGAAGTTCATGGTTCACACACTGCTGAAGCCTGGCTTGGAGAATTTTGAGCATTACTTTACTAGCATGTGAGATGAGTGCAATTGTGTGGTAGTTTGAGCATTCTTTGGCATTGCCTTTCTTTGGGATTGGAATGAAAACTGATCTTTTCCAGTCCTGTGGTCACTGCTGAGTTTTCCAAATTTGCTGGCGTATTGAGTGCAGCACTTTCACAGTATCATCTTTCAGGATTTGAAATAGCTCAACTGGAATTCCATCACCTCCACTAGCTTTGTTCGTAGTGATGCTTTCTAAGGCCCACTTGACTTCACATTCCAGGATGTCTGGCTCTAGATTAGTGATCACACCATCGTGATTATCCGGGTCATGAAGATCTATTTTATACAATTCTTCTGTGTATTCTTGCCACCTCTTCTTAATATCTTCTGCTTCTGTTTGGTCCATACCATTTCTGTCCTTTATCAAGCCCATCTTTGCATGAAATGTTCCCTTGGTATCTCTAATTTTCTTGAAGAGATCTCTAGTCTTTCCCATTCTGTTCTTTTCCTCTATTTCTTTGCATTGATCACTGAAGAAGGCTTTCTTATCTCTTCTTGCTATTCTTTGGAACTCTGCATTCAGATGCTTGTATCTTTCCTTTTCTCCTTTGCTTTTTGTTTCTCTTCTTTTCACAGCTTTTATAAGGCCTCCCCAGACAGCCATTTTGCTTTGTTGCATTTCTTTTCCATGGGACCTTAGGAGCATCTAAATAAGCACTCAGTCAGTTCAGTCCAGTCGCGCAGTCGTGTCCGACTCTGCAACCCCATGGACTGCAGCACGCCAGACTTCCCTGTCCATCACTCCCAGAGCCTGCTCAAACTCATGTCCATCGAGTCGGTGATGCCATCCAACCATCTCATCCTCTGTTGTCCCCTTCTCCTGCCTTCAATCTTTCCCAGCATCAGGGTCTTTTCAAAGGAGTCAGCTCTTCGCATCAGGTGGCCAAAGTATTGGAGTTTCAGCTTCCGCATCAGTCCTTCCAATGAACACCCAGGACTGATCTCCTTTAGGATGGACTGGTTGGATCTCCTGCAGTCCAAGGGACTCTCAAGAGTCTTCTCCAAAACCACAATTCAAAAGCATCAGTTCTTCAGTGCTCAGCTTTCTTTATAGTCCAACTCTCACATCCATACATGACTACTGGTAAAACCGTAGCTTTGACTAGATGGACCTTTGCTGGCAAAGCCATGCTCTGTGTGATACCAAAGAGGAAACTGAGACCCTGAGAGGCGAAGGCACTTTTCCAAAGCAACTCAGTAAGAAAAGTCCGTTAAAACATCTCCAATCTGCTAGTCCTTATATCACATTTGCTGCTTTCTCCATGGGGAAGGAAAAGAGTGGGGATGGAGTGGCAGGGAAATTTTGAAGAGGGGCGCTAAGGTGTCTCAGACTGCAACTGCAGTCTTCAAGTCACAGGTGGCAAGGCGTGCTGAGGGTGAAGGAACCAGACCAGACCATCCCTGCGTCGTGTGTCTCAGTACACTTAACAATGCCATACTGCACCGTTATCAGCATTGTGAGTTGTTTGACATTGCCCTCTGCGACTAGGTGATGGATCCGAAGTCATTGGCATAAGGGACCAGGGCTGAATCATCCATCCGTCAGGGCTGTTAAACTAATCCACTGGAGTAGAACAGTGTGGCAAGCTGCTCAGAATCTGTCTGAACTCCTGGGAGATGTCTTTAAACTGCACACTTCAGTACACAGTGGGATGGTGGTGATTTTCTCCTCCCCTGAGCTTCCTGTAAGTTTCAAAGCAGGCACAGAATTTTAAATGAAAGGGCACAGAGCCCCTGCAGGCTTGAAAGCCTGCATTCTGACCCTCCGCCCCATTCTGCGGCCGCCTCCAGGGCATGTGAGGAAAAGCAGAAGCCTGCTTGGCATGTTCTGCTGGTGTGATCAAAGGCACGGAGCCTGGAGCTACCAGGACCTTTACTAAACACAACAGGATCAGATGGACTTGGTATTCACAGAGAGGAGCTGCTCTCTGGAGAGGCCGGCAGAGCTGGGCTGCCCAGACTCACCCTCTGTTTTCAGATCTCACATGGGTGCTCTGTGCCGCCTGGTCATCCTGTAAAGTCACTGCCTCACACACCAGGATTTCTCATCCTCTCCTCTCTTCAGATCTCCACCTCCCTTTCCAACTTCACTGGTGAGCGTCTCTCCTCCTTCACAGTGAAAACAGAAAGGATGACCTCTTTCCTCCACTAACGTCACCAGCCCACTGCCCCTGGACTCATCCTCTGCCTTCTCCCCGTGGGTCTGGAAGAATCACCCTTGCCCTGCTGTTGGGTCCACCCCTCCCCTTCCACATACTCGAGAACTGTTCTCATGCAGTTAATTCCTTTCCTCCTGTCATCCTCAGCTCTCCCTAAGCCAGCCATCCCCCTTGGCGTGCCAGTGTGTCCTTATATCATCAGTTTTACCGGCTCCTGTTCCATTTCGCAGCTTGTTTTCAATGCAGAATATCTCACAAGAGCTAGCCTCCCTGATGTCTCCCCTCCATCACCTCCATTTCCCCTCCACCTATTCTCTTGGACTTTCACACTGAAATGACTGTTATCTTGTCACCTAGGACCTACATCTTGCTGAAGTCAAAGCCCTCATCTTAGTCTGTCTCTCAGCAGCATATGGCGGAGCTGATGGCATCCTCCACGTTGAAACGCTTGTCCTCTTTGTCTCCATGACACCACGTGTGCCAGATTTTTCTTTCACCTTGCTCTCCTTCCCTTTTTGATCTCCTTTGCTGTCTCCTCTTCTACAGCATCTCTACGGGTCTTGGGATCACAAGGCTCTCCTGGCCTTTTGCCCTGTCCACACTCTACTCATATAGCCTTATGATTCTAAGTACTTTGTAAATACTTGAGACTCTCCAATTTACATTTCCAGTCTGAAACATTCTACTTGAGCTGCAGGCTGTTATGTCTAAGAGCCTTCTCGACATAGATACTTAGATGTCTAAAAGAGGCATCTTTCAGTTTAAAACCAAACTCTGGATTTTCTCCCTAAAACCCAGTTTCAGGAAATGACATCATCATCTAACCCAGATGCTCAGCCCCCAAACCGTGGGACTCTTCCTGATTCCTCCCCTTTCTTTAGACCTCACGTTGGCTTCGTAGCGCTGCTGTAATAGATGACTTCAAATGGTTGACTAAAAACAGCAGAAATTTGTTCTTTCATGAAACAAATCTGAAATCTGAATTTTACTCTCTTCTGTCCACGCTATTCTTAAAGAGATGGGAATACCAAGCCACCTACTTACCTGCCTCCTGAGAAACCTGTATAGAGATCAGGCAGCAACTATTAGAACTGGACTTGGAACAATGGACTTGTTCCACGTTGGGAAAGGAGTACGATAAGGCTAGAACTCTGAAATCAAGGTGGCAGCCCGGCCATGCTCTCCGAGGGCGTTAGATAAGGAGTCTGCCTTGCCTCTTCCAGCCTCTGCTGACTGCTTGCAGTCCCTGGTGTTCCCTGCCTTGTAGCAGCAAAACTCTCTTCTCTGCCTCTGTTGTCACGGGGCCTTCTTCCTTCTGGGTGTGTCCGTGTCCAAATTTCCTTCTTATAACCATATCAGTCACTGGAGTTAGGACTCTCCCTAATCCAGTTTGACATCTTACCTTGATTACACCTGCAAAGACCCTGTTTCAAATAAGCTAACACTGACAGGTTCTGAGTGAACGTGAATTCGGGGGAGCACTGTTCAGATCAGTGCAGACCTGCACATCCAGTCCGTCCACAAGTCTTACTCCTCCATCTCCAACAGTTCTTACCATTCCCGCCCCAGCCTTTGTCCAAGCCTTTGTCCCCTGGTTTACTGCCTCATTCCTGGCCTCTCCCACTCCACTTTGCCCACTCCTGTGCATACTACCTAAGGGAGCCGGAGTGACCTGTTCAGAGTGTCAATGAGGTCATGATTCCCTGGCACAGGGCCCTCTGGTGGCTTCCCGGTACCCAAGAAGACAATCCAGCTCTTTCACTTGACTTGGGAGATGCTCAGTGGTCTTACCTGCTCTCCAACTTCGTCTCCTTTCTTTGGATCCCATATTCACCAGGCCCCAGCCACACTGGGCCGCTTTCTGGCCCTCCATCAGGCTGAACTGTCTCATGGCCTCCTATTCACTGTTCTGCTTGAAATGCTCTTCCCCTGGATCTTCATATGACTGTTGCCTTTTCATTGTTCATGTCCCAGCTCGCCTGTCCCAGTCCCCTCCTTACAGAGGCCTTCCCAACCCAGCCTAACAAATGTTCTCTCTCTTCCTGTGTGTGTGTCTCTGTTGCTTTCTCTTTCTTTATCTCTGCCTCTCTCTTTCTTTGTCTCTCTGTCTCACACACACACACACACACACACACACACACACACACGCCTGTTTACTTCCCACATAGCTTTTCTTTTCAATATCTGAATTTACCTTATTCATTTGTTTATAGATAATATCACTGACATGATTTATTACTCATTATTTCTGTCTCCCTCGGTAAAGCATAAATTCCTGTAAACAGCTAATTAGCTTCCTGTTGTCCACCGCTGTACCCCAGTTCCTATGAAAGAGATTGGCATAAAGACTCTCAGCCAGTATTTTGTGTCTGATAAAATGGGCTCTCTTTGTATTCTGTGGCTTCCACCCTCTCTCCCAAGGTATGTTTCACTTTCTACTGGCAGAATCTATCGTTTTAATACACTGAAACTTTTTGTGGACAGTCTAATGTTAACATTTGAGGGGGAGAAAAGGGCCGGTTTTTATGCCCCCTCCCCAGCCATCCCTAAAAATTCTCTGCAGTGGCTTCTTCAGAACAGCTCAGCTCATTCTGTGGCTGTCCCCTCTCCTTGCACACACAAGTGCCTGTTCCTTCACCACTGTATACGCATTTGATACACCTCCCAGAATCGGGAGCTGTCACTCCTTGCCTCACCCTCTGCCTCCATGGAAAAGCTTTTCTAAACGTGTGTATAGGCTCTGTAGAAAGAAATGTAGAAGGATTTGGAAAATTACTATTGTTTGGGTTTGTGGGGAGATGTCGCCTAATGCAAGGACAGGAATGTTGTTCCACATCACGCTGGTGAGCTGGCTGTTATCCGGAAGGGGTAGCAGACAGCCATCAGAGAATTCAGACTAACATACTGAAGAACCATCCTCCTTGTTTTTCAGATAGTTGGTTATGAAGTTGGGCCGAAAAGGAAATAATCGGGAAATTTAAAGTTTTGTTCTTTTTGTTTTTTGTTGTTCCTTATGTTAACCATTTCTAGAGCATTTACTGTATTTTCCAAGGCCTGGGTAATACTGGTTTTGCTATCAAGAAACTCTGACCATGAGTGTTAGATTTCTTGATTTCCTTTAATAGATGGCCACATTTTGATTTTCAGAGTGGTTGATGTTATTGGCTCCCACAAATCATTATCACCTCTTAGTTTCTAGACTATCTCTCTTCTTCTTGTCTCAGCAGTTTTCTTGACAACTCATTTAAATTTGCTTACTTTCTGGCTTTACATCTTACCTGCACCTCAAAGGACCCCATTCTGCCTTGGCAGAAGTCACCGTCTCCCTCCGTACTGGCTCTGTGTCCTTGTATCTCTACGTCAGCACAGAAACTGACGGCAGCCGCAGTGGGAGGCCTGGAGCTTAAACAGCAATAAACACGGGCAGCCAGGACGTCTCGTGTCTCAGTGGGAAGAGGCTGGATTTTAGAATCTGATGACCTCACCATAAATCCTGGCTTTGCTCTTACCATCTGTGACCTTAGGTAACTATTCGGGCTTCTCTGAGCCTCAGTTTCCTCATCTGTAAAGACAAAGAATCTGTTTTATACAATTGTGAGAATTAAAAGAAGTAACACCCAATGGTTCTCAATAAGTTTTGTTTTAAATTTAGTATATAACCATTTCTTCAAGAATCTAAGCAGCACATATTTTTTTAAAAATCCATGAGAACAGTTCAGCTGACAATCTTAGTCGAGAAAATCTTACTGATTTTCTTGAAAGGTGAAAGCAAAGAGAAGATATTGGTTTTGTCATTCTTCATGTATTTTTCATCACAAATGATGATAGACCTGCTGAACTTCTTTTCCTCATTCTATTATTCAAGGATGTGTTTATTGCAATTAATCGCACTTGGAAAAAAAAAATCTCAGGTTAAATGGAGTAAAGAGAAGAACTTAACAACTCGAAAGATAAGGACACACTTATAGACAAATTTTTAGAAAAATCTCACTATGCATAATTTGTTCGTTGCCTCATCAATGTCTTGCCCTATAACACCTTTGAGAAACAGCCTTTTCATATTTCTGGCCATGTGCTTTGAGTGGGAGCTACCTCCTCCAGACACACACACACACTCATGCACACATGCATCTCCTTGCCATCTCTGACACCTCCCCACTATTGCCATAGGGATCAATTTGAGGAAGGCATATGATGTAGTCAGTGAAACGCAAAGATATTTTAGAGGATTTCTAGGTTACACATTTCTTTATCTTTAGTGGAAGCTACCAGAAAGAATGCCTTGTCATCCTCTGGATGCTGTTATATGAGGTAATATGATGATATGATTAGCAAGGCCTTACCCATTTTTGGTACCTGGAAATGAGAGCAGAATAAAAGCACTTAAGAGAAATAGACATGGACCAGACTAACATGTACCTCTGACTCAAATGGGATCTGAGTCTAGAACCATCCCCAGATGTATAAAATAGCAATTCCCTTTTTACTCTAAGCCAGTTTTGTTGCTGGTGAATTTAAGGTTCTCGCTTTGTTGTGAAAGAATTCAGAGATGAAATGATAGGTAAGTAGATTTGTTTAAAGAGAAACACACTCTACAGACAGTGTGGGCCTCCTCAAAACGCAAGAGCGGCCCTGAAATATGGTGTGGTTAGTTTTTATGGGCTGGGTAATTTCATAGGTTAATGAGTAGGAGGATTATTCCAATTATTTAGGGGGAAGCGGCAGAAAGTTCCAGGAATTGGGCCATCACCCACTTTTTGACCTTTTTAGGTTAGCCTCAGAACTGTTAGGCGTGTCATTTAGCATGTTAATATATTACAGTATCACTGCTGCTGCTGCTAAGTCACTTCAGTCGTGTCCAACTCTGTGTGACCCCATAGACGGCAGCCCACCAGGCTCCCCCATCCCTGGGATTCTCCAGGCAAGAACACTGGAGTGGGTTGCCATTTCCTTCTCCAACGCATGAAAGTGAAAAGTGAAAGGGAAGTCGCTCATTTGTGTCCGACTCTTCGCGACCCCATGGACTGCAGCCTGCTAGGCTCCTATGTCCATGGGATTTTCCAGGCAAGCGTACTGGAGTGGGGTGCCATTGCCTTCTCTGTTACAGTATCAGAGTAAGTGTCTAATGAGGCTCAAGGTCTAGTGGAAGTGAGATCTTCTGCCATCTGGGACCCAGTTGGTCCTACCAGTCTTTGTCATGTCCTTCGCTATGTCAGTCTTTTAAAGGTTGTGCCCTGCCCCTGTCCCTCCTGTTTCAGTTTGAATTGGGTGTTCTGTCCTTTTGCAAACAAAAGATTGCCAGGGAAGAAACCATTAAAATGGGAGTAACTGAATGTACTGGTATATTACTACAGCAAACATCCTACCATGTATGAACTAAGGTTCAATTTCTGAAATTGTAGCTATTATTCTAGATTATCTCTCAAAAATGAGTCTGTCAGTTTATAGACTGAGTGAATGCTGTTATCATGATGTTCAGCACAGTGTATGTGCAAATCTGCTTGTCTGCATTAGGTGTTGTTTTTTTTTTTTTTTTTTAGTTTATTAGCTCATAAAGCCCCTTCATAACTAGGAAAATATTCTAGACTTGGTTCAGTGGGCAATAGGGAGACATTAGAAGTACTTGGTGCTGGAGCAGTAACAAATTAGAGGGATATTTGCAGTTATTGTTGAAGAGACAGTGCCTTGCTCATTTGCAGGGTTTCGAATTACACACCTTTGGTGTTTTTCTTGTTTGAAGGCTGTCTTCTCCCCATTTAAAAAACCATGAGAGCAGGGGCCACATCTCTTGTTCACCAGGTGAACATAGGTATTATTCACAGGACAATGGACCTGTGAACAGATATTCAGGACAGGACTGTCTATATTTCTGCACAGGACCTGGAACATAGATATTGATGGGATAACTGAATTATGGATGAGAATGAAGAGAAGGCAGAGAGAATGGGGACACAGGAACATGTAGGAGATAAGAAGCCACAACCCATGTATGAGGTGCCTAGACGCAGGGTCATAGCAGGAGACTGGAGAAGAAAGGCATCAGTCTGACAGATGCCACCAAAAAGTCAACAGTGTTTGTTGACTGAATGGGAAAAACCAAGGAAATACAGAGAGGAGTGAGGTTTCCCACCCGAGAAGCAGAAACCGTGGCTGTTCCATTGACTCAAAGGCAAGTTGGGATGGGGAGGAGCATGAGAGAAAAAAGTTTTTTTTGATTTTTGGATTTTTTTTTACGAGAGAAGAATGTGTCATTCATATAGAAATGTAAGAAGGATTTCTTTCAAGGAATGAAGGATTTGGGGGAATGATGGAACTTGAGGTGTCAGGTTGGAATATGTAAAAAAACCGTGGGAGAGAATTATGTTCCCGAAGGAGTGAGAACTGGTTGGAGTCACCTTAAGAACAGACCAGAAATGGAAGAGGAGTGTCCTCTGCTTGTTCCTTCAGACTTGTTTCAGAGTAAAGAACAGACTTAGTTTTCTAGAATTTCTGGGAAATTAATGCAGATAGTTTAAACATAATACTCATAATCAGATTGTCCATATTAGTCACTTTTAGACTTTTATTGCAACCCACTCTTAAATACGGTTTACATTTTGACCCACACATGCACACACACGACTGGTACAAAATTTTCTCTGACGAATATGCACTCTCACTATATACAGTCTACTCAGTTTTCATCTATTTCACTGTTAAAGCTGGTAACAATCCACTAAATTGATCTCACTCCCCATTAATAGATCATATCTGGAAGTTTTAAAAGCCCTGGTCTATGTGAAGGTCACATAAGAAATGTAGTGAATTTGATTTAATTTGAGAAAAATTAAATTCTGATTAGATAAAAGTTTTTGTTTAAAATCCATTATCATAATAAAACTCTATAATGGCACTATGTTCTTATAGCTCTTCAAAATTTAGAAAGAATTAAAAGGAAAGCAGTTACTTTTCCAGAACATTCAAAAGGCTTCTTATCTTGGAGCTTTCATAGTATTTACCAACTTGTAAATAAAATTTAAAGTCTGAACTTTGGATGCAGGCTATGAGGTGCAGTTAAAAGCACTCTGGCTTTGGAAATGGACAGACCTGGGCTCAAGTCCTGGATCGGCCGCTTATTTTGTTGTTTTTTTATTTATGTATTTTTGGCTGCTCTGCATCTTCGTTGCTGTGCACGGGCGCTCTCTAGTTTCGGTGTGCGGGCCTCTCCTTGCAGTGATTTTTCTTTTTGCAGAACATAGGCTCCAGGACATGTAGGCTTCACTAGATACAGCTCACAGGCTCCAGAGGTCAGGCTTAGTAGTTGAGCCAGTGGGCTTATTGGCTCCACAACTGTGGGGTCTTCCCAGACGAGGGATCAAACTGGCATCCTCTGCATTTCGAGGTGGACCGACCACCAGGGAAGCTCCTGCACTTATTAACTCTGTGACCTTTGCCAAGTTTCTTAATCTCTCTGAATTCCTGTTTCTTTGTCTGTAAGTGGGAAAAGCAACATTTACTCTACTCAGTTGCTATTGTTGCTGAAGAATTCTTGTTGACCACATTTCTTATAGAACTTCCCTTGTGGCTCAGCTGGTAAAGAATCCTCCTACAATGCGGGAGACAGTTCGATCTCTGGGTCCGGAAGATCCCCTGGAGAAGAGGCTACCCATTCCAGTATTCTGGCCTGGAGAATTCCATGGATTGTGTAGGCAATAGGGTCGCAAAGAGTTGGACGTGACTGAGTGACTTTCACACACATAGTACTTATGGCCTGATACTTGTTACTTGGTGGACATGCAATAAATGGTAATTGTTATTATTACAAGGGCTAAAGTACAGACAACTTGTAAAGCTGCTAGCACAGTGCCTGGCATAAGGCAGCAATAAATATGGATGATCTTTCTATGCCAACAACCAAAAAGGAATACAGTTGTAAGCCAAGTATGTAGAAATGTACAAACCAATTATATGATTTTATATTACATACAATTTTTAAAGAAAGATATTTACTGGATAAAGTAAAGTGCATGGATAACATTGATGTTATTGGAGAGATTGAGTCTCATTTGTATAACGTGAGAAATTATTCTCCACTGTTGTGGCATTTTTCTTAATTCCCCCACCGATGTAATCATTAAAGTGATCTCAATGCATTCATTCAATAAACCTAAGTTTATTAAGACCTACAATGCCAGGTACTGGGGATAAAAACACAATAAGAAACAGTTTCTAGAAGTGTGGTTAAAATAAACAATAGTTAGCATTTACTTTCACTCCCAGGCACCCCGTCCCCATGGACCACTGACATCAACACTCTCTTTGTGCTGTTTGGGTCTTCTTGATTGACATTCCACACCACATCAGAGGATGGCCCAAAGATGCTCTGTTGGTCTTCACAACAGTCCACTTCTTGATGATCTACTTTCCAGGTTAAAAAACCTCACCATGTTCAAGAATTCCTTGGTTGTTTTTTTTTGTCAATTTGCCCTCAGGCAACGTCAGGGTAGCCCTAACTGAACAAGCCCATAATCCACCTACGTGTCATCTTACTTCCATCTCACTGTTATTTTACTTGCCTCTTCCAAGTAGGCAGTGAAGTTAACTATCACATCATTTGAAGAAAAAAAATGAAAGTTTTCCTGCTTTCCTATATTTTAAAATGTCCTTGCATCCCTCCTCACCACTTTTACTGTCTGCCTGCTTGTGATAGATTTCATATCCATAGTCATCATAGTGATATGGTGGGAAAATGCCCTTAATTCAGATCCATAGGATCTGTAGACACTTTCTGATAGTTTTCATTGGGAGCGATGCAGTTTTTGTTAAGAAAAATAACTGCTGAGTGCCTGTGTGCAAAACTGAAGGGCCTACAAAGATGCTTGAGATCAAATCCCTTCACCAGGGAATGTATAGTTTAATGAGAGAGATGTCACATGTACCACCGTCTGTAAGGGACAGAATGACTTACGAGGTGTCTGGGGGAAGGACCATAAAGGTGAATCTCATTCTTAACTTCACATACCCAGTGATTTGCTTCTTACCACTTTTCTAGATGACTTTTGTTGCCCAAATTAGCCCATCTGACTAGTGCCTACAACTAAAAAACAGCCCAAGCATGAATTGGAAAGACAGGAATCTCGTGGTGGCAGTATTTCACACGTGTGATGTTAGTAAAATAAAACCTCCTGGCATCTGTAGAGTTTGGTTGGTCTGTCACACTTGACAAGGGAAAGATTTGTAAAACTCCACAAAGAGTTTCTGTTTGGTTTTACAAAAAGTGGCTTAACCCCCCGGGGGTGGATCCATGACTGTAGGACAGATTGGCTTCTACATGGGTGTCGCCACCAATTGGCTGTGTGGTTCGCATTTCAATTTGGAAATACATATTGCTCAAGCAGCCCCCAGCTTGTACGGTGGCTTACAATAAGGAGGAAGTCTGGCAAGTTGCAAAAAATGGTTGCTCTGATCAAAGAGCTTTAAAGTCTGTGAAAAACGGGCATCTTTCATTGCTTGATCAACAGATGGACATCTTTGATCTTAGAAGTACTCTTATCAATTCTGTTTAAACTGCCAATTTAGAAATTCCCGACACCAGATACATAAACCATCTCTCTGAGGGGATATCTCTAGTAAATCCTGAAGGTCAAGTTTTATTAGTGGAGTTACAGCTTACTCATGAACTGAAATTGCCTTAATGGGACTGTTATGTGCTAAGCTGATACATGGGATCTTGATGTAATTTTGCACATGGGTTCATGCTCCTGATCAGAGCACCTATCTCCCCTTTTTCCTGTTTTCTACCTCTTTAGCTCTTTGTATTGCAGCTGGTTAGGGCTTTCCTGATGGCTTAGAGGGTAAAGAATCTGCCTGCAATGCAGGAGATACAGGTTCGATTCCTAGGTTGGGAAGACTCTCTGGAGGAGGAAATGGCTAACCCACTCCAATATTCTTTGCCTAAAAATTCCATGGGCAGATGAACCTGGTGGGCTACTACCCATGAGGTTGCAAATTTTCAGATCTCTTTACAGTTTGCTCCTTTCTGTATTTAACTGGGTCTAGCTCGTGTTTATTTATATTTTTCTATCCATGTTTTGGGCTTCCCTTGTAGTTCAGACAGGTAAAGAATCCACCCGCAGTGCAGGAGACCCAGGTTTGATCCCTGGGTCGGGAAGAATCCCCTGGAGAAGGGAATGGCTACCCATTCCTGTATTCTTGCCTGAAGAATTCCATGAACAGAGAAGCCTGGCGGGCTATAGTCCTTAGGGCGGCAAAGAGTCGGACACGACTGAGTGACTAACAAATCCATGTTTTAAATTTCAACTTGTCTATTTTTCAGCAATAATTGAAAGAATAATTCTGTTAATTTGAAGACATTTTATGATCTTATAAAACTTAAAATAGTTTAAATTCTTTTCACATGTTTTTAGTTCACACTTTTATATCTTTAGTCTTAAGCATCCTACTTTAGGATACTTGAAATTTTTGGTGGCGGTGGAGGGGTGGGATGAGGTGGGGAGTTCCTGATCCCCTGTGTCTATGGACCCTTGTTTATGGTGGATGGCTTATTTGTTTTGTGCTTTGGGATTGTGAGTTTTTCCTACGGGTCTTTCTTGTTGGTCATCCAGTACAGGCTGAGGGTAAGCTCATGTCCCTCCGGAGAGGTTTTGTGTATGCTTTTGTCAGGGCGCCAGAGTTATCGCTGGCCATGGCCCCCCGGTAATGGTTCATTCTGAGCTTCAAACCCACACGAGGTGGGCCTGCGGTTATCTGTTCTCGGCAGGGGGGAGTTCACTCCCCTGAGATCCAGGCTAAAATAGTCAAGTTTCTTAACTACCTCCTTGTGCAGGCTGGAGAATTTCTTTTCTGAGTCCTCCCTCTCGGGCAGAGGGGGTGGTCTGATGAGAATTCCAGCACCCACACTTCCTGAAGGCCCTGGGGCTTCTTCTCTTGAGTCACGTGGATTCACAATCCACATTTCCTGTTACCAAGGCTGGTAACCTACTCTCCTCTCAGAGCAGTAGTTCAGAGACTTAGTTCTTTTTTTCAAGTCTCTCTGTGTTTGACTCTGGAAAACTCCTTATCTTCTTGAGAACTGAGCTATGCATTTAAAAAGATATTATATTTTCCCCAGAATTTCTAAGATTTTAACATCAAAAAGTTTTTTGTTTTTTCAATGTCTGTTTCACCAAGAGCACATCAGCATCCTCTGACAGTGTCTTCTAGTGGGTGGAAGACACCTGTCCACATCCAAAGAGGAGTGTGGGGAAAGGACCTCTGCTTTTTAGAAGTGTATGCCCTTTTTGGTCTAACTCATCTGTAGGCTCTGAGGACTGTTCATTCAGTCTTTTATTCAGTCACCCTTACCTTTACAGCACATTCAGTAATTACTGATTTCCTACTATACAAGCTTGCATTCATTTATTCAGCAAACATATATTGTGTCTAGCTTCTGCTACATGCCACGTATGTGCTCATGCTCAGCAAAAACTTACCTGATCCCTGTCTTCATGGAGGACACAAATACTGATCAGAAAATCATATAGATAAAATGTGTAAAATTGCAAATATGGCCAGTGTCCGGAAATAAATGTGCATGTTGTTGTGAGATGTGCAATGCGGGAGTTACCTGGTTCAGGCCCTTAAAGGCTTTTTGGGGGACGTGAAGTAACTAAGAGTGGCTTTCACTGAGTAAAAAGCAAAGTGATAATTGTGCCAGATACGGAGCAGTATATACAAAGACCTTGGGGTGAGGATAAGGGACTGAAAGAAGGGTGGTTAATTGGAAGAGGAAATTGTGAAAAGAATAAGGTCTCAGAAAAGGCTGAAAGGGAGCTAAGAGCCGAACCATGGAAGACGTTGAAGGCTGTGTTAAGGAGTTTTGTGTCATTAAGGGCTTTAAACAGGGGAATGACACATCTAATTTGCCCTTTGGAAGATCGTTCTGATTTCAGAAAAGAGAACAAATTTGAGGAGGCAGGAGTGACAGTGAGGCTAGTTAGGAGGCTGTTGTCAGTAGACTAGATAAGAATTGGTAGAGCTCAGTGCCAGTTTTGGCTTTGTAAATACAAAGACATGGACAGATCTGAGATTTATTTAGCAGGTAAAACTATCGAGGAGAAGCAGAGAGGCGGGCCAAGAACTATTCCAAAGTTCCAGGCTTACATAACTGGATGGCTGGTGGTGGTCCTTTACTGAGATGGGGAACACCAGAAGAGAACAAGGTTTGATGGAAAGGCCAGGGGGTTTCCTTTTGCATGTATTGAGTTTGAGGTTTTTGAAAAATCTAAGAGGCATTTGGATTCATGGATCCAGAGTCCAGAGAAGAAAACTAAGGATGTAATTATGAGAGTAATCTTCATAGGTGATCATTAAATGAGATTTCCTATGGAGAGATGATAAGTTGTTGTTGTTCACTTGCCAAGTCGTGTCTGACTCTTTTTGACTCCATGGACTGCAGCATGCCAGGCCTCCCTGTCCCTCACCATCTCCTGGAGGTTGCCTAAGTTCATGTCCATTGAATAGGTTATAGAAACGTAGAGGTTATTGGTAGTTGAGTGGGGGCTGCTTTGGTGGTAAGAAGGGGTAAGAAGCTAGGAGTAGGATGTACAGTGAGTAGGAGATGAAATGAAATCAGTGACTGTGGACAGTTTTTAAGAACTTTCCCAGTGAAGTTATGTGAGATTTGAATTAATTTTTTAAAAAATAATGGCAGTTATTTATTTCTTTACTTTTTTGGCCACACCACACGGCATGTTGGATCCCGGTTCCCTGACCAGGAATCAAACTCAGGCCCACTGCAGTAGAAACGCAGATTCTTAACCACTGGAACCACCAGGGAAGTCCCCTTGAATTCATTTTTAAAGGAAACAAGTCACTTAGTTATGACTGGAAAGCAAAATCTTTTAAAATAGAGAATAAGTAGAAAATATTAAAATGGTTTCTTGATAGTGAAGAGGTGGCCAAGATAGAAACATAGGCTGGCACAGAGATGAAGACTCTGACCCAAGATTGAGTTGTAATAATAGCTACCATTTATTGCACTCTCACTGTTTTCCCAAGTGCCACTCTAAATGCTTAACTAGCTTAATCTCCAAAAAGTCTCTGCAGTTGATACACTTATTCCGTCCAGGACATGAGGAAGCTGATCACCAGAGAGGAGCTGTAACTTACACCGTAGGAGGACAGGGATTTCAACCCAGTCTGGCTGTGGAGGTCATGTTCTTAGGTGCTTGTGTGCTAAGTTGCTTCAGTCGTGTCCAACTCTGCACAACCCTATAGACTAGCCCGCCAGGCTCCTTTGTCCATGGGATTCTCCAGGCAAGAATACTGGAGTGGGTTGCCATGCCCTCCTCCAAGGGATTTTCCTGACTCAGGGATTGAACCCAAGTTTCTTACATCCTCATGTGTTGGCAGGTGGATTCTTTACCACTAGCGTCACCTGGGAAGCTCCTTCTGCTTCTCAATATGTGAGTGCACAGCAAAGTATTTATATCATCTGTGAACCAAGGTATGAGCTTATCCGTCTACAAATAGTGAAAATATCTGTGGTTACATGACTCTGGAGCAAAAGTATAAACTAATGTTAGCTCAAATACTTTGTTAAAACTCCTTCTTGGCATAAGTGGAAATGTCACTAGACCATCTGTAGCTTTAATCAGTGACCGTTAATAAATATGTGCACATTATTCATTTAATTGTACCTGTAACTATGTGGTGGCCTCTGAGGGCATCACAGGTAAGTAAGCAGAATCCATGACCAGCTGAAGCCACTTACTCCTCTGCCAAGACGTGTCATTTGTGAGTGGCATTAAGCAGTGTCCCAAAATAAGTGACCTTTTCCAGGTCCCCAGGGATTGGCTTTAACTACAACATGTGTGTTTCTTTTCCTCCCAAGGATTTAACAACTCCGAGAGAACATGCGACAAAGAGTTTATTATACGTAGAACAGCCACCAATCGAGTACTGAACGTTCTCCGTCACTGGGTCTCAAAGCACGCACAGGTAATTCAGTAGCCTCGGTAATTACTTTCAAGGATTTTTTTTAAACACCAGCTTTAAAAATCATTAACAGCACCTCCTGATGCTTTCAAGTAGAGTTTGAAACCTTGGAAATAGAGCATGTTGAAGGGAAAAAACTCAAAGGTGGGCCTACAGGTCAAAGCAAGCAAATGTGTACCACCAGCATCCAGTGGTCCAGTTCTTCCAAGGGCAGGACACAGGAGGTGGAGCAGGACTCCCCCTTCTCTCATCTCTGCAGAACAGCACCCACTGTGGGTGCCAGCTGTCCTCTGCCACCTGGGAGCACTGTTCACAGGGCCCTCTCTATAAGTAGAGGTGGGTCAGTTGGGGTGGCACCTCATGGAGGTAAACAGCAGTCCCTGGAAGCAAGCAGCATTCTGGCACCAGACACGGGGGTGTTTCCTCAGCCTGATTCAGAAGACACTTTTGCCTTCACCTCCTTTGATGTTTTGTTTCGAGAACAGTTGACTCTTAGTTGAGGCATGTGGGATCCCGTTCCCGGACCAGGGACTGAACCTGGGCCCCCTACACTTGGAGTGTGAAGTCTTAGCCACCGGACCCCCAGGAAAGTCCCAACTCTTGAGCAATGTGGTGGTTAGGCGCGCCAGCCCTCTGTGCAGTGGAACACTTGTGTATAGTTTACATCTGGCCCTCTGTACCTGTGGTCCTGTGATGTACGTGGTTCCTCCACATCCACGGATTCAACCAACCTCAGACTGTGCAGTGTGGTAGTGCTTACAATTGAAAACAGTCTGCATACAAGTGGACCCACACAGTTCGAATCCGTTTCCCAAGAGTCTGCTGTATTCTGTTTTTAAATTGCATCATGCTCACAGGACACTTGCTTGTTTTCTATTTGTGCATATTCAGTGCAAGTTTATAGACTTTGTATCCATTTCACCATTTCACAAAATAAAGCAAGGGCCCCCTTTGTCTCATTGACTCAGGGCATGAATTGTGCCAATGTCCCCACTGTCAAATAAGTGGTGGGCCTTCCTGATGCAGGCTGGCTAGCACCCTGCAAGGGAAGTTGTGGAGAGAAAGGGGCCCTTCATGGCTCAGATCAGCACATGGGAAACATATAAAGTGCAAGTTAGCTAGTGAGTAGAGGGAAAAAATGCAAGGAATTCCCATGTTTCACTTCATTATATTCTCAGAGGCCGTCGTACTGAGGTTCTACTGCCTGGTCCTTGGTAATGACCGTTCATCAGAGAGAGTCTCGCGAGGGCCAGGCTCCTGAAAACCCTGTGGCAGGACAGTTCACTAATTGGAACAAGTGGGATGTGGACCTCACCACTAGCTGGCCCATGACAGCTCCTAAACAGTAATTAAAATAAAAACAAGTACAGCACATCAATAAAGGCTGTAAGCACTTCATCTTGTACATCTTAGATAAATAACAATGGATCCTATATGACTCAAATTCAGAGAACCATCCTTAGCTCGTTGGAAATGTCTAGTCTCTCTTCCACAATCTCAGTGAGCTGCTTTGAATCCCTTTTGCTTCACTGCAGATAAAACATGATAATGATGTTTCTCTGCCACCTGACCGTCCATCCTGTCATCTCTGATTTTTGACCCAGAGTCTTGGCTTCTGATTCCTGGGTCTGACAGTGGCTTGGAGATGCGGAGTAGTTTTGATAGACAAAGTTGAGCAGATGCTGTGTGGTTCTCTTCTCCAGTCAGAGCTTCGGCCCTGCAAGTTCATGCCAAGACTTGCAGTCACAGCACCGGTCACAGCCCAGGTTTCCCTGGTCCCAGCTCCTTCCTCTCCTCCACGTCTTCCCTCAAAAACTCCCCCACCTCCCTGTTAGCCTCAGTTTCCTTTTATCCCTTTTATCAATTCCCAGCACCCTCTTCCTCTAATGATCTCAAACAAGGGTCCCTCACAATTTACATATAATACTTACAGTAGCTAGAAAAGTACCTCAATTCAAATTACAGTAGACTGGGGTTATTTTACTTTTGGTAAAGACAGTTCATAGATAGGAAGAGATTGGTGTACTAAATCCATCACTTATAATTAAGAGATTCATAGTAAAGTGTTATCATCTGATTTAACAGCTACATTGTACATTTAGGTATACATGTGTGCATACAGGCAATATCAGGCTGAATAGCACCAAGCCATTAGCTACTGAAATAGAAAATGGATTGATACGAAAGCAAGAATCTCTTAATTCAGATTGTGTCCAAATGGCCTTTAGTTCTAATCCAAAAGCACCCCAGATAGATACAAGGAGATGATTGATAAATAAATGTTGTTGTTTAGTCACAGAGTCTTGCCCAACTCCTGTGACCCCATGGACTGCAGCCCATCAGGCTCCTCTGTCCATGAGATTCTCCAGGCAAGAATACTGGAGTGGGTTGCCATTTTCTTTCCCCAGGGGATCTTCCTGACTCAGGGATTAAAGCCACGTCTGCTGCACTGGCAGGCAGATTCTTTACCACTGAGCCAACAGGGAGGCCTAGATAGATGGGTAGCCACACAGATGAATAAATGCAGCAGGTGCAAAGTTTCATGTGGTGCAGCCGAATCCTGGGAGGAAGATTTTGTAAATGGAAAGGAGAGGGTACGAAACTGTACTGGACACCTACTCCACAGGTCAACTTGAACTTGCTGTTTTATTTTATTGTCTATATCTTACAGTTGAACCCCAGACATGAAGTACCAAAAGTCACAGCACTTCTAAGTGGTAGAAACTGGACTTGAACCAAGAACTGTTGAACTCCAGAGCTCAAGTCCTAGTCCCAGAGAGTTGAGTCTGCCAGTTTGGAGTGAACTTGGCTGGAAAGGCAGCCACAGACCTGAATCCTTAATTAGAAAAGCAAAGGCAGGATAACAAATGGTGCTTGGTTAATTTCCTAGGAAACCCTTTTCCCCTTCCAAGTGTGGGTGAAATGGACTAAAATGAAGCTGTCATCTTGGAAATAAAATCTTCTATGTGCAACAAAAAGCACCCTAGGTTTTAGCTTTTATTTGGACAGTTCAGATACTTTGCAGCCTGTCACTTCAGATGTGCTTATACATGGGAAAGCACTTTGCAATCAATTTTAGCATCCCAGACCCTCTCTCCACCAAAGTGGCTCATCTCTACATGTGTGGACAGTATAGCTGCTCGGGTATCCAGTCTTTTCTCCTGTCAGGATTACTGTAGAAAATTTAGACCCTGATGTGCCAAAGGCAGTTCTTACCACTCACTCACTTGTCTTTTCTTACTTTGCCTGCTCATGTGAGTAGATTGTCGTGATGTGTGGTTGGTGTCGGATTATCCTGGTGTAACTTCATCATGTGCACAGCCTGTCATCTTCCTCATTCAAGTGAGTTCTCCATCACCATCTCCCAGTCAGCGTGTGAGGTGCAGGTGTTTCCGTAGCATTTCTGCTTATTGGAAAACAGCTTTAGGACATTTTTTTGCTGGCTTCAGTTTCCAGGTCTCCCTTCTTCGCTTTACTGACTTGCTTTTGGTGGGACTTGAGCCCAGGCCTATCCATTTCTAAAGCCAGAGTGCTTTTAATTACACCTCATGGCCTGGATCCTAAGCTTAGACTTTAAGTTTTAATTATAAGTTGGTCACAACACTTCAAGCTACAAGAGAAGTTGTTATTTTAATATTTTGAGAAAGTAAGTACTTTCATTTTAATTCTCTTTTCTGAATTTTGAAGAGCATGATAAGAACTTAAAGCACTGTTTAAGAGTTTCATATGGTAATGGATTTTAAGCAAAACTCTCTGTTTATCCAACTGGAATTACAATTAAAATGTCATTAAACTCAATGACATTTTAATTAAAATGTCATTAAAATTAAAGTATATTCTTTCCCCAAAGTCATTCTATTTCCTATGCGATCACTGCACAGACCAGAGCTTTTTAAAGCATTCAGTCATGACCACTTAATGGAGAGTGGAATCAATTAATGGGTTGTTATGAAGAGAGGTCAAGGCAGGCTCTTGATAATGGGTTGGTAAACAGTTCCAATAGAAACCAGACAGACCTGGTTTCAGCTCATGGTCCTGGAGGCCACACTGTGTGCCCACCACCTCCTGTCACCACTGCAGTACCACCTGAGCCAGCTGAGTTAGAGGAGGTGGGTGCATGGCCCCCGACTTGATAGACCCCCAAGCAAGGTGACCACCATGGTGCTTGAAGAAGGATTGACAGCTCCAAGCCTTTATTCAGGTTTCAGTTCAGTTCAGTTCAGTCGCTCAGTCGTGCCCGACTCTTTGTGACCCCATGAATCGCAGCACACCAGGCCTCCCTGTCCATCACCAACTCCTGGAGTTTACTCAAACTCATGTCCATCAAGTCAGTGATCTCATCCAGCCATCTCATCCTCTGCCGTCCCCTTCTCCTCCTGCCCCCAATCCCTCTCAGCATCAGAGTCTTTTCCAATGAGTCAACTCTTCACATGAGGTGGCCAAAGTATTGGAGTTTCAGCTTCAGCATCAGTCCTTCCAGTGAACACCCAGGACTGATTTCCTTTAGGATGGACTGGTTGGATCTTCTTGCAGTCCAAGGGACTCTCAAGAGTCTTCTCCAACACCACAGTTCAAAAGCAAAGCATCAATTCTTCAGCACTCAGCTTTCTTCACAGTCCAACTCTCACATCCATACGTGACCAGTGGAAAAACCATAGCCTTGACTATCCAGGTTTATTTAAAGGTATTTACTCTCACAGAGGTAATAGGACTTGAGACTGCTGGTCAGAAAACTTGAGCTCTAATCTAACTCTGTCAATTAACCCGCATATTTGAGGGTTTTTTTAAAGTAATTAATTAATTTGGCTGCGTCAGGTCTTAGTTGTGGCACATGTGATCTTCGTTGCATCACGTGATATATCTTCCATTGTGATGAACAGGCTCTCTCTAGTTGCGGCCCACAGGCTTATTTGCTCCACGTCATGTGGGACATTAGCTTCCCTGACTAGGAATTGAACCCATGTCCCCTGCATTGCAAGGCAAATTCTTAATCACTGAATGAAGTGGGGAGTCCTGCCAGAGAAATCGCACCGTCATCTTTGTTGTCTCTGGTTTTCACATCACAAATGAAGGGCTTGGACAAGAGATTGTTTTTCTTACCTGATTCATTCAGTACCAGTTGAGCCCATTTAAGGAAGAATGCAGCGTTATTGTGACAACTTGACTGTTTTGAAGTAGTAGCTTTGTAAGAAAATTAGCAAGGAGTTGAATGCATTTCAAAAAGCAGCACAGCATGCTCACAATTGCATTTTTCCTCACATGATAGACTAACTAGGGGGCACCATTGCAATTTGTAGAAAACAACCACAGTGAAACAGCAAGATGCAAATTTGTCTACAAATAATCTAGAAAATTGAGTCTTCTATAAAGTATTAGAGATCATGCATTTATTTCTCAGTTCTCATCAAAGCTAACTCATGTTGGCAGATACTATCCTGAACTTATTTCAGGAGAAATAAAGAAAGAACTGCAGAATTATGGGTATGGGTCTCCAGAGAAATAGAAACTTCCCTAGGATGTCACCTTCAGCTCTCCCTATCCCCTTAAATGTAGTGCTAGGGTGCCACTTCCTCTCCTAGCCTTTTCTTTAGTATTTGGTAAGGCTAAAATGTTTCATTTTTTTCCTGATTTTAAAATTTCTCTCCTGTGAATGTACTCTCCCCTAACTTCTCCTCATCTTGTCATGCTTTTTCACTCATTTTTCTCCTTCCATGTTGAAAGTGAAGCCACAAGGCGAGCTGAGTTTCTCACATATGCACCTGTCTATGGATCAGCAGCCTAGAGTTGGAGCGGGGCTGTGTTCTTCCAGCTCTGCCACTTATCTTCTCTGGGGCCCTGAACTGGTTACTCAGACTCTCTAGGGAGGCTAATTTCTTCTTCTAAAAAGAACAACTATCCATGTTTTCCCTTACCTAAGACTGTAGAGAGAATTAAAGGTGATGTTGAATTAAGAAACATGAAGGACGTAAGGTACAACATAGGTACAGCCCCTTCCAGCTAAGGACAGGAGAGATGTACATTTCCTCTCCCTCCAACCAGCCTGGAAGCTCCCTCCACACAGGGTGCCATGCCTCATTCATCTTTGTATCTCCTTTCGCTGGCTCTGCAATGCTGACTACATGGTAATTGCCCAGGGATAGCTGTTGAGTTTACACTTTAATGTTGCTGTTGTTCATTCTCTCCAGAAAGTCATTTTCAAGTCAGCCAAGGCAGAGACTACAACCACTAATGGAAATCAAGCCTGTGTGTGTAAAAAGTCTGAGTAGAGAAAGTGTTTTCAACTGGGCATCCACACCCTCCTTGGGGGTGTCGTGCTGGGCAGCCTTATGTGTCAATCTCACAATTCCTGATTACAAGGTGTCTGCAGGTTCCTGGACTGCAGAGCTTTAAAAAAATTGTTTTAATTAAAGTATAGTTGATGTACAATATTTTATAACTTACAGGTGTACAATAGAGTGATTCACAATTTTTAAAGGTTAAACTCTAAGGTTATCATAAAATATTGGCTATATTCCCCACGTTGTACAATATATCCTTGTAGCATATTTTATACATAATAGTTTGCACCTCTTAACCCCTCACTCCTATATTGCCCCTCCCTCCTTCCCTCTCCCCACTGCTAACTAACAGTTTGTTCTCTATATCTGTGAGTCTCTTCTACTGTGTTGTAGATCTAGGGTTGTATTACTAGTTTGTTGCATTTTTTAGATTCCACATATAAGTGATATCATACAGTATTTGTCTTTCTCTGTCTGTATTTCATTTAACATAATACCCTCCAAGTCCATCCATCTTGCTGCAGATGGCAAAATTTCGTTCTTTTTAACAGCTGAGTAGTATTCCATTGTCCATATAATATACACCACGCCTTCTGTATCCATTCATCTGTTGCTGTAGGTTGCTTCCATGTCTTGGCAATCGTGAATAGTGCTGCTGTGGACACTGGGGTGCATGTATCTTTTCGAATTAGTGTTTCTGCCTGTGCCCTCTGTGCACAGCCAGGTTGGGGAGGGACTTTGAGGCTGGCTATAAACAACTCAGATCTGTGTTCTAGTATCTATGGAAGGTCTCGTATGTACAATTTACAGCAATTTTGATTTTCCTGAGTTGTCTTATTGATCAACTAATTCTGAAAAAATACTCTGTCCACTTGTTTGTGGGTTATTACAAACCATGGAATAGCACTGAGCAAAGAGCCTGCAGCTGTATCCACAGGTTGCAGCTCACTTCATCAGACTGTGGGCACCATCGGAACAAGAAGTACCTGAGAATGAAACAATCTTTTGTTGTCTTAATTGTGAACTGAAGGGAATTAGCCTACATGTTTTAAAAGTGTTAGGTCAGACAAAAACGACCTAATTACGTTAAAATCTTCCCAAAAGAGTTTGTGGAGGGAACACTGCTACTCCCTTTTCTGTTTTCTCACCTCCTTCACTCATTCACTAATCAGAACTGAGCACCAGAGTGTGCCCGACACTGGGGTAGATGTGAGCGTGAGCCTGAGTCGGGTAGCGGGCCTTAAGTCTCCGGCAGAGAGGTCTCCAGAAACCCCACAAGTGCCGCGAAAGGAGGAGCTTGGCACTGTCCCATATGCCACGTCCAGAGGGAACCAGGGCCAGGCTCCACCTGCCGCAGTATGCCAGGCTAAACCTTCTTCCCCTGGAAGGTCAGAGGTGATAGCAAGAAAGCAGAGAGGAAGTAGGGAGAGAGAAGGGGCCTCCCATGTGGAGTCCCAGGCTCGAGGCCAGCCAGGCAGGGCCAGGAGGGAACTGGTGTATTCTGGACGGAAATGGAACTTCGATTCATGTATTGGATTGGACATTTTGACTGAAGAGATTGTTCTTATAACTGAAGCTTCTGGAAACTCTGGTGCCCATCCTAAAAGGTGGGGAAGGATGGCCTGTAGAGCAATCTAATGAGGTCACTGAGAAACAGTACTGCTTCCCAATTATTTCATTATTGTTCACGGTACAGGAAGTGTAGGTCACCTTGGCAGAGCAAGTTTCACGGAATTTATCAAGATAACTCACTTACTATGTTTATAACTCAATTCTGTCCTCTTACATTCATTGTAGAATGGACAAAGCATTTTAGCTGCTGATGAAGAATACCTTGGTTTAAATGCTTTTTTACATTGTGTTGAGATATTATATGCTTCGTATGAAGGGTATTGAACATGGGTAGAACTCAGTGACGTTTTACCCACGTACACACCTGTGCATCTTCCACCCTGATTAAGAAATGGAATATTTCTGGCAACAGAGAGGCCCCTTCCAGTCAATGTCCCACTTCCTGGGCATTGCTCAGTTTTTCTTTTTTTTTTCCCTTAGTTTTAACATTGTTCTTATTGATTTTGTGTACTTTTTATACATTCAGAATAAAACCCTTTATTTGCCAATTACGTTCATTTACCCCAGGTTGTTCTTTGGTATAACATGTTTATGTAATTTTTTATTGAATATACTTGATTTAAAATATTGTGTTAATTTCTGCCATACAGCAAAGTGATTCAGTTATATATATGTGTGTGTGTATATATATATGCATTCCATTTTATATTCTTTTCTATTGTATTAATATTACCAGTTTATCACAGGATACTGAATGTAGTTCCCTGTGTTGTACAGTAGAACCTTGTTGTTTTGTTGTTGTTCCAGTCTATATATAATAATTTGCATCTGCTAACCCCAAACTCCCAGTCCATCCCTCTCGCGCCTCCCCTCCCTTTGGCAACCACAAATCTATCCTCTATGTTTGTGAGTCTGTTTCTGTTTTGTGGGCAGGTTCATTTGTGTCATATTTTAGATTCATAGGTAAGTGATACCAATGGTATTTGTCTTTCTTTTTCTGACTTACTTCACTTAGTAGGATAATCTCTAGTTGCATCCATGTTGCTGCAGATGGCATTATTTCATTTTTTTATGGCTGAGTAGTGTTTCATTGTAACTCAACATTAAAAAACTAAGATAGTGACATGTGGTCCCATCACTTCATGGTAAATAGAAGGGGAAAAACTAGAAGCAGTGACAGCTTTTATTTTCTTGAGCTCCAAAATCACTATGCATGGTGACTGCAGCCATGAAATTAGAAGATGCTTGCTGCTTGGAAGGAAAGCTATGACAAACCTAGACCACATATTAAAAAGCAAAGATATCACTTTGCCGACAAAGGGCCATATAGTCAAAGCTATGGTTTTTCCAGTAGCATATACAGATGTGAGAGTTGGACCCTAAAGAAGCCTGAGCACTGAAGAATTGATGCTTTCAAATGGTGGTGCTGGAGAAGACTCTTGAGAGTCCCTTGGACTGCAAAGAGATCAAACCAGTTAGTCCTAAAGGAAATCAACCCTGAATATTCATTGGAAGGACTGATGCTGAAGCTGAAGCTCCAGTACTCTGGCCACCTTATGCAAAGAGTCAACTCATTGGAAAAGACCCTGATGGTGGGAAAGATTGAGGGCAGGAGGAAAAGGGGATGACAGAGGATGAGATGGTTGGAATGCATCACCAACTCAATGGACATGCATTTGAACAAACTCTGGGAGATAGTGGAGGACAGAGGAGCATGGTCTGCTGCAGTCCATGGGGTTGCAAATAGTTGGACATGACTGAGTGACTGAACAACAATTCCTGTTAGAGTAACCATTCTAGATGGATGCTCAGAACTTTGTGTATGGCTGTTCTTGGGAGAGCCCTGTGAAGGTGGAATCTGGGCTGAATCCAGGCCTTCAGACAAAATGCCACTACCCCTATTTGACCAGTGAAGCCATTAGGTCTCAGGGAGATTCAATCAGTACTGCCCAGGGAATTTTCTATAGTGATGGAAAGGTTCTATGTCTGTGGTATCCATAACAGTAGCCTCTGGCCATGTGTGATTAGTGCCTACAGTGTAACAGGCCACTCAAGAGTTCAGCAGTAAGTAGACCCAGCTCTGATGTCCTGTCCTTCCACTGCCCTGCAGGGCCCCGTTCTTCTGAAGCAGGAACCTGGGTGGGTGGTCTCCGCCAGGGCCCCAGTGAGCCTGCTGAAGAAGGAAGTACCCAGACTGGGTTTACTGAAGCAAAAGCAAAATCTTTTTGAAACATTGGTACTACAGTTATAAATCGCACAGAGAAGATGATGGCTTTTTCTCAGTAAGGAAGGACAACGAACACCCTTATGTTTGGGCTTTGGACCTGCGACCCCAGACCAGCGGTACAGTGGAAACATGCCCTATTGACTAATTGAGGCAGAAAAGTAGGTGCCGCTGTGACGGCCTGTACTTAGTGTGTTCAAAGACCTCAGGGATCAGGACATCCTAAAATGAGAGCTTATCAGTTCATCCCTTCTTTTTCTTATTTTGACAGGTGACAGAGAGCCCTTTTAAAACTGGATTTTATGAACGTATACTGTGTTTACTGGGGCTTCTAGTACACCTGCCAGTACAGGAGATGCAGAAGACATGGGTTCGATCCCTGGGCTGGGATGATCCCCTGGAGAAAGAAATGGCAACCCACACCAATATTCTTGCCTGGAAAGTTCCATGGCAGAGGGGCCTGGTTGGCTATAGTCCATGGGGCAGCAGAGAGTCAGACACAACTGAGCATGCATGCACTGTATTTATTAGGTTATTATTTATTTATTGTTGTTGCTTAGTTGCTGAGAAATGTCCAGCTCTTTTGTGATTCCCATGGACTGAAGCCCACCAGGCTCCTCCATCCATGGGATTCTCCAGGCAAGAATACTGGAGTGGGTTGCCATTTCCTTCTCCAGGGGATCTTCCCGACCCAGGGATCAAACCCACCTCTCCTGCATTGCAGGTGGATTCTTTACTGCTGAACTGCTGGGGAAGCCCCAGGAAGCACCATTAAATTTTTGAAATTTTTAGCCTTGCTTAGGAAAACATAAAATCCAGTGTCAACTTAAAGCACTAAGTTCAGATTTATTCTGTGCTCCAAATCTGAAATGGAGGTTGGCCAGGACAAGCACGTGGCAGACTTTTGTTGTGGGTGGAAGAATGAGATGGATAAGAGAGAACCCGCTCCTGACCAGGCAGCTCCTGCTGCCTGGACTGACGGCTCTCAGCCTGCGTCCAGCCCTGTCCTGTCCTCGGGTCCACCCCGTCCTTGTCTCTACTGCTCCTACCAGTCTGCCTGGGAGACTCTCCCCGGCTATACGGGCCACCCAGACTCTGCTCCTGAGTCGTGGATTTTCTTTCCACTCATGAGACAGCCTTCAGAGTAGGGATGCCTGATCTTGGAGCTTTCTCAGGAGAAAGAGTCCCTCCCTGGACCACAGAACTCTCTGCCACACCTGGGTGCTTCCTGACCTCATTCACCTAAAGGTGACCAGGACCTTACAAATGTCCCTCCCCCGCATCCTCACCACAGCTGAATGTGAGTTCCCAGTGTCCACTTCCTGGGGAGATGTGTCCCTGACACTGACCTGGGAGAAGGCACTCTGGGATTCCAGGGGAATGATCTCTGCGCCAACCTGAGGTTTGAGATGGTCTTAGTTATGGAGTGGGACACTCGGTCTTTCGTAGGCGACTTCAAAACCTAACTTCCCCACCCCTGCCACCCCCAGAAGGCAGTCTGCTCTCTGACGATGCATTCTGAGTGACAGGCTCCCAGAGTGTTCCAAGGGTTCTTTAACAATACTGTATTAATGTCAGGTGCCGTTCTAAGTGGTTTTCAAATATTCACTCATTCACTCCTCACTCCAGCCTTTTGCGGGAGGGAAGGTATAGTCTCTGTTTCACAGATGGTGAAATTGAAGCCTGGGGACGAAATATTAATAATTTGCCTGAGATGTTGCAGGTGGCCAGTGGCAGAACCAGGTTTCACACCTGGGCTGCTGGCTGCCCAGCTCAGGTTCTCAACCACCCATCTCACGGCCCCTGCATCTCGCCAGCTAACACTCAGGACGCAGAGCACTCCAAACGGATAGGAAAAAGCCACTTGTGACCTCAGACAGTGAGCATGTCATATGTTAGCACTGACGACACTTCCGTTCTCTATTTCTTAGTCTTCTCTGAGACTTTGGCCCTAGACTCTGTGTCCCTTAGACAAAGGATTTGTGCTTGCTGAAGGCTGGGCAGAGTCCTGCCCCCTTCCAGCAGCCACTGCTGTGCCCCCTGCATTCAGACAGTGATTAGCCGTCTCCCGTACCAGTCTCCCCCGGGCACTGCCAGGGCAGGAGCTGGGGGTGCTGTCCAAGGTCACAGACCAGAAAAACCCCTGCTGTTTTCAAGGCCTCAGGACCCCAGACATCCCACCAGTATCCCAGGTGGATTAGGATGTGGCCTCATCACTCAGGTAGTACAGGGAGGCTCCTAGGCCTTCCCCTGCCTGTGGGTTCTGATGGGGATGCCGGGAATAAGAAGAGAGAATTCAGTCACATCGTGAGATGCTGGAAGCTCTGAAATATTTAAAAATATTTATTTATTTTGGCTGCACTAGGTCTTAGTTGCAGCAGTCAGGCTCAGTAATTGCAGGCTTGGCAAGCCCGCACATGCGCTGCGGCATGTGGGATCTTAATGTTCCAGTGAGGGATAGAACCCACGTCCCCTGCATTGGAAGGTGGATTCTGAAACACTGGACCACAAGGGAAGTCTCTGAAATATTTATTTTTAATGGTAAATTAGTGTGTATTACCTCAACCTTGCAAATGCTTTTATAAAAACCACCAAATAGAAAGATAATCCATGGACATAGTTTTTATGTTAGTCTCATCCTTATTAATTGGTCCCAATTTGCTTCTAGCTGTCCACGCTACCACCGTGGGCCTCTAAATGTCAAAGCTAAGAAATCGCAAACATCCACGAGGTGCAAACCAGGACAAGCCCAGACTTGGCCATTTGCTGCTGTTGTTTAGTTGCTCAACCCTGTCTGACTCTTTGAGACCCCATGGACTGTAGCCCGTTGGGCTCCTCTGTCCATGGGAGTTTTCAGGAAAGAATAGGCGAACGGATTGCCATTTCTTTCTCCAGGGGATCTTCCTGACCCAGGGATTGAACCCGTGTCTCCTGCACTGGCAGGCAGATTCTCTACTGCTGAGCCACCAAGGAAGCCCAAGACTTCCCATAAAGGCAGCCCAATAGAGAAAGCTGTATCTAATTTCATTAGGATAGCAACATCCTTTTCGCTCCTTCTGATTTCCTGAACCTGTAGGCTGGTACTTATTTTCATCAGTGGGTGTTTGATCCTGCTGAGTTTTGTGGTGGTGGTTATTGACATTGTCCTCTCCTCCCCTCAGAATAGACTGCCTTGGGCATTGCATTTCACTTTAGTTTCTGGGTCAAAAAAGACTCACATGAGGAACAAAATCCAGAAACCTGAATTCTAGTCTGGATTCCAGTGTGTGTTTGCTGTAAATCTGTAAACTTGACCAAATGATCTGTATGGGGTTCTTCTACAGAAAGGAATGATTTGTCAGACTGCTCTAGAAAATATATAAGAAACTATTAGCTGATAGATATGGGTTCTCTCTTTTTTTCTTTTAAGCTTGAGGATAGATCTTAACTCTTTCTGTGGTCCAGGCAAACAAGGTTCTTGTTTCTTGAACTGCTTACCAGAGCTTTTTCTTATCTTTTATGCCTCCATATTGTTATCCTTTAAACTCTCCTTAAGCTTTCCATGCTTGTCTTTTAAAAATGCTTGGCAAGACATTTTCATCAGGATTTATTTAAGTCAGTGTGAAATAGAATTAAGAGTTAAAGAAGATGTCTTAAATGGAACTTCTTTTCAGTTTCCATTAGTTGCCGAGACAGAAATGTAGTTTTCCCTGTAGAACTAGTGGGATTCTTTAACCTTTTGTGGATGGATTGCATTGACAGAGAAAATTCAGAGAAGCACACAAGGGATTGTATGTACTTTGATAGGTTCTTATCTCTGCTATAAGAGTTTTCTGATTAAAGGTGCTGTGGGGATCCTCCTTTTTCCCAGTTTGCATTCCGCATGCTCTTGGGTCATTGGAAGTATTTCTGGAGACCATGGTGTGCCATCAAGTCCTCAGGACCAGTGACCTCTGTTACTTTCAGTCACGTTAGGACTTGGAGGAGCCCGCTTAACACTGGTGCATCAGACGGTTCATTCGGGTCCAAGATGTTGTCTCACCTGCTGACTTTTGCTTTGTGTTTCTTTCCTCCCAACTCTGCTCCCCAGAGTCACCCACCTATATCATCTCATCTGCTCGGGTAAAGTTTCTCTCTGGAGGGACATTGAAGGTTCTAATTCTACCAGATTCCTATGATTCTGAGTCTGTCTTCTCTGTGGGGAAAACTTACCAGCTTTCTTTATCAGTCTTTTCCCCTCTCATGAATCTGGGAAGGGAGGACAAAGCATAGCTTAGAGAATACATCCTAGCATTTTGGTAAGGTTTTTATTCAAGTTAAATTTTCCTGGCATGTGGCCTTCTTTAATTAAGAAAGTTACAAAATCAGGATTAAAACCAGGCTCTTCCACACTTTTCTTTCTCCCTCTGATCCTTGCCATTTTCTTGAAAGAGACAATTCCATATCAGTTCACACCTATCTAGAAACCAACAGAAAACACAGCATGTGGAAAAATTCTCTTTTTTTCCTGAGAAATGCCTTTAAACTGGCTGATTCTCTCTTGAAACTTAGAGATGTAAGCTCAGGAGCTCTCGGATTTCAAGGTTGTAGGGCAGTATTTAAAATTCTTCTAAGCACAGCTGTTCAGGTCTAGAGGCTGCATTTTAGCAAGTCATTCCCATGCAGAGTCATTTGTTAAGAAATGATGGAATAAATGATTTTCTGCATAGCTTTTTCCTTCGCGCTGAGCTGGTGTCATTCATCGCCATTTGCCTCTCCCCGGTTATTTTTGTTCTAACATATCTTCTACATTTCGCATTGTGCCTTCTCCTCGTAGCCTCCCACTTCACATCTGCTAAACTAATTTCCCAAACTGCCAGTTTAAGAAGAATTAGGTAGCTCATTATCACTTGTCTCAAAGTTAAGAACGCTCCCAAGAACGTTTATCCATTCATCCAACAAATATTTGAGGGCCCACCAGGCGCACGCATGCTTAGCAAATCTGGGGGTTAATGATATCTGGAATTTACTACCTTTTCCTGGTTCATAAACTCCTACATGATGGTCAGGCATACATTTCTTGTATATTCTGTTCCTCTTTGAAGATTCTCAACCTTATGAGTAATTAATACCTAGTAAGTGTTGAACAGGTACTCTAAAGAGTTTAGCGTTACTATGGTATTTTTGTAGGGTTCTCTTCCACACTTAATGCCCTTTCTTTAAAATTTCAACTAGGCTGTTCTTTTCGTAGCGTGAACAAAGAGGTGGTTAAAATATTCTTGCAGTTTGGTGATGAGAAATGCTGGAAAACTCTATACCTTTCACTTTTCCAGGGAGAAACCCCAATTCAGAGTCATAGTTGCCCAGAGGTGGTGAGAAGGCAGGCAGACAAGGGTGGTGGCGAGTAGACAAGACAACCCAGGTACCATGCAGGGTCCCTTATCCAGCACAGTCTCCCCTAGGACCGGGTGGCAATACTGAAGTTCTAAATAAAGGTTCCCCTCAGAAGAGCGGAAATCCGCAGGGGTTGACAGGCTTATTATCTTTGGTTCACTAGCATTCATGGCGTTCACCCTAGACTCCAGGGTGATTTGCACAGATTTGGGAAGATCAGTCAGCATCTTTGGCTCAGTTTCCCGTTTGACACAATGGCCTGGATCTAACCTAAATCTACATCACAATTTCAAGTAAAAAAAAAATCATCTTCTGTAGTCAAAGACAACAGGAAACAACAGCTTTGCAGTGAAAATCGTGAAGTCAAACTTTAGGCTCTTATTTTTGAGCCTAGCACACCCAAGGCCCCTTCTTTATGAGCCCTTCAATCCATTAAAATTATCTATGTGATTTTACTCCACTCTGCAGCATTTCCACTTTCTTTTTAAAAACTCTGGCCACTGTTAAGAATACACTGTATTGATTACAATGAGAAAATTACTCTCATAATTATCTTTACTCCCAAACTGTGCTTATTGAATCAGACTTTCCTAGTGTCCTAGAGTTCCCTTGGCCATATGTGGTATATTATAATTATTACTCTATTCTCCTGCAAGAATGAATGTCATTTCCAAAATGCCTAAACTATCAACAGGGGTTAGTTGTAAAGTGCCAGAGAAACTGATTTTTCTGTTCTGTGATTTAGTTCTTACTCATACAAACCTGAGTCTCAAGATCCATGTCTCAAATCATTGTCACTGTAGATGGAAGGTAGTTCAGGATCAGCATGGTAATGCTGTTGAGATGTGTCTTTCAGGCCAAGACACCTTCACTGATAACTGCTTCTTTGAAGAGTATAGCAGTTAAAAACTCAGGTTTTAGCCAGCATTACCTGTGTTTGAGTCCTGGGTGTGCCACTTGCTGCCTGTGTGACTTGGGACAAGATACTTAGTACTTCGACTCCCTCATACGTGACATGGGAATAATAACGATTGTGACTTGTTGCTGTTGAGGGTTGAGGGTTGAAGCAGATAATAGAGTGATTAAAATATCATCTAGCCTGTGGCAAACTCTTAAGTCTTGGTTGCGATAATTACCTCAGGAGTTGTTCAGTGACCTGGAGAAGGTATTGGCTCTCCCAGGAATGCTTAGTGTGTTTGAGTCTGTAAGGTTTCGGTAAAATGTCCCTAAGTCCTAATAGCTTACCAGGAGGATTCTAGCATCATCTGTTGGTAACTTTTTGCTCCTAAGCATGTGTTGTGTGTTACACTCCACTCTTTGACACTCTGCTTAAGCTGTCACCTCTTTACAGGGGGCTCCCAGACCCACACTTCCAGACGCCGCCCCTCTCCTAAGACTCAGTGGGCACCTGCTTTTAGATGCCCCTTGTTAAGCCCCTCTCCCTGAATTTTATTGTTTAATATCTGCTCCGTGCGCCCACTTCTGTTGGCTGGCTGTCTTCCCTAAAGCCCTAGATGCTAAGATCCTCAGTGCCTGTTGAAAGAACAAGAGCTGTAGTCTCCTTTTTAAAGACTGAAGTGTTAAAAAGTCTCACGTTTTCTGGGCTCTCCGCCTTTGAAAGCAGACTGGTTTCTTTTTTCCAGGCTTTAGTCTCCGCAACCCTGCTTCGTGAATTGGAAAATGAACACTAACCTAAGTAAGCGGTTGTTGCAATGACTGCAGGCCCTCTTGGGTGCCGCGCTGTTTGCTGATCTTCCGTGAAAGCTCCCAGGCTCAGGCCTGGCTTGGTCGACACCCGCCTGCGGGTCTGGGAAAGGCGCTGCAGACTCCCGAGGAGCCAGGCGACCCAGGAGCGCCACCTTGTGGGCATCATTATTGCTGCCTTTGAGAAGGAGCCCAGTGTCCTTCCAACACCCGCAGTGTTCTGGTTTCCCATCTCAGGTCCTGGGGAAATGTAGCCAAAAATGAGATTCTAGATAAATTACAAAAAGGTTGTTAGGCAAACTTACTTTCCATTACCTACTTCCTGTTTAAATAATCTACCTCCTGTTTACTGCATGTGCCTTTTAGATATTTCAGATTTCTTTCTTTCTTTTCTTTTTTTTTTTTAATATTTATTTGGCTGTGTTGGGCCTTAGTTGCACGTGCTGGATCTTCACTATGTGGAATCTAGCTCCCCAACCAGGGATTGAACCCAGGCCCCCTGCATTGGGAGTGCAAAGTCTTAGCCACTGGACCACCAGGGAAGTCCCCAGACTTCTTTTGAGTAGTAGGTAATGTTTTTAACAGGGATTTTTGAATGGCCAATTCTGCATTTTACATGCTCTGGTAAAAAAAGAAAAATTTACATTCTAAGTTGTACATCAGAAGATTCCGATTTTTTTCTCTAAGGTTTTGAGGAGCTGCTTTTTGCATGATTTTTTTTAAGTGGCCAAGTCTTGCTACTCAGAGTGTGAGCAGCAAAACCCAGGAGGTCCTTCAGTTCAGTTCAGTTCAGTTCAGTCGCTCAGTCGTGTCCGATTCTTTGTGACCCCATGAATCGCAGCATGCCAGGCCTCCCTGTCCATGACCAACTCCCGGAGTTCACTCAGACTCGCGTTCATCTAGTCCGTGATGCCATCCAGCCATCTCATCCTCTGTCGTCCCCTTCTTCTCCTGCCCCCAATCTCTCCCAGCATCAAAGTCTTTTCCAATGAGTCAACTCAGAGTGTGAGCAGCAAAACCCAGGAGGTCCTTAGAAAAGTAGAATCTGAGTCCCCATTCCAGACCTTCTGCACCAGAATCTGCGGTGATTCGTGGGCACTGGACAGTTTGAGAAGCACAGGTGGAAATAAGATGGAAGATCTGTGCTGTCCCCACGCAGCCATGTCCTTAAGGGCCTCATTTCACCCTATATGATCACATCCCATCAGCCTCAGTGGCCTGGTGTGAACCAGGTTTATGGTTCCCGCCTTGCCTGCCCCTGGGTCGGCTGAGGAAGGGCTGAAATCATACACAGGAGGTCATTTTGAACATGATAAAAGCCTATTCAAGTGTAAAGGAAAATTCTGAGTGGAAATTCTTATGTTTTGTACTTAGCCATCATTAGCTAACCTGCTTTATATTAGCTACATGAGCAAAGTAAGAATTCACCCGTAACCATTCCTCTCACTTCAGATAGTGTTTAGGCAGATTTTACCAAGTTTGCAAAGGTCGCTCTTAGGCTAGTCTTCCTAGAGCTCAGAATAATCAGATTACATTCTGTTTTCCTTAACAAGACCTTTCACACAACTTGCCTTCCTGGGGTCTCAGAAGTGTTCCCACTGTTGAGCCCAGAATGAGGCACAGTAGGCACTGGAGAATGCTTGTTGATTAAGCCACTAATTAGCCCCCAGCGAGGTCCAAACACCGGCTTGATGTCCTTCACACTAATTCATTTATGATAATCATATTATTTGCATCATTGAGAGATTCAGCATAGCTCCAGGACTCAGTCATCACAATAATAAGTATCAAACATTCATTAAGCAAAGATGCTGGATGGCTGAGAAATCCTTTGGTAGTGCATGAAGACGGGGGTAGGTGAGATCATTAGCTGTTTACAAACGTCACTCCCATTACATTTGAAATGGTGGGAGGAGGAGGACAAAGGACGAAAGCAGCAGCAAATATTACTCTCTTCTCCTTGCATACATTTTAAAAATAAAATCAGTAGTCAAGAATTTGTTGGGCAAAAAGTAGGTGAAATTTTAGGAAAACATATCATCTGAAGGTGTTGCTTGGACCCTAGTGGCTCCTGCTTCTGAAGAAGTGATTGTCAAACAGTGAAAGGGAAATACTGAGAAAAATTAATGACACCGTTTTTCACCAAACTGAGGTTCACAAATATTCAATTCAGGTTAAATTAGACTTTTGTATTGTCTATAATTTGTGAAATTATGGACTTTATGCCCCCAATTTACTAAATATGGGCTTCCCAGGTGGTGTTAGTGGTGTTAGTGTACGTCTGCAGATGCAGGATACATAAGAGACGCCAGTTCAATCCCTGGGCCAAGAAGATCCCTGGAGGAGGGCATGGCAACCCACTCCAGGATTCTTGCCTGGAGAATCCCATGGACAGAGAAGCCTGGTGGGCTACAGCCCACAGGATTGCAAAGAGTCAGACACTACCGAAGGAACTTAGTATAGTAAAAGTATGCTTTTTTATTGGATCCATTGCAATGAGCAATATTTTCTCTAATCATTTAGAAGAAGTCAGAATGTAGTGCTTCAAAATTACTTTCTCTAAAGTGAAAATGTACTCATAATGAGTAACTTTGTGTAGCAGGGAAGGTAAACCGTATGCTGCGCAGACAGTCTGTCGGAGTCAGATCTGAAAGCAAGGTGTGGCAGCGTTCAGTTTATCTCTGAGTACCTGATGATCCCGGGATGCTGCCCGTATGCTGTCCATGTTTTACAAGAACACATATAATAAAAGTGTGAAAAAATGACAACTTGACCTTTTTATTAATTTTTAACTTTTTAAAATTTTCAAATCAAGAGAAAATGCTGGAATAAAATAAAAGGTGTGGCCACACATCTGGAGTCACTAATGGTTCACATGGTTACCACATGTGTGTCTCTCCACCTTCCTTTCTCACGTTTTCTCTCGCTCCTCCCCTCTCCCCCAGGGACCTGCTCTGAAATAGCCCCAGCAAAATGATCAAATTCAGGACAATTTAACATGGATAGGATGCTCTCGACTGGTACCTAATTCTAAGTTGTTGCGGTAATGCCCTGTGTAGCATTTCCCCCTCGATCCTGGATCTAATCCAGGCTCACTGCTTGCATTATCTGTGGTGCTTTTGGTGTCCTTTAAACTGGGACAATTTCTTTGTCTTTGATGACATTAGCATTTTTGGAACATGCAAGCCTGTTCCTGCATCTTCCTCACAATGCAAGTGTGAGATTATGCATTTGGGGCAAAAATACTAAATGATGATTCTTCACAGAACATTACATTTGTGGACCCATGATGTTGGTTTGCTCCATTCCTGTGACAGTAACTGATCACTGGGTTCAGGTGACATCTGTCAGCTTCTCCCTTTGTATTTAATCATTTCTAATGGTGGTGTTGCAGGGGAGAGGGTACCCTGACACTATTAATTCTATTTCCCTGTAAATTGTGGCATCTATTCATGATCCTTACCTGATAAGTTACCACTGCTTCGGTCAAAAATGGTGATTTTCTAACTCATATTCCTTTATATTTATTAGAAGTTCACTGTAAAGAATAATTCTCTTCTGCCTTCTTCATGTATGTATCTATTTATGTGTTTGTGGGCATTAGTAGGGGCTTGCAAGTTGTTTTGATTCAGCTGGTTATTACTTACTCCTCTCATTCATTTTGGTGTGCATGTGATCCTACTCACCTTTGCCATGTGGGTACCCTTTCATTATCACTCCTATGTTTGTTTGACACGGCCTCATGGGTGTGTATCATTTATTCTTTAGCATACCTGTATTGAAGTTAATTGCAGAATTTATACTTTGAAAAAGCTTTTTCTTTTTTAAAGCTATTGCTGTGCCCCAGCTACTGACTCATGGACCAATGGGAAAACAGACAATTAAATCAGCCCTTACGGTACAGTGAGTTATGATAGAGTGCATCATGGGGACACTGAGAACAAGCTCTCCGTGGCTTTGTGTCAACTCAGGAAGGCTCTTAGGATAAAGTACATCACCTCCTCACGCTGCAAGATGAACAGAAATAAACCTGGGGAGAAGGCAGTGCTCCAGGATAAGGGAACCACACGTCCCTCTGAGGAATGCCTACCTCTCAGGGCTTCCCTGGTGGCTCAGACAGTAAAGAATCTGCCTGCAATGCAGGAGACCCAAGTTCAATCCCTGGGTGGGGAAGATCCCCTGGAAAAGGAAATGGCAAACCAGTCCAGTATTCTTGCCTGGAGAATCCCATGGACAGGGGAGCCTGACGGGCTGCAGTCCATGGGGTCGCAAAGAGTTGGACAGGACTGAGCACAATACAGCCCAGGAAACCTGTCAGCAGGGCCCCACCCCAAACCAATTAAGTCAGGATCTCAGGAGGGGAAGCGTCTCGTTTCCATACATAGCTTCTAGAGAATTTGTTACGAGGAGTGGTGTCATGTGTCATGGAGCTAAACCCTTCGGAACTAAAATCTTAAAAATCCACTTCATTTTTTAGGACTTTGAACTCAACAATGAACTAAAGATGAACGTCTTAAATTTGCTAGAAGAAGTTTTACGAGACCCAGATCTTCTTCCCCAAGAACGGAAAGCCACAGCGAATATCCTAAGGTAAAAGCACTTGCAGGTACCTGGTAATTACCCTGGTTGATTTGTGCTGTGTTCACAGATGATAGGATCCTATCAGACCAGAAAGATGTGTATTAGACTTCTGAAATGCACAATTCTGTCCTCACTGGTAAAGCTTCCTTGGGAAGGCTTTAGTCTGGGCAACATAACCTGTGAGCAGTACTGTCACTCCTGTCTGTGTGGTGGACAGTAGTTTACTGTAGAACCAAAAGCTTGGAGGATGGTCTCCTGAGGGTCCGGCGGGTGTTGCAGAGGTGCTTTTCCCTCATGTGGGTTCTGTTTATCACAAGCTCACAGTTATGGGGGGCGGTGGTTGGTAGCATTTCTATAGGAGTCTCAATTGTGGCTGTGCTGCCATAGAGCAGCTATACATTTTCTTCAGCTTATTTCACTGGTCCCGAACCAATTTTACCATCAGTGTCTCCGTTTTTAATATTACTTATTTTTTATGTGACTGCAGCGCGTCTTAATTGCGGCACTCAGGGATATTCATTGCAGCGCACATGCTCTCTAGTTGTGAAGCGTGGGCTCAGTAGTTACGTCACCCAGGCTTAGTTGCCCAGAGGCATGTGCGATCCTAGTTCCCTGACCAGGGATCTAACCTGCATCTCCTGTGTTGGAAGCTGGATTCTTAATCACTGGACCACAAGGGAAGTCCCTACCACTGGCTTCTTAGGTGGACATTTCCACATCCTGTAGGTTGTATGAATTCAGACCCTGCACTTCTGTGTGACAGTCTTAAACTTTGGGTTTCGCGCTAGAGGCTGCTTGTGTCTCATTACACCCAGCGGCCAGGCAGATAACAACTTCCTCATGCCTCCTTGAACTGATGAGTGAGTTTTTTCCAGTCCATTCTACGTGAAGAGGGCAGCCATTAGTGTCTCTGTGCAGACACTTCAGTTACAGTTTCCACCACACTTGTGGCTATGTATCTGTCCCTGGGTGGGGTAGGAAGCCTGGCGCCTCATCTGCAATGGAAAGAACCCTTCCTTTCTTCTGTGCTTGGCTCTATTGTTTCTTCATTATCCTGAATGCTTCTGTGTAGAGGAGAATCCAGTTTAACTGAAACCATCGTGCTTTTGGAAACCTCTCCAAGACAAAGAAGGAGTGTGGAGATGGAGCAGAGCTTGGAGTGATGCAGCTGCAACCAGAGAGTGCCAACGATTGCTAGAAAACTTCCAAAAGCTGGGGAAAAGCAAGGAAGCTGCAGTCCCCAACCTTTTTGCTACCAGAGACTGGTTTTTGTGAAGACAGTTTTTCCACAGACTGAGGGTGGGTTGGGGTGGGGATGGTTTCAGGATGATTCAAGGGTATTACATTTATTGTGCACTTTATTGCCATTATCATTACATCACCTGCACCTCAGGTCATCAAGCATTAGATTCCGGAGGTTGGGGACCCCTGTAAGGAGGGATTCCTCTGCAGGTTTCAGAGGGAGCATGGCTCTGCCGACACCTTGTGTTTGGACTTCGAGCCTCTAGCACACTAAGACAATGAATTCTGTTGTTTCCAGTCACTTTGTTTGTTGTACTTGTTTAGGGCAGCCCTAGGCATGCTGCCGTCCATGGGGTCGCAAAGAGTTGGACATGACTGAGTGACTGAACTGAGCTGAGGAAACCGTTAAGGGTCTTCAATTTTTCCATTCTATGAAAACGTCTCAGTAAACTTTGAGACTCTGTTACTATGCTATCTTCAGATTTTAAAATTCTAAATACATCTTCAGATAAAGCCTGGTGTCGGTGGATGAGTGGTTATGTCTGTGACTGACTGCTGTTCTTCTTCTCTTCGTATAAACTGTTGACTATGCTCTTTGTATTTAAAGCATGGATGATTGAAAACTAGGTTCTGGAAGTGTGGACCCCTAGTGACGTTTGACCAAATAGCTGGCAGGAAAATGGAGGTGATCAGACTGGAAAGGCTGTCAGGACTGGGCAATTTGAGGCCTTTGTGTCACTCGTCCCCTCATAGCCCGCATGCCAGGCATCACTGATCAATCCTGAGCACACTCTGCCGGTGCCCGCAGGTGAGCCCAGAACTCAGCTGACTGGTGCTTCTACTTCAGACGAACCTTATTTACCATCCCAGGTCTTTATTAGTCATCAGGCTTAAGACGTACAATTTTTTTGTCCTGAATAAGTGACCTAAGAATTAGAGGTGTAAAACCGATAACAAATGGAAATTTTAGTAGATGGTGCAGCCTGGGATTGTAACATCTAGCCATCTGAGTCTAGCTTTTGCAGGGGGTCACAGGTTTAAATCTTGGCTCAACCACTAATAACTGTTGAGTTTCTTCGTCAATCCTAACCTCATTTTTCTCATTTATAAAGTGGGGCTCTAAATACCTACCTCATGGGGTTGTTGTGAAAATCACATGATGTAATATGTGTAAAGAGGTTATACCTGAAACATATTTATAACTCACGTTACTGCTACAGGCATTGTTATTATTAGAAAGCATAGACAGTAGCTCTTAGGAAAAATAGTTTCTGCTATCAGGGCTCTACAGCCCAAGTGAAACCAGGCTAGATCTTTAGTCAAACTCAATTTGCTTTGGGCTTCATTATCTTGTCTATAGAAAAGACATCATAATAATTTTGAAAACCTATAATAGAATATAATCTGAAAAAGCATTAAATCCTTATACTGTAGTATACCTGAAACTAACATATTATAGATCAACTATACTTCAATTAAAAAACTAATTCAATATTTTACAATAGTAAATAAATCAACAAGTGAATGTAATTTAAAAATCATTAAATATATACTTTAAATGGGTGGATTGTTTGGTATCTGAATTATATCTCAAAGTTCTTACCAAAGCAACCTCCACAGTCATAACCTACTTACTGCTATTTTGTAAAAGAAAAAACAAGTTAAAAAAAAAAAAAAAAAAGCAATTCCACCAATGGGGTGCCCCCTAGCTGCCCACGCAGAATTCTAGTTTCTTGTAGTCTTTCCAGGTATTCTGAAAGTCCCAAGAAATGTGCTCAGGAATGAACCCAGTGATTTTTCTGCCTCAGCACCTTTGTTCAAGCTCACGGCTCCCAGGCCGTTTGAGGGAGACCCCTTCCAGCACCGCCACAGTTTCTGTGGAGATGCTGCCTGCAGTCTTGTGACGTCACCATTTTCCTATTGAAAAGCTGAGAAAGATGCCGCCTGCCCCGTCCCTGTGCCCCCTGGGCCCTGGAGCAGCCTGCCTCAACCCAGAGTCTCTGTCTTTTGTGAAAACAGCTCTTCCCACATCTTTCCTAGTTCTTCATCTTTCACTGTAAGAATTCAAAAGTCACTCATGGAGCCTAGCAGGGAATAGATGTTACACTCCCTTGTCCATTCTCCCACTTCTAACCATTTTTCTTCTCATGAAGCCAAAACAAAAGCCTTTGTTTAGCCCTTAACATAGGGACGTATCAACTGAAGCCAACAGATATAGATACTGGTCGGTCACCAGCCCATCAGCTGGGCCAACAGCCAGATCCTGAGTCCTAGTTTGGGTCAACTGAGCTCTGGGGCACTAACTTATCTTCCCAACAAGCTAGTGAATAGATTTGTGCAGTAAACCCTGCTCCAAGAAAACAACTGGTATTTGACTGAATTTCTCCTGCCAAGTAATTCATTCCACTTGCATCATATTTGAGGGTCCCTGCCCCAGCATGGGTGGAGTAGCCTGGTAGGCTGCAGTCCATGGGGTCAGTAGGAGTCAGACATGACTGAGTGACTTCACTTTCACTTTTCACTTTCATGCATTGGAGAGGGAAATTGCAACCCACTCCAGTGTTCTTGCCTGGAGAATCCCAGGGACGGGGGAGCCTGGTGGGCTGCCGTCTCTGGGGTCGCACAGAGTCGGACACGACTGAAGCAACTTAGCAGCAGCCCCAGCACATGAGATTGTGATTATAGGAGGACTAAATCATAGATTCATTTTTAGGGTTTTTAATAATTTTCCATATCAAATACTTATGTGTGTGAAATTTATGTTTTTAAAAATCATATCAGAATGATTAGAAAGCACAGTAGGAAGTAAGACCTAGATAGAACCATCAACTGAAGGAATGTTATCGTTCATGAAATCTCTTTATTAAAAAAAAAGAAAGCAAAAGGATTATTTAACAACTCTGAAAATTGTGATGATTTTCCTGTTAGCTCATTTCTTAATTTAAAAATAAACAGGGAATTACTTTCAGCTGAAACCAGGAGAATTTAGTAGTAAACATTTCCATGCATTTATGGACAGCTGTCTTTGAAAAGTGTGTCAGAGCATGGGTAGCAATGGGCTCAAGGAAGCCTGGCAGGAAGGAAAGTCATGCCTGAGAAAGCATGGGAAGGAAGAGGTGGTCTGGTAGGTCCCAGTGGCAACGTGAGATTAAACCATTCACAAGGTGGGGAGGAGCAATCTGAGGCAGGCCAGGCCATGGACCCAGGCATCCAGTCACAGCAGCAAGCAAGCAGCCCAGAGGGTGTGGAGCAGTTCGAGGGCAGAGGCTGGTTGCTCTTGACTCTGTTTTTAAGACTACATGATTTCATGATTTCTACATGTGAAGGGGAAATTTTCTAGCTGTAGAACTAGCATAATCCCACTTCCTCTTAAGTTTTTTTTTTAATGGTATTGCATTATAGATGCAAAAATATTAAAATGATCATACTGCATGATAGACAGAAACCCAGGATCCCAGAGTACTCGTCAAACTCCAAAGCAGTCAGAAGACTAAGCAAATCCATTCTCTATTGGAACTGGACAGAGTTAGGGAGGCCTTCACATCTGACAGGAACTTTTCTGAACATACCTCCCAGTGAATATAAGTTAGGATTGGGAGAGGTTAAAAAAAAAAAAGTCCTGATATTAAAGATTTAGATGCATTCAAGTCGTATAACAGTGAGTCATGACACATGTATTTAAACACAGAATACAGTAATACAGATGGTTCTGTGACGAACCATCCCCACCTCACACAGTGTCATGGGGGTTACTTTATGATGAAGAAGCTTGATTGGCATCAGTAGTGTATGGCCCTGACTGTGAATAAAAACCTCTACTGAAGACTTTCCTATTCCTCCAATGTTGTCTGACTAGCTGGCTTCTGAATCTATGTAGTATAGTGTTTTGTAGACAACTAACATGCCGCTGAATGAAAAGAAACAATGACTGACTTCTTGGATGGTCAACTGGAATGGGTTCAGTCACGACAAGGGGACCCACAGGCCTCACACAGACTCTAGCAGCATTAGACTTTTTTGAAGAAGAGCTACTTTATTCAAATTGTTTCATACAGTAAACCAGATATTCAAATGAACAGGCCAGGATAAATGTTTTCCTTGGTTTCATTGAATCAGTTTACCAGAATCAGAGGAAATTCAGGAGACTGTGTTACTGTGCAACTTCTACATCAAGCTAAGGTACTCAAATGTGGAGGTTTACGTGTTTCAGAGCAAGATATTTTACATGTGGGTGTTTATGTATAGCATTTATTTTGTTCAGACCCATTAGAACTTTTACACCAAAATGACATCTTGCCCCTATTCCAAATGGTTGTCAGGGGCTACCTCTCTTACTAGAGTCTGTTCACCTCCTGTCTTGAGAATGTCTTCAAAGATAATCATCCATTAAGTTTTTTACTTTATAGTCACTTCTAATTTTGGTCTAAAGTGTTTTTTGACAGCTGGATCATCCTCACTTATTAAACACATCTCCATATTGTTTTGAGCTATTTCCTTGGTTCACATCTACCTTAAGAATTCAAAGCTTGCCGTCACTGATGGATTCATGGGTGGGCATCAAATTCTGGGGCTGGTTCCTTAATGATAACACAAAAATCTTTTGTAAAACAGCAACGTCACATGCCATTTTATGGAAAAGTATACATTTCTATGGTTATCTTTAATCTTGTTGGGGATCACAGATTCCCCAAAAGAATATAATGGAAGCCATATCCTCCCCGCAAAAAGAAATGCATGAATATATGCACACATTTGTATGTCATTTCAAAAAGGTTTATGGACCCTTAGAGATCATTTAGCGATACTCTAGGGTTAAGAGCTTTTGTTCTAAGGGGCCTTTTCGAAAGAGATAGCATTTATTTTGATCTATAGAGCAGAGATTCTTTTGAAGAGAGAAATATTAGGTAACTTAATGGGACCAGACATAGCTTGGAACATTAGGGTAAGATCACTGAAGAAAGGAACATTTGAAAGAAGTGAAATAACTTCTGGACCATTTCTTTCCAAGTAAAGAATATTGCCCAACCTCATAAAAAAGATCTTTTCCACAGCGACACATAGTTATATGGCCACTGATCTCTCTCCAGGAACCTAGGCTACAGTAGAAAGAATGACATGTACTTTGGGAAAGAGCCACTTTCCCCCTGTGTCTAACCCTTAAGTGTGACGTAACAGTCTTTGGAAAAGGAGTTGTGTTTACTTATTTTTTCCTCACCTTAATCTGCCCCTTAGCATATGGTGACTTTTTCTTCTCACAAATGATATGGCTAATTGCAGACAACAGGATTGCCACTCCTATGAGCTAGAAGGATTCTGCTCCCTGGTAAACAGCCTAGAGCTTTTGTTAGAGAGAAGGGAGATAGAGGAAAGGGAACTGATCTTTTTCGGTGTGTGTTCTATGCTGGACTCTGGAAGCAATGCCTTTCATAAGCCTGCTCATGACAAGCAAGAGCAACAGGGAAGCAAACTGGACCAAACCCTGAGCCAGTTAGTCCATTTCATTAAGCTTTTGTTTCCTTATCTATAAAATGGATATAATAAAGCTTTATTTAAAGCGACTTTTTATGATACAGGAGAGAGTGTGTGTCAGATGGTTAGCAGGTTCCTAGCACATAATGGGCATACAGTTACCCACCTCAGTTGATTTTGTATTTTTAAGGTGATAGTTTTGTTTTAATCCATTCAGAACACAACAGAATATCATATCATTGTTGCTTTTTAAAACTAGCATCCTCCAACAGACAGGCTACACAGTTGGGCAGTGTTTAAGTTTTTTTAATACTTTTAAGACAGGATTGTGCCTTCATTTTAGGACACCTAAAATGTTTGGCCCAGATAAAAGTTAGATAATCAGGATCTCTGATATATAATCAGGATTATATAACCCTGGACTCTGAACTCCTGTCGGACATGAAGTGTCACTCTCACTCTGAAACCAGCACCTGCCTTAACTTAGGAATTCTTTTAATTCATTTGTCGCTGATCAAAAATATATTGGCTGACAGCTGAATAACACCGAGTTTGGGGATGGATACAAGACCAAATGTGTCTTGGGAAAGCCCAACTGGGAAGCAACAGGGAAGAGTTTACCTGCTGGTCTCTGCCTGGCATTGTTCAAACTCTTGATACTTGGAAACTCTCCTGAGCTTCTGGTCTGCCTGTGCCTGGGGAGAGGCCAGCTCTGCCTCTTCTGCCTCAGCACCAGTGGTGCGGGGGGGGCGGGGGGCCAGGGCAGGGGCTGGAGGAATGTGGACGGAGCACTCAGCCTGTTAGAAACCCTGACTGCCAGCGGTGCAGGGCGCCCGGATTCCTGGCACAGATCCTCGCAGTAAGGCAAAGCGCCAGGTCACCCGCTGCTTCGCTCTCACGCTGGGTGTTTTACTTACAACCTTGGCCTTTCCTCATGGCTCGGGTGGTAAAGAATCTGCCTTTAGTACAAGAGACCTGGATTCAGTCCCTGGATTGGGAAGATCCTCTGGAGAAGGGAATGGCTACCCACTCCAGTATTCTAGCCTTGAGAATTTCATGGACAGAGGAGCCTGGCGCCATCTGTGGGGTCCCATAGTTGAACACGACTGAGTGACTAACACAACACTTTTGTGTACAATGGGTTGACTCCTTCTTATAAGTTAGCGCTCTTGATGATCTTCTTCTGCCTTTAACAAGTGCATTTTCCTGTTTTCTGGACCCCATGTCTTCAACTCAAGTCCCCGCAGTCTCGTAGACCCAAACCCTCTGACTTTCCACCCTGGGGGAAACTGAACTGCATTTTTGTCGTTTCATTCCTGGCCTGTCTATGTTCTTTTCATGGAGGATATTTTGACTTTTTTTAGGGCCCTTTCACAAGATGATCAAGATGACATCCACCTAAAACTAGAGGATATAATTCAGCTGGTAAGTTGAGCCATAGTCTTATCCTGCACAATTAATTATATGTGAGATTTAACCTCGCAAAGGCAGGCACTGTCCCCACAGCTGGTAACTGGGGTCCGGACTATATGTTCTATCCCTGAAACTGTGTGAAAGGGAACAGATGTGGCTCGGCGTTTAACATCATGATCCGTGATGTTAATTTTGCTGCCTGATATCTCTGAGCTCTCCACCATTTTCTTCAGAGCTGGAATCCGGGGTGGACTTTGTACTCCAGCAACTGCAGTGAGCTGACAGGCACCTGGCTTCTAGGTGTGTGTCATTCCCTGCCCTTATCTCTTGCAGACAGACTGTCCGAAGGCCGAGTGCTTCGAGACCTTGTCGGCCATGGAGCTGGCTGAGCAGATAACCCTCCTGGACCACGTCGTTTTCAGAAGCATTCCCTACGAGTGAGTGTGCACCCACGGCCGCAGCGCCCCCCACCCCCACCCCGCCACAACCCCATGTGTGTGCCCAGAGCTGTGGCTTTTCATCTTATGACGGTTTGGACCCACTTGAATGTCTTTGGGTTCCAGTTTATGTTGAAAATATCGATACAAAAATATTGGAGACTCTCAAGATGGCCACTCTTATGTTGCTGTATGCACTGCAGTTAAACAGAGAGTGTGAGTTTCTCTGACTACTCGCATTCGAATGTTATAGAAACTTTCATGCAGCTGTAACGGTGGTTCTCAGACTTCACTGCCTAAAATCATTCGGGAGACTTGTTAAAAAACGTACATTCCTTGGTGCCTCCCTCAGAGATTCTGATTCTGGTAGGTCTGAGGCCCAAGAAACTTCATTTTCAATGAGAATTCCAGGTAATTCTGTGTGGTCCAGGACTATACTTTGAGAAACACGATGTTGGGTCCATGCTGTAAATTCCACGGCAGTTCTTCAGCCACATCCATAAATCTTCAAGTACTGCTGACCATGGAAACTCCGCAGCAAGGTAGATTCCCAGGACAGTGCTTGGCACAGAGCACGTGTGGAGTGTGTATATGCCGAGTGGACGCTGTCACATAACAAGCATCATTGCCTCATGTATAGAGGATGGTGGCTCTTTCAGCCGCCCGCCTCCAGCAGGTCCACACACAAAGCCTCTATTTGGACAAATAACAACTGTTGGCCCAAATCCTCTGTGAAATCATAGCTAAGTGGAAGGCAAGGGAGGGGCTGAGCAAGAGGTCTAAGTGTGGTCCGTGTCGTATGTAGAGAAGAGGGCACCCGTGATGATGGAAGCTCTGGCGTAGCAGGATGGGGGGGTCAGAGCTACAGCTAGGTCAGAGCGGCATAAAGAGCAGGGCTAGGCATGCTCCTGCAGACTTTTCTGTTATGCGTTTGTCTTAATCCTCGCCTCCTCTTTCAGCACTTGTAGACCTATCCATGACAGGGTGAAGTAAGTCAGGAAGAGAAAGACAGATATCATATATTAATGCATATATGTGGAATCTAGAAAAATGGTACAGATGAACTTATTTGGAGGGTGGAGATAGAGACGCAGGTGCAGAGAACAGACGTGGACCCAGAGGGGAGGGGGATGAATTGGGAGATTGGGACTGACATGTTCTGCCATGTGTGTAACAGAGAACTAGGGGAACGTGCGCTATAGCACCGGGAGCTCAGTTCAGTGCTCTGTGATGACCTAGAGGGCTGGGTGGGTGGGGAGGGGGTCCTGGAGGGCGGGCTTGTATATATACATATAGCTGAATATACATATTCACTTACATTGTACAGCAGAAACTAACACAACATCGTGAAGCAACTATACCCCAATTAAAAAAAATTAAATATATCGCATCTGCCATTTAAAACAGGAATGTGGCCCCATGGCTGAACAGATGAACCCGTTAACTATTTGATGACTTGAGTTAGGAGCCTCTTCACCTTCCTCCTGACGACCCTCCTGTGCAATGAGGATTCAGGAGTGGGGGGCATGACCTCTATGGAGGAGGAGAAAGAGCAAAGCCTGGACCCTTGTGGTTGAGGGTGTTGTGGTCTCTTCCTGGGATGCGTCTCACCTCTCCTCCTTGTCCCCTCTGTGCCACTGTGAACATGTACCAGTTATTTCCCTCCATGGAGTTAGCACATCTTGTATACAACGGCCTTGCAGGACGGGAACAGTAGTACCATCCACATCACGGGACAAAGGTCCTTGTCCAGGAACTCAGTCAACATTTCTGGATTGAGAATTTGTCAGAGTAATTTCATTTTAAGTTATTTTTGGTAGTGCCTTGACAAAATAATTCCTGTATGCTCCAGCTTGATTGTCCCTTGCTTGCTGTGATCCGGTGACCTGCTCATGAGTGAAATGAAGGAGCAGGAATGTTATTTAGAAGACAGACTTTCCACCAGGCTGAGCTCCCCCTGCCATAACTGCCTTCCTCAAATGACCAGGCTGCAAAGTGCTAACTCTAGTGTTTGTTCTTTTAGCCCTTACCACGTGTACTGTTCTGGGCTCTGGGGAGAGCAAAGGAAAGTCCCTGCCTGTGGAATTGACATTCTCCTGGAGAATGTCAGAACAAAGTGGAGGAAAACATGCTGTTGCTGATTAATATTTTTGGTAGTGATGAATTTTTTTAAGCCTTCTGCTAAGCCTTAAGATTTTTTAAGCTGATCCAGGGGAAATGGTCTTGGTTTCTGAGTTAGTACTTAACCTCTTTATTCCTCTTGTCATTGTTTTCCAATTTCGGGGAAGCCTTTATTATGATCCTAATAGGGACCCAGTTCCAAACATTTATCCCCTGGAGAAGGAAATGGCAACCCACTCCAGTATTCTTGCCTGGAGAATCCCATGGACAGAGGAGCCTGGCGGGCTATAGTCCATGAAGTCGCAAAGAGTTGAATACGACTGAGTGACTATCTCTCACTCACTCCAAACATTTAAAAGAGAAAGCTGAAAACCGAAAAATCTCTCTTTTTGGCATCCAGTGGTGAAACAGTAGAATTGGGCTAAAATTCATTTGAGATGAAGCAGCAGCAGTTGAGCAGTGTCAAGTTTAACTTATATAATATTCATAATAGTTATTCAGGACCATAGATATCCTTAAAAAACTTAATTGATTTTGTGTTTTGCTTTGAACTTTCAGAGAATTTCTTGGGCAGGGGTGGATGAAGCTGGATAAAAATGAAAGAACACCTTACATTATGAAAACCAGCCAACACTTCAATGATGTGAGTAACCATAACAATGAAACCTTGGGCGGGAGTGTTATAGGAAGATGAGTAACAGGGTCTTCAGACTCCTTCTCTAAATTAAAGGAAGTCTGCCACTCACTTCTACAACAAAACTGATGGAATGTTAAAAAATAAGCTTAAATCTCTTCTATGAGTTCACAGTGATGTGATAACTTCCAGTTACATTTCAGTCCTAAGAGGTTCACTTTGATGGTACACACATCCCATGAATGCTTAGTGATGCATAGGTGGTGGTGTTCAGTTGCTGAGTTGTGTCCAACTCTTTGTGACCTCATGAACTATACCCCTCCAAGCTCCTCTGTCCTCCACTATCTCCCAGAATTTGCTCAAATTCATGTCCACTGAGTCAGCGATGCCATCCAGCCATCACCTCCTCTCTCACCCGCTTCTCTTCCTGCCCTCAATCATTCCCAGCATCAGGGTCCTTTCCGATGAATCAGCTCTTTACATCAAGTGGCCAAAGTACTGGAGCTTCAGCTTCAGCATCAGTCTTTCCAATGAATATTTAGGGTTGATTTCCTTTAGGATTGACTGGTTTCATCTCTTTGCAGCCCAAGGGACTCTCAAGCATAGGTTGTTCCTATTATTTTTATGATGGTCATCATTACTTCATGGTCGTAGATCAACTAATTCTGACTGCACTTTGTCACTGAAAGGTAACTGGAAGTTATCACATCACTGTGAACTCATAGAAGAGATTTAAGCTTATTTTTTAACATTCCATCAATTTTGTTGTAGAAGTGAGTGGCCCCTGGTGGTGCTGGTGATAGTAAGGCTGTTTTGGTACAGCTCTTCTTCATTATTACTGAACATTCAGTCCCAGTACATTCCAGGGTGGGAAGGGACCTCTTTGAGCATAATTACAGTGCTTCTGAGGCTGTGTGCAGTGATAACCAGCTGTCGGTTCGTCTCCTCTACTCTTCCGCAGCCGTAAGATGGAGTTGCTTTTATATCTTCCAACTACCTGTTGGTGCTATTCTAATGGTCTTAGTCCTGTGGAAGAACCACAGATGTTGGAGTATCTTCAGGCCTATGCAGGCAAAGGGAAGGCTACCGTTTCAATTCTACTACACTATAGTAAAAGGGATAATGGTAATTAAAAAAAAAAAAAGACTGCCAGGGACCCTGTAGGTAAATTAGTAAATGATTCAGAATCAAAATGCGAAACAGTGCAAATTCTCAGTACAGTTTTTCTGTTTTCTGAGGGTACATGCGTATTAGATGTTATCACGTAATAAGCATCAATGCAGCTGCTTCCTAAAGGATAGGACACATGACCCGTTTGGATCACTCTCGGAGAAACAGAGGCCCTGCTGTGGACCATAAGCCTTTTTTGTTGTTGTTGTCTGTGTTGTACATATACTTGGGATGTAATGCCTCTCAAATCAGAGGTTCAGACTGTGGGTCCCAGATTGTGGGTCCCAGGCTCCAGACCCACAAGTCTCTACTTGAAGCCTCTTGATTGGCTGCTGTATCCAGATCACAGGTGGAACTCATCACCAGCCCTTCCCAGACCTGCCAAGCCTGCCTTTTCATCTTATTCTCTGTTCTTGGTCATGGGTAATGGCCCTGCCAGCCGCTCACTCACTCAGCCTTCGGTTCTTCCTCACCCTGCTCACCCCTCAGGATACCAGTGAGCCCTAAGTCGACCCATGTCTCAGACCCTTCTTTCCCCTCCTTTCCCATGGCCATAACCTTGATTTGGCCTTTCATTCTCTTCTCCATGAGCTCCTAACTCACCAGTCCCCACCCCCACGCCATCTCGCTGCCACCCAACCCTTTCTTCACACAGTGTCACAGAAATAACTTCTCTCTAAAGCCCATCAAATTATAATCCTGTCTGTGATGACATTTTGTCCATGGCCTTTCCTCTTGTCTTCTTGATACGGCTGCAGCCTCTCAGCCTGGCCTGCAGGAGCCCGCCCACCTGTCCTTGTCTCTCACGGTCCCCCAAGTTCCTCACACAGCTGTCCAGCCAGTCCCCCACGCTGCCACACCTTCCCTCCCTGTCCCTTCGCAGATGCTTGGATGGGAGGCCGCGGCTCCTCCCACTCCTTCAGGGTTCAGGGCAGGCGTGACCTGTTTCCAGAAGCCAGCATCTGCCCTGCGCTGCCTCCAATTCTCAAGCTCCCCCCACCCCCACCCTTAGCTTTGCATCTCACTGTGTGATATTTACTTGATTCTGTCTGACTTCCGCTTACCTTCCCACCTTTCAGGCCTAACCAGGCTCACCACCCTAAGGTCAGGGAGACTGATTTATTTGTTTTTCCTGTTCCCACAACGTAAAAGAATAATTTATCTAATGAATATGCACCTGTGGAGGCCCTGTGACCTAAGATGCTCGTGTGTGTGCTCAGTCATGTCTCTGACTCTGCAACCCCAAGGACTGTAGCCCACCAGGCTCCTCTGTCCATGGGATCTCTCAGGCAAGAGTACTGGAGTGGGGTGCCATTCCCCTCTCCAGGGGATTCTCCCAACCCAGGATTGAACCTGCATCTTCTGCTTTGGCAGGTGGATTTTTTTTTTTTTTTTAATTTCACTGAGCCACCTGGGAAGCCCATGACCTAAAATACCTATGGAATTATCAAAGAATGGGTGTACTCATCAGATTTAGTGTATGGATAGGAAATTATGGATCTTATATTCCCTTTGTTAGTTATCAATCTTATTCTATCCTTTTCCTTTCCATTTTCTAAGTCTTAAGCTTCTTAAGCTGCCTCTTTTTTCTCTTGGCTTTAACTTATAGGTGATTCCCTAATTGCTCAGTTGGTAAAGAATCTGCCTGCAATGCAGGAGACCCTGGTTTGATTCCTGGGTTGGGAAGATCCACTGAAGAAGGGATAGGCTTTCTTGGGCTTCCCTTGTGGCTCAGCTGGTAAAGAATCTACCTGCAATGCGGGAGACCTGGGTTCGATCCCTGGGGTGGGAAAATCCTCTGGAGAAGGGAAAGGCTACCCACTCCAGTATTCTGGGCTGGAGAATTCCATGGACTTGCGTCCATGGGGTCACAAAGAGTCAGACACAACTGAGCAACTTGCACTTAACTAATAGAGTTATAGCACTTAGCTTTGAAACTGTAGGTCCCTTTCACTGCTGGTGGGAAAAAAAATCAGCAAGAAGGTGAAAATGTTCTCTTCCCCTGCACAAAGCGTTTCTGGTTTGAGAGTTGGTAGCTTAGAATTTGATTTGATTGGAGGGAAATGTGTTTTCTTTCTCTGTGATGGCTGAGGCTTTCTAGGGTGACTATCCCCACATTGTTGGGACCCAGGGAACATGGGGAGAGGCCCCAAGAAGTGAAACCTCTGATCTGCAAAGGCTGCCATTCCTCAGGGGAATAGCTCATCCTGTGCCTTTCTTTCAAGAATTTTTGGAAATGACTTCTTCATCAAAATTACTGATTAACAAAATCACCTCTTCCCCCATCAAGATGCTCCCAAACAACTCCTTTCTTCACTCTCAGAATGAGCATGATTATTGTTAATAATGTTATTATTACAGACTTTAGTCTTTTCAGATCTGGTTGATATCTACAACGGACCATGTCCCAAAGGAGAAATTGCAAATATGTACTTGTCAGTTCACTCAGGGCAAATTCTGTTGTACCTCCTCCTGAGGAAAATATACATTAATAAGCACTCATACATTAATACATTTCATTGAATAAGACTCCATTAAGCCACTCAGAAATAAAGACGGACCATGATCTCGCATCCCTTGACACTCACTTTCCCAACGTTTCTGTAGGTGATTCAGGTATTGTGCCTGCATGAACAGCTTTGGCTCTTAGCTGGCCTCTCTTGGCTTTTCCGTTGTCTCAGATGAGTAACCTGGTGGCCTCCCAGATCATGAATTACGCGGATGTCACCTCCCGAGCCAACACAATCGAGAAGTGGGTGGCGGTGGCGGACATCTGCCGGTGCCTGCACAACTACAACGGCGTGCTGGAAATCACCTCAGCCTTAAACAGAAGTGCCATCTACCGGCTGAAGAAGACCTGGGCCAAGGTGTCCAAGCAGGTGAGCGCCAGCAGGCGACACCTCCCGCTGCCGAGAGGAGGAGAGTCTGGGAGACCTGAGCCAAGATAAATATTACTGATTAGGAAATAATTAGCTGACATGAGCAGCTCCGTTGGCAAAGAAAGGTGCCAACATGGGTGATTACTGTGTTCTTACCACTTAATTGATACCTCTCATGTGTGTTTCCAAATGGTTAATTTAGGGGGAAAAACACAAACCAAAATACTCATTCTAACATATCTGGGGACATCTTCAGACACTGTGGTTGACAATTAGGAGCTGTTCACTGAATTATTTAGGGAGGGCACATTGACTCCGGGTGAGCACAGTGATGTCTCTGCCTCCATTCTTTGTCCCTCAAAGTAACGGAACAAGTACCTTAGGGCCAAAGACCGGGGACCGAGGGCCTCTGTGTTCACCTTTTTATCTGTCATTCTTGTAGTCAAGTTGTTGCATAATGACATGGATGTGAAGGGATATAACTTTCTTAATTTTCTTTTAATTGGACTCAGCTTGTTCATGCTTTTTGCTTTCATTCAGATAACTTAAAGATTCGAGTGACATCACCATTTTCCTCCTGGTCTTCGCCATGGTGTCCGTGGATGTTGGGTGTTGGGGAGGGCTCCTCTGGGCTCATGGGAGGCTGTGTGCCCCCACTGGTTTCCTGTTGGGTACAAGCCATGGTGAATTGCCTGTGCCTGGTGTTCAGATGGCAAGCCTACCCCGTCAGGAACATGGCCTGGTTACTGTACCCAGGGAGCTTGGCTGATCTCACCTCTGCTCTCACTGGCACTGCTGATTCTCTGAGATGGGGTGTGTATCACCTCTACTACAGGCTGCCCTTCCCCTTGCTGATCCCTGAAGGGCAGGCTAACTCTTCTTTACTATTAATAAATAACTCGTTTGACCCTCTCAAAGGGTGTTGGGGGAATTTTCTAGGCCCCTGTGTGTTCTGTGGGTACCAGAGGCTAGGAGTGTTTTGCCAGGGCCTCTCTGCATATCCTTCTTCCACAGACCACTATACCCGCCTCATTGTGGTCGCCTAGAATTGGTGAGGGGCGTCTGCAGGGTGCCCACCTCCAGGGTTTCAGGCAGGAAGAAGAGCATATATTCTGTGACATTTCCTCAAAACTATCTGGTTTCTGTTGCTCCTGAGAGTTCAAGCCCCTCTTAGAGACACTTACTTCTTACTCTATTCTATCTTCTTTTCTCTCTCCAAGCCTTTTAAATTCCTCCCTGTGTAGCAAGAAACCAAGCCTAAGCTAAATCTTTTATTCTCTTCCCCACCATTCCTTAGTAAAAGTGGAGTGCTTTGAGAATCCCAAATTGGGCCCCTAGAACTAGCGACGCTTCTATGAAAAAAGCCTTGCAAATAATATCCACGGCTTTTATAAAAACTTAAAAAAACACAACTTTTAATGTTGAGATCTTTGTAGGTTCATATGCAATTGTAAGAAATAGTAGAAATCCCCTCCACCCTCCACCCAGTGTCCCCCAGTGGTTACATCTTGTGTAACTACAGACAGTATCACAAGCGCAAAATTAACCATTGGTACCATCCACCAGCCTTATTCAGACTTCATCTGTTCCACCTGTACTCGCGTGTGTGTGTACATGTGTGTTTTTAGTTTTATGTACCTTTATTACAGGGGTAGATTCACTACAGTCAAGAGATTGAACAGTTCTATCACCAGGATACCTCCTGCCACCCTTTTATAGCCACAGCCACCTTCCTCCCTCTCGCTCCCTAACTCCTGGCAACCACAGATCTGTTTTCCATCTCTATAATTTTGTCATTTCAAAAATGTTATATAAATGAATCATATAGTATATGACGTTTTGAGATTGCCTTTTTTTTCAGCGTAACTCCTTTGCGATCTGTTCAAGTTGTTACACATATCAGTACTTAGTTCCTTATTTGGTTTAACCTTTTACCCCTTGAAGAACATCTGGGTTGTTTTTAGTTTTAGCTATTACAAATGAAGCTGCTGTGAATATTCATGTATAGGTTTTGTGTGACTATAATGTTTCATTTCTCTAGGATAAATGCCATAGGGTGCAGTCGCTAGATCATACGGTAATTGTGCATTAAGTTTCTCAAGAAACTGCCAGACTCTTTTCTAGAGAGGTTGTACCATTTTACATTCCTCTCAAGAACATATGAATGAACCAGTTTCTCTACATTCTTGTCAGCACTTGGTGGTGTCACTATTTTTAATGTTAGCCATTTTGATATTTCATCATTGTTTTAATTTGCATTTCCTAACAGCTAATAATGGTAAACATCTTTTCACGTGCTTGTTTGCATCTTCAGCAAAATGTCCGTTCATGTCTTCAGATCAGTTTTTAATTAGGTTCTTTTCATCAGTCCTTCCATTAAATCAGTCAGTTTGAGGAGGATTGACATTTTTACTATATTGACTCTTCCATTCCATAAACACAGTATTTCTTACTACTCTTTAGATTTTCTTTGAATTCTTAAGTCAACATTTTAAAATCTGCAACATATAAGTCCCGTATATGTTTCATTAGATTTATGCCTAAATATTTCATTTTCATTGGAGATATTTTAAATGTAATTATGGTTTTAACTTGGGTTTCCATTGGAGAAGACTCTTGAAAGTCCTTTGGACTGCAAGGAGATCCAACCAGTCCATTCTGAAGGAGCTCAACCCTGGGATTTCTTTGGAAGGAATGATACTAAGGCTGAAACTCCAGTACTTTGGCCACCTCATGCGAAGAGTTGACTCGTTGGAAAAGACTTTGATGCTGGGAGGGATTGGGGGCAGGAGGAAAAGGGGACGACGGAGGATGAGATGGCTGGATGGCATCACTGACTCGATGGATGTGAGTCTGAGTGAACTCCGGGAGTTGGTGATAGACAGGGAGGCCTGGCGTGCTGTGATTCATGGGGTCACAAAGAGTTGGACACTACTGAGTGACTGAACTGAACTGAACTGAAGGCAGCAGTTGCCTCAGCCATTGGGCACTGGATGCAAAGAGCCTATTCCCTTGTCATACATGCCACACTTCATCAGGGTCAGCCGGTCACTCCTCGGCCTGTTCTTTTCTGCATTCTGTTTCTTTTTCCCTCTGAAGTTGGCACCTTGTTAAATCTTCTTTAGGCCTTCACTATGGTTAACTTAAGCAATCTTCATGTCTTTGGCAGGATGCAAGGTTAGGAATAACTGAACTGACTATGGAATAGAGATGATAAGGCTAGTGTTGAAATTATTTTTAAAAATTAGAATATTACTGCAGCCTACCAGGCTCCTTTATCCATGGGATTTTCCAGGAAGTGTACTGGAGTGGGGTGCCATTGCCTTCTCCGATATTACCTGTAGAGACATTAAATAGAATTTACCATTTCAGTCACATATATGGATCACTCAAAGCAGCTTTCTTGTGAATAATGGGCTATCCTCGAGGACCCAGTGCTTCAGACCTGCCATAGGCAGGGCCTGATTGCAGAAATGCCCTGCTTCGGACGCTTTTGTTAATATCACCAGCTGTGTAGCTGTCTTTTCTGCAAAACTGAGTCTAGTCTGGGAGACATCCAAAAGGCCCGGTAGAATGTGTTCTTTGAGGGCCACCAAATTTGGTCTGTGGCTGTAGAACAGTCATTTCTGCAGCTTCTTTGAGGGAAGGTCAGCCAGGGACCAGGCAGGAGGCCTGCCCAACCCCCGCCACCCTCCACCCCGTTCAAGCCATGCTGGCTGTCTTTTCCCAGAGCCCTCGGGAACCAGGATGGGAAAGTAGCCCTTGCAGTCACACTGGAAGCTCTCATGGTGCCTTGAAACTCCTCTCTAGACTGAGACAAAGTTGTCTGAGGAGCCTCACCCTCAGCTTCATTCCAAATGCTTCTCCCAGCCAAGCTGCCTGGATGTGGGTAATACCGGGAGTGAGTCTTTATCTCCAAGGGTTACCCTACCATTCTCCATTTCTCTAGAAGAAACTCTAGACCAAGGTCATCAGCAACTTTATTTCTTGGTAAATATTAATTATTCTTTTCTAATAAATTGATGAAGATGAACACAAAGGATTTGGACTAGAGGGTATTGACCAGTCTGCAGTCAAGCAGTATAATATGTGCTTGGATGACGTGGAAATTAACAGTCAGAAAGATTCATCATGAAAATCCCCTGACACAGGACCTCTCTTTAAGACCCCTATTTGGTATGTTCTTTTCAGGTCTTTAAGTTCCTATGTTTCCTGTGCATTACAATTTTTCTTTTCTATACATTTTCTCTCTTTTAAATGTATATAAAAAATGAGTTAGTATTGTCACATGTTCTTTTTTAACAAATGAAATTTAAGTACATCTCCTTACTTTGAAAATCATATCACGTCATCGTACCTGCCACTGTAGAAGAGAATTGAGCAACTTTCAGTAACTCACCACCTTATCAAACCATAGGGGTATTTTCATGACATACTAAGTTATTTGTTTCCTTCTAGACAAAAGCTCTAATGGACAAGCTTCAGAAGACTGTTTCGTCTGAAGGAAGATTTAAAAACCTCAGAGAAACCCTTAAAAAGTATGTCTATTTTGTTAAATTATTCATAATTCAGAAGTATATTTATATAATTTTTATAGTATACAAATAATGGCCTACCTCATACTTTGCTTTGAAAAGAAAATCAAATGGGACACAGCTTCCATCATCAGGTGTTTTTCTGATTTTCCTTTTCATTTGGAATACCACGCATATAGTAAGTGTCTTATGGATATATTCATGGTGTGCAGAGCATTCCAAATAAGAAGAAAATGTCACCACAGTAAATCCTACTATATTTTACTATAAAAAGTTTGTTTATTTGGTATTTCCTAATCTAAATACAGTGATTTCCTGTGATTCTTTATTTGAATATTCCAGTCCCTGTTGCTTTAGTTTTTTATTTTTGGCTCTTTTTGCTGGATCATTTTCTTATTCTTCAGACACACAGAGAGCGGGAGGGAGAACAGAGTATATTCTCCTGCAATTTGTTTTCTTATGACCTGCCACATGGACTTCACTTACTCTGGAAAATTTTGTCCTGTGATGCCATGACTGAAATAAAGACTTAAAGTAACAACGATAGTATAAGAACTATTTACTGAAGATTGAATAAATGATAGCCTCTATCCTAAGTGCTTGATGTGTTTTATTTAAGCCTAATGGAAAACTAGAGATAAAAGTTTCATTGTCTCCATTTTACAGACAGGAAATTGCAGTTCAGAGAGTTTGCCCAGCACCACTTAGGAAGTAGGCAAGTGGGGACTCAAACTCAGTTCCCCCTGGATTAAAAGGCCGTATTCTCAACCTCTAGACTCTGAGAATGTACCTTCCAAACAAAGAAGGCCTCACTTTAGTGTGCAGGTGTGATATTAAGTCTCTACCTTTTAAAACATTTAAATACTAACTAAAACAGAAAACAAGTTTTACAAGCTCTAATCACATTGATTTTTCCACCCACTTCTTCAGGGTTGAACTTTTGCACTTTAATGAGGTGCATCTCTAACCGTGTGGCCATTTGACAAGCATTGCAGACAAATGCCACAAGCAAGCCCTATTAGCAAATGTTTTGTATTTGTCTCTAAGACATCCTGTTGTTTGAGCTGTAACTTTGTATCATGCTCTATTGTAAGACATAATTAAACCTCTGCATATCATGAGCATGTTTCTGAACGTGGAATTAACAGAGTTTTATTTTTCAGGAGGGGAGCGCAGAGCTACTTCCTGTTGAAATGGGGGAGGTGGGTGGACACCTGTGTGAATGAGCTTCCGAACTGTGCCTCTTGGTCTTTCAGCTGTAACCCCCCTGCTGTTCCTTATCTGGGGATGTACCTGACAGACCTGGCATTTATTGAAGAAGGAACACCAAACTTTACTGAGGAAGGCCTCGTCAATTTCTCCAAGATGAGAATGGTGGGTTCGAGTTTCATGTAAGCAGCCTGTCTTGGTGACCTCAGTGGCTTATAGAGAAGGGGTGATGTCATGGAAGAGTGACCACTGGCTTTTTCATCTTGACCTTTTTAGCCGACACTGGGTCTGATACCTGATGTTGGCTGATTCAGGAGATTTTTGCAGTCCTCTTTCAGCTGGCAGTCTAGACAAAGAGGGTGGGGAATAAAGCGCCAGGGATGACTTTCTGAGACTGAACAGTGACAGACAGATGCTGAAGGCTTCTTATTGGACAGCTGGGTTCTGAGCACGTAGAAGTGAGGAGCCCATGGACACTAGCGCCCCATGCTTGCCACCTGAGGATGCCCCGTGCCAGCTGTTTCCCTGATTGGGAATTCAGTATCTTCTTGCTGTTAGGGTTTCCTGTGGCTCATTGAAGGCAAAAAAGCCCTAAGGCTAGGTCATGATGGAGCTGGGGTCCAGATACCTCATTGGATGGAGTAAGGGACTAACTGCTCTGGGACAGGCTCCCAGAACACTGCTGCAACCCAGGGCAATGCTCATGCTTTGCTTCTGTTGTTCCTCCATCAGATATCACACATCATCAGAGAGATACGCCAGTTCCAGCAGACTTCCTATCGAATCGATCATCAGCCAAAGGTAATCTTGTATGGTTGTCAGGGAACGTAAAGAAGAAAAAAGTAGAAGTTAGTTAATTGGAAACAGCAGTAGAGTAGACCAGTAATACCAAAAGCTAACTCAAAGAAAAGACCAAAAATACAGACAAACTTTTGGTAACTCTGATTAAGAAAAACAAGAAGGAGAGCAAAAAGAATATCAATTCATGATCAAATTCTATTTTATATCCAGTATTTCTTGTGAAGCTGTCCACACCACCACTACCACCCCTGGTCCAAGCTACCAATATCTGGTACGTGGTATACTGAATGCAAATCCATTCTACAAATTTATAGCCAAATAGGACTCTCTGAAACACACAGTGGGAGTTATTTGCCCCTTGCATAAAATATTTTATTGGCTTATCTTTGCTATTAGGCTAAGGAAAGAAAAAAATTGTGATATATCCTAGAAATCTTGCATTATGTGGTCCCTACTCATCTTTCAAGATTCATCTCATGTCTTTATCCCCTTCTTCTCTCCATCCCAACAATAACTGATGTTTATTACCTTTTTCTTTCTTCCTTTTCTTCCTTTCCTTTTTTTCATTTTGTAATAGATTTTATTTTTTAGAATCATTTTAGCTTTACAGAAAAATTGAAATGGTAAGAGAGAAGATTTCCATTTAACACACAGTTCATCATCCCTCTTATTTCATGGAACTTGACATACTTATTATGAAACTCATAAGAAAGTTTTGATAGGCAAAAAAAAAATGATATGAATTTTTTGAAAAATAAGGAGTAAGGGGGAGTCATCCCTACTAGATACAGACACTAACGCTGCAGTGGATAGGAAGACTATCTTGGCAGAGGAACACAAACTCAGGGGGTAGGGTAAAGTCCAGATGCAGATTTTGTCTCTATGAAAATTTAATATGGGGTAAAGGAGACATTTAAAGAAAGTGACAGAAAAAAACTGATCATTGTGTCAATGAAATAGGGATTTTGGTTCTCCATCTTATACTATTCAAAAAATAAATTCCAGATGAATTCACTACCTTATTATAAAAAGAAACATTACATTATTTTAATGAAATAATATAGGACAAAATATTCATGATCTTTGGATTTGAAAGACTTTCTTAAACACAGAATGCGAAAGCTATAGAAGATGAGATTGATAAAGTTTGCTGAATCAAAATCTAAAACTTCTATTTGACAAAGGGCAGTTGTCTAAAAAGTCAGAATACAAGCAGTAGACTGGGAGACAATGTTTGTAACATAAAAAACAAAGATACAGAATAAAATTATTCCTATAAATTAAAAAAAGTATTTCTATAAATCTATAAGAAAAATCATAAGCAACACAATATTGACAAAGCTATAAACAGGTGATTCACAGAAGAAGAAACAAAAATGTCCAGTACATATTTGGAGAATGCTCAACTTCATTAATAAGAAAAATACAAATTACAAAGCATCATTATCAGCTATCAGATAGACAAATTTTAAAAATATTGTTAACAGCAAGCATTAGTTAGGATATGGGATAACAGATACTCTCATGTACTATAGGCACAACAGTTGTAAAAATTAATATACCAAGTAACCAGAATGCTTATCCATTGCTGGTGAGAGTAACATGGTACAACCTCTTTGGAAAAGTGCATCCTTTGGAGGTTTCTGAAAATGTTAAATATGCATATTTAACTTAAATACCTTATGACCCAGGTATTTATCCAAGGGGGAAGTGAAAACATGCTCACAAGAAGTCTCACATAAAATGTTTATAGCATTTCTTAATAATAGCCAAAAATTGGAAACAGTCCAGGTGTCCATAAATAGATGAATGGATAAACAAATTGTGGTGTATCTATACAGTGGACCCACTACTCAGTAGTAGAAGATGGCAACCAGTGAGACACACCACAACACAGATGAATCTCAGCCATTACGCAGAGTAAAAGAAACCAGACTCAAGAGTACCTACTGTGTGATTCCACTTACATGAAGCTCTGGAGCAGACAGAACTAACACATGGCGATAGAAATCAGAGCAGCGATTGCTTCTGGCAGTAGCTTGATGGGGAAGCTGCATGAGGGAACTTTCTGGGTGATGAAATTATTCTCTAGCATGCTACATATGTAGCTTGATTATTATTGTTTATTCACTAAGTCGTGTCCAACTCTTTGCAACCTCGTGGACTATAGCCCTCCAGGTTCCTCCATCCGTGGGATTTCCCAAGGAAAAATACTGGAGTGGGTTGCTATTTCCTTCTCCAGATATATAAGTTACATGGGTATTTACTTTTGTCAAAACTAATCAAAGTATTTAATTTTACTTATATCTGCTATATGTCAGTAAAAATAAAGAGATATTTTTACGGAGCTAACCCCTGTTCTAACCTGTTCGTTTCCGTGTCCTTTCATTTCATTTCTGGTGTGGAACCATTCACGTGTGAGGACTAGGGAGTATGCTAACAAGGACTTCAGTGTAACTTTGTGTTGTAGTGAAATGTTGATGGCAACCCATCAGTGTGAGATCATTAAATAAACTCTGATATGTCACACTCGTAATACAGCATAGCAGTGAGAGCTTTTTGCATGACATGAGCCCTCCACAACCTCTAGCCTGATGAAAGCAGAATAAAATATACCCTGTGATACCATGTATTAGAGGAAAAATGGTTTCTGTAAGTACCTGGTAATGTCTGGAAAGATACTGAAAAATATCTGGGAGAATACAAGCCAACTGATAACAGTGGTGCTTCTTGAGGGCAGTGCCTAGGGTAGGGAGTTAAAGAGGGGAACAGAGATTTTTTATATATATACAGTCAGAATATATTCCTAATGTTTTTTTGTTACATAAAGTATTTCAGTGCTTGGGAGCAAATGTTGAACTGTGTCAGGCTCCATTCAGAAAATGTACATCTGGTGTTGTGAAGGAATTCAAAGCGGGGATATCCCTTTCTTCTCCAGGTCACTCAGTACTTGCTTGACAAGGCCCTCATCATAGACGAAGATACGCTGTATGAGCTGTCACTAAAAATTGAACCTCGGCTCCCTGCTTGACGATCCGACCTTGCCCCGCGTCCGTGGAATGTTCATGGAAAGCAGAGCGGACAGAACTGTGCATGCCATGCCTCCCGCAGTGCTGAGAGGGCAGGGGGATGGAGGCAAAGCCCGTCTCCTCTGTTCCCCAAAGATGACGGAGCCAAACCAGAATTCTGTCTCCAGCCAGGGAAGCCCAGCTGGTTGGGATCAAGGACAGATGCTTCAGACTTGGGTGGGAAGCTGAAGAGAGTGGTGTTTGGTAAAGCTGAGGGCACATTTGCATGAGGGAGTACAAACTGGGAGGTGCTGGTAGCCGTTTGAATGGAGCAGGTAACAAGGGGAATTTCAGATTCGGCCCGTGTTCTGTTAAGAGCTCAGGGACAAAGGTCCGTGGAAAAGGCTTATGATGTTCCACTGGCACTTAACTGGCCTGGGCCACCTCCCAGTTTTCTCCTAGGATTTAACGGCTTCTCTTACATTTCCTTTGTTACAGGCTTCCAGGAGAGCCGAGGCTGTCTCTGTAGGGATGGGCCGACACATAAGCAATCTCAGTCCTCAGCATGTGCATGGTCCTCAGTGCATCGTAAATATTTATATTGGAGGAATGGCATGTTCTGAAACTGCTCTTTCAGTCTTTAGGCAACAGGACAGGAAAGACGTGTCGAAAGTCAAATGGATTTGTATGTAACATTTCCAGAATTTCAAACTCAATTGCTGTGCCCCCAAAGGGTCCAGCCACGTGGGGGACTTCTTCCTGAGGCTGTGCAGTTCAGGAAGTCGATGCCATTGGAGAGGCAGGTGCAGGCTTTGTGAAAAGATGCCCATGCGCCTCACGAACAGAACTGTGGAATACAACAGAAGGCCACTGAGGGGAAGAGTGTGTTTCAGTGCTAAGTGAAAAGAGATACTTAAAAACCATCTCTGCGCCTTGCTGTGCTTGTGTTCATTCCCCCCACCCCCTTGGTTATGTGGGAATCTGTTCTGATTTACACAGACCGTGGTTAGGCTCACTATGAACATCACTTGTATTTTTTTTAAGTTGTCTAGCGCAGTGGGCCCCAGCCTTTTCGGCACCAGGGACCGGTTTCATGGAAGACAATTCTTCCACAGTCTGGGGCGGCCGGAGGGGAGCTGGTTTCGGAATGATTACGTGCGTCACATTTATTGTGCACTCTATTTCCCTTGTTATTACATCAGCCCCTCCAAAGATCAGCAGGCATTAGACCTTGGAGTCTGGGGACCCCTCATTTAGTGGGAGTTTCTTTTCAAAACCCACCCTTCCATATGCTATTAGGAGACAGTTCTTCCCCAGTCATCTTTGTTTGTAAATTTTGAGACATTTCTGAGTGAAAATATTGTTAAGTATATGGGAAGTGGGCCCAAACACTCATGAGCTCTTGTGTCAGAAAACCTAATGCAGGGGTTCGTCCTCCTACCCTAGGCTGGGAAAGCGACTGTGATTTCCCCAGGATTGTTAGTTGTTAAAGAAATAGGGCTAGCTCATGTTCTCATGTTTACCTCCCTCTTCTCTTCTCAGGGAGACCTCTGCTTTCAAAGAAGAGAAAAGATATAGTTATTGTTACCTGAGCCTATTGCATCTGGCATTATTTCTTAGAGGCATGAAGCATATTAATGCTGACATTGGAAAAAATTGATCTGTTTGGCTGCTTTCTCTCTTTGCACTTTAATTATGTTGTTAGAGCTGACAGCTGACTAATAAACTCAACTTGCTGGCTCATAAGACCCAGTGGAATTGATAATGTCCCACAGAGGTGAGAATGTACATTTTTCCTGCATGGTAAGGGCCATTTCTGTACATAACTATATAGTGAAATATCAAGTAAGTAAAAGAAAATATTTATAATATTTGAAGATCATTCCAAAAATATTTTCAATAGCTCATATTAGCTAACAGGATAGCACTAACTCAAGGAGGGTGACTCATGGATGCTTAATTTTTCTTTCTTTTCTTTTTTTTAAAGTTGCTCGTTTTTTCTCTTTAGTTTCAAATAAAAAGTTGATGCATCTTGGTGCATGATAAGAAGCATGAGTTCTTTGGATCCTAACAATGCAAAACTTATCATTTATTCCTCAGTGTTCAGAAACAAAGTTTGAACTAATGTATGTCAGTTGCACCAAGCACCTCAAAGTCTTGCAAAAGAATAAGAAAGTAAAGGTTAACTTTCTTGGTGCAAAGACACAGTTTTGAAAGTGAACTAAAACCAGGACAGATCAGTGAAAAGACCACACAGACAGCAGTTTCAGGCAGAACAATATATGAAAATGTTGATATATCAGACTCTGGCCCTAGAGTCTCCAGAGTCTTCCAGAAGGGAGGGTGTGGTTCTGTGGGCACTGTCCCTGGAAGTTTGGACCCTTAATTCTCTGACCCAGTGGTTCCAGAGGCACTGCAGCCATTCTTATTAGAGAAAAATAGAAACTAGAGGAATTTCCAAATGCTCTTTCCCTTTTGGCATACAGGTTTTCCTCAGCTAGCGACAAAGCCTGCAGGCCTATTTCCTGCAGAATGTTGGAAGAGCGCCCCCTGGCGGTAAACTGTGGGCACTGTCCGTCGTCTCCGCTGACCTTTAATATTTTTTTTTGCTAGTTACACACCTCTCCTGCTTCCTAGAGTCTGAAGCCTTTCCACCTCTAAGGGAGTTGCTTTTGATGACCTGCACCATTTCTGGGCCAGCTGGGAGAGGAAAGCGCATTTTTAAAAAGCTCAATTTGGTCACATTTAAAAGCCCCAAGAGCAATTTGTGGTTTCCTTTTGATTCTTTAAAGCGCCCATCCTCTTCTGCCTTGCAAGCTCTGTGTGACGGTTGGAATGAGCGCTCCTGGCTGGGTCTGCTTGTATTCTATTACACGAGACCCATTTCTATGAGTAGATGGGAGGTCAGCCTCTAACAGCCAAATAGGGTACACTTGTATTCTTGCAAAATTAACCTAGAAAATCAGAAGTAAAATCCAATTTCATGCTTTCAGATGAATACTCACATTTTTTACAGTCAATGAAATTATCTTGGGGATTTTAGAGGATGCCTTTGGTGATTAACTCAGACATCCAGTTTTGCTACAAGGACAAGTCTCTTATTTAAGGGACTTAATAAGAGACTGATTCAGGCGTGAAGTAGAATGTTGTCAATTTTCCTTAGTGTTTCTTTGAAGGAATTTAAAGAGGGAAATTCAAACCTACTGTTGCAGTATTTTCAACTGACTCTCATACCAAGTCCTTTTACTGTTTGTTAAGTTTCAGTACAGATGTTGAGTAACTTGGCAGAGAAAAATCCATGACGTTCCAGTTTGGATTATGTGATAATGGACCCACACCTCTTTTTTTCTCACAGTGTTGTAACAGACAGGACCTTGGGTCAGCAATGATTGAACCGTTTTCAAATTCTTAACTAAAAAGAGTAATCCAATAGGGGGGTTGTTCCCAATAGAATTAAGTTTTATTTTAAAATAAAGGATTTCATTTAGCTTTTCTTTTCAAAGGTTGATCTTATTCCCCCTGGAAGGGGGCTGGGGAAACAAACTTTCCCTTCATTTTAAACCATAAGATTTTTTTAAAACCAGCCTGTGAAGTTTTTTTTTTTTCCTGCTATTGAAATGGTATAAAAGATAATATTTATGGCTAAACAATAGAGCTATGCTAATGTCCACAGCCAGAAGGAATAAGTGAATAAGATTCATTTTCACTTCAGAAAGACAACAGATTGTAGCTTTAAATAATGACTTGATTACTGACACCACTATGTGAATCCTGGTAATAAGACTTGAATCAATGAAATCTAATCAAAGTGTCTTTTCTTGGTATCTGTTAGTGACTTAAAATTAAGGCAGGGAGGAACTAAAGTAGAAAACAACCATCTTGTTGTAGGTATAAATACATGAAAGATCAGAAAATTATTCATCTTGGCTACTATATACCACATGATGTTAACATCAGGGTTGATTTGATTGTACTTGATTGCATTTGCTCAAGAAAAATAATAGTTCTACTAAATGATGTTGAACCACTGTCTTGTTACACCACCATTAATTTTTCTCTGGAAAGGCAGTTGTGAAAGAGCACTGGACTAGGCATCGTAGCCCTAGACTCAGATCTACCCAGCTAAAGCTGGGAAACCTTAGGCCAGTGCCGAAACCTCTCTGATCCTCAGTTTCCTCATCTGTGAAATGGAGTTAATAGTGATGCCTGTGCTGCCTACCTCACAGGACTGTCATGAGGACAAAGTGGATCCGACTGTAAAGTGCTGTCCAAATGTGAGGTAATTTGATTACCATCCTCATCTCTCTTGTGCAGAGGATTTAAGTGTATTTGTTTGTCATTTGTGTGTGTGATGGACAAACCCATGTATTACTTGGAGAACTGTACTGTTCGTGTCCAGTTACTTCGCACAGCTGCTGACATCTGTGACTCCGACAGAGGGGTTTGTGCTGTGGCCTAACACTTGCCAGGCGAGGTGTGGGTTATGCCTGTACGCAAATTAAACTTTGCCTTTCTCAAATTCTCCAAAATCTCCTTAGTCTCTTCATTTGATTGTTTCAGCATTTTTCTATATTGTCTTCTTCATAGCTGTGGGCTCCTTCAGATATTCTTTTACTTCTAAAGTTCAGGGAGGAAGAGGTTTAGAAGAAACCATGTTGCAGGTACTAAAATATTAGAGAATTTGAAGGACCTCAGGCTTCTTAGGTGGCAGTAATGGTGAAGGATCTGCCTGCCCATGCAGGAGACTCAAGAGACACAGCTTCGATCCCTGCGTCGGGAAGATCCCCTGGAGGAGGAAATGGCAACTGACTCCAGGATTCTTGCTTGAAAAATTCCATGGACAGAGGAGCTTGGGCTAAAGCTTGGACAGTGGGCCAAAGTCCATGAGGTCTCAAAGAGTCAGACAGAACTGAGTATGCGTGCAAAGATGACATTAAAGGTCTTCTGGCCCCACTGTCTTTCCAGGGTTTACAGCTTTCCCATGCCATCACCAGCCCAGGTTTGATTACCTCCAGGCACACAGAACTCATTACTCTCCCATCAGCTCTGTTTGCCCAATGGCAGCTCATGAACAGGCTGTGGAGAGGAGAGCTACTAAGGTTAGAGGTGGAGGTCTGAGGCTGTGTTCCTCACCTAAAATGAGAGCCTCAGATCTGCCCCTAGAATTACTGCAGTGGCTCCATGGAATAATATATATGAAAATACTTCACTTTTGTCCAGTAGATGAAGCTAATGTTTAGAGCTGAAGGAAACATGCTGCTGTTGAGTCCAAGAGAAAACAGAAAAGGGAGAATGTCTCACTGGCTTCCTTTTCCACTTCTGAAGTGAGCAATCAGCCTGGTAGGGATTTGAGAACCCAGGTTCCTTTCATTTTGTTACTTGGCCGTTCCTCATGGCGTTGACCTTGCCTGCTGGTCAGATCTGGGTCCTGTTATTAATACATCCAGGCTCTAGCCAGATTAAGGAACAGAAAAGAGAATAAGCCCACAACAGGAGATTTCCTTTATAGCAAGTAATAGGGCACTTACACGCTTCACTTCTGTTCCCATCCCTATGACATGAGCTAGCGATGTGAACACCTGGCCACCAGATATGGAAAGAGCCCCTGAACTTTGAAGGGAATTGGTGAAGATGAGAAGGGAGTCTGTGGCCTATGACAGAGATCATAGAATTTTCAGAAATCTGGGATTTCTGTTGAGTCAGCTATGGAGGTGGTCACTTCATCACCCCACCTTTATCATAAGTATAAGGATAACTAGGCCTTCAAAAAAAAGGGTGCAACACATTTTTTCTCAAAAATAGCCTAACTTCTCTTCTGACCTTACTAACGTAAAATTACACTGTAAAAGATGAGGAGTTGAGGTAAGGCATGGGGTGGGTACATGCACGCGTGCTAAGCTGCTTCAGTTGTGCCCGACTCTTTGTGACCCCGTGGACTGCAGCCCATCAGGCTCCTCTGTCCATGGGATTCTCCAGGCAAGAATACTGGAGTGGGTTGCCACACCCTCCTCCAGGGGTTCTTCCCAACATAGGGATTGAACCCATGTCTCCTGTGTCTCCCATATTGGAGGTGGTTTCTGTACTGCTGAGCAACCTTGGAAGCCCATAGGGTGGGGAGGTGGAGGCTAAATGTCTACTAATAAGGAACTGGGGGAAAAAAAAAAGAGCAGTTTCTCATCATAACCACCATCTTTTAAATTCTGTGTCTCCATGCTCTTCAAAACCCTCACCCTTCTCTGCGTCTGGGATCTGGGCTATTTCAGGCTCACTGTATTTATTTCACCTGGTGCCTGAACTGCTATGAAACAGTTTGGTCAGCCCCACAGACCTCTAACTTGCTGCCTGTTCTGCCAGGGGAGCAGGAGGGACTATGGTCTGTTAGGACAAAATGTGCAAACTGGGAGCTCTAACTCTTTACAGGATCATGCAACTAGTTTGGTGGGTCCCAGTCTGCAAATGTTCAATGAGATAATGGAGAACCTAGAAAATATCTGAGTATATCATATCATGTGCAAAAAGGGTAAGTATCACTTGTACACTAGGTTATAATGATAGCATATATGTTAACTGAGACCAATGCATAGTAAAGTGCTTGAATCTTAAGTGTACAGCGTGACGAATTTTTACACGTGTGTACACTCATACAACTACCCCTAAATCAAGAACCCTTCCAGCCCCAGAAGGCCCTCTGAGGCACTCTCCCAGTCAGTACCCCCATGCAAAGGTAAAATATTTGTTTTTGCTTTGGGTCATATTTAAAAGAGGTGGAGGCTCTGAAAGAGAACCACTCTAAGTGGGAGGTTATTCCTGGGCTCCATGCCCTGCTCCATCATCTCCTCCTCGCATGGCTTGGGTCTTGAGAAGGAAGGGAAAGGAATCAGCTGGTGATGTGCACCTGGACATAGAAGCTGGGTACGTGACCGTCACCAGAGGCCTGGGCAGCTCCCTCTGAAATGCAGGCTGTGCTCCAAAGTCCTGGTGGGTCAATGCTATTTACAGTCAACCTTTCCGGTTTGCAGTGGATGTTCCAGGGAGGGCTATTTTTAAGCAGGTTGATGGCCTGCAGGACCTTCTGGTAGTAAATTAAGCTGTTGTGGATACAAAGTGTACGGTCTAGTAATCTACTTCAGACGACCTGATCTAGAAGAGAAGGGTGATTGCCCCGAATCCAGCCTCCAGATAACTAGTTGGAAGGAGATGCCCTGGTTTCTGGTTCAGAATGTGATTAGAAACTGAGGGAGCTTTAGATGTCTTTCTCAGCTTGGAGGGGAAAGTGGAGGGTCCCGGAGAGAAGGGACCATTCTCCACAGCTAACCAGGGACCCAGGGATGGGCTCCTGAGGGAAGATAGGAACAAATTCCCAAATAGGTGCAGCAGTTTTCCCGCGGTCCTCCCACTTCCAAAGCAGGAGCCTGCAGGTCTGGGCAGCCAGTTAGCGGGCTGCGGGCCCAGGAAGCCCTCGCAGAGCCCTGGAGAGACAGCCTACAGGACTGGACTTGGAGCAGGGAAACATTTTAAAGAAAAGACAGGCGCTAGAAATAGGACAGAGACCACCCCCTGCCACCGGCGGAAGAATCAAGAGGCCGGTGCTACAGGGGAAGGGCTGGGGAGCAAGTATGTCTTGAGACCTCATCGGGATTGGCCGAGGCGGGCCCCGCCCCGCCCTCCCGGCCCCGCCCCTCCCAGGATAGCTTTCAAAGCCGGCCCCGCCCCGCCCCTCCGGCCCCGCCCCGCCCCTCTCAGGAGCCCTTTCAAGGCCGGCCCCGCCCCCACCTTACAGTCCTTGGCTGTTCGCGAGCGGCGGGACGCAGGCGGCTTCGGCTCCAAGGTCAGTGTGGCTGTGAAACCCGGCTTTATTCCTCAAAACTGGGGTCATTGCTAGAGCCAGGGTAGGGGCCTTGTGAGCGGTGGACCCAGGGCTGTGGGCCGGGGTCTGGGCGATGCTCCTGTGTGCGGAATTCGTGGTAACTCTTGAGAAGAGCCGGCAGCGCGTCTGTCCTTGATTGAGCCGCTCCGCACCCAGGCGCAGGTGACCATTCCGTGGGCCAGTTGCGCGCGAGGGGCTGGCACCCTGTCAGCACCCTGCTTGCGGGGCCTGTGTTTGATAGTGAATCAGGACTTTTTCTTGATGGAAAAACTAAATGCCACAGAGTTGGGGACTGTTAGCTTTCAACTTTCTTTCCCTTGTAATCTGTAGAAACTCATTAGTTTGAGGGATGGCTTCCTCAGCAGCATCAGAAGAGATGCAGACCAGTGGCTTGCGAAAAACTAACTGAAAAACGGACACCTTGAAGCCCTGGAAAGGAGCTAATTACAGATTGGCCCCGGAGCTAGACCTGATTTAAACTAGTTAATATTATTGCTAGAGAACTATTTTTAAAATCTCTACCCCATTAATAAATTAATAATTAAATAACATTTAAAATGAGAGTCCCATGGAGGGAGAGGCCTGGTAGGCTGCAGCCCATGGGGTCGCAAAGAGTTGGACACGACTGAGTGCCTTTACTCTTACTCTAAAATAATTAAATAATTTAAATATTTAAATAAAGCAATTAAAATTTTTTAAAATATTTTAAATTTTATTTAAAATCATTTTAATAAAATAAAATTTAAACAAAATAGTTAAAATAACTTAAAGTAATGAAAACAAATAAAATGAATAAGTAATTAAAACCCAAGTAACTATTTGCACCACCCCAACCCCTCCACTGGAGGTAAAAATGCTACAGAGTTGGCCTACATGTGTTTCATCTCTGGCAAAGGACTGTTGTTTGCTTGCTTGGTTGGGTTACTGTCAGCTCTGTTTTTGTCCCTTGGGTAGGTGACATCTCTGCTGGGTGTGGAGAGTGACATTCACCAGAATGAGGCAAAGCCCTCTGGCCCTGCTCAGCGCTGCCCCGAGACCTTCCCTTTAGCGTTGCCCTGACTCTGAGACACCCTGCCCCACAGGGTCAAGTGGAATCAGGAGAGGTGGCAGGCAGTGGCCTCATGACCGGCTTCGCGCGTTCACCCAGTGTGTTGTTTCCAGAAGTGCCGAGTTTCCTGTCTGCAGCCATCCCGCTGCCTCTGTGTCAGAGGTTGTGTCCTTGGTCAGTTCCCCCTGTGCTCAGATAGAATAACACGGCCGCCAGCAGAACTTGGCAAAGGGCTTCCTGAGCCTCCCAAGCTGGCTCTGGGGGTTATTAGGCTGTGTGAGCCCTCCCCTTCCTCTTCTACTTTTGTGGGCACCTTTTCTAGCCGCCTCCCTCAAACCTTCTGTGGGTTAAGGCACTGTTCTAGCAAAGGGCACGAGCACCGTATGCACCCACAAACTCTGCCAGCTTCCTGAGCAAATCTACCCTTACAGCATGGACCAGGGGCCAGGTCAGTTTTCCTAAAGGGAAGGCTGAGGAAGGTCCGGGAAACTTGGGGTGGGGGACAGGAGAAGGAATGGAGCGTCCTGCATGTTCCAAGGCAGGAGGAGGACTGGTTCTGAGACAGACTTTGCCCCTGGCTCAGAGGCTCTGGGACTCCATCTTTGCCACAGCCTAGAACAGGAGCCATTTGCCTTCCCAGAGGGGCCCACATGGACCTTGCGTCAGCATTCTGGGAGTCCCTGCTCACTGAGCCAGGAATCCCACAGGGAGCCCATCTGAAGGTGACCGCTGGAGGTCACACCCACTGCTGCCTGGGAGGCCACAGGCCTCCTTCCCTTGGGCAGGGAAGGAGGCTTCCATTCCTGTACAGCATTTCAAAGAACTAGATGGTTCCTAGCTTCCTATTTTCTTGAAAGCAACTTACCCTTGAGAGATGAGCTTGTGATGGTTGTATGTCTTCATCAACAGGAGGCCTAGGAAAGGCCTCTATTTTACAGGGAAAGACCATAGATTTCTCTGCTTATGACTCTCTACTTGTTAAATAGAATGGAGATGCCCAAGGGTGCCTCTTAGGGTGCCAGTACATCCGGGGGTGGAGAAGTAACTTGAACCCTTTGCTCCCTTAGAGCTGGGAAGGGACAGCCACTCTCTGCTGGCCATGAGTGACATCAGGAGAATTTGTTCAGAGTGTTCTGTGGAGCTAGTCCAGCCTCAAGGACGCCCTCTGTTTTGGGGTCATTCTCTCCGGAGGGAACGCTGACACGTGGTCCGACCCCTGGCCTTCCACTGCCCTCCAAGGAGCTCGAAACGCAGGCGCCCTGTACAGCTGGACCAGAAATAACTCTGAGTCAGCAGAATGGCACCCATGGCGTCTCCCTCCAGTTACTCAGGACAACCAGGAGGTCAGAACTGAGGCAGTAACAGAACTCAAGCCTGGGTTCCATCCATAGCCTAGGATGTGACAGAACCAGAAAAAACCAGACCCAGACTCCCAGTACGCCTGCCTGAGACAGACGTGGGGGGCTCTTGGGCATGATGACAGAAGAGCTTAATGTCGTGGCTCTTGTTTTTTTAGTGGAGAGGGCAAGAATATAACCACAGCACCATTGCTTTTTGGCTGTGATCTTGCACCCATTTAGAAATCTCACTGGCTTGCAGCCCAGCAGTTTGGCCAGAGTGTAGCCCTGATGGTAAAAATCAACTCAGGAGTCATGAAGTGTTCCAAGTTAGGGAAACTGAGGCGGGTGACCTCTGTGGGGTGAGAGCTGGAGACGGCCTCCCTCCTCGTCCCTGCAGTCCCTACTTCTGTAGGAGAGAGGGGAGGAGAGAGGAGGAGAGAGAAGAAAACCCCATGCCCTGTCTCCTTGGAGAAAGGCAGGCTGGCCCAGCATCCCCGGCATGCCTGGCAGGCGCTTTGGGCACCTGGCGTCAGAGTGGGGTGGGTGAAGTGGCACCTGGCATCTCAGCCACTTCAGCAGAAGCCTGAGGACAGGAGAGAGGACAGGCTTATAATATTCTGGGACACTGGGGGAGTCATATGCTCTCAGGTGACAATCCTATGTCTAGAAGTTTCTGTGGTAAGTGCATTTCTATCGTCTTGGGAGCCTGAGTGAAGTGATCTGTGGCTCCCAGGTCCTGAACCACAGAGGTGGTTTCTCTCCAGTTGCTGATCAGTGCAGGGCTGCCTGTGAGGTGCTGTGGTTTGCAAGGAGCCTGGATCCAGGGCCAGAGACAAGCCTGATTCAAATCCCAGCCTTATCAAGTGTTGGTCCCTTAACCTCTCTTTGTTTTCTCCATCTGCAAAATAATGCCTACTTGCCAGGATTGTTTTAAAGACCAAAAACAATATTTGTATGGGCCTCTTGCATGATGCATGGCTCATGGTGGGAGTTTGGTAAATGGTAGTTAAAAAGAAAAAAAGACAGTAAGGTGTGGCCACGCAGAGATGGAAAGGACGTTCCAGGTGGAAGGAAAGGCCTGGGTAAAGGGTCAGAGTCTGGAAGAAGAACTTGGGAACCCAACTGAGGAAATCGATGTTGTGAACCCTGACATTGGTTTTCAAAGGATGATCCGTGGATCTGAACATACACAATGAGCTCCATCTGGAATCAAGGGTTGTCCTCAGAGAGATTATAGAATAAAGCAATTAGATGAAACACTTTGAATGGTAAAACTGAAGTCAACAAACATTCAGAGAAGGGCCAGACCAGTGCTGGCTAGGAAACCCAGTGGTGGTTGTGGGAAGAGAGTAATAACTGCCCCTAGCCTTTAGGTCACTAGAGGGGAGAGACTCGCATTTACTCAGCGCCTACTTAGTCCTCACAGCAGCTCAGGGAGGGGTCTCATCGTATATAAAGGAGGAGTCCGTTATATAGAGGGGGTTGCTGAAGCTCAGGTAGGCAACTTGCAGGCTCTGTAGACCCAGCAGGGCCTGAGAATTGCCTGCTTAACATAATAGACATGTTGACAGTGCCATTCTTGCTACTCGTTCAAAAGATGGAGTTTGAAAATGTGACTTTTTAACACACTTCACAGCTGACTTTCTTTTAGTTTTAAATTTAATTTTTGATGATAAAGGCAATCTATGCTGGTTTTTACAAGTGATGCAATAATACAGAATTCTATTAAGAGAAAATAATCTGCCTACTTCAAGTCTGTGGCTCTGAAGTAATGCTTTTTGCAGTTTGATGAGTAACCTTTAATACTTTTCTTTATGTTCATACTAATATATGCAAATACATACATAGATACATCATTGTTATAAAATTGGAGCCATTCATATTCATTACTTTGAGATTTTTTTTTTCTCTTTTAACCTAAGAATAGAGCATAGACATGCATCTAGGTAAAGTGGAGGCACTTTTAACTGATTCTTTAATAGCCATGGAATATTCCATTGTCTCTTTTTATCACATTTCATACCATTCTTCTTCCTCTGACAGACAGGTTCTTCTAGGTTTTTATGCCACTACACAGAGTGCTTCACTAAATATCGTTGTGCCTCTCTCCTTCTATGGGGCTTCCCTGGTTTTTCGGATGGTAAATACTCTGGGGTTCAATCCCTGAGTTGGGAAGATCCACCTGGAGAAGGGAATGGCAACCCACCCCAAATGTTCTCAAACATTCTGAGGGCAGCACCTAGAGGTGACCTCTCAGGTGAAGCAAAGTGATAGTTACAGATGTGTGCATATATTCAGCCCTTTGTAAGTGCCAGGCCTCATTCAGATTTGTTGCTAGTAGCTGCAAATGTTCTGGAATCTGGAATCCATCAAGATTGTTCCCAGTCATGGCTTTTCTCTGGGCCTTTGGGAACAGGCAGCCACTATACATCCTGGGCAGACTCAGTCCCACTGGACTTCAACTCTCTACATTTCAGGGAATTATCTTCTATAGATTCTCTCCAGAGCCAGATTTGGGTGAGTCAAGGAGTCTGTGTCCTCATCCGGAAGATCCTGCACCAAGGCATAGAACAGGGGCTCTAGCCAGCCCTTCTTGCTCTTTTCTTTCTGCTGTATTCCAAAGTAGATTGAATGTGGTGTGGGCTGAGTGCAGTGGCGGTCCTCCCACCTGGAGGATGGCTGGAAGGCAGCTGGCCAGAGAGAGGCAATGCAGCTGGCCTCCGTGGTCATCTGTTTATGCACACGGGTGTGTGGTGTCAGGGCATCGTGGCTGCTCTCATCTTTGGTAGCTCGTGTCCTGGTGCCAGTCCGAGAGCAGCTGGAGGTGAACAATAGCTCAGACTGATTAAGACCAGACCAGCTCCCTGAAACAGTATAGCTGAATGAACTGAGCCAGTTCCAGTCCCTCCCAGGGGCTCCCACAGGGCTCTGGCTCCCCTGGAAGAACACAGACGCTATGACTTGTAGTTGCCCAGGTGGAGTGCTGGTTAAGAGCAAGGACTGTGAAAACAGACCACTCGTCCTGAATCCCCACATTGCCACTCACACACTGTGTGCTTTTGGACAAGTGATTTTACCTTTCTTCACCTCCATTTGCTTATCTATAACATGGGGATAATAAGAACGTCCTCTGTTGTGAGGATTTAATGGGGGAATAACCATAAAGCTAATGGAACCATGTGCCCCCACATATAGTAAGTGCTACCTGAGAATTTTCCCCTAAGACTATGAGCTCTGTAAAAGCTGCCACATACTAGATATCTAAATATTAACATTTATCAAACAAATAAGTGGAAAGATGCCTGTCCTTACCCTTTCATCACCAAGTCTTGCCTCTCCGTCCATTGCTGCCCGCTGTGACTCCTCCCTCCATGAGGCATGTCAGTATCATTCACGGTGGCCATGACCTAATGCCTGATGACCTCTGGAAGTCTGTGGTCACTGGTGTTCCTGGAGGGTGGCCGAAGCCCTGAGGGCCCACCCTCTGATTGCACTGCCCTTCAGAGCTGCCCAAAATGATGCCTGTGTGGCTGGATGGCCATTTGGCCCCATAATTATCTTCTGTCAAGCCTTCGGTGGAAACTCTGATTGAGAAGAACCATCCAGGATCCCTGAGAGACCATGAGGAATCAGAGGCAGCAAGAACTGTCTGGCAGCTCCATTCCTTGGAGAGGAGAGGTTGACTCCATCCAAACATACTATAATATTGTTACTAAACCGTATAAGTAAAAACAGGATTTTCATTTAAACTCAGTACACGTGATTTCCCTTAACTGACCGTTGGCTGTCAGTTAACTTCTCTGTTTTTGAGTTCCCTCATCTTTTTTTTTAAACTTTTTATTTTATATTAGAGTATAGCTGATTAGGTGGCTCAGTGGTAAAGGTCACCTGCCGATGCAGGAGACACAGGAGAAGCGGGTTTGATCCCTGGGTTGGGAAGATACCCTAGAGGAGGAAATGGCAGCCACACCAATATTCTTGTCTGGAAAACTCCATGGACAGAGGAATCTGATGGGCTACATTCAATGGAGTTGCAAAGAGTCAGACACAACTTATTGACTGAGCATGCACTCACAGAAACTAAAATATGGATATGATAACATTTTAAACATTAGTATTTTGAATCAGACACCCACCCACAGATCACCTTCACAGGGAGAAGACCTTTAAAGACCACCAGTGGACTTACACGTGGACACCACCCCCTCCTCTTCCTCCTGACTCTGCCTCTTTGGATTTATCTCCTCAAACACGCTGATGTGAACACGTACCAGTGCTAAAGCCAACTAAGGAAAGAAAAATAAAAATCAACTATCTGAGCTAAACTCAGAAACAAATGCACTTCTTGTTTACTTAGGGAGTATGTCTTGGCCCATATATAATCTGGAAAGAGCTTGGACATTGCTTCCCTTACTTTGGAGAGTTCTATGGTTAAATCAGAGAAGAAAAGTATTGCCTCTCTGCTTAGGAAGCAGATTGGAGGGTGTGGAAGCAGATACAACAGATTTCAAAGATGTAATCTGCTGTGTACAAAAGCCAGGAAGAATGGGTGTTATTCCTTGGGGAACACTGACCTACCCTTGGAAGGAGATGGACAACAGCCCAAAGTCTAGTAGGGAGCAAAGAAGTACATGTGTTCAGATGAATGTTGGGTCATTACAAGTCCCTGGAACAACTCCAAGAAATGGCCCATTTATTTTGCCTGCTGATTACTAAAGTAATTCCTGTTGTCTTTAGGATTGAGGGGATTCTTTTTAGACATGGCACAAGGGAAAGGCTACCTGATAATTTGATTTCCTGGGCTAACATAGGAAAATAACTCCCTAATTTTTTTTCAAGGACTTTGATGCTTTAGGTGAGATGTTCAAATTTCTCCCAAGAGCTGCTCAAAAAGGTATTAAGTAAAGACTTCTAGGTGGTGACCATGGAAGAATAACTGATCCCAGTTCCCAAAATGCAGTCAGGTAAGAAAGTGAACTGCAGAAGGCTACTTGTTAGAATTGTGTGTAAAGCCATGCTGACCTCACCCTATTAGAGAGTTTATTGTCTTCAGGGTAGCCTAGGTTTCCATCTCGTAACCATACTCTCAAGAGCCTCCTTGCAGCCATCCAATGCACCTATGCTTGGAGAATCCTATAGCAGGGTCCTGATAATCTAAACACTAGGGGAAAAGATTCCACCCTGCGTTTGGGCATCACAGAGACCAATATAATGACAGGGTACTAAGAATTGCCTGCTGTATTGTTTTCCACTTATCAACCCATGGTAAATAGCTCCCCCATCCTGGATGATGCTGTGAATTAATCCATGCTGATCTCTGGGGGGTGGAAGACAGGGAATCTGATTTTCATCCCTGGTGACATTATATATTTATCTGGATTTATACGTGTTCTCTGTCTGCATCTCCGCCTGTCCATCTGTTGTCTGTTTCCTACTTTCTAAAGCATATATTTTACTAGCTCCTTTGTTACTGATCTGCTCTTTACCTTAAATTGTCTTTTTCATTGTCAGATTTGAAAGATACTTTGACTATATTCCCAAGTCTGGTTGATAATCTCCTAGCCCCTTAAAGACACTGGTTCTCTGTCTTCCATTATTCACTGTTGAAAAATCAGCTGATGTTTTTTGTTTATAGATGAACTGTCTTTTCTCTTTAACTTCTTTGGATATCTTTGTTGCTGGTAATCTGCAGTTAACTATATTATTCAGGTATGTGTGGATTATTTTAATTTTGCTTGGTTTATGTCATACCTCTTGAATCGTGGATTTTTGTTTTTCATCAGTCCTGGAAAAGTCTCAGTCATTTCTCTTCAAATATGGCTTGTCTGTTTTCTCTATTCTCCCTTCTGAGGTCTCCATTAGGTGTGTCTTTGATCTTGTCATTCTATCCTTATATCTCTTATGTCTCATATTTTCCATTTTCTTATTTTCCTGCACAACATTCTGGATAATTTATATGATATATCTTCCAATTCATTTATTCTATCTTCAGCTGTATTATTATCCATAGTTCATTCTGGTTCTCTTTCAGATCAGGTTGATCATTCTTAGTAGTTTCCTGTTGATTGCTCATCACTGTGATCCCTTGCTTGTTCATCATTTCTTTAAACATTTTATATAGAGATAATCTACATTCTTGTCTGAAAATTACAGTATCTTCAGTCATTGGACTGAATTCCAGTCATTGGAGGTCTAAATCTGTGGCCCTTTATTCTGTTGATTCCCATTCATAGTACCTCCTTGCGTGCTTAGTGATCTTTGAGAGCTTGTTATGGCTTGATCTTCATCTATAGGAAGTAGGGCCTAAACTGAAAATACCTTCCTCAGAGAGCATTTGTTTGCTTTTGCTGGGAGAACTCCTGATCTTGGACCACTTTAGCCCCTCTCAAGGGTCCTAGTTCAGCTGGAGAGTCTTAGACTCAGCTTGCCCTTTCCCTGCTGATAGCCTGCTCTTCGTGTGCAAATGGACATCCACACTCAGGATAACCCAAATCTCCTGGCTTGTTACCCTGAGCTCTGGCACCAACTACTTGGGGTGAGTGAAGTAGGAGAGTGGTCCTCAGAGACTTTGAAACTGTTCATAATAATTAGTGAAATTGATTTCACCTGCCTTCACTGATCGGAACTGGCAACCCACTCCATTGTTCTTGCCTGGAGAATCCCAGGGACGGCGGAGCCTGGTGGGCTGCTGTCTATGGGGTCGCACAGTCGGACACGACTGAAGCGACTTAGCAGCAGCAGCAGCCGCCTTCACCAGTCAAGGTCGATTTAAGGCTTGTGTGTCCGCCATGCACTTTCTGGCCTAAACAATAAGGTGTTTGCCCAGGTTATTTTCCAGGAACATGGACTCAGCTGTGTCTAGTTCGAGCTGAGCTGGTTAAGACTGTAAGGACCACTGACCTCACAACTGGGCATGCATGAGTGTCCAAGCTCAGTGACCTTTTGACAGCGCAGGGCTGGAAACTCCACCCTCAGACCCTACAGAGGTAGCCTAATTACACCTGTGCTAAATGACCATTACCACACCTTTTCCCAATCACCTTTCTGAGCACTCCCCACGCACTCTATGCTTCAGAGTGCCATGCTTCTTTGTTATCCCAAAAATACTCCACGCCCTTTACCTTCCAGGAGGTAAATTTGTGAGTTTTTCCTCCCATGTTCTTCCATGACTGCCTTGTGAATAAACCCTCCTAAGGGTTGCTGCAAACCTTAGTGTCTCAGCACTTTGGATTCCTGTGTGTTGGGCAAAAAGAGCCTGGTTCGGTGACAGCTTCCTCTACTTCTCATAAGCCCAGCATGCCACTCTGTTCAGGGTCTAGTTGTGTAGTGGCAGAGCCCAAAGAGCACATGGTCTGTCAAGCTGCCAGATGTGGAAAGCCTCCATTTTTTCCCTTGGTATTATATTGGTGGAGAAAATGACATGGACTTCAAGCAGTTTGACATTCTCTACATCTAAAACTAACCAGATTTTTCCAAGCAGTGTGAGGAGGGTGGGGAAAAGAGGGAGAAAGAAAAAAATGAAACAAAACAGAGGCTAAGTCTCCTGCAGTTTTTTCTCTCCCCTGTTGATCTCTATACTATGGTTCAGGGCCATCCTGTGAGGCTGTCTGGTCTTTAGCTTCTCAGGAGTTCCCTGGAGGCCCAATGGTTAAGATTTGGTGCTTTCACTGTGGAGGCCCAGGTTTGATCCCTGGTCAGGGAACTAAGATCCTGCAAGCAATATAACACAGCCAAAAAATTCTTTTAAATATATATATATAAAATAATCCTCAGCTTCTCTGCTTTCCAGACACTCATCCAAGAGGAAGGATGGCCAGTACCTTCTCAAAGTTGCTGACTGGCCGCAATGCCTCTCTGTTATTTGCTACCTTGGGCACTGGTGCCCTGACCACGGGGTACCTGCTGAATAAGCAGAACGTGTGTGCTGCGGCCCGGGAGCAACACAGACTATTCCCACCAAGGTAAGTCCTCTTGGCTTTAAAATGATGCCAAATGCCAGCCAGAAATACGCTTTCCCCTGCTGAAACTGTCAGCAAGGGCCCCTCTTTTGGTCTCTGAGGATGAGTAAATCATTTTGACTTGTGAGGCACACTGACCTGTGGTGAACTCAAGGAAGTGTAGTGTCATGATTCCTGCCCAGAGCGTGAGGTCTAGTGGAACGGTAATAACAAGACCGAACCTTTGTTGAACGTGTCTAGGTGTGATGAGAACTTTACACAGAGTGTTTTATTCCTCCTAACATCTCTCTGTGATGAAACGGAGGCTTCGGAAAAGTAAGTAGTGCCTGAGTTCACACAGCTGGTATAGCCAGATATGAATCTAGGGTCCTTGATTCCAGACCTGTGCCTCACACGTGCTGCACTGCCTTCTGGAAAATGTGATGTGATAGCAGGGATTTGAAGTATCAGCTTTAAAGGGACTTGCAGGGGAATTAGAGAAGTGGCATGGAGACGGAGTGTCTTCTCCGCCCTGGGGACCTTACCCTGGCCGAGAGGTCTCACACTGGGTAGAGTTGGAGCGCTGACTTGAAGGGATTCTGTATAGGCAGGTGTGCACGAAGACATAAGGAAAACCTGAGGTGTTTCTCAGAAATACTTACTTGGCTTTTGTGGGAATCAGGATCTCTGAGGAAATTGCTGGTACCTGCCAGGTACCTCAGGAATTCCTGAGGTAAGAATGCTTGTGGTGGTCCTGAATTCCCTATTCTTCAGTTGGTGCATATCCCAGGGTAAGATTGCACCTCCATTTGATTTTTTCCTATGTATTAGTTTAACAGATATTCACTGAATGCCTGTGTCTATAGGCAAGCACTGAGCTCAGCATAGCAGATAGCCGTAGAGTTTGCGTCATAGAGGACAGATAAATAAATGAATTTCTGTGCAGTTACGCCTGCAGGGATTTTAGCTTCTCTATCACAGACCTAAGGGGTCAAAAAGTAACTGTTATAATCTACCAAAACTTCTGGGTTTAAAAAAAAAAAAGCCTGCATATGATTTTAGTTTCTTTCTTAATTATCTTCATTCTGTTTCCTCTTTATATAAACATAGGTTACAGTCTGTGGGCTCCCACAGCCAGCATCATAAACCTCTTTAGGCGGGGCTAGGTCCATTTCTTTGGTAGTTCAGGAACGTATGTTTTTAAACTCTGGCTGTCTTGAATCACGACCTAGCCAGTTTCCCTCTGCCCTCTGGCTGAAGAGAGCCTGGTCAGAAACAAAGCTCTTGTGTAGGCCCCGTGCCTGCCGGGGCTGCTCACTGAACTCTCTCCTCCGCGGACAGTGCAGACTACCCTGACCTGCGCAAACACAACAACTGCATGGCCGAGTGCCTCACGCCAGCCATCTATGCCAAGCTCCGCAACAAGGTGACGCCCAACGGCTATACCCTGGACCAGTGTATCCAGACCGGAGTGGACAACCCTGGCCACCCTTTCATAAAGACCGTGGGCATGGTGGCTGGTGACGAGGAGTCCTATGAGGTAAACTCGCAGCTGCCGGTTCCACAGTGTATGTGTTGGGTGGGTGCTTTGTGTTCCCTCTGTGGGGCTGCGTTCTCAGAACAGGTTCCCATAAAGGGGAGCCAACTTCAGCAGAACACCTGCAGTGCTTTCTGGAACAACGAGGTCTATTCTTCCCAGGCACAAGGCTTCCTTTGCGACTGCTCTAGTATCCTCCCCATAGAGGAATGAGTTGCATGACTCAGTTCTCTGAGCTTGTCAAGGGAGTGAACTGGTACAGAAAAAATAAAATGTTTTAATTCTTTGTTGTTTCATTGTATTGGTGATGTGTATTCACCAGTGAGGCTTTAGGAGGTGATATGTTTGTGGCTGAGTTTTATTGAGGGGAGAGGATGGTTCCATGGGTGTTCAGTTTGGGAATTACTGATGACACAGTCCACTGTAGTCTTAGTGAATCATTAAGTCTCTTGGGGTTTCCCAGGTGGCGCTAGTGGTAAAGAACCTGTCTGCCAGTACTGGAGATGAGACAGGGGTTAGATCCCTGGATCAGGAAGGTCCCCTGGAGGAGGCTATGGCAACCCACTCCAATATTCTTGCCTGGAGAATCCCATGGACAGAGGCCTGGCAGGCTACAGTCCATGGGGTCACAAAGAGTCAGACGTGACTGAAGAGACTCAGCATGCACACACCAGGTCTGCTGAAGAAATCCCATGATCTGCATCCTCATTCTAGGGGCAGAAGCCCAGGATGGTCCCCTGTTCTGGAGCTCAGCCACTAGTGCAACTTCTGTGTCATGGCAAATAACTCAAGCCCGTCTCCCTCAGGTCTGCCTCCTTTGCACCTTCTGTTGCAGGGAGCGGAAGGCGGTTCCTTGGGAAGGCAGCCGTCAAGGGGAGTGAGGGGGCCGTCTTGAATAGGCTAGGTGGGCAGCTGACTCAAGAGCAGCAGCCCAGCTCTGAGCTCCCAGAGTCCCAGACTGGCGCTGACTCCTGGATGTCCCACAGCTCCCAGAGGCTGCAGGCTGCTCTGTTTGACTTCTCTTATCCTTATTTTACCTAAAGGATGTTCCCAGAAATTTATGGTTTTTTAAAAAGTAGATTCTGCTCGAGTTAGTTTGGGCAGAAAGGTCCTCAAAGCGTAAGGGGTCCCTGCTTCGCCTTAACTGCTGCTGTGCACTTTTCTTTCTATGCAGCTACTTTTCTACAAATGTATTGTGTTACTTAAACTCTAGAACCAGTTTTGACCACAAAACTGCTTAGCTTCTGATCTAGCAGCTTACTTTATCCTTCAGATTCTTGAACACAAAATTTTCTTGCTTCATCTGATAGTAGAAAACTTGGCAGAATCACTAGGGAAGAGATTACCATGACAGAGATCTGTATCTCTGCCCTCACCCAAGGGGCAGTGTGCCTCAGAGAGGTTTCCTCTGGCATTTGCCTACTACTATTATTGGACTACCTGGGTGGCTCACTGATAAAGAATCCACCTGCCAATGCAAGAGACACAGGTTCGATCCCTGATCTGGGAAGATCCCCCAAAAGAGATCATGGCAACCCACTCAGTATTCTTGCTGGAAATCCCTATGGACAGGAGAGCCTGGCAGGAAACAGCCCATGGGTTCCAAAGAGTCAAATACGGCTTAGTGGCTGAACAACAAGTGCTACTACTACTATTATGATTAGCCATCAATCCAGTCTCACACCTATTTCCTGCATGGTTGCACTGAGAATTTCAGAGAAGGAGGGCATCACCTTTGGCTTGGTGCTTAAGATAAAAAGGAGCAAATGATGAACCAATTAAAGTAGATGGACCTCCTTGGTCCTTCCAAAGGAAACAGGAGCCTTTTCCCTCCTGCAGGTGTTTGCCGACCTTTTTGACCCTGTCATCAAGCTGAGGCACAATGGCTATGACCCCAGGGTGATGAAGCACCCCACGGATTTGGATGCATCCAAGGTAGGCTCCAGCCACCTCTGTACCCTCCCATGAAGCTGGCACTCCAGAACCCAAGACTAGGAGCAGGAGAGAGAAGGGTCCCTGGGTCCAGCTGCCCTTGAAAGCTCTGTGACGGCCTTCCCACACCATGCTCCCAGGAGGGCCACAGAGACCGTCAGGAAATAGCCAGTCAGTTTTCCTTGCCTCCTACCACCAGGTTAGTGGTGGTCACTGAAAACCTTTCCTGAAACAATTCCTTTTTTCACCCCAAATCTAGCCGGGGTAAAGGACTGCAGAGGGCGCCCTGTGAAGTAGCTCCTCCGTTGACTTCTAAGACCCCTGCCCCCAGAGTAGCAGGATGGCTCCAGCGTGCACACGTGCTCTGTGCCCGGGGGTCCTCTGGTCGGCGGGGTGGAGGCCACTGTGGCCACAGCCCCGCAGTGACCCCGCGCTCTGCTCGGCAGATCACCCAGGGGCAGTTCGATGAGCACTACGTGCTGTCGTCTCGGGTCCGCACAGGCCGCAGCATCCGCGGGCTGAGCCTGCCGCCAGCCTGCAGCCGGGCCGAGCGGAGGGAGGTGGAGAACGTGGCTATCACGGCCCTGGAGGGCCTCAAGGGGGACCTGGCTGGGCGCTACTACAAGCTGTCCGAGATGACGGAGCAGGACCAGCAGCGGCTCATCGATGTGAGTGGCCCCTGAACCACCCGGGCTTCCAGAGGCGGGGCGATGCCAAGAGGGCCCTGAGTGGCCGCTGTGTGGCTTCCCTGGAGCCCAGGACCTGCCCCTGGTTGGGAGCTTGCTAGGGTTTCAACCTGGTCAGTCTAAAGCAGAAAAAGCAGGCCTTAAAAGTTTAGGTCAAAAGTGGAGATGGTCTCTGAATGAAGTTTGCAGAGGAAACCATAGGGTGGGCTGGGATTGGTGGGTGGGAGTGGATGGAGGATCCCCTGGCTTGTTGATAAATTGGAACAACTGGGCTTGGAAAATCCTGCCTGTGTCTCCATGGCCACACTCAAATCCAGAAAGCCCAGAACATCTGGAAGGGGAATCATCCAGGTCGAAGGCCTGCCCCCAAACCTGCCTCACACCAGAGCCCGCCTCTGAGATTCCTGCTGCCTCCCCAGGCTCTCCATGGCTTTGGTCTCACACTAGGGGAGACAAACCCAAGTCCCTTTTTTTGGTCTGGCATTTTCACAAGTAACTTTAAACTCCAAGGAAAAGGAGAAACAAATTTTCTGTCATTTCAGAAGATGCAGTACCAGAAAAGATGCCCCATTTCCAAACGAGACGGGCCAAGGTGGTCTAGAGGCCTCAGTCTCCTGGTTCTCTCCATTTGCCCTGTTACAGAACAACTCCTCCTCGGCCTCAAGTAGCTGCTTCTGGTTTCCAGCTTAAAGGCCACGCTGTTTCCTGGGCAATAATAGTCCCTAAACCTGTCCCAGCTCTTCCACTTAGGACTATAGAAGGACTCCCCTTCCCGTGTCCTCTTGATTTCTGACTTCAGTGTGATCATATTGGAATATATGATATCCACATTCATATTCTTACTGTGTCCATACAAGCAAGAAAAATGCCAGTCTCTGGACACTGGTGGTATATTGTAGTTAGAGGCGTACTTGGGAGTCAGACAGGTCTAGGTTTGCATCTAGATTTTGCCATTTCCTAGCTGTATGATAGGTTGTTTTATCTGAGTCTCAGTTTTCTTTTCCTATCACATAGAACAATTACATTTACTTCAGAATGTTGTTGCGAAGATTAAAGGAAATAAAAGTATATAGCATAGAGCCTGGCACCGAGTGAGCATTAGATAAATGGTGACTATTTTTGTTTACAGATCATTATTTTACATCTCGAGTAGTTTGTAATGAAAAGGATAATAAAATAAGTAAATCTACAACATTAGAAACATGGAGAATGCAACTATGTAGAACACTTCTTGGGACAGCACCCCGTTGCTCACTGCCCACTCTGCCATTGCATGGGGTTGGTGCTGGCTGGATAGACACACTCCATTAAGGATTACCATCTGGGTTAAGCCAGTGGTTTTCAGCCTTAGCTGTACACTAGAAAATACCAATGTCCAGGCCACAGCCAATAACAAGAATCTCTGAGAGATGGGAACTGGGCATTAGAATTTTTTAAGCCCTCTGATTATTATAGTGAGCAGCCAACACTGAGAAGCACTGCCTGAGAGACCTCAGCCATTATTAGTGAGTTGGAAATTGACCACCTGGCACTTGCCATCGTGTCTGATCTCATTAGTGTTGTCTTTTTGCTTTGTCCCTTTTGGCCTACAGGACCACTTTCTATTTGATAAGCCAGTATCCCCTTTACTAACTTGTGCTGGGATGGCCCGTGACTGGCCAGACGCCCGGGGAATCTGGTATGGACTGAGCATTTTCACAGTGGCAGTGTGTGCAGTGTTCTCCTTCAGATCACTGTTTGTCCTAACCTGAAGTTGCTGTGACCTGCTCTTGACAGCATGCCTGGCTTGAGAAGATAGAGTACTTAGAAATGGAGAAGATAGAGTACTTAGAAATTGGTGTGTGTGTGTGTGTGTGTTTAATATATAAGTATAGTAATGTTTCCAAGATGTGCAGGAATGCTAGCTGGTTTGCATGAATTATGCATGAAAAAAATTGTAAGAAAAAGCTTCATATTATTTGACTTTAGAGAATCTCTGTTTCATGCCATTAAAACAGAAAAGCAGAAAAAGAAAAATAAATGTTGAGGATTTAAGCAAAATCCTACGAGGAAGAGTAGCTATGAGTGTACACATATTTTATCTCGGCCAACAGTCCTCAGGCAACTTTGATTCTTGTTCCTTGGTAGTTATTACGGCACTACCAGAAGGAGCCCAGATCAAAGTGTTGGGGAGCAGCTGTTCAGTGCGGGTGCATAGGCAGGATCTATACAGCAAACATATGTGACATCTGTATCCCAAACGTGTTGAGCTGCAGGTAAAATCTTTTATTAAGTGCCATATGATTTTGGTTGAATCTATTAGGAGGCAGAACACTCTTGTTAGCAACAAAGCTGAAAGTTATCATGGCTGAATTATTGTCATCCTAGTCTGAGGAATGAGAGAGATTATGTTCTTGTTTGGCAAAAACATGACAGGACGGTTGGAGTTGGTGTTACTCTTCATTCTGTCAGGGTAACATTATTTTGCAGTACTTGTACGGGCACAGTGAAGAAATTAGGACCATCTAAGGCAATGAGTAAGGTGAAATGAAGCAATCAAGCTACAGAGGTAACAGGAATTTTCATGTGTTGAAACAAATGTAATTAACACTCAACACCGTATTTCTCACTTCATTAGGCATAATTATGACAAGACATTTCTCATCTGGATTAATGAGGAAGACCACACCAGAGTAATCTCTATGGAGAAAGGAGGCAATATGAAAAGAGTATTTGAGCGATTCTGTCGTGGACTTAAAGAGGTAAGATGTCATCAGAGAACTCTGAATATTCACTAAAATAAAATCTCTATATTTTTCATTCTTGAAAAAAGTACTGTGGTGACTTCTAAGACAGGGCTAATTTTTTTTTTAGGGATTGTGGCACTCTTTTGGGGTGTGGCTTCCAGCAAGCTCCCATGCTTCTTGCCCCAATGCAGGATGGTTTAGAGAAGTCTGTGGATCATTAGCTATTTTCTGATTTCTTTAACAGAGCTCTTGGCTGTTCTAAGCATAGAAACAGTATAGAATGCATCTATGTTCATATGTAACCAGGCGATCCTAAAGGAAATCAACCATGAATAGTCACTGGAAGGACTGATGCTGAAGCTGAAGCTCCAGTACTTTAACTACCTGATGCAAAGAGCCAACTCATTGGAAAAGACCCTGATGCTGGGAATGATTGAGGGCAGGAGGAGAAGGGGGTGACAGAAAATGAGATGGATGGATGGCATCATAGACACAAAGAACATGAGTTTGAGCAAGCTCCAGGAGATAGTGAAGGACAGGGAAGCCTGGAGTGCTGCAGTCTATGGAATCACAGAGTCAGACATGACTTAGTGATTAAACAACAAAAACAACATGACCACAGCCTTACTTGCTAAGAATTACTATATTCTCCTACAATGCTCTTATGAAAAAATAATAGCAACTGACATTTATTGTTTAGTAAACCTATATGCAGGTCAGGAAGCAACAATTAGAACTGGACATGGAACAACAGACTGGTTCTAAATAGGAAAAGGAGTACATCAAGGCTGTATATTGTCACCCTGCTTATTTAACTTCTATGCAGAGTACATCATGAGAAATGCTGGGCTGGAAGAAGCACAAGCTGGAATCAAGATTGCTGGGAGAAATATCAATAACCTCAGATATGCAGATGATACCACCCTTATGGCAGAAAGTGAAGAGGAACTAAAAAGCCTCTTGATGAAAGTGAAAGAGGAGAGTGAAAAAGTTGGCTTAAAGCTCAACATTCAGAAAACTAAGACCATGGCATCTGGTCCCATCACTTCATGGGAAATAGATGGGGAAACAGTGGAAACAGTGTCAGACTTTATTTTCTGGGGCTCCAAAATCACTGCAGATGGTGATTGCAGCCATGAAATTAAAAGACACTTACTCCTTGGAAGAAAAGTTATGACCAACCTAGATAGCATATTCAAAAGCAGAGATATTACTTTGCCAACACAGGTCCATCTAGTCAAGGCTATGGTTTTTCCAGTGGTCATGTATGGATGTGAGAGTTGGACTGTGAAGAAAGCTGAGTGCTGAAGAATTGATGCTTTTGAACTGTGGTGTTGGAGAATACTCTTGAGAGTCCCTTGGACTGCAAGGAGATCCAACCAGTCCATTCTAAAGGCGATCAGTCCTGGGTGTTCATTGGAAGGAATGATGCTAAAGCTGAAACTCCAATACTTAGGCCACCTCATTCGAAGAGTTGACTCATTGGAAAAGACTCTGATGCTGGGAGGGATTGGGGGAAGGAGGAGAAGGGGATGACAGAGGGTGAGATGGCTGGATGGCATCACCAACTTGATGGACGTGAGTTTGAGTGAACTCCGGGAGTTGGTGATGGACAGAGAGGCCTGGCATGCTGTGATTCATGGGGTCGCAAAGAGTCGGAAACGACTGAGCGAATGAACTGAACTAATGTCCTAGGTACTGTGTTCAGTGCTTTACATGGTTCATCTAATTTAATTGGACCATTTTGATATGGTGATAGAAGAGGTTTAATTTTCTATTAATGAAGTGCTATAGAATAAAGGATTGAAATGTTACCATTTGCAGCAACATGGACAGACTTGGATGGCATTATACTAAGTGAAATATCAGACAGAGAAAGACAAATACTGTTATGATCTCACTTATATATGGAATCTAAAAAGTACAACTAACTAATGAATAAAACAAAAAAAGAAGACTTACTGCTATAGGGAACAAACTAGTGGTTACCAGCGGGCAAAGGGGATGGGGGAGGGGTAATAGAAGGGTAGGAGGAAGAAAAGGTTATTCTGAGAATATATGAAATCACATGTGTGAAACTTTTGAAAATTGTAAAGCATGATAGAATTTAAAGAATCTTTCATTCAATAAAAAAAGACTGGGCTTCCCTGGCAGCTCAGTGGTAAAGAATCCGCTTGCCAGTGCAGGAGACATGAGTTTGATCCTGATCTGGGAAGATCCCACATGCCGAGGGGCAACAAAGCCCATGTGCCACAACTATTGAGCCAGTGCCCCAGAGCCTGGGAGCTGCAAGTAGTGAGCCCACATGCAACTGTGGAAGCCCAAGTGCCCTAGAGCCTGTGCTCTGCCACAAGAGAAGCTGCTGCAATGAGAAGGCCACATGCCGCAACTAGAGCATGGCCCCCACTTAGCACAACTGGAGAAAAGCCCTTGCAGCAATGAAGACCCATGAAAAAATAAAAATTATTAAAATAAAAGGATTAGAAATAACTTCAAAAAAAGAACTGCAGTTTTACTTTTTCCTTTCCAAATATAGAAGTAGTACTATAATTTACCTTAGTTTTATTCATGGCAAACTTACAGTACACACACCTCTCCCTGGTGCTGGGGGCGTGCTGGGTGAATGGCTCTCTGAGAACTTCATCATTTGCTCCCTGTTGTAGGTGGAACGCTTAATCCAAGAGCGAGGCTGGGAGTTCATGTGGAATGAGCGCCTGGGGTACATTCTGACCTGCCCTTCGAACCTCGGCACGGGATTGCGAGCTGGTGTCCACGTCAGGATCCCAAAGCTCAGCAAGGTACTGTCACATAGCCTGTGGTCCTGTTGGGTTCCACCAGGATGAGCTCACCTGGGGCTGCTTTGTGGAGGGGGAAATGTCCCAGTGCATTCCTTAACCTTCACTTTCTGACCGATGAAAGAAAATGACAAGAAAAGGTTGTTTGCTTGAAACAACATTTGTGTCCATAGGATAAGAGGTTAAGGGGCTGTAAGAATGGGATGTCACTTTAGGAAGTTTAAATCCTCCATCATATCACAAGGAGAGATGGACAGGCAGGCTTCTCTGCTGCCTGGCCAGCCTTCCATCTCCTCTCTTCTAGTTCAGAGGTTCTCAGGCTTGAACCTGCAGCAGAATCACCTGGAGGGTTGTGAAAACCCAGAATATAGAATTTGCATTTCTCACAAGTCTCTAGGTGATGCCGATGCTATTGGTCAGGGAACTACACTTACAGCACCGCTGCCTTAAGGCGTGGTCAAAGTCAGACCTCATGTTCAATTTGTGGGAAGGCGAGAGAGCATGCCAGTGTGTCCGTGTGAAGATCTAAGGTCTAGGCCTGCCAGTGGCACTTGTCACTTCTGCTTGTTCCGTTAGCAAGAACCTAGACAGTGGTTACTTCCTCAGCTCACCTGTTAAGATAGGAAAATGGATTCTGATGGGCACCTGGGGGTTTCTCTGTCATAGCACACCAAGTGAATCAAATACTTTAAAACAAGTTTAGAAAATGTGATTTTGCCCCCTCCCAAAGCATGATAAGATTATTCAAAATTCTAATTCTAAGAAAATTATTTGATGTGACTTAACATCTTGATTTTAATTATATCAATAACAGCTGTTATAAAGATGAACAATAAACTCACCAACGGATATCTAGATACCAAAATAGGGGTATAGAAGTTAATAACAGTTCTGCTACCTTCTAGCTATGTTCTACTTTTAGGCAAGTTAATTTCTCTGAGGCTTAGTTTCCTCATCTGTGAAATAGGGGTAAAAATAATACCTTCTTCATGGGATTATTATAAGTTTTAAAAGTTCCAGCACAGGGCCCTGGTACATAGTAAGTATATGTTTGTGTTTGTGCATATGTGCTTGGTTGCTTCAGTCGTGTCTTACTCTGAAACCCTATAGACTGTAGCCTGCAGGGCTCCTCTTGTCCTTTCGATTCTCCAGGCAAGAATACTGGTGTGGGTTGCCATGCTCTCCTCCAGGGGATTGTGTCGACCCAGGGATCAAACCCGCATCTCCTGCAGTCCAGGAGGATTATTTACCCATTGAGCCACCTGGGAAGCCCAAATATCTGCCTACTAAATATGAACTGTTATTACTTCTCGTTTTGCATCTTTTCTACATGTGCCAAGGATGATGAATCAGTTTTGCCTCTTATGACACCAAGTATTCTCCTTCGTCCCAGGATCCACGGTTTTCTAAGATTCTGGAGAACCTGAGACTCCAGAAGCGGGGCACCGGTGGTGTGGACACTGCAGCGGTAGCAGACGTGTATGACATTTCCAACATAGATCGAATTGGCCGATCGGAGGTAACATTTCTCTCACTTTCCAAAAATGAGCTAACAAAATCAGCCTAAGAGGACAAGAAGTAACCTCAACAGCCCTTCCTTATTCACAAAATTCAAGACCTCCTCTAGGCCCATTGAGGCCTGGCTCATGTTAGCATTTCATTCTGTAGTGCTTGTCCTCCATGGGAAAGCACTGCATAAAGGTAAGAACCATGGGATCTGAGAATGTATAGACAAGCGAAGGAATTCACAGTGGGACTGCTGTCACCAGCCTGCCCCCAGAGCTGTTCCAGCAATCGTGAGTGGTGGGAGCTCTGTTTTGCTAAAGGACAGCAGTCTTATCACTATGAAGTCAGAGAACACGTGCGCTCTCTCTGAGTGGAGTGAAATAGTGGATTTTTCTCTTGATTCTGAATTTCCTCTGATGAAGGTCACATGCTATCATCTTCACTTGGGCATTTTTAGCTACTTGATAGTTTGTAAAATTTTGTATTTAGGGCTCAAGATGGCAAATAAGGTATGCACCAGATATGTGTAAGATTGTGCTCAGCAGATGGCCCTTAGGATTCTGTGAATATAAAGGATGAATGAGATTCATAAACTATAGGTAGGCCTGGAGTGACGCGTGAGAAAAAGCACAAAGAGCACACCTGATGAACATGCAGCAGAATCCTAAGCAAATCCCGATCTCAGTAATTCCTCCCAGTTTATCTCATTGAACATATTGTGTGTGCTTGCTAAGTCACTCCAGTCGTGTCCAATTCTTTGTGACCCACAGTCTTCTCTGTCCATGGGATTCTCCAGGCAAGAATACTGGAGTGGGTTGCCATTTCCTTCTCCAGAGGATCTTCCCGACCCAGGGATAGAACCCACATCTCTTCCATCTCCTTCACTGGCAGGCGGGTTCTTTACCACTAGTGCCGCCTGGGAAGCCCTGAACATACTGTGCCCATCATTGATTAAAAGGCTCTTACGCAACTCAGTGGCATCACTGATTCAATGGACATAAGTTTAAGCAAACTCTGGAAGATAGTGAGGGGCAGGGAAGCCTGGTGTGCTGCAGCCTGTGGGGTTGCAAAAAATCAGACATGACTTAACAACTCAACAACAATATACAACTCAATAACTCAGTGGCTGGTTGTTAAACCCATGGATCATTGGTGCTCTTCTTTCTTGCCGTCTTTTGTGTATTTCATTGCTAGTTGGTATTCCTACCAGCAAACTGAGGGAAGGAAGGGAGAAAACAAAATGATGAAATCAGCCTGCATGCTACCAGCTCTGGTAAAGTACTTGAGGAAGAAGCAGCTATAAATACCACACCTTCTGAAATTAGCTTAATAACATATGATGTAGTGAATAATAATGGAGAAGGCAATGGCACCCCACTCCAGTACTCTTGCCTGGAAAATCTCATGGACAGAGGAGCCTGGTAGGCTGCAGTCCATGGGGTCGCTAGGAGTCGAACACTACTGAACAACTTCACTTTCACTTTTCACTTTCATGCATTGGAGAAGGAAATGGCAATCCACTCCAGTGTTCTTGCCTGGAGAATCCCAGGGATGGGGGAGCCTGGTGGGCTGCTGTCTCTGGAGTCACACAGAGTCGGACATGACTGAAGCGACTTAGCAGCGGCAGCAGTGAATAATAAAGAAAATCTAGGCCCTAGCCCTGTTTGCCTCTAATATTAAAACTTAATTTTAATTACTGGAAAGCTAGGTGGTCATCATTAAAAAACACCTATGATTTAGTAAGTGATCTTTTATAGGAACTAGAAATATTCCCAAAAGTGTTTTTTTTTTAAAATCCACTTATTTAATCTAACAACCCTGTTAACCATTGTGAACATTATTCTAAATTGCCTTCCATTCTTACAATTATTCAAAAAAATTTTTTTACTAAATTTAGTATTATTACATATGTTGGATATAAAACAGCTTTTCCCCAATGTAATTTTCAACATGAGCATTTTTCTACAGTATTAAATAGTCTTCAAAACGTATCTATTTAATGTCTCCCTGATTATTTGATATTATGTTTGACCATCTCTATGTATAACTCTGATCACAACTATGATTATTTAGTTAGGATATATTTCTAGAAAGGGGATTCTTGGGTTAAATATGAGAGTCCCTTACTTATGACCAAGTTTCCTACCAGAAGATTTATACCAAGAGAGTTCCACTGGCAGTGAATGACCCCTCACCACATCCTCATCAACAATGGAATGGGTCAGTTGGATAAGTAGAAAAAATAAGTGTTTTTTTTTTTTTATTAGTAATGACTAATTTTTTGACCCAACCCTTTCTTAGAGCTTCCATTTCCCTCTGCATGAAAAGAAGTGGGGAGGACACTAGACTCCATCATGCCTAAAATATGTTCAGCTGAAACACTTAACCATCTCCTCCATTATTGCTGGGCATTCTTGAGTTATATCATGTATTTTAGTGATGTCTGAAACTAAATAGTAATTACTTACTACCTTAGTTGGGTTTTTTTAGGAGCAGTGTAAGAAATTTGTTTGAGAGCTGATTCCCAGGGGAAAAATCATAGGTAAATGTACTCTAGTTTAAGAAAACCAGTTATTTGTAAATGAAAATTCTAACTTAGTTTAAGCAAGTATTTTTTAAAAAGTATATCTTAATGTAATTCACATAGTTTCCTTAAGTAACAAACTAGCCTGGTACAGTGCAAACATTCTTTAATTGCCAAACATTTGAGTTGAAATATTGCTCAGAAAGCCGTTCACTGTGTAAATGATAATATCTGAACTATAGCATGTTTAGTGCTCAGGTAGCTTAGTGGCAAGTCAGAATTTAGATCTGGGTCAGAGAATATCATGAGGGTGTCACTGTGTAGATATACTGTAAGACAAACTGTCATTTTTTAGCAGAGATTGATTGGACTTCCCTCGTGGCTCAGACGGTAAAGCATCTGTCTACAATGTGGGAGACCCGGGTTCGATCTCTGGGTCAGGAAGATCCGCTGGAGAAGGAAATGGCAATCCACTCCAGTACTATTGCCTGGAAAATCCCATGGACAGAGGAGCCTGGTTGGCTACAGTCCATGGGGTCGCAAAGAGTCGGACACGACTGAGTGACGTTCCTGTTCCTGTCATTTTTTAGCAGAGATTGATGGGGAAGAAATGTCTGAAATGCAAACTAATGGTTTTCATATTTTTTAAAAAGTTCTCACAAGCAAAGTAGTAACCTTATCTTAATGACAGAAAGATCGAGAGTAACCCTGTAATATCCCTGCTAGCTATCAGATACCTCTCTTCCCACAAAACTTTAGGGAAACAATGAGAAGAAATTGTTATACAATCCATCTAACAGGGAAAGTTCTAATGTGTCCCAGTGTTGTTCCTTTTGATCAAAGCCTTGCTGTGTCTTCTGTACAAGTTAATCTTTCATCTCTTTCATTGTCAAAGGTCGAGCTTGTTCAGATAGTCATCGATGGAGTCAATTACCTGGTGGATTGTGAGAAGAAGCTGGAGAGAGGCCAGGATATTAAGGTGCCACCTCCTCTACCTCAGTTTGGCAGGAAGTAAACTTTCCTTTCCCTGATTTATAAATAATCTGTCTGCTGGTATGACAGACATAAAGAAATTTCTACTCTGAGAGTTTTTGTAGACTTGGAAAAATATAAAAATTATAGGTCCTGTCTATCTTTACAATAAAACTCTCCTTATTATCTTTGGTGTGTTTTCCTGATTTTTTTTTTTTTTTGATGCTATTAAGATGGGTAAACACATCCAATTACAAGTGCCAGGCAGTAAAAATATTTTAGGACAATGATAAATCTCATATTTGTAAGACCGCTTCGCACAAATCTAAAAAACCTCCAACCATCTAGATGCTAAACTTTCAGCAAATCCCTACAGACACCATTGGAAAATGAGGAACTAATGTAATCAGTTTTCTGGTAAGTAGAGTGAGAGGAGATTCATTTCTCTTGAAATAAAGACTATATTGATGAGGACAAATAGAGGCTATTTATGCAGGGCTTGCTGTAGCAAGGGAGTCAGCCACCTTCGCCTACTTAAATTTGGCAAAAACTCAAAGGCAGGCATAGGAAGGCTTTCTGGTGAAAAAGAAGGGTGTGCTCAGGTGTGCTCTGAGTGGTAGGCCTGGGGAGATTGGAGGCAGACTAACTACAAGCGGGATATCCTAAGTAAGTGGTTTGGAAAGTATTATTTGGCTTTCTCTGGCTGGTCCTGAATTGGAAGCAGGGGAAAAATGAGGGGAACTGGGAATCTCTGACCAAGCCCAGTCTCAAAGCTGATGGCTTCAGAGATTGCGGTCTGGCTTCTTGAATTGGTTGCTGCAAAGATTGTGAGTCAGAGTTCTGTTTGCATAGATAGTCTGGCCATTGTCTATTTGTACATTTGGTCTCTCAAAAGCGATCCAAAATCTGATGTCTCAAATACTGAAAACATATTTAGTATAATTCGATAGCTGAATTCTTCCGTCAGCATGCAGATACTTATCTCTCGAATCTTGTTATTCTTTTCCATCCATCCTGTGATGTCTGTAACCTGAAGAGCACAATAGAAGAGGTGGGAGCAACTAACTCTATAACTCTAAAACTGCTCCACATGAATAGAAAAATACCTTGAATAACAGGAATGAGATCACATTCTGCATTTTGTGAGTACTGTAGATGCTACAGTGAAGATACATCATTGCTATAATATAAGCATTGTTGTCCCTCCTTTTTATAAAGTGTAAAAATAATCCACTTGTGCTGATGCTAAAAGGCACCATACTAACTTTTGAGAGACAGACTGATATGTGGTCGAAATTTAGAAGAGGAAGGCACACCCAGTATAGTTCAGGATATTGTGATATTCCCCTGAACATCCTCCGAATGGGATGGGGGTGAAGGGCCATTCTACCCACCAATGCCCATAGACATAAGAGGGAGCATAACCTCGACAGTGACTGGCATGCTGGGGACGAGGGATGGAGGGCTGAGAGGACTGGCATCATGGCCGAGCATGTTGACTCTACAGCATGTTTCTTGAATACAAGTCCCAACTCTCCCATTATATGGCGTTAAGTAATTGACTTAGTCTCTAAGTTCTTCAAGTTCTTTTGTGTAAAATGAGAACGATGATGCTTCTTTCCTAGGGTCGTTGGGAGGACAAAATATTTGTAAAGTTCACTTAGGAGTGCTCAACACATTTTAAGTACCATGTAAAAGTTTGCTTGTTAAATAATGAAAAAGAAATCATTCCTAGGGTCGTTGGGAGGATAAAATATTTGTAAAGTTCTCTTAGGAGTGCTCAACACATTTTAAGTACCATGTAAAAGTTTGCTTGTTAAATAATGAAAAAGAAATCATTATTATGATAATAATCTATCTCTGAATATACCTTAAAACCATTCTGTAGGGCAAACAAACCAACAGATCTGATGATCGCTTCTCTGAAAGGTCTGATGAGATAAGTGGTCAATGAAGGCCAGTTCATACATCTGAAGAACATAAGCATAAATGAGCTTGAAGAGATTAGATAGAAGTATATACCAATTTTTTTTGTTTTTGTTTTTTCATAGAAGAACTAAAAAATAAGCAATGGTATAAAATTATATGCTATATATTAAAAAGAAAGCAAGCCTTGTCATCTATGACATGCAAAGCAACATTATTAACAAGAATTAACTGAGTAAGCTAACATCTCTCCTTTTTTGTTGCATTTTTACCTAATTCATTGCTCATCTTTAGTTCTACTCATCAATAACCACACTAACGTTTGCATTTAATATTGGCGTGACCATAGACTTCTTAAGGTTTAAATTGTCTTGTTTACATTTGAAACCCTTGATTTGTGGGTCAATACTCTTTATTGTATTACCAGGAATGTACTTACATGTGACTTGACTCTTTCAGAGCAGGATATTCATAACTAAAGGCAGTCATTTAAACAGAGTCTACAATGGATTCCTAAATATTCAATCTAGCACCTCAGTTTTTGTTGACATCTTCCATATTCATCAAATATCCTCCTCTGACAGCTCTTCAGACAGTTTTCAGAGCATGTAATAGCACTTAAATTGGATACAAGAATATCCTTTCTCCTCAAATATTGCCAACTGTTTGAGTGATATGATCCACTTTGCAGAAGTTGTGGTCTCTTTTGCTATTCAAGAAAGAAGCACATTGGCAGTGTTACAGTGAAAATAAGAGATTTTATGTAAAAGATGAGTCAATTGAAAAAGATAAAAAGACAACTATTAATTAAAATTCTAATTGAATGCCCTATCTTTCAGCTGAAGGTGTCAGATCATGCAAATACTTTCCGTTTACTAAGTCTCCTTTAATCAATATTCATCAAGCAATGATGTGAACAGAGTGTGGTTTTGTGTCACGGAGCTTTTAAAATTTATGATGTTCCTTGTATCTGCGGCAGAATGCAGCTGGAGAAGGCTTTGATGCCTGGGAAACCATTCTGGCTCTCTTCTTTGGGTCCTTATTTTTGACTTGTGTGTTGCCACAATATGTCTGCTTATGCAGAAATGGCTATTCTTCTTCAGGCCCAAGGTTTAAAAGAGCATGTTGTGAAAGCATCTGGAAGAAGTTGTTTTGAGGTCAAATGATTTGCCTTGAATTCAGCCTCAGCCACTATAGCTGTTTGACCAAGGGCAAATAATCTAACTCAATAGAGTCTTGGTTTCATTTGTAAATGAAGATAATTTGCCTTACAGAGTTTTTATGATGATTAAATAATAAACAGTGACTTACATTTTTTTCTTTCACTGGAACCTCTAGGAAGAAATATATTTTTACCGTAGAATCCATTATATTATTGATATTTTTCATATATGAGTAAGATAGTGAGTGCGTATGTGTATGTATGTAAAACCCAAATAAAAGTTTCAGGTAATAATACTTACCCTTACTATGTGAGATGCACTCTGATATTTTTCTATTCTGTATTATTCTCTTTCAGTTTAAAAAAAATGCTGATTGTAGTACTCTAAATTGATCTCACAACACATTAATGGGATGAAATTCATATTCTTGAAGACACAGACCTAATTACCTGACTCGATAAACATTAAATTCTCTACTTTTACCCCCTTCCTTCACCTCTAAATAGTTTGTTCCACTGTCTTCTGACTTCTATGGTTTTTGGTGGTTACCCCTTTCACAATGGTGACTCTTCTCACCTGCTGGTCCCCAGACATAAAAAGTCTTTTATTCCTTTTTGAATGCCAAAAATGTTTCATAACAACTTTTAATAATCTGACATTTAGGGACTTCCCTCGTGATCCAGTGGTTAAGACTCAGTGCTTCCACTGCAGAGGGCATGGGATTGATCCCTGGTCAGAGAACTAAGAAGCTTGTATGCTACATGGCCAAAAAATTAGAAAATTTGACATTAAAGCAAGGCTAATTTTTTTAATGTGAAAGGATATATAGTTGCTAGTAATTTTAATGGAGGAAAATTTTGGTACAAATTATGCAATATCTACTGTATTTAATCTAATAATCAAGGTAGAAATGAAATAATTACAATCTCTCTATGGTAGAAATACTCTTTTTCTCATGTGTAGGGAACTATACAAGGATTTAAAATTTTATTGAGAAATACAACATATCGGAGGGAGCCTCAAAACCCTCAAAAAAAGAGAAAGTAAATAAAACTGCCCTCTGAGAACTAAACTAGAAAAATCTGCACATAATGGAGGTTAGCCGTCTGGAAGACTAAAAGACCTGCCTGGGATCTGAGACAAAACCAAAGAACCCCTATCCCCTACATTGAGAGTATGGAGTCTTAACCACTGAACTGCCAGGGAAGTCCCAAGAAAAGGTTTTTCTAAAAAGAATTTTTTGAAACAGAGTTACAGTGGAAATGCAGAACTGATTCATTTACTTTTTAACAAAGACATCAGACTCCCAACTTTTCAAAAATGCATTTGACTCATATCTATATTCTATATCTGTATTCAGTCTGAAGATTTGGAGAAGAAATGTTATATTTTGGCATCTCCACAAAATCTTTTTTGTTGTTGTTTGCACAAAACTCAGGTTTTAGTATAAAGGCAGCTCTGAAAATAAAAATCTCTACTGTAAGAGAGGCCAGAAAAGAAGCCCCTCGGCTCCTGGAACGTAAAAGCTGTGCTGCTGAAGACATGGGCAAACAGGCCTAGAGTAGATGTAAACAGAGACACATAATTTGTGATCACTCTGCAGACCTGGCTTGAATTACTTGGAGCTCATCAGAACTGATGAAGCACTAACTGCATTCAGGTGCGGTTCCATCAGAACGAGATTATACTGTTAAAATTAATGAAGCTCTAGAAGACTTTAATGAGTAAAAGAGCCTTGGTTTTAAAGTCTTTAATGCATTTTACTCACATGACAACAATTTGGTTGACAGTGCAATCACATCTCTTTCTGCTAGGCAGGTAAAAAGTTTTGGCTCTTGAAGGTTTAAGGTTTAATACATCGTGTTCAACATATTCCTTGGCACATCTCTTCAACCTTAACTTAAATGGCCTATGGGTTTGGCTTAATGAAAACAGAGGTTGATTTATCTGTCTTTTGCTATCCTGTTTTATTTTTTGTAATAGAAACTAAATAATTGTTCTCTCTCAGATTCCAAATTTTCTTATTATACTACTGAGACGGCATTTTCCCCTGTTTTATGCTGCTAGCAGTTTTATAAGCCAATGAGGCCCCTGTTTTTTAAAATCTTTTCTAGAAATGTATTATGTTGGGTAGGGGGAATTCCACCACCTCCAAATAGGACTTTACTATGAGATTCAGCAGAATTTGAAACTGAGAAGGAAAGATGAATGTTTGCCGAGTATCAATGCTTATTTTAATGTTAGCCTGGCAAATATGAAATATTAGGCAACTATAGGAGGATCATGTCTCTGAGTGAAGGAGAGGGAACAGATGTTTTAAAGCCTGGATACAGTTTTGACAAATTTAATGTTAGTTAAGCTGTCTTAAAATACTAGTTTTTGTATCTTAGTTTCCCCCAGATGTCAATGAGTGTTACTGTGTATGAGCATTAGTATTATATATTATGAATATTCATGACTATTTGGAAAGTTTTCGAGCATAAGATGCTTACTAATAATGGCTATATTTATTTCAAAAATGCTTTGTGCTCCACAACAGAACTTTCTAAATTTAAGTTGATGGCTGACTTTATGATTAGAAAGGAAAATTATACATGGCTAACAACTTGCTTCCTACATTTAAGAACAGCTTCTTAAGTAGTAAATAAAGACGTAAAAAAGTAAACTTCAAGAGAATCAAGATGAAAATACTACTCATAAAAAGGTCAAACAGCAGTTTTCCTGTTTTTTTCAAATTGTGATAAAAATACATAAAATTTACCACTGTTAAGTGTACAGTTCAGTGGAACTAAGCACATTTACACTGCTGTGTAGTCATCGCCACTATCCTAAATATAATTTTAAAACAAATACCCAGTACAGGAAAAGCAGAAACACCTATAGGTTGAAGACTGGTGAGTGGAAGAGCAATTTTGCTCTCCTTCCCTCTTAGTTCTTTTGGCTGGTGTCAACTTAAAAATGCACAAAGTAAGAGTTATATATTTGTTTTATCCAGGGATTTTTACTGAGAACTACAGTGTGAGACAGCCTCTCCATAGCTCTGAAGAATTGCTCCAAAGACATCTAGGAAGAAATCAGTCCAGATATTGATACATGATTTTTGGAGAAGGAATCTGTCAAGCATATATGTTGGTAAAAGAGTAATGCTAGTCACAAAGAACAGGTATCACAAGTTAATGGTTTTAGTGTATTTCTATGTATGTGGAGATGCGAGACTTGAGATGTACATCTGACTCTCCATGGGGCCTACTTGTCCAAAGCATAGAGCATCCTGTATCATCTTAGTTCCCTCTTTCTGAGGCACAGAGTGCATCATCCTGTTATCAGCTTCATTTCCTCTCAGAGCACAGAGTTGGTCAGTGATTGCAGCAGATTACAGCTTAATCCCTGCAGAATCGGGTGATGAATAGAAGCACTCTTTGTTCTTCTCTGTTTACACTGCTAATTAAAGGCAGATGTGGGCAGATTAATAGGAGAAAATCAAATGTATTGCATATGCATGGGAAAATCCTCATAAATATGAAAAACTCCAAAGATGGCAAGGCAAGATGGGGTAACACCGTTATTCTGGACTAAGGAGTAGGTAGGGGTCAGGGACCTCAAAGGGAAGTAAGATAATTTGCAGGATGATAAAGAGACTTAATGTTGGGTATACAAATGTTTGCTGGGCCATCCAAAGACAGGGGACACAAGACTTTGATCAAACGGGCCTTGCTAGGTTTCTTCCTGTCTACCTCTCTTGTTTTACAGGTCAGAGAAGTTAAGTGATTGTCATAGGACACACTGCTAGTGTATACAGCATACTTACGATAGTTGTTATTTATGGTGATAACTCCTCCTTCCCGGGACAGGCTGCCTGTCTTAAATTCTTTTGGACACTATCAGGAATGTTCAGAAAATCTTCTCAAGTCTTCTGGGGCTTGCCTGTTTTTAGCTGAAAATAATCAGCAGGCCAGAGTGGAACATCTTGGGGCAACCTTCCCTGAACCCCATCACTGTACATTTGGATCAGATCTTGAAAGAAATCCCTTCGTTGGTTTGCTCTCCTGCTCCAAGACGCTTTTTAGATATCTAAAGCAACATACACACTATGGCCAATTTCCATTTGAAAACTGGCTAATAATTTCCATATTGCGCTGCCTTGGGCACACCTGGTACAGTTCCACATTTGCCCTCTTTCATCTACTCCTTGGGGTACTTTGGTACACCTTCCTATCTCTTCCACTAGATTACAGATTCCTCTGGGAATATAGGCAGTGCCCAATTCATCTTCATAGAGCTCACCATCATATACACACATCTTCCAGAATAAGTATAAATATGATGGTACATTTTCCTGGCCCATATATGTTTCTTACAATATTTATGGAACCTCTTTTCCCATGATTGTTTATTTGCCATGCCATACTTTTTGGAGGACTATTTCCCAACTATGTGGTCCTCTTAAAAATTAATTATTTTTTACTCGCTGATTTATAGGTAGATTACTTACAGTAGTTACTAAATCTGTTCTAAATATTTCGATCATTTTATGGTGTTCACTTTGGTCCTGTATCAAGTATTAGCTTAAGTCTGTGCATATGTGTGTGTGTGTGTGATCGTGCCTTATTTACACAAAGCATTTCAGCTTATTGAAGAAGATGGGTAGATTTTTTGCTTTTTTATCGACTCCTCCCCATCACTTCCTTAATCCCTCTTTCCAGTTGTCTGCAACACATTCTATTGTGAGAGTTTCCAAAAATCTCCCAGGAAAAATGACCTTATCTGTAATCTGTACTCCCAGTGTAATTCATTCACTTATCACCTTGCTAGTGATTTACAGGTCTTCATGTCTTACCCTTATAGGTTGCTGGCTGCTTAAAGCCGAGGGCTGTCATTTTTATATATCTAGTCTTTAACAAGGTATTGGAAAGCAGTAGACATAAAAAAGGCTTCCCAAGTGGCACAGTGGTAATGAATCTGTCTGCCAGAGCAGGCGATGCAAGAGACACGGGTTTGATCCCTGGGTCAGGAAGATCCCCTGGAGAAGGAAATGGCAACCCACTCCAGTATTCTTGCCTGGGAAATCCCATGGACAGAGGAACCTGGCAGGCTACAGTCCATGGGCTTGCAGAGTTGAACACAAATGAGCACAGCACACACACACACACAGAGATCAAAAAATGTTTCTTCCTAACTATCCATTTATAGAATTCCCTTTGTAACTACTAAGGGAACTACCACTGTTCCCTTAGACCGTAGGGCCGTACCTGGTAGCATTTCCTCAGGCTTTAGGAGAAGGGGAGGAAGTACTTCAGAGAGAAGAGCTTATAAATCTTACCACTTACTTATAATTTAGGTTTAAGTATTCATTTAAAGCACTTGACACTCTAACCACTAAAATGCTTGATTAGGAACTCAAGCTTGAGAGACACACAAGAAGAGGGTGAGAAGAGCGTCAGAAGACCACATCATTTTTGTGATTAGTTTCCAGTGCCACTCTTTTTTCATGTTTAAACAAAGAGTACGAAAAGATTCAAGCTTTTTCAGGGAAGAACACAAACTTCATATTATCTCTCTTCCTTATTGCTTAGCAATCTCAAGCAACTTCCACTAATGGGTTTCTGCTGTTAGGCACTTCAGGTCCTGCTTGTAATTTTGTTATTTAGTGAGAAAACCAACAATCAAATGAAAAACTAAAAATATAGGGCCATCTCCATGTGCATGTCAGGTAATAAAACTGTCACCAGCAGGGTGTTCTATGGAAATCACTTAACTTCTCTGACCCGTAAAACAAGATTTTTAAAGGTATATATTTCTATGAATCTATATATAATTGGAAATTCTCACGGGCTTGTCTCAAAACTTCCATGGATTAAAAAAAGCTTTTTCAGTTCAGTTCAGTTGCTCAGTCATGTCCGACTCTTTGCGACCCCATGAATCACAGCACGCCAGGCCTCCCTGTCCATCACCAACTCCCGGAGTTCACTCAGATTCATGTCCATCGAGTCAGTGATGCCATCCAGCCATCTCATCCTCGGTCATCCCCTTCTCCTCCTGCCCCCAATCCCTCCCAGCATCAAAGTCTTTTCCAATGAGTCAACTCTTCACATGAGGTGGCCAAAGTTCTGGAGTTTCAGCTTTAGCATCATTCCTTCCAAAGAAATCCCAGGGTTGATCTCCTTCAGAATGGACTGGTTGGATCTCCTTGCAGTCCAAGGGACTCTCAAGAGTCTTCTCCAACACCACAGTTCAAAAGCATCAATTCTTCGGCGTTCAGCTTTCTTCAAAGTCCAACTCTCACATCCATACATGACCACTGGAAAAACCATAGCCTTGACTAGATGGACCTTAGTCAGCAAAGTAATGTCTCTGCTTTTGAATGTGCTATCTAGGTTGATTATAACTTTTCTTCCAAGGAGTAAGCATCTTTTAATTTCATGGCTACAGTCACCATCTGCAGTGATTTTGGAGCCCCCAAAAAAGCTTTTTAGTAATAATATTAAAGGTAATGCAAACGGCAACCCACTCCAGTACTCTTGCCTAGAAAATCCCATGGACAGAGGAGCCTGGTGTCCATGGGGTCGCAAAGAGTTGGACACGACTGAGCGACTTCACTTTATTCATTAAAGACTAGTCGTAAAATAATAATTAACGAAGAAGAAAGGAACTCAGTTCTGTTACCCATTGGCCTTACTATAAGGGCCGTCAGTCAGTTCAGTTCAGTTGCCCAGTCATGTCTGACTCTTTGTGTCCCCAAGGACTGCAGCACACCAGGCTGTCATCAAGCATGTCCTTGTCCATCACCAATTCCCAAGGCTTACTCAAACTCATATCCATAGAGTCCGTGATGCCATCCAACCATCTCATCCTCTGTCTTCCCCTTCTCCTCTGCCTTCAATCTTTCCCAGCATCAGGGTCTTTTCAAATAGTCAGTTCTTTGGATCAGGTGGCCAAAGTATTGGAGTTTCAGCTTCAGCATCAGTCCTTCCAATGAATATTCAAGACTGATTTCCTTTAGGATGGACTGGTTGGATCTCTTATAGTCCAAGGGACTCTCAAGAGTCTTCTCCAACACCACAGTTCAAAAGCATCAATTCTTGGCACTCAGCTTTCTTTATAGTCCAACTCTCACATCCATACATGACCACTGGAAAAACCACAGCTTTGACTAGACAGATGTTTGTTGTCAAAGTAATGTCTCTGCTTGTTAATATGCTGTCTAGGTTGGTCATAGCTTTTCTTCCAAGGAGCAAGCATCTTTTAATATCATGGCTGTAGTCACCATCTGCAGTGATTTTAGAGCCCAGAAAATAAACTTTCTCACTGTTTACATTGTTTCCCTTTCTATTTGCCATGAAGTGATGGGATCAGATGCCATGATCTTAGTTTTCTGAATGTTGAGTTTTAAGGCAACTTTTTCACTCTCCTCTTTCACTTTCATCAAGAGGCTCTTTAGTTCTTCTTCACTTTCTGCCATAAGGGTGGTATCATCTGCATATCTGAGGTTATTGATATTTCTCCCAGCAGTCTTGAGTCCAGCTTGTGCTTCATCCAGCTGAGCGTTTCTCATGATGTACTCTGCATAGAAGTTAAATAAGCAGGGTGACAATGTACAGCCTTGACGTACTCCTTTCCCAATTTGGAACCAGTCTATTGTTCCACATACAGTTCTACCTGTTGCTTCTTGACCTGCACACAGATTTCTCAGGAGGCAGGTCAGGTGGTCTGGTATTCCCATCTCTTTAAGAATTTTCCACAGTTTGTTGTGATCCACCCAGTCAAAGGCTTTGGCATAGTCAATAAAGCTGAAGTAGAGGTTCTTTTGGAACTCTCTTGCTTTTTTGATGATCCCGTGGATGTTGGCAGTGTGATCTCTGGTTCCTCTGCTTTTTCTAAATCCATCTGAACATCTGGAAGTTCATGGTTCATGTACTGTAGAAGCCTGGCTTGGAGAATTTTGAGCATTACTTTGCTAGTTTGTGAGATTAGTGCTGAAACTCCAGTTCTTTGGCCACCTCATGTGACGAGTTGACTCATTGGAAAAGACTCTGATGCTGGGAGGGATTGGGGACAGGAGGAGAAGGGGATGACAGAGGTTGAGATGGCTGGATGACATCACTGACTTGATGGATGTGAGTCTGAGTGAACTCTGGGAGTTGGTGATGGACAGGGAGGCCTGGTGTGCTGCAATTCATGGGGTCGCAAAGAGTCGGACACGACTGAGCAACTGAACTGTACTGAACTGAACTGAGATGAGTGCAATTGTGCGGTAGTTTGAACATTTTTTGGCATTGTCTTTCTTTGAGATTGGAATGAAAATTGACCTTTTACAGTCCTGTGGCCACTGCTGAGTTTTCCAAATTTGCTGGCATATTGAGTGCAGCACTTTCACAGCATCATCTTTTAGGATTTGAAATAACTCAACTGGAATTCCATCACCTCCACTAGTTTTGTTCATGTGATGCTTCCTAAGACCCACTTGACTTCGCATTGCAGGATGTCTGACTCTAGGTGAGTGATCACATCATTATGGTTATCTGGGTTGTGAAGATCTTTTTTGTATAGTTCTTCTGTGTATTCTTGCCACCTCTTCTTAATATCTTCTGCTTCTGTTAGGTCCATACCATTTCTGTCCTTTATCGAGCCCATCTTTGCATGAAATGTTCCCTTTGTATATCTAATTGTCTTGAAGAGATCTCTAGTCTTTACCAGTCTATTGTTTTCCTCTATTTCTTTGCATTGATCACTGAGGAAGGCTTTCTTATCTCTCCTTTCTATTCTTTGGAGCTCTGCATTCAAATGGGTATATCTTTCCTTTTCTCCTTCCCTTTTGCATCTTTTCTTGTAAGAGCCTTAAAGCAGCTTAAAAAATCATGACAGAATTTTAAGAAGGAATCTGTTAGAATGTCACTGGTCTGGATCTCATTTTTAAATTATCAACAGTAGAATCATTATTTTTTTTCCTCTCCTGTGCTGTATTTCTGTTTTGTATAGTATATATTCTGTATGTATATTTATCAGTAAGTATATTGTCCAGTGCTGGAGAAGACTCTTGAGAGTCCCTTGGACATCAGGAGCTCAAACCAGTCAATCCTAAAGGTAACCAACCCTGAATATTCATTGGAAGGACTGGTGCTAAAGCTGAAGCTCCAGTACTTTGGCCACTTGATGCCAAGAGCTGATTCACTGGAGAAGACCCTGATGCTGGGAAAACTTGAAGACAAGCAGAGAAGGGGATGACAGAAGATGAGATGATTGGATGGAATCACCGGCTCAATGGACATGAGTTTGAGTAAACTCTGGGAGTTGGTGATGGACAGGGAGTTCATGGGGTCGCAAAGAGTTGGACATGACTGAGAGGCTGAACTGAACTGGACATTGTCCAGAGTCTCCTGAGCACTGCATAAGATATTAAAACATTTTTCTACATCCAACCCTCTTCTCTTGACCTATTTTATGGGATCTACTGTATAATCTAAAAGACTCTGTGAAGGTCTTCATTGTTTAAGCTCTAAAGGATAAACACTTTGATTTGGCATTAAAAAAAAAATCCTTTAACTTAGTAAAATCTGATCCCAGCCCTTCTTTTTAGATTCTCTAACCTTCATTACAAATTACTCTACAGCTAAATAGCTGCTCATGCTACTGTGAGACTCAGCTTGAGGGGTGGCTTATCCCGTGTGGTCCTTGGACACTCCCAGCCCTAAAGCACCGACAAGGTGACTTTACTCAGGCTGACAAGACTTCTTCTTCTGAGAGAATCCAGGCAAGAATGAAGATTTAAAATTCTAATTGTAGTTGTTCCAATTCCAGGTAAGATGGAATGAGTACACTCTCCCCTATCTCCCCATGAATGCAGCTGTAAAACTCAATGCAGACATCAGCTATTTGAGGACTCTGAAAAATAGTAGCAGGCAAATTAGGGAAGATCAGAATTCAAAGTACCGCTAAACCAGTGCTAAATTTACATTCTGGATTTTATCTTGGACATTATGGATGCGATTATATATATATTCTGAGCTCTGTTTTATTCCTTAGGAAAAAATATTTTAAGTGGGCAGTTAATGTGTTTAGACTATGTTACAGGCTTTGCCTCAGTTTCTGTCAGTGAAAACTCAAATTTCAGTTCATTCTTTTAGCCTCTCAAGTTTGTCCTGTGCATGTGGGTTCAGGGACCAGCCTGAGACTTGTAAGGGATTCATAGACATATAGTGGGTTGGCCATAAAGTTTGTTCAGGTTTTCCATAAGAATGAATGAACTTTTTGGACAACCCAATACAAAATACATACACATACAGAGAGAGCTTCAAGAGCACTCTTTCTTCAGATTTTTCTCTCCTTGTTCTCCAGGAGTGGCTGTTGCATGCTTCTTTCCCCTGGTTCCTCATGCCAAAAAGTGATGGTAGGGTTTCTACTGCAGTTTTAGCTGCTCATGTACTTTGTGACTGTGGCTCTCTCTTATGGCAAAGACACAAACACATAAAGGGACACACAATCATGTGCTAATTGCTTCTTCAGATTTCTACTCCCCTCCACAAATGTCTGCTTTTATTTACTCTTCAGAATCCTCAGGTAGTTGTTTTATACATTTTGTCCAGAATTTATTGTTATCAGGATGAGAGATGGTTTATAGAAAGCTTATATTAATATCATAATAAACAATTTTTGTTTGAAACATTAAAAGGTACTGCCTCTGCAAAAATATTTACATTAATATGATTTCAAACAATATCTGGCGATTGCTTCTTAAACTTGGCAGTGTTTATATGAACATGTATTTTATAATTACTTCATATGTTTTATAACCTTTTCTGTATGCACTATATACATCACAATTTTCTAAAAATGAGGTACTTCAGTCCTTCATAACCAGAACTTCAGTTTCTCACTTAACATTTACCCTTTGGATCATATTGTTTTGAAAATAACATATTTAAACAGTATATTAATGATAGCTGAATGAAAAATTTTAATTAAAAAAATCTCTTGAACTGTAAAAGTGAACACATTTAAAAAAAAAGTCTCACATGGCAAGGGTGAGTAAAGTCTGTTTTAACCCACATTAAGGGTTCAAGCCAGCAAACAATCCTCTGTAGTATTAATATTTCAACATACTAATGGAGCTCACACCTTTGAATTGAGATCTTGATATTTAAATACTGACTCTTCTTACCAAATATGTGACCTTGGATAAGTTACTTTAGTTCTCTGAACTTGTTTTTCATTGTAAAATGGAGAACATAATATTTTCTACCTCTCAGGATACTGGAGGGATTAATCAGGTGATGAATGTAAAGCATTAAACACAGTTCTAGGTACCTGTAAAATGTTCAGTAGAAGTTAGCTACTATTAATACTAATACTTTCTTCTGAATCTGAAAGGATATCTATGGCTGACTTACTCAATTTCTAATTTTTACTTGATGCATTTCCACAAAAACAAATTGAGATTATTTTCCTTCACTTCCAGGAATATACAACCTTCTACAGATTAAAATTCAGTACAATACTAAAGACGAGTTTTAGTTGAATGCACCCTCTAGTGGTATATACTATATGCAAGAACCTGGTGTCTACAAAAGAAAACCTCTTTATGAAATGTCAGGTTTTAGGTTGACATTTCCTGATGGCTCAGCAGGTAAAGAATCTCCCTGCAGTGAAGGAGACACGGGTTCAATTCCTGGGTCAGGAAGATCCCCCAGAGAAGGAAATGGCAACCTGCTCCAGTATTCTTGCCTGGAGAATCCCATGGACAGAGGAGCCTGGAGGGCTACAGTCCATGGGGTTGTAAAGAGTCAGACATGACTAAGCACACAGGCATGGCAGGTTGACATTTAGAGCCTGAAGACAGGTAGTTAAGAAAATGATGGTGTAAACAGCACTCTCACCAGGCTTCCCTGGTGGCTCAGACAGTAAAGAATATGCCTGCAATGCAGGAGACCTGGATTTGACCTTTAGGTTGGGAAGAGTCCTTGCAGAAGGGAATGGCTACCCACTCCAGTATTCTTGCCTGGAGAGTCCCATGGACAGAGGAGGCTGATGACAGGCCATGGGGTTACAAAGACTCAGACACGGCTGAGCAACTAAGCATGAATGCTTTCATCTTTTAGGAGGCTTCTTCTCTTCCAGAGCTGGAGGAATTAAAAAAAATTTTTTTTTAACTTTTACTCCCATAAGACTTAGGATTATTTGTGATATTTACCATATCAAATTCCAATATTCCTGTAGCATCGACTTTAATCTTTCCTCTTAAAATAGAGGAAATTTTCTAGCTTACTTTACCAAGCATTGCAAAATACTTAGTCTTCATTTAGTTAACAGACCATACTGAGCATCAATTATCTACCAGGCAAAGGGGATACAGCAAACAACTTATTACACAATTCACTATGAATTACAAATTTGAAAAGCACCATAAGGAAGTATATACAGACTGCTGTATGTATTAGGAATTGATCTAGGTTGGAGACAGGGGCTTTGGAAGCCTTGCATGCGTGCTCAGTCACTTCAGTCATGTATGACTCTTTTCAATCCAGTGGACTGTATCCTCCCAGGCTCCTCTTCCATGGGTTTGGCCATGCAAGAATACTGGAAAGGGTTGCCACGCCCTCCTCCAAGGGATTGTCCCAACCCAGGGATCTTCCTGACCCAGGGAATTATGTTTCCTGCACTGGCAGGGGGGTTCTTTATCACTAGTGCCACCTGCAAAGCCCTTGGATGGCTTAGTTGAGAATAAAACAGTAAAAGTCTTGAAGGGTGAATGGAAATTAATTGGAAGAATAAGAGGAGGAGTACCATACAAAGAGAACAGAATATATATAAAGACTTGGAGATAACAAGGTGCATGTGAGACTCCTGTCATAGAGTTCAAAGAAGAGAGGGAACTTGTGAGGCTAGAGAAGGAGGCAGGAACTTAACATCTCTTTGAAGTGAAGTGAAAGTCGCTCAGTCGTGTTTGGCTCTTTGCAATCCCATGGACTATACAGTTCATGGAAATCTCCAGGCCAGAATACTGGAGTGGGTAAGATGTTTCCTCCTCCAGGGGATCTTCCCAACCCAAGGATCAAACCCAGGTCTCCCGCATTGCAGGTGGATTCTTTATCAGCTGAGCCACATAGGAAGCCCAAGAATATGGAGTGGGTAGCCTATCCTATCTCCAGGGGATCTTCCTGACCCAGGAATCAAACCAGGATCTCCTTCATCGCAGGTGGATTCTTCACCAACTGAGCTATCAGGGAAGCATCTCCTTAATGAGTTTGAATTTCATCTTAAGAACAGTGGGAAAATACAGAAGGTTTAAAGCAGGAGAGCAACAATCTGATTTACATTTCAAAAGTTTGCTTTGCTAAAGCATGGAAAATGGATTTGAGGGAGTGGAGCCAGAACAGATGCCCAGATCAGCTGCCACTGATTCATGATGAAAGCTAGAACAAAGGAGGTAACAGCAGTGATAAAAAGAATAGCTATTTAAGAGTTTAAGAGGTGAAATGGATTGAGTGTGATGATGGGGATGGGCTCAGTTGTCCTGGTGAGCTGAGCGGATTGCCAACTTTCCCACCAAGTACAAACACTGGTGGTAGCCATTTGTTTTTTTTGTAGGGAAGGGAAGGGGGTTGTGGAGATAGTTGCTCAGGAGACTAAGTTTTCTCTCTTGAAGACAGACCTTCTTTGACTCTACATGGTGGTATTTCAGTCGCATGCTTAAATAGCATTGTTTAGGACTATGTGGCGCCACCTCCACCCAGTAAAAAGTGAAAGTTAGTCACTCTGTCATGTCCAACTCCTTTTAACCCCATGAACTGTGGCCACCAGGCTCCTCTGTCCATGGAATTCTCCAGGCAAGAATACTGGAGTGGGTAGACATCCACTTCTCCAGGGGATATTCCCAAACCAGGGATGGAACCCAGGTCTCCTGCACTGCAGGAGACTTCCTTACTCTGAGCCACCTCCACCTAATAGGGCCCCAAATGTCCTTTATATTTCTATTACAATGATCCATTCCCACCGTGCTAATAGCTTTATTTTACTGCTGCTTAGGAAAACATAATGTCCTGCAACTGCATGTCCTGATTTCAGGCAAAAGTCTCAGATTGGACCTCTTTTGATCACAGGTGCCTGGTCCTGGCCCAATCAGCTGTGAAGAGTTAGTCACACGATATAAACATGGCTGCCAAGCGCCCACTCCTGGAGGTTGGGAATACTCAAGGTGTGGGAGAGGCGAGACATGACAAAGGTCATGTACTTCTCTATCACCCTGCTTATTTCATTTATATGCAGAGTACCTCATCCAAGATACCTGGCTAGATGAAGCACAAGCTGGAGTCAAGATTGCCAGGAGAAATATTAATAACCTCAGACATGCAGATGATACCACCCTTATGGCAGAAAGCAAAGAGTAACTAAAGAGCCTCTTGATGAAGGTGAAGCAGGAGAGTGAAAAAGCTGGCTTAAAATTCAACATTCAAAAAACAAAGATCACAGCATCTGGTCCCATCAGATCAGTTCAGTTCAGTTCAGCCGCTCAGTCGTGTCCGACTCTTTGCGACCCCATGAATCTCAGCACGCCAGGCCTCCCTGTCCATCACCAACTCCCGGAGTTCACTCAGATTCACGTCCATCGAGTCAGTGATGCCATCCAGCCATCTCATCCTCTGTCGTCCCCTTCTCCTCCTGCCCCCAATGCCTCCCAGCATCAGGGTCTTTTCCAATGCGTCAACTCTTCGCGTGAGGTGTCCAAAGTTCTGGAGTTTCAGCTTTAGCATCATTCCTTCCGAAGAAGGGCTGACCTCCTTCAGAATGGACTGGTTGGGTCCCATCACTTCATGGCAAATTGATGGAGAAACAATGGAAACAGTGACATTTTATTTTCTTGGGCTCCAAAATCACTGCAGATGGTGACTGAAGCCATGAAATGACAAGACGTTTGCTCCTTGGAAGAAAAGTTATGACAAACCTAGACAGCATATTAACAAGCAGAGACAATACTTTGCCTACAAAGGTCTGTATAATCAAAGCTATGATTTTTCCAGTAGTCATGTACTTATGTGAGAACTGGACAATAAAAAAGGCTGAGCACTGAAGAACTGATGCTTTTGTACTGTGGTGTTGGAGAAGCTTCATGAGAGTCCCTTGGACAGCAAGGAGCTCAAACCACTCAATCCTAAAGGGAATCAACCCTGAATATTCACTGGAAGGACTAGTGCTAAAGCTGAAGCTCCAATACATTGGCCACCTGATGCCAGGAGCTGACTCACTGGAAAAGACCCTGATGCTGGGAAAGATTGAAGGCAGGAGGAGAAAGGGACAACAGAGGATGAGATGATTGGATGGCATCACCTACTCAATGGTCATGAGTTTGAGCAAACTCCCGGAGATAGCGAAGGACAGGGATGCCTGGCGTGCTGTAGTACACGGGGTAGCAAAGAGTCAGACACGACTAAGCGACTGAACAACAACAACAAAGGAAAACGTAAGTCCCTCCAGCCACCGACTCCAAGAAATGTTTGCCTAATTTTACGATGAAGTCCATTACAAAGAGCATTTCTTAGGGAAGCCTTTTGGGCCTCTCCCATCGCCACGGATCCTCTCATTCGTCTCCCCACTTTATGCCTTGCGTTCTGCACAGCACAGATGGTACACTCTTCATCTTTGCGTCCCCGGCGCCCAGCGCGTGCCCCTCAAACACTGCGTCCTCCACATTTACTAATTAGCCACCTTTCCCAGAGCTGAGGCAACACCGCAGCGCCGGACAGGGACACCTCTCCTAGCGAGCCAATTGCTCGCCGGAAGTGACGCACTGCCGGGACGACGTGCTTCCGGTCCCGGGTGTCGCCGCCTCTGTTGCAGGGGGCGGGTTTTTCTGGCCTGCTTAACTCCTCTGCTCTGGAGGATTCTTTCCTGGTAAGAAGCTGCGCGTTGGGGAGTAAGGCCCGTTCCCTGGGGCGCGGCGGGAGGGCGCAGGAACTGGCGGCTAGGTCCCCGGGGGCCCCCAGCGCCAGGTGAGGCGGAAGCACCGCGCTTCGCGGCGGGCCCAGGCGGAGCGCGGGGATCCGTCTCAGCTGTAGTCGGGTAGCCGCTTGGGCCGGCGCGTCCAGTCTCACTGGGGCCGGTCGGGCGGAATGAACGCGACCGACTGGATACTCAGAGCTCCCCCAGTTCTTTGTTCTCAGGAGAAGGATCATCCATCTCCCCTTGAACGGCCCCATTCCCCACTGTGACAGCCACAGGATCTGCGGCGACGAGTGTGCGCGCGTGGTGTAAAGTGGCGTGCAGAGTCCCACGCCTGTTTATTGGCTCCTCCCCACCGCTTGTGTTGAAGGGATGTTGTGGCCGAAGCTGAGGTTTTAACACTGGTTAGTGCAGGGGAGAAGGCAGTGGCACCCCACTCCAGTACTCTTGCCTGGAAAATCCCATGGATGGAGGAGCCTGGTGGGCCGCAGTTCATGGGGTCGCTAAGAGTCGGACACGACTGAGACACTTCGCGTTCACTTTTCACTTTCAAGCATTGGAGAAGGAAATGGCAACCCACTCCAGTGTTCTTGCCTGGAGAATCCCAGGGACGGGGGAGCCTGGTGGGCTGCTGTCTATGGGGTCGCACAGAGTCGGACACGACTGAAGCGACTTAGCAGCAGCAGCAGTGCAGGGGATGCTGCCCTAGAAGGCAGCGTGCTAATAGTCGGAAACGATGTGAAACAGCTGGGTTGGAAGTAGCTTATACTCTGATTACAGGAGACACAGACGTAAGGAACCGACTTTTGGACACAGTAGGGGAAGAAGAAGGTGGGATGATTTGAGAGAATAGCATTTAAACATATACTTTACCGTATGTAAAATAAATAACCAGTGAAACCTTGCTGTATGAAGCAGGGAACCCAAACCGGGTACTCTGTGACAACCTAGAGGGGAGGGCGGGGGTGGGAATGGGGTTCAAGAGGGAAGGGACATATGTATACCTATGGCCCATTCATTTTGATGTATGGCAAAAACCATCACAACATTGTAAAGTAATTATCCTCTAATTAAAATAAAATTTAAAAAAACAGGTAGACTCGGTATTATCATGTGACACTAAACGAATATATTTTGCTTATCAATCTTCCGGAAGGAAGCATGACAACTTCATGCTTCAGGACAGGATTTGTGTATACTTAACTAATTTGCTGTATAAACTATTTGTGATGAAATGGCAGATGGTGCAAAAAGATTGGAAGAAAGTAGACCTGGGACTTGGAGATAGGCAAATAAACTAAGAAAACTGCAAAATTTGGGAAAAGTAACTTAATTTACTATTACCATGTAATTTCATTTTGGAAATAATTTGTTTTTTTGCTGAATTGTTTTCCAGTTTGAAGCAAGTATTTATATGTGGTTTTTTTTTTTAATTGTTGCTTTTTTTTTTTTAAACTGGAGTGGTAGCTTCTCTGGCAAGGGCTAGATTTACATTGCAGGTATGTCTATGCAGCATGTTATAGAATTAAATATATAGATCTCTAAGTTTTTAAGTTAAAAAGTCTTCTAATAATTAACACTCAACATATGGGTATCCTTGATATAGTGATATAGCATATATCTTTAGTTTCATTTTTTTCTTTGAAATGATGACAGATTGACCGTGGTTGTCTTAAAGATTGATACCCCTCTGATGAAGCTATGACCAGGTGGGCACGAGTCACTACCACACAGAACAAACGACCCTTTCCTGCCACATCATGGGAGGATATGAAGAAGGGGTCCTCTGAGGGACAAAGCCAAAATCTTCCAAAGAGTAAACAACTTGAAGCCAACAGGCTGTCCCTTAAAAATGATGCCCCCCAAGCAAAACACAAAAAGAATAAAAAGAAAAAGGAGTATTTAAATGAAGATGTGAATGGATTCATGGAATATTTAAGACAAAACCCACAGATGCTTCACAATGGTGAGGTGATAGCAACAGACAGTCAGAAAGTAAGGGAAGAAATTGAAGTTGCTTTAAAGAAAGACAGTCGTCGGGAAGGAAGACGATTAAAAAGACAAGCAGCAAAGAAAAATGCAATGGTAAGATTATCCCTTCTATCACCTTATGTTGTATGGTTGGAAACTTATTCATACGCTCATATACATATTTTAGCAGAGTGTGATTGTGGCTGTATGCTAGACTTAGATGGCATCTTTTTGAGGGATAGTAGTAACTCTAGGATTTTTGTTTATATGCTCTTATATGCTACACACTTGATGTACTGATGAATTATCACAACATACAAAGATGGTGGCATTATCTCCATTTTTTGGGTAGAAAACATGAGTGTGAATTTTTTTTTTTTTTAATTTCTGCATTCCCAAGACTAGATTTTAAGCTGTTTCAGACACAGGAAATGAAATACTGGTATAATTCTTTCCCTTCTCTAGGAAGAGATTCTTCTAGCAGGGTAATACATAAGAATCAAGATTTGTTGCTATTTTACATTTTTATTTTTTAATAGACTTACTAAATGTAGAACATTGTTTGCAAGAGTGTAGACTTGAAATGTTGCAGCTTCCATAAATGTGGTTTCTATTTGCAGGGTTATTTCTATGCAGTATCATATTTGGAGTGTCTTTTGTAAGATTCTTTTATAAGCTAATACTGATAAAATATTCCTTATGAATAAATTGGATAAAGAGAATCATTTCTATTTGGATCAAGATAGTCTTGTTTAAATTGTGGAGTTATTTTAAAATATTTTAAAGTCAAGTTAATTTAACATGAAGATAATTTTAAGATAATTTTAAGACTTTTCTGGTGGTCCAGTGGTTAAGACTCCATGCATCATTGCAGGGGGCCCCCGGTTCAAGGTTTGATCCCTGGTCAGGGAACTGCATCCCACATGCCCCAACTAAAGATTCTGCAGCCTGCAAGGAAATCGAAGATCTCGACAGCTGCAGTTAAGACCCAGCGCAACCAAATAAATTTTTTTAAAAATTTAAAGATAATTTCTTTGACATAGGTGGTGTGATGAATTGCATACTTTTTGAAAAAGTTTAGTATTATGACTTGAAGGGAAAATTTATGTTTTTAATTAAGGGGAAAGACATTGTTTTTCAAAATAGGAAAGGAATTCTTTATAGCAAAGCATATGCTTTAATACCATAAGGCTTGTTGAGACCTTTCAATTCATTTTTTAACTTTTCTTAGTAGCTCAGACTAAGTATCAGTTCTTAATTGTTAATTAAAAAATGATGAACTGTTTTATCCAAAAACTTTTTCCAGTTTAAATAAAATGTCTTAAATATCTACCGTCTTTGATTATGACTGATACACTTATTCATTGCAGCAAAAAATATCCTCCAAATTGCTAGGTAGTATGTAAAGCAATGAAACCATTGCTCAATGTTATGCTGGTAGCAAATAATTAATCTTAGAATTATACCTTTAAAATGTGCATATATTTTAAGATGAAACTTCTGTTTATAAATATTAAGGAATATGTATAAAAGATATAAAAATTATAAAGTATAATTTTGGGTATGAAATATATCTTATGATTTGAATCACAACTTAAATGGAATCACTTGACCCAAATTCATTCTATGATGTGAACTTTAAAAAGTGAAGGTATTAATTTTGAGTGATAATTTTTATGCTCATTGCCTGTCTCCTCCAGAAAACTCAGTTTAAGATACAGACATCTCCATTAATGAAATGTAATGAGTCCATATTTGCTTAATTCTTTTAAGCAATTACCTCCTGCAAAGATTTATAACTTTGTCTCCTAGACTGATAGATTTATGAATTGAGGGTTTTCAAAAGCACTGAAACCCTTTGATGAAAATGACGTTTCTTACAGTTTAAGAGGGTGTGAGAAACACTTTTTTCTACAGATGAAATACTGAGAGTTCAAAAAACAGAACTAGACAACTTTAAAATGGGATTGTTTTTTTGATGCCTAGAATTAATGAAGCCAGTGTAGTGTTGCAGTGTGGAAACTCACTTTTTGTTTTCTCAGGTATGTTTCCATTGTAGACAACCTGGCCATGGGATTGCAGATTGCCCTGCTGCCCTTGAGAATCAAGAAATGGGCACTGGAATATGTTACAGGTGTGGATCCACAGAGCACGAAATAACCAAGTGCAAGGCTAAAGTAGACCCAGCTCTTGGTATGTTGTTGTTGGTTTTTCCTATCAATTTTTTTCATTTGGTTAATGAGCACACTGGCCAGTAAGTAACCAACTGGTTTTTTCATTGTTGACAGGGTTTGTTATGAGTGTGCCACTTAATAGTTTGAAATCAAATGTGATTAAACTTTAAATTATGTAACAACAATATGTTTTCTTCTCAGAGTGTTTTAAAGTGATATGAATTACACTATATATATAGATATAGATAGATATCTGTATCTATGTTGATATATATTCACTCACATCCATACATGTATATAACTAAACAAGAACTGTTGATCATTACAGGTGAATTTCCTTTTGCAAAATGTTTTGTTTGTGGGGAAATGGGGCATCTGTCCAGATCTTGTCCTGATAATCCCAAAGGACTCTATGCTGATGGTGAGTACTGTTACTCTTGTATGTTGAGAATGGTGATGAGTTATCATGCAGTTGTGATTTAATTTACACTTAAACAGTTTTTAAATTCCTGAATAAGTGGCAAAATCTCTAGAATTTCATTATTTGTATAAAGCATTATCCTATGGTGGCTTAGAGGTAAATCCGCCTGCAGTAAAGGAGACGTGGGAAACAGGGTTCGATCCTTGGGCTGGGAAGATCCCCTGGAGAAGGAAATTACAACCCACTCCAGTATTCTTGCGTGGAGAATCCCCGTGAACAGAGGAGCCTGGCAGGCTACAGTCCACAGGGTCTCAAAGAGTCAGACACAACTGAGCAACTGAGCACACATTCTATGTACTAGACTTTGTGTAATTTAAGTTGATACATCAAATCAGAAAAAGCTGACCTCTATATTTCAAACTATTTGTACTTACTTCAGTATCATTTGTGAGAACGTGTTATAAATAGCTACTTTTAAACCTAACAAGCAAAAAGATTATTTCTCAAACTAATATAAGATTTAAAAAATAGTGTGGTGAATTTAATCTCAGTATAGCGTAATATTTTGGGTAGAAGGGTTTGTACTCACTATTCTGGATTTTTTTTTTCCTGAATGTTTTCCTTAGTTTATTGTCTGGCATGGACCATGTAACATTCTTACCTTTGGCTCAGCTAATGTCTTAAGGTGCCCACAATAAAGTCTGTAATGTTTAAAGCTTTAAGGAGGAGGTTGGCATCTGTTAATGTGAGTCATTTATTAATGTGATGCTGGTACCATTAGGTTCTAGACACTTCTAGTGTCATGTCCTGGGTTCCCTTGCAGAAGTCCAGTGAAAAAGCATAGCTTTGGAGTTAACACTAGTTATAGTCTCAGCACTACCACTCACTCACTGTGGGTCTTTGGCCAAGTTATTTAACTTTTCTCATCTCAGTTTCCTCACCTGTGAAATTGAGATGAGAAAATTTTATTTCATTGATTCTAAGATGCATGATTTTTTTTCACATTTTAATATATCTGAACTCAATGTATCTTACTATTGGTGCGTGTTACATAATAGGCAGTTTTTTTTTCCCCCAGAAAGGAATGTAAAATAATGATATATCTTATAATCAGTGGTGTCTTAGATTTGATGAATTATGATATTTTACCTTAAAGAGTTATGAGGATTAATTATTAAAGTGCATCCTCTGTTTCACTGTGGCATCTACAGCAGTAAAGAGTTTTGGACCTGAAAGATACTCAAAAGTGTCTTTCAGTTTTGAACTTAATAAACAGGCCATATAATATGACTAGTGAGCAAAGATGCCTTTGTATGGTGAACCAAAATGACTAGATATAAAAAGTGTGGCAAAGGGAGTAAGTCACAGAAAAGCGTGAGTTCATCCACGTTTATGCCCTGTTAGGGTCATTTTTCTGAGTAAGTCATTTAATATTATGAGCATGATCATGATAATGCTTGACCATTAAGCATTAGTGTTTGACTGTTCAGTGAAAGACTCATTTTAGAAAAACTCATTTTAGGACTGTGTTGTAATTCACAGTCCTGGAGTGTTGCTTAAAGTAGGCAAATAGGCATTTTTACTAGAGTTAGGATGCCTGGCAGATAAAGGCACTGAGAGAAAAGTTAACTTCATTCCTTTTGTGATTACTCATGCCTATCTGACCTATACAGTGGGGCAGAGGTTTGTATCCTTTTTTAGGGGGAGGGGGCATTGATCACTAAAGAATCTGATTAAAAACTGTGGGCATTCTTCTCAAAAAATGCATCTGCACACAGATTTTTCAGAGTTCACAAGCCCATGCCTTTCTAACTGTGGTTAAGACCCAGGCTTCCATGCAGTGGCTCCTGGACACTCCAGAGAACAAGTACCTTTCATCATATCTCACTTCTCTTTCCCACATCTCCTTTGAAGGTCAGGGGCAAGAAATGGTGGGTTACAGTTTAGTGCTCTATGAGGTTAAAAGGAATGGAGAATAGACTTACTAATAGGAATAAGTCGTTCCTGGCTTCAGCTACCTTTGCAGCTAACAAGGTTATGAGGACCAAACAAGCTAGGAAAGTGCTTTGAGACATTACATGCCCTATGTAAGTATCAGAGGTTTTCAGTGACTTTGTTCTTTTTATAGGTGGTGGCTGCAGACTTTGTGGCTCTGTGGAACATATGAAGAAAGATTGTCCCGAAAGTCAGAACTCAGGTGAGATCTCTGGGCCTCGTTTAGAAGGGGTGAGATTGAATATTCCTCTGTGTTTTTGTTGAATTTTGTAATTAACAACTCCCTGAGGTACAACTGGTTTTAAGGCTGTCTGGTTTCCTGTTACAGTGATGACTTCATCATTTCTTTATCAGCAGTACTAAGTAAGCATTAGCAGCTGTTCTCAGGTGGGGAAAAAAATGATCAGTAAGCCCCAGAGGACCCTGATTTTATAAAGCATCTTATTCATAAATATTTATATTTGCTAACTTATGTGTTTAATAATAACAGTCAATTATGTTACTTAAAAATATTAATTTACTAAGAAAATGAATAGAATAAGTTGCAGTATTGTTATGATTGAGAATCCTCATGTATGTTCTGAAGTCAGAAGGATTCCAAGTTGTTTGCAAAAACTTCCAGAAATATTTAAATTGTGTAATCCACATAGTATCTGGACAGTTTATATTTTTTTCCTAACAAATACTACCATATTTGTTACTTGGTCATCTAAAACTTCATAAATGTTCAACAGACCTAAGACAGATATTGGGGTATGTGGAGACCATTGTTACATTAGTTTGCCTAGATTAGAATGGTGACAATCTGTGTGAAAGGAGGCAAGACAGTAGGGTAGCCCAGTAGTGCTTCTTGGAGAAAAAGTACATTTCTTTCTATATCAAATGGTCATAGTACTATACAAATAAGTCTGCCCATTCTTACTTCCTACCCCTAGCATTTGAATTTGAAAACCAAGAGTTCTTGTTTAGAGTCTTGTCTAGAAGAAGATAGTCTTTACTACATTGTAGGCACTGAGATTGAAATGAGAAGTGGAATTTGAATTCTCCCTCCTGGGAGGATTGCCACTTCCCAAATGACAAGACTGACAAGCAGATGTTGTATAATTGCACAGGTGGAATCTTGTGCATTTAAAACTGATGGCTTCATAAGTCTTGCTGTTTACAGTCTCTTGGAATTCATTGACTCTGTAATGATGAACTCTGGGAAAGAATGAAAGAGCTTTCTCATCAACTTGTGCATTGCAAAGCAGTTGCTGCATTTTCCTAATTGGGATGACAAATTGCCTGTGTACTCTGAAATCAAGGGTTATAATCAGTTACAGAATTGCTCACTTTGCTTTAGTGATGGACTCTTCTCTCTTTGTGATTATTCATGTCAAAACTAGTTCCTTTGCTAAACCAGCACCAGTCAATCTAGGTGGGTGTATTTGATCACTGTCTTTCTTACATTTTGAGTTTTCTGTGTCTTTACAGATCGAATGGTCACAGTTGGTCGCTGGGCAAAGGGAATGAGTGCAGACTATGAAGAAATTTTGGATGTGCCTAAACCACAGAAACCCAAAACAAAGATACCTAAAGTTGTTAATTTTTGATGATTAGTACTGTTGTTTGTTCAACATTCTGAACTGGGCCTGCTTCACAAGTTGGAGCTAGACTGTCCCTTGGAGGCCTGTATTATAGATAACAGTATAATTTAGGTGTGATCAAACCAATTCCTGAGTTCTGTCCATCAAGGGGCACTTCTCCCATTGTTTGGAGAAGATCACTGAAAAAAAGTATAAGATGTTCAAAATGGATTTTCTAAAAGAATATATTTTTGACCAGTAGAACTTAGGTGTAACTAAGTGATTATATACCTGATTGTAACAATCATTTTTTTCTTAAAAACAAAATTATGCATTAATATGAACTATCCCTAAACATAGGGTAACTGCTTTGCATTTGGAATTGAATTTGTGGCCCTATTGTTGGTTCCAAGTATCAGTTTATCATTATGTTAGAAATGTATTTATAATTGCCACAAAATGTATTTTTAAAATATTAAATAAAAATTCGTTTGCTATTTACCTAGTTTTATGAATACCTAATTTTGGATTGAATGAGCCTTGGTAATGTCCATGTAACAATCTCTTTGGAAACATGATCTTTTTTGAATCCTAAATGAGATTAATTTTGATTAATATTTGTTTTAGTTTTGGCATAAAGATTTACAAATTATTGAGGTTAAAATAGAAGAGTACCTCAGCTTAATAGCAGCTCTTTCTTTGCCCCTGGTTTTCAAGAGAGAGAGTCCAGCCAAAATTCAGTTTGGGATATTTAACCAGAATGATGATGGTGTGTAACAGACTGTCTATTAAACTTAATAGCATTTTGTTCACATGTTTTAGATGAGTCAGGGTGAGATTCAGGCATCATCATAATAGAGTTAGAACACTAATCAGAGACCCATTAGCTTCTTTGTTTGATTTGATGAATACATGCATACTTAATACATATATTTCACAAGGCTTAAGGCTCCCATTGTACTGTATAATGGAATGACTTCGTTGGATTGTGTGTTTCATTTGGAATTTTACCTGATTGGATGCACTTGTAACAAAAGGAAACAGCTGTGATTAGTTACTGATGTTTTCAAAAGCAAAATATTTACCAAATAAGAAAAGGAACACTTTTCTGTTTTAATGTCTGTATATCTCAATATTTCTAATCTTAATAAGAGCTGTTCTTTTTTTTCAGCAACACAGGAAAACATAACCCAATTTGGCTCAGCATACCAGAGCTTAAGGAAGTGAGTGTCATTTTAAAGGAATAGCACAAGCCACACAGCTGGAGAAGGATAGGAGTGCTGTCCTAGTCCTTCAGCCTGGACACACCCAGGTTTATCTCACCTATCCTATCTGGAGCAAAAGGCTCTGGAAAGTGAAAAACCCATCAGCTGCAAGCTAAGTCTGATGTTTTTTATATAGTCTTCAATGCAGAGAAGTCCGTTTTTGTTTTCCTTATGGTTACTTTGTTTCCATTTTAAGGATCTATTTACAGTGAAACTAGAAATGCATTTCAGGTGTCCCATGTAAGGCTGGAAAAGTATGTGGACGCTTTGTTAAAGGAACTCACCAGAGGTGGAAATTCTGATGTCCTGAGAGATTGCAGGTTGCTCACTGTAGGTTATTTTCTTAACGATCAATGCTGAACAAGGAAGGCACACATGTACTTTTTCATTGTAGATTTTGCAAGGACAAGGACCTAACTACATTCTTGGTACTCTTTCAGGCACTTGAGATTGTGGCAGTGAATAAGACAGATAAGGCCACATGCATTCTGCTGAGGCTGAAGAATGGAAGGCAGACTTAGGCACAAAAAATACATATCAGAACTATCAGTAAAAATAATATCAGAATGTCAATATTTATAACATTTTATAAATATTTTGTTGAATTCCCTAAGATGTAGTCGTTAGCACTCTTCTTCCTTTTAGTCCTTTGGAAATGTCATCTCTTTTTACAAGCTCATCTTTCACTTCTCTAGGACTGACTCCTGAATCTACGTCCAGTCCTAAGACCCTTGGTTTCAGTTGTGTGCTCACCTGCCTGCTGGACATTCTTAATTGGATGTTGCACTAACACCCCAAACTCACAGTAGCTTTAAACTGAATCACTTCCGTTGAGGGGAAAAATAAACAAATTTCCTTTCTTGTCTCCATTTTATTTAGTACAGTCATATCCCTAGCCTACAGGCTCAAATCTCAAGTTATTCTTTTCTTGACATTCCCTCACCACACCCCAGATTTGATCCTCTCTGACTTTCTTTAGGCCTCTACTTGGCAGTGTGCACAGTAAAGAGTCTTTTGACTACCCTTATAGGAAATAGCTTTTTCCTCATCCCAATAACTTTTCATTCTCTTACTCTAAATTTTCTCCATAATTTAAGTCCCTGCCGAACACTATTTGTCCCCTCTCCACTGGATTATAGGTCACATGAGGGCAGGAATTTTGAGTCTTACTCATTATACTCAGAGGTGCTTGGTGCATACAAAGCATTCACCCTTGTTGAAGGAATGAATGAATTAAATGAATATGTGACAATTAGACTTAACGGAGAGATGATACGTGACTGGATAGCTACTTTAGACCGGAAAATCAAGGGAAGGCCTCTGAGGGGAAGACTTTTAAGCTGACATCTGGATGGCAAGAGGGAATCTTATGAAGATAAGGAAAAAGAATACTTAGGGACAGAAAATAGTCAAAGCTGTGAGCTTGCCATATTTGAGGGTCAGAAAGAAGATGTGATCTTTTTGACTGACTTCCTTCACTTAGCATAATGTTTTCAAAGTTCATCCGTAATATTCCATTGGTACCTAGGTATACAGAGAAGTATTAGAAGCCTTGGATATTTTGATGTTTGATATTAAGTAAGGGCAATGATACTGAGGAAGGAGCCTGCTCGGTGTAGTTGAAAAATAGCAAAGAGGCCAGTGTGGTTGGAAGAGTTGGGAATAAGGTAGTAAAGATCAGACAGTTAACAGGGGTCACATCTTACAGACTGCCAGTTTCTGCTACACAACCACCACAAATCAGAAGCATATGGTAACTGTTTATTTAGCTTATGCTTGTGAGTCAAATCTCAGTTCAGTTCAGTTGCTTAGTCGTGTCCGACTCTTTTCCCTGTCCATCACCAACTCCCGGAGTCCACCCAAACCATGTCCATCGAGCCGGTGATGCCATCCAACCATCTTGTCCTCTGTTGTCCCCTTCTCCTGCCCTCAGTCTTTCTCAGCATCAGGGTCTTTTCAAATGAGTAGGCTCTTCACACAGGTGACCAAAGTATTGCAGTTTTCAGCTTCAACATCAGTCCTTCCAGTGAACACCTAGGACTGATCTCCTTCAGGATGGACTGGTTGGATCTCTTCACAGTCCAAGGGACTCGCAACAGTCTTCTCCAGCACCATAGTTCAAAAGCATCAATTCTTCTGCGCTCAGTTTTCTTTATAGTCCAACTCTTTAACATCCATACATGACCACTGGAAAAACCATAGCCTTGACTAAAGGGACCTTTGTTGGCAAAGTAATGTCTCTGCTTTTTATATGCTGTCTAGGTTGGTCATAACTTTCCTTCCAAGGAATAAGTGTCTTTTAATTTCTAGGCTGGGCTTATCTGGATAGCTCTGCTAATATCAGTGGGGCTTGCTTATATCCATAAGAAGCCTGGTTTGAGGTCAGCTGATCTAAACTTCCAGATGTTCAAAATGGTTTTAGAAAAGGCAGAGGAACCAGAGATAAAATTGCCAACATCTGCTGGATCATGGAAAAAGCAAGAGAGTTCCAGAAAAACATCTATTTCTGCTTTATTGACTATGCCAAAGCCTTTGACTGTGTGGATCACAATCAACTGTGGAAAATTCTTCAAGAGATGGGAATACCAGACCACCTGACCTGCCTCTTGAGAAACCTATATGCAGGTCAGGAAGCAACAGTTAGAACTGGACATGGAACAACAGACTGGTTCCAAATAGGAAAAGGAGTATGCCAAGGCTGTATATTGTCACCCTGCTTATTTAACTTCTATGCAGAGTACATCATGAGAAACGCTGGGCTGGAAGAAGCACAAGCTGGAATCAAGATTGCCGGGAGAACTATCAATAACCTCAGATATGCAGATGACACCACACTTATGGCAGACAGTGAAGAGGAACTAAAAAGCCTCTTGATGAAAGTGAAAGAGGAGAGTGAAAAAGTTGGCTTAAAGCTCAACATTCAGAAAACGAAGATCATGGCATCTGGTCCCATGACTTCATGGGAAATAGATGGGGAAACAGTGGAAACAGTGGCTGACTTTATTTTTGGGCTCCAAAATCACTGCAGATGGTTATTGCAGCCATGAAATTAAAAGACACTCCTTGGAAGGAAAGTTATGACCAACCTAGACAGCATATTGAAAAGCAGAGACATTACTTTGCCAACTAAGGTCCATCTAGTCAAGGCTATGGTTTTTCCAGTAGTCATGTATGGATGTGAGAGTTGGACTGTGAAGAAGGCTGAGCTCCGAAGAATTGATGCTTTTGAACTGTGGTGTTGGAGAAGACTCTTGAGAATCCCTTGGACTGCGAGGAGATCCAACTAGTCCATTCTAAAGGAGATCAGCCCTGGGTGTTCTTTGGAAGGAATGATGCTAAAGCTGAAACTCCAGTACTTTGGCTACCTCATGCGAAGAGTTGACTCATTGGAAAAGACTCTGATGCTAGGGAAGATTGGGGGCAGGAGAGAAGGGGACGACCAAGGATGAGATGGCTGGATGGCATCACGGACTCGATGAGTCTGAGTGAACTCTGGGAGATGGTGATGGACAGGGAGGCCTGGCGTGCTGCGATTCATGGGGTCGCAAAGAGTCGGACACGACTGAGCGACTGAACTGAACTGATCTAAAGTAGGCTCAGATGAAGCAGCCCTATTGCTTGTATCTCTTCCTTTTCCTGCGACCAGCAGACTAGTCCTGACCTGTTTTTCTCGTGACAAAGATGTAAGAGGGCAGGTCCACTTGCAAAAACATCTTCAAGCCTTTGATTGCATCATGTCTGTTGATGAAGAAGGGGAATAGTGCACTCCATTGGCAGAGCTGGGGATGGTGGCAAGGGAGTGAATATTTTTGAAAAATAATTGAATATACCACATCATATCCCAGACTCATAAATCTTTGGCTTTTACTATGTGCTATGCAAAATTTTTTACAGGTTTGAGAAGAAATGTGACACGATCTGATTGCTGAGTTGAGAGCGAAGGGAGGAGTAGGAATAGAAACAGGTTATATTTCAGATGATAGAAGACGATGTTTTGAATTAGGGTTATAGAGTTGATTAGAAGGAATCAGGTTCTGATTATATTCTTCATATAGAGTTGATAAGATTTCCTGAAGGAAGGATTTATGAAGGGAAAGGTGGCAGAATTAAGGGATCTGTTTTGGATGCGTTGATTTTGAGATGACTATTATCTTAGTGGAAATGTCACCTAAGCAGTTAGATACACAGATGTGGAGTTCAGGAGAGTTTAGGGCTTGCGACGTAGATTTGGGAGTTATTGGCAAGTAGATGTCTTTTAAGACCCAGTGACTGGGTGGACTCAATGAGGAATAGAGGAGAAGAGACCAAGATGGAGCCCCGGGTGGTCTAGTATTTAGAGGTCTGGTGGAGGAGGAAGAACCACAAGAGGAGGCTTTAAAAGTGTGACCAGTGATGTAGTTTCCAAGAGCGACATGATGGAAGCCAAGCGGAGAAAATGTTGCAAAAAGAAGGAGCCAGTCAGTTTTGTTGATGCCGTTAATTGTGGCAATGAGAGAGGTCTGTGGAGTAGTGGAGGGAGAAGTACGATTCATTGAATGAAATAAGGTTGTGAAGACCACGTTTATAGATAATTGGAGTAAAGATGGGTGGCCTTTAGGAAATGGGATCAGATGAAGTGTTGCTTTGCTTTATTTTAAGAGATAATAATGACTATGATAATAATCCAGGAAAGACTTCTGAAATAGAGAAAAAAGAGAATTGAAGGAGTGAAGCCTTGGAGCAGGTTAGAGAAATAGTTCTTTGCTAGGGGTGGTGGTGGTTGTTCAGTTGCTAAGTCATGTCTGACTCTTTGTGACCCCATGGACTGCAGCATGCCAGGCTTCCCTGTCCTTCATCATCTTCCAGAGTTTGTTCAACCTCATGTTCATTGAGTTGGTGATGCCATCCAACCATCTCATCCTCTGTCATCCCCTTCGCCTCCTGCCTTCAATTTTGCCCATCAGAGTCTTTTCCAGTGAGTTAGGTGACCATCAGGTGGCCAAAATATTGGAGCTTTAGCTTCAGCATCAGTCTGTCCAGTGAATATTCAGGATTGATTTCCTTTAGGATTGAATGGGGGTAGAGATGTTTAATTTATTATGATAGGAGGAATGGCAAAGAATGGGAGGTACATAGAGGGGGAAATGAGATGGCTCCTGGCTAAGAGTTTGTATTATACTCAGTGAAGTATTTTCTAAAGTTGATTAACTGTGAAGGAGTAAGACACATGAAAACCTTGAAGGAAGGGAGGGCAGTGTGAAACAGCAAGCATATAGGAAACGCAGTCGGGTTATCAGAGCCCTTTTGAAATTTGTGCTCATAAATCTCAAGTGAGACCAGTCCACAGTTTTCAGGTGCTCAGTGCAGGGTTGAGGTTTTACAAATACTTTAATTCAGCCACAGTTTTGAATTTGCCAGACAAGCCAAATGAAAGCAAAAGGTACAGGGAGTGACATTAATAATAACCACAGACCCTAAACCAGATAAGGAAAGAAGGGGGACATGGAGAGGGATAATGAGCTGTGGGAATGATAGAAATATTAATTTTAAACCTGTTTTCAAGTGTCCCTAAAAATGTCACAAAATGAGGAAGGAAAAGATGGCATCAAATGTACAATTTTTATATGGTACTTTATATACTTGGAAGTGTACAATGAGAGAGGCATTTTGTAATATTTTTCTGACTTTTGGGCTTCCCTTGTGGCTCAGCTGGTAAAGAATCCACCTGCAATGTGGGAGACCTGGGTTCTGTCCCTCGGTTGGGAAGATCCCCTGGAGAAGGGAAAGGCAACCCACTACAGTATTCTAGCCTGGAGAATTCCATGGACTGTGTAGTCCATGGGGTGGCAAAGAGTCAGACACAACTGAACAACTTTCACTTTTTCTTTTGTGACTTTTGGAGGTGGGTTACTCTCAGTAATTATGAAGGGTCTGAGATTATTAATCTAGTCTGTTACAGTTTCATGGATGTCAGTAGAAGGCATGAGAATCCTGGTTCAGGGACAAAGGACATTATTACTCATGACACAGCAAACAGCATATCATGAGTATTAACTTATTTGTGTTGCTTCCATTTTCCCTTAGCCCCCAGGGTGACATGATGGGCCCAGCTGGATGCTGTGGACATGGTGGGTTTGTGTCACAGCTGATGAACACAGGGCCAGCACTCTGAGCAAGTGGCAAAAATTGTAGCACACAGCACACAAGCCAGTCTTCTGCACCTTGAGAGGGAGCCATTACACTGAAGTCAGGCTGTGGTCACCACGACCTACTGAATTGCCTGTGGGACTAGCATATTGCCAGTAGATAAGTCTTGCAGTTTGGCACACCAAGCGAGAACATGCAGGACCCCTCTGAGCCCATGGTGAATTGTCAGATCCAGTAGTTACACTACTTTCAAATGGGTAAAATGAATCATGAGCAAACTTCATAGTTTACATTTTAATAATTTATTCCAAACCATTAAAGTTATTCCTTAACATATACATTTTCAACACATATTTTCAAAACTGCTTCTACAAATAGATCAATAAAAATTTCCAAGGTGCGAAATGTGCAATAAAAAATATGAATAAAACCACATGGTGGGTATATATAAGAATACACTGGATTTCTTTAGATTTTTATTCAAATTATTCATTATTTCCTAGTGGTATTTGCTGGAGAAGGCAATGGCACCCCACTCCGGTACTCTTGCCTGGAAAATCCCATGGATGGAGGAGGCTGGTAGGCTGCAGTCCATACGGTCGGGAAGAGTGGGACACAACTGAAGCGACTTAGCAGCAGCAGCAGCAGTGGTATTTGCATATAAGGGTAGATATATTCTAAAGTATACAGATCAGTTTTCACATTTTTTTCCTCTAGAATTCTTTAAAAATATGATAGAAAAACTGAATATAGATCAGAAACTCCATTGCATTAACACCAGGAAGAATTAATAGGAAAGAGTTTCCTTTCTTAATCAAAAAGCTTTCAGTCCTGTTAGAAGCACTTGAAAACCCTTACCATCAAGAAGGGCATGAAATCTCAAGTGTTCCTGGAGGATATTTTAGCACTCCAAAGGAGAAAGTGAGCCTGGCTACATTTTTATGTTCCCTCTGTCCTTAGTCTCCAGGGGCTTGAGGATGGCTGCTGATGAACCAGCTTCACTGCTTACTCTTGGATCAATCATGTTTGCTTAAAGCCGGGGCACCAAAGAAAGCCGAGGAAGACTGTACTCAAGTCATCTGTTTTTGATTACCTTTCATTCTATTCCAGCCTCTCCAGAGCTGCTTTCCCTGGAATACGCCAGAAACATTCCCATCTCACAGACTTTGCCTGGGCCATTCTACAGGAAATGTGCTACCTCCAGAAATCCTCATGGTTCAGTCCCTCTCTGCCTCTAGGTCTTCACTCAGATGTCTCGAGGTAGAGCCTACTCTGACCACCCTATTTTTTTTTAATTTTTATTTTTTTCTTAATGTTTTCTTTATTATTCCTAAACAATGTATCAGGCCATCAATAACCAAAGCCCAAATCCTGGATGTATATGTTTCTGTATTCATTATACAGAATATTTTACTATCTTTCGATGTGAAACACCCACCCCACACACACCTCCTTGTTGTTTAAAAGTCCTGTCTCATGGCCGGAAAAATGTTATTAAATATTACATCTTTAACTTGCAGTGGCCCTAAGGAGTAGATGGGAAGCTTCAGACATCTGACCCCAGTCCACATTCCTGCATTCCCAGGTGTGAGGGCAACTCCTGGAAGCCCTCACCAGGCCCCTCCAGCCCTGGCCCAGCTGGAGTGAGGGTGGCAGAGGTAAGGAGGGTGGGGGAGGCTCTGCACCCCCACCTGCAAAGGATACACTCAGTGGGGCTGGGGAACCCCAGCCTCTGCACTGAGCCACAAGCACTGGCCTCAGCCCCAGGGAAGGGAGGCCAGAAGCTGTAGAAGCATTTTCCTACTGCTTCTGGCAGGTGACCACCGTGTTTAAAATATGAACAGCCATCTCCAACACCTCCCCAGCATGCACATCATTTACCCTGCTTTATTTTTCCATTTAACACTTACCTCTTGAAAAGTAAAGTGAAAGTGTTAGTTGCTCAGTCATGTCTGACTCTTTGTGATCCCATGGACCATCAGGCTCCTTTGTCCATGGAATTCTCCAGGCAAGAATACTGGAGTGGGTTGCCATTCCCTTCTCCAGGGCTTCTTCCCAGCCCAGGGATCAAACCCAGGTCTCCTGCATTTCAGGCAGATTCTTTATCATCTGAGCTACCAAATAGCCTATAGTATTTATTTACTTTATTATGATGTGATCAGTACCCTTCTGTTACTTGGTAAACCCACAGTGCCTAAAAATGTCTCATACAGAGTAGATTCTTAATATTTATTGAATACATGAAAGAGCAATCAAACAAGTTTCCATTAAAAAAGGAAATATAAACCTAAGTGCTGTTGTTGAATTTTACAATAGGAATGCGTTAGTCAGTTGTGTCATGGTTTCAGGCAATAGATTTTAAACTTTTTGAAGTCCCCTAGGTAAAGCCTGAATGCATTGCTGTCTTTTCCAGTGTCGTGCCCTTTTAAAGAATCTTTAGTCCAGTAGTCTGAAAGTGAGCAGTTGGATTAGGCCATGATGACCTGATAATGTCATGTGACTAATAATATTAAAATGAGGCTAGTGTAGCTGATGTTTAAATTTTACTTTAAAATTTAATTAATTTAAATGGTCTCATGTGGTTAGTGGCTACCGTATTGGACAGTGCTGGTATGGACTGTGCCTGTGTTATAAGTTAGAGTGGGCAACATCTTTGTATCTAAAAGTAATCCAGCCAAAGTTGCTCTATTCTTTCATTCAGAAAAAAGTTTCCAAAAAAAAAAAATACAAATTCAGAGATGTACGAAAGACAAAAGTTAAAAGCATTTCAGTTGTAGAAGAGGGCTGAAATTTTAGCATACGAAACTTTAGTGTACTGTAACCCTCTTTACTGCTCATTTTCTAACCTTTTTTAAAATTAAAAATATTCTAAAAAATCTGCTTTTGGAATGTAATGTATAAGCATTTAAATCTGCCTCTCCACTCTTCTTATTGTATTTAAATGTTAATTCATAAGATTGGGACATAGTCCAAAATTCATATAAATGAAAACCTGTTGGCATAGATTAATAAAAATGACTACAACCAGGTCTGGACAGAGGTAAAGATTTGACAAACTAAAGCAAGATGTATCTAATCTCTTAAGTGCTCTAAACTCTAATGGAGAAGTCCTTCAAATTTTAGAAGTTGTCCCGTAGAGGAGGTTAACTTGATGTATGCTGGTTTGTCTTATGAGTCAAGACAAATCACAGAGTAAAATAATAAATGTAAAGTCTAGAGAATAAAGTTCTAATGTAATGATTATGAAAGAAGAGCTCAGGTCATTCTTTCTCTACAGTATCACATTTTGCAGGTACTTTGTGAGTGTATATAGCAATAGATACTAAATGGGTGAGCTACCTTGATATATGTTAAATGACACCAGGAAAGTAGTTCCTATTACTAAAATTGATTGGATTCCATTATGTTTTAATGTCTTCCTAATTTAAAGCTCTAAAACATGTAATACATCTTGTTAGGTGCTTCTGACACACTGATACCTGCTGTACGTGGAACAACCCCATACTATTCATCACCTAGCCAACGTATCATTTCTGATTTTATAATATTTTATAAAATTTCAAACAAAATATGTTTCACCCACCCCTCTAGCCTAAAAATGTTTTGATTGTTTTAACCAAACTTTCACCATTTTATAGAACACACAATATTGATTATGAGAAATTTTCCATCGCCTGTTCCCCTGGAAGGTAGCAGAGCCACAGATGATCTAAAAACAGAGTCTTAAATCTCTTTTAATCTCAACCCAAATCACTGGTATTTGACTTGGGATGAATTTTGTTTTTTAACCTCTTCACAACTGCATTTTTCTTAGACTGATACGAAATTATTTGTGGCCAAGAAACTTGTCAAGTGTCAGGACTAAGGGAGTTTGGAATTGGAAGTGGGAAATAAAATGACAGATAATTTAAAGTATGCTTATTAGCCCATCATCAGTAGCACTCTCTATGAACTGTATACAGGAGGCTGCTGTGTCTTCGATAGATTTTGACCAGCCACCAAGGTTTCCAGCAAAGTAAGGAAGGATGCTAGCAGAAATCTGGTTAAAGTAAGATACCTGTTTCAAGAAAACAAAGTGAAACAAAACAATATTTTAATTTCTTATTCATTGGAGCTTTTTCAAGCAAGCATCTCAATCTTTTTGGTGTAGGGGAGGCTATGACCCCAGTCCTTTGGAAATGGATCTGAAAGGATGACCTGAGGATTCTCTGGTGGGTGTGGGTGGACACACATTACAGAATTATAGTTAATTTAGCAAATCCAGGTAAATGGTTTCTCTGCATCTGTAGGAGAAAATTAATGTGCATGTTTCATTGAACTTACGGTACATGAACTGCTGTCAGTAGCATGGATGAGAAATCCGGCACATGCGATTTCACTTCTGACATACTGTGGAGAAGGTGGGACTGATGGCAGAATAACTGACCTCACTGCCACCACGTAAGTGTGACTGAAAGATAAAAGGACGTTTTCTAAGTTCTTGAGAGAAATGAAGAACAGTGAATGAAACAGTAAATGGTGAAGAAAAGTAAATTTCTGCAGTTAATGCAACTCGTTTATATAGTAGAAGTAAAACTATGAAGACCCAGATGTTTTACATGAGTGACATGCATAAAAAACATTCTCTATGGCTACATTCAAGTATAGGAAATAGTAATAAGGGCCATAGATATTTTCTGCCTAAAAATTATGTATGCTTTGCATGACTCTGCAGAGCTGTAGTCAGACTCCAAACTTGTGTGTGTGTATACTCTAATGGGTTGTTATTTCAGTCTCGTCCACTTTTTTAATGGAAAAAATAATACCATTGTGTTAAAGAACCTTCAAACAATAGGAACCCTGTACATTAGAAAACAGAGGTCATCCTTCAGTCTACCTTAACCACAGTATATTCCTATCCTAGAGAGGACCACCAATAAAGTTAACATTTTATTGTGACCCTCTACTTTATTCACACCCTCTGGAGGGTCTGAATGGACATATTCAGATTTTTACATAAATATAATCATTTTACAAATATTGGTCTATAATTTGATTTTTCATGTAGTGATAAATCTTTAGAGGTGCTTCCTGTATCAATACCTCTATAACTACTTCATCCTTTTTAATGCTGGTGTAGTATTCTGGTATAGTATGCTATATATTCTGCTGCTGCTGCTGAGTCGCTTCAGTCGTGTCCGACTCTGTGCGACCACATAGACGGCAGCCCACCAGGCTCCCCCGTCCCTGGGATTCTCCAGGCAAGAACACTGGAGTGGGTTGCCATTTCCTTCTCCAGTGCATGAACGTGAAAAGTGAAAGGGAAGTCGCTCAGTCGTGTCCGACTCTTAGCAACCCCATGGACTGCAGCCTACCAGGCTCCTCCATCCATGGGATTTTCTAGGCAGAAGTACTGGAGTGGGGTGCCATTGCCTTCTCCGAGTATGGTTCTACTATAATTTATAAGATAAAGCTTCCATTTATTTCTAATATCTTTTGCCATAGTAGATGATAATACACTGAACGTCTATGTGCATTAATCCCATGTGGGAGGGATTTTTCTATAGGCCCGTTTTGACATCAGAAATAATGCTGACCAGTTCTAGAGGTAAACCATAACCACCCTGGCAGCTTTCATTTCTTATCCCTCTGAACACTTACTCTTGGGACCCTTTTCCTTAGAACCTATTCTCTGAGAAGTCCAGTGCCCATGGAGTAGCCTTGAACAGACACACTGATTGAAAGCTAGCCATTTTGGGTGTGTACAAAGTAGAGCCTTTGTAAATTCTGAACCAAAACCAACTCCTAGTGTTTTATTCGGAGAAGGCAATGGCAACCCACTCCAGTACTCTTGCCTGGAAATCCCATGGATGGAGGAGCCTGGTAGGCTGCAGTCCACGGGGTCGCGAAGAGTCGGGCTCGACTGAGCGACTTCACTTTTACTTTTCACGTTCATGCATTGGAGAAGGAAATGGCAACCCACTCCAGTATTCTTGCCTGGAGAATCCCAGGGACGGGGGAGCCTGGTGGCCTGCCATCTCTGGGGTCGCACAGAGTCGGACACGACTGAAGCAACTTAGCAGTAGCAGCAGCAGTGTTTTATTTGGCTCTCATTGCATTTTTAACAGTAATAGAATGCTTCAAAGATTGGGTAAATATCAGTTTTACATGTGCATAGAATAAAAGGAAAGGGAACTGCTTTAGGAGTCTTACATGATGCTTTGCACATGGCTGGCACTTAATAGTTTTGTTTAAATGATAAGTAAAGCCTCATCTAGAAAAAATTTATATGAACATCATTCAAGACCAGAAATGCTTATTCCATTGACTTCCTTATTTTCATATCAACTTTTTCTTTCTACTTTATACTATAAGACCTTGCTATAACACTTGAGTTACAAATACTCACCCATCTTCGAGTGGCCTTCTTCGTGAAACAAGTACTACCAAGTCTTTGGGTTTGTCATTATTCACCACAGGACAAGTGATATAATATATCTGATCATCTTCACTTACATAGTCTATGACTTCGCAGGACCTAGGTAAACAGAACAGTGACAGAAAGTCTACACTTTTCTACCTGGTAGAATAAGGCATGCCTTTGTTTTGTTTGTTTGCATAACTTCATTATTGGTGTCTATATTCACCCTTCTGTTCACATAACCAACTCCACAAAGCCAGCATCATTTCTTAAAGTCTATCTTTAGAGCTGTTTGGCCAGGAGGAATAATTCTGCCTGTGATAGAATGCTGGCCATCTGACTCTAAGGTCACTGCCTTCAACACTGGAGAGAAGGGCACTTCTCTTTTTTCCAGAAAATTATTTTTCTCTAGGATCAAGTAATGTTTTAAAGACTAGCAAACTTTATGGACAATCCTTTGTGGACTCTGAGGTAAAGGAATATGGTATATTGGGAAAGAGCACTAAGCTTGGAGTCAAACAACTTGCCTTTGAGTCCCAGAGTAGCTGTGTTGTGTTAGGCAAGTCACTTTTTTTTCAATCCATAAAATGTAGATAATAATACCTATGGTATGTTGTATAGGTAATATGCAGATAATAATACCTATGGGCTGAGGATCAAATGAAAATACCTAGCACAGTACTTGAATCAGATAGATGCAGAAAAAAAGTTAATGGAATTGGAATTCATTCATTCATTCCTCTCTATTCATTCACCTGGAATGTCAGGTGATGTAGAAAATAGTGGAGAGAAACATTTGAAAAGAGCAGCAAAGGTTAGGCATTATTCTTGCTGAAAGCTTTGTACTTATATCTATAGATACTGATGCAAGAAAATTGTGAAGAAAACACTTCTCATGAAGTGTTTACTAACAATAACATTAACCAAGATGCATCCTTCTGGCATCTATGTAAATATAACACATGAGCCTAGAGTTGTTTCACTTTAGTGGTATTAAATTGTCTGTTATGGGCTGTTAATCATAGTGAGATTTAGACATTTAAGAGATGAAATTCTACCTCATCCAAATTAGGAAGTAAATGGTATTAATAATGCTGAATATAATAGGAAGCCCATCTTGCCAGTTTTCCTTAAAGCAAGGTGTCCCTAAGGCCTGAACCCTGCAACCCAGGAGCTGGAACTCCTTGGAGAAGGGAATGTCACCCTGACAGAAGAGTTGACCAGGTGCACAGCCATGCATTCCAGGAAAGGAGGGAGAGTGGAGAAGGTTGGACTAGGGATGTGGGAGACAGGAAGTAACAGAAGAGATGTAGGCTGACATCAGTGGGCCCTGATCAGACAGGGAGGGCAGGAAGGAGTCTACTCACACAGCTGCTTCTCCCAGCCTCTCACCAGGGAGTGCTGTTTCACAGAAAAAGAAGGGCTACCAAGTAAAGATCAAGAATGGGAAGTACAATTTGATAATCACTTTCTCAGGAGTAATGAGACTATGTCTTAAAGTACAAGAGTGTGGAAATTTAGAGCCTGACAGACCTGGGTTCCAAATGAGGTCCCATTGCTTTACTGCCTGTGTAATCTTGGCAAGTCTCGGGTCCTCTCTCCTGTTAAATGGGAATAATATCAACCTTGAAGAGTTACCGGTAGGATTACAATAGATGTGGGGAAAGCATGTCGAGTCAATAAAGATGAAAACTAGATGATCAGAATAATTTTTGTGCCTCTCCAACAGCTGCTGATACTGTGCTATAGCAAATACTCTTCAGTTAAAACAATGGGTCGTACGTGGGGCGATGGAGATAGACTGCAGTGTAGGGGTCATTTTTTACATGACCTCAAGGTTGAATTAGGAAGTCTTTTAAATTTATTCTTACGTGAAGTGGGGGTCCCACAAAGGTCGCTTGGTAAAGTTGGACAAGAGATGATAAGCCAAGTATGCCGGTCTTTTCACATGCTTTTCAACCCAAACAGATAAAATATCATGCTCTTCCAGAGTGTATATTTTTATCTAAAATAAAATAACCAAAAAAATAAATTACAAAAGGAAAATTGATATTTTTACATTAAGACCACAGCAGGATTGCACAAGCTAAAGCATCTTGGCACCTGGCTAATCATGAAGCCAGTAATGGAAACTTCACTGTCAATATTTGGATGTCTAGAACTCAGACCAGGATGCTATTCTCCTGTGTCATCTACACATTATGCTACTTGAGGGTAGGTTATTTAATTATTGTGCAGTAGTTTTTCTCATGGAAAATAAAGAGCTTTATCTCTTTGTGATATTTCCTTGCCTCTATCCAGGAACGACAAAAAATATCACCAGACTGCTAGGCAAGTCAGTGCTTCCTTTCCCCATAAGACCCTGGAGCCAAGGCTGCAGCCTAACATTCCCAGGATGTCAGGTGTGCCTTCATTTGGGCTGAGGGGATCCAGGAAGTAAGCCAGCACCTCTAGATCCAACTCAACGTCTCAACAGGACTGCTGAACCATATTGTTCCTTCAGCACAAAGCATTGTTTTTTTTGGTGAATCACAAGGGTCACACGATCAGTTCCTGAGTGTCTAGTGCTTGCTGTTCCTTAGAGAACAGAAAGCTTGTCTTGGGGATCCATTTGACTTACACTTAAATATTAATGTACCCTTTGTTACTCTGAACTTCGCTTCTACTGTGTTTTCATCAATAATCAGAGATATATGTTCAGCTAAGAGCACATTTCTATCCTGCCCATTTACTCCATCTCTTTCAGGATGCTTTGAAGATAGTGTTGAAATTTACCATCTTATAATCATTCCCATGGCAACAAGCAATGAGATGACAAACAAACATAGGGTTAAGACTTCACTGCAGGAATCAAGCAGATGGAAAAAGGCTGTGAGGGAGAAAACCTTTATTTAAACATAAATATCTTTTAAGAAGAGAATGAAGAAATGAGAAACTGACTAAAAGCAGCTTAGAAAGGTAAGAACTAGCTATTTGCTTATGCCATTTTACCTTGCCAGTTGACCTCGGCACCAAGCCTGTCTTTAAAGTGAGCCTGCAAAGGAGGCCATGATGTAGGTTGTGGGCACTTATCAAACAGAAAGAGAACCATGAATGTAGCCCTAAGTCAAAGGCTGAGACCAGCCCAGCCTACACCTACTTACTCTTGCCCCCTATGCTGCAGAAGTAGCAGGAGGTTCATTGATCCTGGTTTCCCTGTGGCTCTTAGCCAGCCTGTTGGGGCTCTGCAGTCTCAGAGGAGTAAGAGCAGGTGGCCAGGGTGAATTCCACCACCTCAGTCAGATTCTGGCCTTGGGGCAAGCACAGTCAACCTTGGTGAAACCAGGGTAGAGTGGGATGTAACAGTGGGCTGAGTTCTTTTTAAGGGTTGAATTGTGTCCCACCCTTCCATTCATATGTTAAAGTCTTAACCCCCAGTACCCCAGAATGTGGCCTCATTTGGAAATAGGGTCATTGCAGGTGTAATAAGTTAAATGAGGTTCTACTGCAGGAGTGTGGGCCCCTAGTCCAATATGACTGGTGCCCTTATATAAAGGGGCAGTATGGGCAAATACATGTACACACACACTGGGATAATCCCATATGAAGATGAAGACAGAGGTCAAGTGATACATCGACTATCCAAGGAATGCTGAAGATTGCAGCAGAGCGCTGTCAGCTAGGGGAGAGACCTGCAATAGATCTTGCTCACTCCCCGCAGAAGGAACCAGCATGACCGACACCTTGATCACAGACTTCTAGCTCCCATAACCATGAGACACCCACTCTGGTACACTCTGTTTTGGCAGCCTGAGAAAACCATCACAGCACTTCTCCAGGAAGCTGCTCCCCAGGTTGGAGACACATGCTGCTGCTTCCTGTCCTGGAGACATAACAAACTTCACAGTAAGTAGCCATCATTAAATTCTGCCCTTATGGAGCTCACTGGACTTGGCCAGTGTCAACTACAGTATTAGATGAATGGATGGCATTTTGATCCTTTCCCCAAAGGTAAAAGTGGCAGAAAGTCCTTAACATTCTGCTGTCAGAGACAATGACATTGATGCAGACAAGGAAAGGCAGCTGTTGGTGTTGGCTCTCTTGAAATTCTACTATTTTAGGAAAGCCAACTTTTGCCTAGTGAAAAAATTCTCCAAGACCAACTCTCCAAGAAAATGAGTTCCCTTTCATGCTTAGAAGAATACAGGTTACATTCCATTTATCATCTCAAATGTTTTATCATTTGAGAATGAATTTCAGTTCTATGAAATTTTATTCTATGAAATGAAGCTTAAAGTAGGTTCAAAATCTGCTGGAGCTTGGTAACTTTTTATTAATGATATATTTTTTCATTCTAATAAGATTCTGTTTAATGAGTTTAGATCTTATAGCACAAGTGGAAATAGCTCAGTTTTAGAGTTTTATACTATCTGTTGACAGATGTTATTGAGACTGTCTTGTGGGAAGGAGGACAAAACTGGTTTTTACAGAGGTATAGGGAGAGGGTAGAGTTCTTGAAGGTCGATTACCCATTGACTAAGGGGAGGGGACGTGGTCAGGTGCAGGTCTGGAGCCAGTCATTCCCCAGCTTCAATGAGAATAGATCTCCTCTGGTCTGTTTCCTGTGGGTTTTGTCCTGTGTCAAGGGTTCTTGCCATTCTGGCTTCCTGTCCTCTCTCAGCTACTGCCTAAATAAAAAGCTACTCCTATCAGGCCAATCGCTCACCCATGCTAATTTCCACCAAGATGTGGCTCAAGCTACTCACTGCCTAAAAAGCCTCTTTTACCCTTCCAGCAATTTATCCTTACACTGTCTTCAAGGAGGAAAGAATCAACTACTCTCCAAAGTTGTCTTTAAACAACTATCTTCCCTGACTTTGAATTGCCCAAGAGCTGAGCTTTGTAGTTTAAATACTAAATCTCACTCTTGTTTATAAACTACCTTAAAATTATCCTTCAGCTATGGTATGTGTATGTGTGGTGCTTTCAAGATAGTCTAAGTACTTTTAAGATATTTTCAAGATAGACTATTAATATAAGCTCCTTTAAGATGAGGGCTCATCTTTTGCTCCTTGTATTAGTGCTATTATTAATTCCAACACTATACCTTGAAAATGAAATATGGATTAAAACAGTAAGTACTGCCCAATTTTCATTACGAATACCAGAAATTTTTTACTTTTGCCATCTATCAAAATTTATATCAAAATAAGTATAGATTTTTAAAACCTGAAATAAGTATAATTCTTAATAGTTGTGAAAATTTTTTCAGCTAAAAAGTGACAGAAAAAAATAAGCTATATTTTGAAATTAAAAACATGATGGGTTAAGATAGTTAAAAGCATAAAAGCTTTAAAAAGTGGGAGAGAAGAGGATAACCCAAAAAAGAAAAAAATTCTATTTTTATCACAAATATAATCTGAAAAAAAGGAGGGCTTCAAATTCAACAGAGATAACATAAGAATGTTTCTCTAGTTATACAATGTTCTCTAGTAAGTAACTGTACAGAAAGTTAAGAATTAATTATTGATGGCTCTCCTTAGACACTTGTAAATGCACGTTTATTTGTTTAGGTTGTTGGGTTTTGGTCCAAACTCCAAAGGAATTGAAATTTTAATTTATATGACTTCACTAAGTATGTTCTCATCCTTCATTCCAGACATAAGTTTGTCTTTTACTAAGCTGCTCAGTGAGTGCTCAGATACCAGCAATGATGCAAGAAGCAGATTTAGTGTTAATAAAAGAAAACAAGGTCTTGAGGCACCTTTTATAAAGGGTAAATGGAAGCAAGTAACTTTGTTATGTTAAACCTGTTTGCATCACTGAACCAAGCATAGATGGAAACCTAACTGGATCCAAAGAAAATAAGGAAGACTCTGAAAGGATTCAGAAGTAAGCACCAAGACATAGTAAAAGCAAACAAACCAAAGCTAAAACGTGCGGAGGAGGTCAAAGTCAGAGTTGAAAACAAGGAAGTAGTATCTGAATTTGTTTCTATTTCAGGGTGAGTGGCCATGTAATTTATTCAAACTGGAAGACTTGGGCATGGTTAATAATTATGATGGGGCAACCAGGACTGTCCCAGGAAAACCAGAACATGTGGTAATCCTGTTTTAGAGGCTACTGTTTCAATGATTATGAAAAACGGTATGCACTGAAATGTGAGCATAGACAAAGTGTCGGCGTTATTGAGCATCTCCTGAATGCCAGCTAGTGCTATGTTCTGTGACTATAGTGATGAACAAAATGGTCCTCAAAGAGCTTATAATATGTTTAGTGTGGGCATCAGCTTCAAAGGGTCACCTGATATACCTCTGAAAGTAGATGAAATTCAAATGATATACATTTATTTAAATTTGATGACATGCAAAAGCATTGTAAAAGGTGCTGAGATACAAAAAAGTCAAGACAAGGCTGCTTTCTTAAGATGTTTGTAATCTAGTTAAGGGAAAAGACCCATTTGTAAAATTACCATGTAAGACAAATACCAATTCAGTGTGGCTATGGAGTAAGTGTCATGAGATAATACATAATTAATTGACAAGTTAATTTAAAAAAAGTAATTGTTAAAGGAGTTCCTAAAGTGATAATTTCCTTCAGTAGGAGATGATTGGCTTTATGGAGAAGCATTTGTCCCAGATCTTGAAGATCAGGTAGGACTGGGGTAGATAGAGAAGAGAAGGAGAAAGAGATTGAATATGAGAACTAAGCTTGGAGGTAGGAATGTGTAGGGTGATACGAAGGCCCTTAAGGTTAAAGTGTCTCCCTGCAATGTGGGAGGCCTGGGTTCGATCCCTGGGTCGGGAAGATCCCCTGGAGAAGGAAATGGCAACCCACTCCAGTATTCTTGCCTGGAGAATCCCATGGACAGAGGAGCTTGGTGGGCTACAGTCCACGGGGCACAAAGAGTCGGACATGACTGAGCGAATTCACTTTTCACTTTCTAGATCAGCCTAGGTGGGGAACAGAGTCAGAGCTGGAAAGATACTTGACTCTTAAAAGAAATTTCCCCAAAGACTTTTTTACCTTTTAAAAAATTGAAATATAGTTCGTTTATAATATTCTGTTAGTTTCAGGTGTATAACAGTGATTTAATATTTTCATAGATTATACTCCCGTATATATGACTATATATGAATATATCTATAAGTGTATATTTATGCACTACATACCCAGTAGTAGAATTGCTGAATCATATGGTTGTTCTGCAGTATTTTCAGTTTTCCGAGGAACTGCTATACTGTTTTCCATAGTGGTTGTACCAGTCTACATTTCCACAAACAATGTAATAGGATTCCCTTTTCTCTGCATCTTCACCAATATTTATTTGTGGTCTTTTTGATGATAGGCATTCTGACAGGTGTAAAGTGATAACTCATTGTGGTTTTGATTTGTATATGTCTCTGATGATTAGGATTGTTGAGCATCTATTTATGTGCCTGTTAGCCATATGTATGTCTTTGGAAAAATATCTATTCATGTCTTTGCCAATTTTTTAATTGGGTTGTTTGGTTTTCTTATATTTCTTATATATGAGCTGTTTATATATTTTGGAGGTTAACCCCATATAGGTTATATCATTTGCAAATATTTTCTTCCATTCAGCAGATTGTTTTTTCATTTTGTTGATGATTTCTCTTGCTGTGCAAAAATTTTTAAGCTTAATTAGCTTAATTTTTAAGCTTAATTGTGTCTGTTTTTGTGCCAGTACCATACTGTTTTGATTACTGTAGCTTTGTAATGTATTCTGAAAGCAGGGTGTATGATATCTCCAACTTTGTTCTTTTTTTCCTCAGGATTGATTTGGCTATTTGGGGTCTTTTGCAGTTCCATACAAATTTTAGGATTATTTGTTCTAGTTCTCTGAAAAATTTCATGGCTATTTGGGTAGAGTTTGTATTAAATCTGCAGATTATTTTGATAGTATGGTCATTTTAACAATATTAATTCTTCCAATCCATGAACACTGTATTTTTCTACTTCTTTATATCTTTATTTCTTTCAGTGTTTTATATTTTTCAGAGACTATGTTTTTCACCTGTTTAATTAAGTTTATTTCTAGGTATTTTTTTTTCTTTGTTATGTGATTTTAATGGGTTGTTTTCATGATTTTTCATTCTGATAGTTCATTATTTGTGTACAGCAAAGAAACAGATTTCTGTATATTAGTCTTGTATACTGCAACTTTTCCTGAATTCACTTATTAGTTCCAATAGTTACTTTGTTGGCGATCTTAGGGTTTTCTTTATATAATAGTATCATGTTGTCTGAAACAAGAGGTAGTTTTACTTCTTCCCTTCTAATTTGAGTGTCTTTTATTTCTTTTTCTTGTCTGATTGCTGTGGCTAGAATTAAATAAAGGGTGTCTTATTCCTGATTTTAGAGGAAAAGCTTTTACCTTTTTATTATTGAGTATGATATTAGCTTTAATTTTATCATATATGATCTTTATTATATTGAAATATAATACCAATTTGGATGAGAGTTATTATCATGAATGGATGTTGAATTTTGTCAGATGCTTTTTATGCATTTATTGAGATGATCATATTATTTTTATCCTTCCTGTTGTTAATGTGGTATATCACATCGACTCATTTGTAAATATTAAACCATTTTTGTATCCCTGGAATAAATCCTATTTAATCCTGATGTATGATCCCTTTTCTTTATATTTTTGAATTAAGCTTGCTAATATTTTGTTGAGGATTTTTGCATTTATATTAATCAGAAATACTGGCCTGTAATTTTCTCTTTTTTTGAGTGTCTTTGTCTGATTTTGGCGTCAGGGTAACAATAGCCTTATAGAATGAATTTGGGAGTGTTCCCTTCAATTTATTTTGGGAATGCTAGGTATTATCTCTTTTTTGTATGTTTGATAGAATTACCTATTCCAGTCCTGAACTTTTATTTGCCTTAGTTGAGAACTGCAGTGGAGCAGAGCCCTGGGAGTTTCAGTCTGCGTCCTTTGCCTTGTTCCCAGGAATAAGGAAGCATTGATTCCTTTCAGAGTAGAGTTTAGGTTTCTTATACAGCCCTTCTGTTAGTCCCACTGGTTTTAAAACCAGCTAAGGATACTCCTTCTCTCGGGCTGAGACCTCAGGGCTGGGGTGTCCTCTCCTAGGGATGCAGGTCTTGACCTGATGGCGTTTTTTCTCTTCCTACCTGACTATGTGGATCTTTCTTTATAGCCATAGTTGTTGTATAAGAGTCTTCCTGCCACTCTCCAGTTTGTTTTCAGTGTTGTGAATTGCTCCACGTATAGATGTATTTTTGATGTGTTCATAGGGTGACTCGGTGTCCTTGTACTCTGCCATCTTGATCTCCATTTTTTACCTTCTTGAAAGCAGCATTAGAAGTAGTAGAACAACCTCTACCATGAAAACGTTCATTCATGATGGGCAGTGAGCTGTATGTATACCTGAATGCCTCCTACCTTTTCCACAGCACTGGTAACCTCCCATCCACTTTTGGCTGCCAGGCTTTTGAGAGCCTCCACATTGCCATTACTCAAGGATACCTAAAGTATAAATAATTGAAAAGCTGTGGGTTCAGTGTACAGATATGTGATCAAATATTTTCTGCTTAGAAAATGGATACTGTTAGAGCCAAAGTGATGATGTTGAAGTTAGAACTAAGTTATAGGAATATAATTTCTGTCTCAGACTCTTAATTCAGAATTTGGATAAATCGTGTGAGTCCTATATGCTTAGGAAATTAGTATCATTTTAATTGATATCCTAAGTAAAGACAAAAATACCCTTCAGTGTGACTAGTAATCAATGTATAATAAGCAAATTTAGATTTCCCTTTACATTTCATGGTCAGAACGTTAAAATGACTAATACTTTTTTGTTGAGAAGGCGTGTCATTCAGCACAGATCACGTTGAGACACTAGATCTCAATGTCCTATGTTGCTTGAATGCATTTGATGCAGATCAACCGGAGTCTGTAACTCAGTAACTATGTAGATAATTCAAACAAGGCAGTGAAGCAGCTGGCTGATGACTAGTTACTCATAGATTGGTTTTGTTTCATTTTGAGATGACAGGTTGCTATAATTCACCTCTGTATCTAACCTGTGTAGGCACAACATGAGTCAGTTAAATGAGGGGGTTCCCGTTTTTGTAATAAAGCGACTTTTACATGAAGAACTTCAGATCACAAAATTGTCACCTGGTTGCCAATATCCCAGTATATGCAAAGTGGAACTTCTTCTTTGTGGGAAATGACATATTTTCTGGAAAAAAATGAAAATATTAAATAATAGTTTTCTTCCCTGTATCTAGCACATAGCAATAACTGTGACACTTTCTTGAAGTGAAATCAGCAGTTACAAAAAGCTGCCTTTTCTGGCGGAACAATCAGCAAGAACAATTTTCATCACAGTGGCATCCACAGTCAAAAAATATCAAACCTTCTCTTTTTATATTATGCGGGAATAGAGACCCAGAGAAGGCTCTTTGCTATGTAATTTGTCAGATAAGAGTCCATAATATCTTACATCTGAGTCCCTTACCTGCCTAGGCGAATTCTCTTGCGTGCGAGAGCGCCACGATACCGTCGAAAATCATCCTTAAATTAAAAAAAAAGTAAAATCAATACATTCTTAATATTTCTGTACTACAGTCCTTAAGTCTGTCTCTCCTAAGTCAGTTGAAAAGGCTAACTGGGACAAGGAATCTCTACATGAACTGTCTTCAGGTCAGACTTGGCAGTAAGGCCGCTTATTCCACAAGACTTAATTCTGATGAATGTAGAGCAGCTGGATATAAAGTAGAGAACTGGATATAAAGTGGGAAAAGAGAGTCAGAAATGAGACATGGAAGACATATGCTTCCAACAGCAGCATGTGGCTGAATAGATGTGAGGTCTTCAGGGCCTTCACTGTTTAAAGACCGGAGTGATTTGGAAAGAGAGGAAAAGGATCATTTTACTTTGTGAGGCAAAAAAGAAAAGCAAAGGGGAATGGACATGCAGGTTGTTGCCAGTGCAGGAAAAGATTTTGGGTGGAGCTCTGTACCACAGCTTCCCCCAGAATAAGTGGTCTGATTACCAAACTGCATGTGCTAATAACTGACCTTTGACATGGGTTTGATTTTGGGAAATGTGATCAGTTCTTCCTTATCATCGACAGCATTATAAATGAGAAAAGCACTGTTGATGTGACGGCCCCGGCCCTCAGACCACTCCTGGCAGTCAAAGGCCTCCACGCGCACTCCAACTTCAACACTGCAGAAGGGCAAGAAGGGTAGTGGGCAGAGAGCCTGAGCATGCTAGGCCTCCCCCGCCCACCACCCCACCAGCTCCTCCAGGCAAGGAAGAGAAGGAGGACCCTGTGTTGTTGTTTCTTTGTTGTCTGCTAATCTATGCAGCGGTTAACATCCATTTCATCAAGTCGATTGATCTTATATACAAGCTCCTGGGAGCATGTCTGCTTTACTTTCCCACTTTCAAGTAGTAAAAAAGGCCAGTGGGACCTTATATACATTCATGAATAAATTTTGGCCATGGGGGGTGGGGTGTTAAATTATGCCAAAGTCAAGTTTTCTCTCCTAAAACAGTAGTTCTATAATTTAAAAGCATCAAACACTGAAGTTGAATAGGAAATACAGATGTTCTTTTTTACATTTAAAAAGAAAAAAATACCAAGTTAAATCTTTTCTTTGTGCATCAAGAATAATAAAAATAACTGAGAAGTGTTTTGGACTTCATGGTAATAAATGACAGGTCCATTATGAATTGTTGACCATATGGGACCCTTTTGAGAGTGAAAGGAAGAATTAATGATTATGATACACACAAACCAAGACCATCCTGGATCAAATGGGAAATATAGTCAACCTTCAGTTCAGTTCAGTCGCTCAGTCATGTCCGACTCTTTGCGACCCCATGAATCACAGCATGCCAGGCCTCCCTGTCCATCACCAACTCCCGAACTTATTATGAGACAAAAACCAACTTATCATCACTTAGTGTAAGGAGGCCTCAGTGGAACAGAGGATAAATATGTATGTCTATAGATTTTGAACATGAAATTTCAAAAAAATTAGAAGGAATGTGGTTATTGTAAAGTATTCCCTATACTCACCTCCAGGTTGAGATAAAACAAAGAACATTGCTTATGTGCAAGTTTGATTTCATTTTATAGCAATCTAAGAGCACTAGACATGCTTTACCAGGTCTGAAATGTGTTGTTGACAATGGCATTGAAGACAAGACGGTCTCCAACTGTAGATGGTCCCCTGAACTTAAACATATCCACGGACTTCAGAATAGGATGCGCTTGACACAGGCGGCTGGTGAAACAAAGGGAAGGAGAGAGAAAGAGAAGAAAGTGATCATTCTCCAAAATGTTTTCAGGAGCTACTGCTTTGCTTAATGGATTCAATAGACCTGTGTTTGGGGTGCTTTCTAATGAACATCTCTTTCAGCCCAAGAGGGTAATAAATAACTGGATTGTGTGTGTCGAGAGTGGTCCTGTGACATTATCTGCAAATATTTTAGGAGATACAATGTCCGAGTCTGTGGGTGGCTTTCCCAAGATGCTGGTGCTTCTGTTCTTGTGGTGACAGTCCTGTTCTTGTTTTGTGCCCTATGGAAGTATCTCCAAAAACCAAACAACTGTCTTTTGTTCTGATTTCAGAGTTTTATTCCTCCTGACAGCTCATGACTACAGTCACAGGAAGCTGTGACTCTCAGGTTGGCATGGGAAACAGTGAAGAGAACTTTCAGCTGATGCCATTCACATGAGTTCCTTGGCTTCACTGTTGCCTAAATTCACCCACATGTCAGAGACCAATTTTTCTTCCCCACAAAAAAAGTTACCTGCATTGCTGCACAAAGCCTGAAAGGCTGCAAGGTACACATTTTACAGTTTTTTGGTGTGCGAAGTTTTGAAAATCTATAAAGAAAATTTGATCTCAGAAAGTTACTATAATTGTCTACATTTTAGATTCCCACTGTGGTCATTCAGTTACTCTAAAGAATTCTGCCAACGATAAGTGAACAGATTTGCCATAGTTAATTACATTGTAAGCCTTTATAGTAGAACAGGCTTAAATGCTTTATTGTCATTAAGAATGACAATGTTGTTTTAAAAACAAGCTCTTATATTTGTGCACAATTTTAGGATAACCACAGGTTTCTAATTATAGTCATAACTATAGATATATTAATAAGTAAAATTCTTTTAATTTTGGGAAAATAAAACCTTAACAATTTTTAGTGGTTACAAAAATTGTCAGAAGGGCAGATCCTGTTCAAATGCATTTTCAGAGACTACAGTGTTCTTTAAAACTGCCCAGTTACCTACATGACTCCGTTAAGAATGAAATTACCCTTTTTGAAACTGAGCAGCATTTAAAAGTACTTTTCCAAGTTCTTCCCTCTTTCTCATCATATTTTTCAATTAATCCTTTGACCGTAATGATTCTAACCAGCACCTCCAGAGGTCAGACCTAATTGTGAACCACCTTTTAAAAAGTTTGTATCTTGACTGTTTTTAAGTGTAATAATGGCTATCTTCTATTTCTGTTTTCCATCTACTTTGTCATAACTAACTTTATAAGAGTTGCAAGATCAACAGTCATAATTCAGAATAACTGTAAGAACTGTCATTTCATTTTTATTTTTGGACCAAGAATTTAAACTTTAACCCTCAGGAAAGGACAGAATAATTCTCAGGTAAACAGGAAAATGACTGATCATTTTCTCAGTTTGATAAAAGGCAACATTGTTCTCTACTTGTTCCCTTGACTCACTCAGTAGCCAGTCTCAGACCCTTCTGCCTTCTCCCAACTAGCCTCAAGATCACAAACCAAAGGCTAAAACCAAGAACCTTGCAGAAATAGTAGCCACCGCCTCCATCCAAGCCATAATCTGGCCACCAAATGTATTTCCATGATGGTTTGCATGGGGTGGGAGGACAAGTTCAATGCTTTGAACAGAGGTGCCCCTTGTGGAAACAGTTCCTTCCTCTTCATCACAAATGGGATCTGAAAGGTAGACATAAACAAAAATAGTAAAGTTAAATGTAGAACCTGAGGCTATAACCTTTCCTTCAATTCATGAGATTTTTAGAAAAATTATTTTTAATTTTCTAAAAATTAAATATTAAATAATACTTAATTAAAATTAAATATTAATTAAATAATAATACTTAATTAAAAATTAAATATTATTACCCAAGACTTAAAACTCCCGAGGAAATGAATAGATTTTATTTAACAGTGAATTGGGTAAGACAACAGATCAGAAAGGACGTTTTAGAGATTGTATTCCAACCTGTTTTATAAGTCAACCAGAATTTTGATCAAAAGAACAAGTTTTAAATTTGAGTTGCTTCAGGTGGAGAAGGGGCAGATTACAGCAGGTTAGGGCAGAAAGAAATTTGGGGATTGACGGATATGTTATTGTCTTGATTGTGGTGATGATTGCATAGGAGTATGCATGTCTCAGCACCTATCAAGTATAACTTTAAATATGGGCCATTTATGGTATGTTAATAAAGTTAATGAAAAGAAAGGGATTTGAGCTTTAGGGGCCATGGACACAGAATTTGGAACAGTTTGCTGCACTATAAACTTCAGAATGGGAATATGGCCTCCCCTGGTGACTGCTTGGTAATGAAAGCAGTCACAAACAGAAAAGACACAATACATTGTTCTTCTTGGTGTCTTTCTGCTTCTTTTGAATCATATCTGCTTCATTCACTGACAGATTGGTTTTTCCTCTCAACAATGGAGAAATAATTTACTTTGGCTGCAAAGCAGTAAAATGTATTCAGTTATACTTCCTGCATCATCAAGTGAATCACCAGCTAGGCTTAAATCTCACGTGCTGTTGTTGAGGAGCTGGGGGAGGAATTACAGATCAGGGGTACGATGCTGGTTGTACTCTCGGAGGCAGAGCTGAGCTGGCAGTGTGAGAGCACAGATATGCCCAGCTGTTGCTGGTAACTGGGAATGGAGCCCTTCTTGGCACATTTACATATAAGTCAGCAGAGAAGTGTGGTTACAGAGATTTTCATTTCATTTCCTAATGTAAATTTTATATTTTTAATTGTCTTTTTCTTTTACTTTTTCCTCCTGCATTTCACTGATCATTTCAGTCCCCTCCTTAAAAACATACAGTGACTTCCCCTTGGCCTGTTGGAAAAGCCTGAATCATGTTTATGACCCCCAAGCCCTTCCTTTCTTCTCTGGCCTATGCCTACCTCTCCAGCCCCAGCTAGTCTGAATGCCAGTAGCAACCCTTCTTCCCCCATCACATCTTCTCGTAATCTCTCTCCCCCTCCCTTCCAGCCACTCCAGCATTTTTCAGCTCCTATAACTAAAATGCCATCTTCAGCATCAGGGCATTTGTACATGGTCTCTCTCTGTAAGTAGCAGTCCCGCTGCCCACCACCACCTTCTTCCACTTACTTTCTATTCTGTTTTGACCCATCTCAGTTACCACCTCCTCGGGAAAGCCTTCTCTGACCTCCACAGCTGACTCCACTGTTATTAGCTCCTACTTGTACCTTTCTTTCACAGTCACAATTTTATGTTTGTTTGTGTGATCTTTGATTATCTGACCCCCTAGATCCTGAGCTCCTTTGGGTAAGGACTGAGTTTTTAAAATCCTAATAGAATTCCAGAATGTAGGTGCTCAGTCAGTATTTATTGAATGAATGAATGGATGGATGGATGAATAAACTTAACTTTGCTGATTTATTCCACGTTCACAATCCTTACTATCAACAGGATATTTTAGGTAACAAAATGATTGTACTGATTCCTACTTCTATTTTTTACAGTAGTTTCCCCAGCCCCTCATTTTCACTTGGTTAGTATTGTGGACTCCAGTTTTTCCAGATGTGTGTGTGGGTGTGATATAGGGTCTCATGGTGGTTATAGTTTGCATTTCCCTGATTAATAATGAGGTCCAAAATCTTTTCAAATGCATGTTAAACTTTCATGTTACCTCTTAATAAAATATCTATATTGTTTGCTTCAAATGTTACTTCTCTCCCATTCTTTTTCTCCTCTCTTCTTGGAACTTTGATTAGATGCCTGTTAGACTTCTTACTCTATTCTCTCTGTCTCCTAATCTCTTGTATAGTTTCCATTTCCTTGTTTATCCATCTGCATTCTAGGTAACTCCTGGATTTACTTTCCAGTTTACTGTCTTAGATGCTGTTTCATTAATAAGTTTTAAATTTTAATTATTTTGTATTCTTTTTGTATAGAAATGGTTTTTGCTTCTTCATCTAATGTTCTAGGTCATTTTCTTGTTCCTACATAATACTTTTGATACTCTTTTATTTCTTAAAATATATTAACCTTTTACTTCAGATTCTTTATGTGGTAAATTCTGTTTCTTTAGTTTTCATTGCAGGCTTCATTCTGTTGTCTGGTGCTTTTCTGAATTCAGGTGACTTACTTTTGTCTTATGATTCTTGTCTAAGAGCTCACATTCCTTGGATCTCTATCTGTGGGAGTTCTTGAGGACTGGGCTTAAAGTCGTGTCTGCACAGAGGATTTGCATTTGTGGCTGCAGATCACCTGTGGGTACTTAACACAGTATGAATTCACACTAGGTTTTACTTGGTCTGTTTCAAGCCAAACAAATTATGTGAATCCTGACACCAAATATGCTTGAGAATGCAGTTGTGATTGAATCCTCAAAGAGAAACAAGTGTTTTTTCCATTCCACATAGGGTTAAGCGGGAAGCATGCCGACCAGAGTTCTCAGAGGCATGGTTTTTCCAGTTGACCCACTGAGGGTATCATTTTGGAGGGGTTTCAGCTCCAGGTCTGGTTCCCTGATCCACCTTCCCACTTAACTGTGCCTCCTGAGCTAGGGCAGGTGCCTTAAAACACTGCGCAGGGTCTACCACCTACAGGGTCCCCCTTAGCAAATGCCAGCTCTTGTGTCTCCTTACACTGCTGCATTTGTGTTTCTGATCATTTGTGGACTTGAAGCCTCTTTCTTAGTTTTCTGCCTGCTGAGATGTGTTTGTAAATATTTTATCCAGAAATTTTAGATTTTTTTCAGACTGCGAGTCCACCATATTGCTGTAATCAGAATTGGATTGCTTCCTAAAGTAATCCTTAAAAAGCATATAAAATCTTAAATTCTTAAATCCTTCCAACTTCTGTCTTTTTTAAGTACTGATTTTGCTAGATAATTTTTTATAAACATCCCAAACTAGTACTGATTGAGATTTTTTTAAGGTTAATTTCTCTTACTCAAATGGCACTTTTTTGGTTCAAAATAAATTAATATAAATTATCTGTACAATATATAGCTAAATTAAAAAAAAGGAAAGGTGTGTAATTGTTTGAATATTGTGTTACCAAGATAAAATTAAAAAAATAAGAAAAGACCTTATACTGTGAGAGACTTTGTAAAGACTCAGATATAAGGCAACTCTGCCAGGGGCCACCACGGGAGATCCCACCCATGACAAGGTCATGTGGAAGAGAACTGTTAAGCAAGGCTTCAGAACTCAACGGGCTCCGTAGGCTTTCTCGAGCATCTACCCCCAAAACCAGAATCTGTTTTACTACTTCATGACTTTCACCAACTCCTCTGACATTAACAGGGGGCTAACCCTGATCACCTTTCTCTGGAGAAAATTAACTTAGGACTATAGCTAATAAGTCTCCTGGACATGAGAGGAATATTTCCAATCAAAACCCCTCTGTTAGCATTTTAGCTTGCTTGGCAGATATATCCAGACTCTTGCAGCTACACATGTGATTATTTACAGCCTCCCAAATGTGAGAGGCACAAAAAGCCTAAAACATAGAGCCTTTCAAGAGTTAAAAGTTATTCGAGTAGTGTTAATGTAGGATTTCATTATTGGGCCAATGCTTGTTGCTAAGTTCCCATATCTCTTATCCACTCTGCACCTGGGAGTGCATTAGTTCACATAGTTGGAAAGTAAGAAAAACAAGTGTAGCCTTGAAATTAACCACATCAGACTTTTGAGCTAATTGGTTCTTTCTTGTAACTCACTGCACCTTTACTCCGTGAGAAATGTAACTTGTTTAATACTTTTTGAGGCTGACATAGATTAGAAATATAAGAAAAAACATTTCAAGGGAAAATAAGTTTTCTGGTTGAGAAGCCTCTATCAAAAGAGGGTCATAAATGTTCACAGGCCTCCAAGGCCAAAAGATAATGTACACAACATTGTTTATGGGAAAGGTTTGCAGAAGAAATCCCAGTTTTGATAAAGACAAAACAGATGTAATGTTTGGGCTGACTCTGTATGACTTTGCATCTTTCATTTCCCTCTATGTACAAGTAAAGGTATAAAAGACCCTTTTCAAAATAAAAACAATGGGCCTCGCTTGAAGAAGCTTGGTCACCCCGTGTTTTTCTTTTTTCTCTTTTTTTCTCTCTTACTTTCTTTTTCAGGCTGATCTCTTGGAGCATAGAGGCTCCCTGCGTTCACTTACCTGCCCACATTTCTAAGACCTGAACGGGAAGATGTTCTGCGTCTTCACTCCCTCGGGAGACCGGGAAGGCACCTGTGGCCTCCGTGAACAGGGCAAACTTCTTGTCTCGAAGTTTTATTGGCTTTCTATGTAAACCAAGGAATATCAGCCTCTCTCTCTTCTATTTTCTTATCTACAATATTCTTTCCTTATCTCTCTCTAAATCAATCGCCGACGCTGTTTTTCCTTCAGGTTCCCCTGGATCCTGTGGGGGCTGGACCCCAGCACAACTCCTTTTCTGATGGATAACTAAAGAAAAATTTACTTGATTCCTATGAAGACATACATAGCATACACTGGGGTACATAGAGCTGTGTACTAGGGCAGGTCTCATGTGTGTAAGGATCATCTAGGAAATGTATGCAGGAATGTATTGAGTATAGGGGACTTTGGTGCAGAAATATGCCTATTTGGAGGTAATTGCCAATCATTGGGGAAATGGGGCACTCCCAGGTTTAGACTAGAGACCAGTCTAGGCTCAGAGCTTTGGCTGTGCACCCATGTTAAGGACAGTAAACAAACCTCATCCTTGGTTTCCAACTGGGACATACTCATCTGGAGGTCAATTTCAGTTCTTGTACTTTGGATGTTTATAAGTATTTTGTCATTCCTCTTGGACAATGTTACATTTATCCCACATTTTTTCGGTCAGGAACTTTGACCTGAATTGAGGTTATTCTGTCTTTGGTTTTCTGTCTCACTACCAGAAAGGATCAGGACAGCAGCAGAATGCACATTCTTTTCAAGTGCACATGGAACCTCCTCCAGAATATGATCACAATCATATAATTAAAGTTCCTGTAAATAGATTTACTAACCATCAAACTTGCCACCTTCCTTCATCAAGTTTTTAAAGGTATCTTCATGTTGTAATCGAACTTTCCTTCTCTCAGAAGCCAGATTGTATTCCACATGATCTTGTTCAGTTAGAAGTGTGACTGGTTTTAATTGAATCTAGAAAAAGAAAAACATTTATCTTTCATTGCCTTGTTAAATTATAAAAGCACAACATGAACTTTGCAAAAACAAATAATATGCCACATTATTTTCTAACTCAAAGTAAATAGAGCATTTATGGATATGTACATTTAATGTACATATAATGGATGTGTACATTTTATTTTGTCTTAATTTTTTCTTAAAATATTTTTAAACTGAAAAAACCAATGTAGGCTTCATAATTTGTTCATATAATATGTGCCTTTAAAAAGTTTTCCAAATATTAATTTTCCCTGATTTAAAAAATTTTCAACAGAATTACAAAATAAACTATTCTTCAAATTAATGAATGAGAGGGACTTTGACGCCACTAAATTCTCATCAAGAAATGTTTTCTACCTTTTGAAAAATTAAGATATCAGAGGGAGAGAAGAAAGATATTCTAGAGAAAGCTGTCATGATGTTCCCTGTTTGGAAATTTCATCACATGTTGGGAACATTATCTAATAAGCAAACTGAAAGAATCAGTATATCAGACTAAAGCTCCAGCTGACCTCCAGAAACCTGGAAATGTGATGCAACAGAAGCAAGGGCTCAAGTTCTTCCAGAAATGCCTGAGTGCTGTCCTGTGTGTGAGTCACCTTGCAGCTGGACTGGGAGAGCTCCATGCTTATTTACAGGCCACGTAAAGGCTGACCCTTGACCAAGATAACGATGAAATAGCATGTGATTTCTAAAACATGGTTAAAGTCAAACTCCCCTGGATGACCTCATCCAACTTGTTTAGGAATGTAATGACTAGTAGCTTATACTGGTTTAACTAATTACATAGCTTTATTTTAGTTGTGTGACCAGTGGGGTGCAGAAGACCACCTGGTAAACTAATGTTTCGGCTTTCCAACCTGCAGATGAAGTACATTTCGTGTGCTGAAGAGATCCCTAAGAACTTTGGCTGGAAGTCTCAAACCTCTCGGATGTCTGCTGTGCTTTCTTTCTCCTGCTGTGCCCTTTCCTTTAGCTTCAGTAAGGCCTTGCACGAGCATACCCTGTGGAGTCTTGGGAAGCGTTCTATGATCTGGCCTGTGTCATTGTTGAACTAGACTGAAGTAATCATTGCCCATCTCTTCCTGGAATGAACTCACTTTGGACAGAGACCCAGGTAGCCCTGTCGGGTCGAACCACTGATTTTTCATGGCTCTCTTAATGGTGTGCTACTGAGTAAGAATTTACCAACTAGAAAATACAGGTGCTTTACAATAAAGGTTATCTGAGCTAACCAATTACGACAGCACTTAGGGCACTTGCTTTCTCAGAAGCACTGTTGGAAAACAGATCTTTAGGCTCAGCAGAGACTAGACTGAAGTGTGGCTATTCTATTCTTATTCCACGAGTCCCTGAAGCTGGAGGTGGGAAATGATGGGTTTTGTTTTCTCCTCCATGTGAAGGAATGATTTGGGGAGGTGGATTCCTTTCTGTCACTTGCTCTCAGATATGAGAACTCTGCAACCACCCCTATATTCTCTTATTCACAAAAGTTTGGAGATTCAGAGGGGATTCCAGGGAAAACAGAATGTTTGAGAAGACCTGTCTCAGTGTCTCAATGATTTTAGTGAACATAGGATCCCTAGGATGCTTTGTCAAAGTACAGATTCCAGACTCCTATACTAGTGATTCTAATTCAATAGGTCTGAGATACAGCCCAGAAAGCTGCATTTTTATAATACAATAAGTGATATGAACTTCAGTTTGAAAAAACCATGCCCCCCAGGCAATGGGGATTTGCTTTGTGGTCTATTTTATATCACACAGAGAGTGGAAGAAGTATCCCACTGTACAAAACTGCAGAGACACCTGCCACCCAGGCACCACCATGGCCTAACTAGGCCCTGGCCCATCTGTGTGCCTCCTGGCCCAAGTGAGGAGTTGCTGGTGACTGCTTCTTTTGGGTTGGAGAAGGAAATGGCAACCCACTCCAGTGTTCTTGCCTGGAGAATCCCAGGGATGGTGGAGCCTGCTGGGCTGCCATCTATGGGGTTGCATAGAGTCGGACACGACTGAAGTGACTTAGCAGTAGCAGTAGCTTCTTTTGGGTACAGGGAAAGCTTTGTCCCAGCTGGCTCTTCCATGTGAGGAAGACTTTTGCAGAGTGAATAGTACTTGTGGAGCTAGGAGAAGCCACTGTGCCCACTTCTAAAGCGATCCTTCAAGTGAAAGATTTGAGTTCTAAATTTAATTATTACATTTTAAAATGCTTGTACTAAGTGTGGATCCTCCCCTAGGTATCCTGGCTCTAAAAAGAAAATCCAAGAAATTATAGTAAATCTGCAGTAGACAAAGGATAAGCTGCTCTGGGCCAACACCAGGCAAGCCCACTGGAATACCCACATCAGGCCAACATATTTCTATTAAGAGTGTTTTTACACCCTATGCCCTGCAGCTTATTTTCAAACTTCAGTAACTCAGCAACTTTGACATTATTCCTTTAGGTTTGAAAAAGTGATTGGACCATAATGCACAATTGGTAGCTAAAATGCTTCTTGCTTTAAAAAATATTTTAACTCAATTTCGAGTTATATAACCACAAAAGAACCAAACCAGTAAGCAATATTTTGGGGAAACTGATATGACCTTCAGACCACTTAAAACACAATGTTTTTTCCCTCTTTCACAAATTGGCTACATCTTTCATTTTTTCTAAGGTAGTTAATACTGTGGTATCATTGCATAAGTATTGGTGACAGTTACAGTAAGTATTGGTGAATAACAAATCTTGGGAAAGTGTATTCCTGGTAAGAAAGAAATGTCCCTTACCTGTAACAATTTTGATGCTGGTAATTCTGTTAATGAGTCCCTGAATTATATGCTAGATACTTTTCAGACAGAAATTTACCTTTTCTTTTCCAACTGGTTTGGCTACAAAGGTAGAGAAAGCCACACTAACAAGTTTCTCAGTGCCAGTGAGCATGTCCTCTACTGTAACCTTGATGCTGATCTACAGTGGAAAGAAAAATAAAAAATTTTCAGTCATCCAGACAACAGATGACACTGCGGCATTCAAAATTCATTTGTGCACTTCACCATTTTTTTGTTTTTTGAATAAAACCCTTATTTTAATTTACTTTTAGTCAGTATCATCCTCTCTGTGATTTTCTATTAAATTGAAAAAAAAATCTCTTCTCTGATTATAGAAAAATGTATATTTACCATGGAAAATTTTGTTAAGTATAAAAATAAATGATAAAAATGGAATCTGACTATCAAGAGTAAATATCACGAATCCCATCACCCAAATTAATAATTACTAACCTTTATATAAATTTTCTTCCAGTGTTATACATATATATGAAATGTGTCTATATGTATATAGATGTGTATGTATATTTATCTGCATACACATACATACAAAAGACTATCATACTGTATTTACAGTTTTATATTATATCTTACAACTTTGGGGCATTTATTAAACATTTTCAAATCCTATTATTACTAAATGTGCTTTTGAAAATAAGATATTAACAAATGCCTTATAGCCCATCAGAGAGGTGTACCACAACTATTTTTAATCTTTTGTCTCAGTTTTATAACCAAGTTGACATGGATAGAATGTTATTTATAGTCATGTTATTTGCAGCTTTGTTTCCTCTTTCAGGAGTTTTCTTTTTTAGGATTAGCGAGAATTGGCTAAGACACTCTATGGTGATAGCACAGTGGACTGGATTTCCCATATGAAGAACTCTGAAGCTTAGGTCCTTATCATGATCACACTCAGCAGAAGTATAGGTAAACTTGGGAACATAGCCCAGAGAAATAATACTATCTTCCTGAAACAGAGGGCAACCTCGCCCTTCTTAGTTCAGCACTGTGTTATCAATGATAGTATCTATTTCTTCATCTTCACCAAGTACATCATGTACAGAAATAAACATCAGTCAGTGAGTCACTTAACTTATGAAACCAAATTAGTATTTGCATGGTAAATGTAAGTTAACCAGATGGTGATTAACCAGATTTAAACCATCCATTCTCAAATCCCAACTCTCACCCACATAACTTTCTACTTTCAGAGAAATAAGCAAATGGAAAATAGACAACTAACAGTAAAAACAAAGCAACAGTTTTGGAGAGTTAAAGCAAGTTTTGAACCTTGTCTTCTATTAGAATAGTTAATACCCAAATGTCTCAAAAACATATGCCAGCGAGAATTTCACTTTTTGTCATGACATAGTAGGTCAGTTTGGAATTACATTGTATGAAAACAACTGGAAAATTGGACCAAGTATAGGAAGCAACTGTTTTCACACATAGGACAGCAGGCAATGCAGAGCTGGATCTCCTTGGAAAGGGAAGATTAATGAGGGGAGCACTTGCCTGGGCTCTCATTCTGTAGGCAGTTCCCAGACTATGACCAAGGAGGGGAAATGGGAAACACTGAAATGAAAACCCAGAAATCAAGATCACGGCAGCTGAGATTGTCCCACAAAGGAAGGAGCTACAAAAGGAAAGAATCTCAGGTATGTGCATATTGTCCCTGTTGAGTGTTTGGGTTGATACCAGTCTGAGCCTGTGTAGGGTGAAATTTCACAAAGCCAGAAAAGAACAGTTTCTGAGGAAGAAACAATTGTAAATTGAGCTCTTGTAAAAATTCCAAGAGTTCACACAGCCCTGGGAATCTGGTGTTCCCTCCAGCCAGACCTCACTGAATAAAAAACACATTCATAGAGACCACATAGGACCACAACTTTGTAGAGGGACTACATTAGCCCTAAATGGGGCTAGTATTTATTTTTCTTCAGATCAGAAATCTATGCTTTCCACTCACTGGGTGTTTGTTATTTTTTTTTCTCTCTTTTCTGTTCTTTTCTTAGCTTTTAGTCAAACTTCCTTTGGAAATTCTGGCTGGTCTCAGGGAAAAGGACAGGAGAAAAGAAAGGGGACTTTCATCTATGCATGGGCTGAATAGAGGGAGAGTACTGTCTCTCAGGAGAAAGGCCAGGCCCAGAAGCTACTGTGTGCAGAGATCAAGAGCCCTATAGTTGAGAATCAGAATCCAGAAGCACTGTTATACTGTCTCTGACACGGCTCATTTTATCCACAAGTTTATATAACCTTTCTGATTTCTTCAAGTTTTTAGTGCCTTGTTTACATAGATACTAGGGGAAAGTGAGGACTAAATTAGGGTAAAGCCATCACCATAGGTATGGTTATTACCAAAACAGTTATGTTATGGGTTGATTTGTGTCTCCCACCAAATCTGGTACCTCAGAATGTGACCTTATTTGAAAGTAGGGTGTAATTATTTAAGACAAGGTCCTTCTGGAGTAGGATGGACCTCTAAGCCCATATGACTGATGTCCTTCTGAAAGGGAAAACGTGGACCCAGCAACACAGGGAAAACACCATGTTCAGATGGAGACTGCGATCGGAGTGGAGCAGGCCACTGGCAAACCACCGGGGTCAGGAGAGAGGATGGGGGCAGGTTCTCTCCCGTAGCCCTTGAAAGGAACCTACCCTACTAACAGTCTGATTTAGGCTGCCAGCCTGCAGAACAGGGAGGCAATCAGCTTCTGTCACTTAAGGCACCTAATCTGTGAAACTTTGTCATGGGAGCCCTCAGATACAAATACATGTCATTTGTGCCCAGAGAGCAAAGGGACCGCTGCTGACCATCCTACAAGTTGCAATATGGGATCCAGGAAATCCTTTCCTGCTATTTTAACCTGTATTAGACTTTTGTGTTTCTGAGAATTTTGTATTCATAACTATAGTAAAGAAAACTAAGTAGATGAAGAAGAAAAGTCTAAGCTTCCCTTCTTGCTCCAATTACTCTGCCTTTCAAAAACTAGTTAATTGTGGGGCTGGTTTTCATCAGGGGTGAGGAGATGGAGAAAAAGTAGAGTTAGAATATTAATAGAGTCAGAATAATTAAGAAATAAAAGCCATACCTGGCAAAGAACCAAGGGTGCCCTTCTCCCTTGTGTGTTTACTTTCTGTGTAAAAACCGTTCATTGCATCACATTTAATTTTAGTAGCAGGGAAACATAGTCTCCTTATTTACCTGTGAGCCTGACTACAGATACAAGGGCCTTCTGAAATTCAGAATCTCATAAACTCTAAGTTATTCCAGGCTTCCTCCTCTGCCCTCTGTAAACAATAAAGAGATGAGCACCAAGAGGCAGTAGTAAGGAAAGCGAGCCTCTTACCTCCATGCTTGTGCTGAATGCTCTACTAACTTTTGCTTTGATGGTTATAACTTGTCCAACTCTAGTGGAAAAAAAAAAAAAAAACCTCAGTAATTCTAGCACCTCCCATTTCAGACTTGAAGATTCACTTAAATATGTGTGCCATCGAACAGTTCCATCTTACCATGTTGATAATGCTCATGCATGAAAAATGCAAACTAATGATAACATATAAGACAGCAGCAAAAACAGATGCAGATCTCTGTAAACCATACATGTGTCAGCTGACTAGCCTTTTAACAGAAAAGGGCCTTTGCTAAGATGATGTGCAAAATGATTTCCAAATCTACACCTTGTACCACAGCTGTTTCCTAAAGAGAAGTTACAACAAACACATGCAAACCTATGCAACTGATATTTTTAAATGTTGGTTAACAAATAAATGGATAGACATACAAGCAAGCAAGCAAGCAAGCAAACAAATGGAATAGCTTCACTAGGTTTATAGGAGCACTCATTGTTGCCAGATGATTCATTCACTCCACATTGTTTCTGGAACTCTGATCATATAACCACAAGTTGTTTCAAAGCTTTTGTGTTTAGGCCCCTTGCTCACCAAAGGGTCTATCCAATTCAAGCCACCTCAGTTTTTCTCCCTTACTTCAGAGGTGAACTGCATTCTCACTGTTCTTCTCAATCTTTTCTTTCAGAGGAAGAAAATTAGATCTCTTCCAGACCCCTTTCTTTACCTGTACCCTTGATCCCATCCCACTCTTAACCTTTCCTCCTCCACCCATGGCCTGGTTTAGGCAGCTCTTTACTCTTGTAGCCTCAGTCTCTGCCCCTTCCTCAACTCCTTATCAGTCTATGAAAATGTTCAAGGCTTTTCCTTTCTAAAAATCTTAACTCTCAAGTTTATTCTACCTCAAGATTCTTTTCTCTTCCCCTCCATATTCAAGCTTCCTATAATCTTTTTCTTTTTCCAGCTCATAACTGAGTTCCAACTAGTCCTGGCACTAAGCTAAGACCTCAGGATACAGTGATTAATAAGACAAGGTTGCTGACATCAAGGAGACTGGTCTTTACTTGGGACACGAGGATATAGATGAAGTGTAATGCTATGAAATTTTTCAAAAAGAAGAAAAAAATCAGGTATTACAAAAGCACCCAGAAGTGACTAATTCTGAAAGTCAGGGAAGAAGTCATAGAAGAGGTAACATCTGAGATGGGTCTTCAAAGATTAGGGTTTTGCCAGGTTTAAAAGTTTGGAGGTTTCATCCCTCATTCACTCTCAGTCACTCAAATCTAGGTGCTGCTTCCACATCTTACTCTTGATTTCTCCAAAGTCAGTTCCTAACAGCTGAATCCAAGGTCTCCTTTCATTTAATAGCATCAGTCAACTTTTCAGGAAACCTTCTCTTCCTTTGGCTTCCAAAATACTTTTCTCTCTTCATTCTCAGTTTTCTTCACTGATTTCCCTTTCTTAATCCATCCCTTAGGTATAGCCATCCCCCAAATTTATGGGTTTTTTTTTTCCCTCATTTTACCCTCTTCCTGAAGACTTGTTATCCTCCACGATCCTATCATCTTTACAGAGATGATTCTCAAATCTTCATCTTTAGCCTGAACCTCATTCTTGAAACTCAGAGCCATATTTTCAAACTTCTTTCAGCAGATTCAACCAATAATTATGGAGGCTCTACTAGGCTGAGTGTTAGCTACCTAAACACATATTACCTTATTTAACCCCTACAGTTACCATGTGAAAACCCAAACCAACATCCTTAAATTTGTTCCTCCTTGACTTCCTAGCTCTAGTAAAGTTTCTAGCAAACGTTTTCAGTAATAGCACGAGGTACAGGGTGAGTCCCTCTTCAAAGCTGCTGTAGTACTTTGTACTTATATGCTACTGAAATCTGCCTCTCTGCCTGTCAGACATTGAGAGGGGGAAGTATCTTGCCATCTTGCATCTTTTTCATCTCTTGTGATCTCTGCCCTGCCTTTAACAGCAGGAGAAATTCGTAGGACTTGGTTCTCCACCAAACTAAACTTCTGACACTGAATTGTCAAATAAATGGCACGGCTAAAATCCCAACTAAGTAAAATCAGTTTCATAGCATGGCATTCAAGGCTTTCTGTTACCCAGCCCCACACTCCTGCTAGGGCATCATCTTAGCACACCGGCCTTTCCTGAGCACACCCACTTCTTCCCAACTCAGTGCTCAGGCTCTTCCATGTGCCTCATCTTGTGAAGTCTTTTCCCTATTCATCAATGAAAATCTATACCTCATTTAAGCCCATATTAAATACTACCTCCATCATGAAACACTCATTGATTCTCTAGTCAATGTGTACCTCCCAGGACTTATATCTCACCCTAGGCATGCATCCTCTATTCTGATGACTATGTATTTGTCTGACTTTCTTACCAGACTGAATGGCTGCCACACTCCAGAATTTTGTCATAATCATTCACGTATTCTCTTGAGCCTAGACCAGTACTATATGCAATATATATTTGTGAGTTAAAAATATCTAATATGGCTTTTAACCAAATTATATGGCTTTCTATAGGTAGCTTTCAATTTTCTTATTTTTTAATGGTGTGGGTCCCATGTGTTTTAGTGGCCACAAGTCCTTTCTGATAGCAGAAACACAACATAGTACAAATGGCAAACTACAATTCGATGCTGAGATTACTTGTTAAGTCTAAGTTATAGAATTTAGGGTTGGAAAGTATATAATAGATATTTTATTGTAACATACTGTTGGCTTTCCTAAGCTTAATAATGGTGCTTCAGTGTATTCTCAAATAAGTTTGCATTTTCAGTAATCTGTAATTTTGTTGAGATAAAGACACATGTCAGCTTTTTCTACTTGAGGGAAAAAAATCACCTAGTGTCTGCACTGAGTCAGCAGGCCTTCATCTGTATCTACAGATCTTCATCTGTATCTGTATCTGTCAAAGGCTCTTTCAGACACTGCAGCAGACTATGAGAATAAGTGTCAGGAGATGTTCAATAAAGGTTGCTGATCACAAAGATAGAAGAAGTGGGTTGGGGAAAGCACTGGATAGAGTGTAAGAAGATCCAGGCTGTAGGTGCCCTCTGACCTTTGGCTGGCTATGGGGCTTAGGCCTCGGGTTCTTATCAGTACAAAGATGACTGCATTGAGTTCTAAAGGTCTCTCTATATCTACGATTCTAATGCCTACCAAAAATTTCTTTTGGATTAGCTTTGATGGTATAATTTTTTATGCATGTGGTTTTATTTAACTTAATTTTGTTTGCATATAAATGGATAAGTGCCAGATAGATAAATGTAAGCTGAAGATTGGAGAGGTGAACTGGGCATCTCAGTGGACAGACTCCCTGGGGTTTGAAAACTGGTGGTAACTACGCCATGGTCCTTGAGAAGAGTCCTAGACTAGCAGCAGACAATCTTCTCTCTCCCTTTTCTTTTTTTGTAAGTTATGTTTATGTCTTTTAGGATCAAGATATTCAGAAAGAAAAAGAGATACAAACATAAAATCAAATAAATAAAACTATACGACCCTAGTTCATTAGAATTACTAATACGACCTCTTAAAAAGCATAATTCCTAATCCTGCCACCAGAAAGGAATAGAAATAATGACCAAACCTGTATCAGTGAACATGTTAAACAGGGAGACAGTGAGCAGACACAAAGTGCAGTAAACTGTATAGGACAAAAGACCAGATTTCTGCAAGAAATAAATTGCAAGAGAAAAGAAGAGAAGGAAAATTGTATGTTAAAGGTCATATCAGCCATATTGGTTCTTGATTTAACAGACAATTGCATAAATTAAAAAACAAAACAAACACTTTTTAAGACTATTGGGAATGATAGTTTTTGTTAATGGTATTGTGTCTGTGTTATTATGTTTTCTAAAAGAGCCCATGTTTTTTAGAAATATATATGAAATATTCAGAGATGATTATAGGATTTGCTTAAAAATAGACCAGGTGTATGGGGGATTATGGAGGGGTATTGATGAAACAATATCATCCATGAATTGATTATTTTCGTAGTTAGGTGTTGGGTCCTTGGGGATACATGGTACTATTCTCTCTTCTTTTGTATATGGTTGAAAGATTTGTATATCTTGAAGTTTTCTACAAATAAGAAATGGTAAAACATACACATTCCCACATATAAAATGTTTTTCATAATTTAACATCCCTACTGAGAATAATTAATATTTACCCAACAACCTAATGATGAAATTCACCATTATAGAGATACTTATTATCATTAATTATTCCTAGTAGAGGAAAGAGCCATTTAAGAATCAGCTTTTAGAAATCCTGTAATGCCTTATACCAAAAGGCATTTAATGCTGAGAGTTATTTCTTAATAAATCAGGGCTATAAATTTTACACTAAGAGTATTTACTAAAAGTAGGTCCTGAAATTATTATTATCTACTGATTTACATTGGCTCAAATATTAGTTATTAACAAATTGGATCCCTGACTGCAAATGAGTAAGCTTAGGTGCCACAAATACATGTTATAAATGAACTAATAAGCCCAGGGGAAAGGCATGATAAAGCAATGCCACTTACCTAGCTGTTGCTTCAAATTGTATGTCATCCACTGAGGCTGTGACACAGGAAACGCCAGCATGTTTTTCAGCTTCAAAAAATAGGTTAAAAAAAAAAAGAGCTGGATTAGTTATGTTTCAATACTTCAGCATGCAGGAAGAGGAACAAAACAAGTGGGTTTATTCTAATAACTCACCCCTCTATTCAATACAGGACCACTGTACCCACACTTCTGAATGAACTGGATTGATAACAGTTCCTTTGCTTGAAAAGTTATTTTTCTACTGCATGAAAATTACTGTACTTCCTCCAAAGTTTTAACTTACACTCTTTGATTTGAAATTCAACACCAATACCCTGCATATCTAGCTACTTGAATAGTAACTTCAATAAATTGGTGTCAACTTTAACTATTTTGTCAAGTACTACCCTTCTTTAAAAAAACAATGCATCAGAGCTGTATCTATTGTCCCACGTAACCAGTAGCTGAATATATTTAAACCACTTAACCAGTGTAAGCACTGAACAGTATGGAAGACTTCAAGGTCATATCCCAAATCAGATAGAAACTTGTCTCGGCATCAGAGAAATAGAGATGGGCATGTAGTAAGTATTTAATCATTATTTACTTATTACTACTAAATCCATATGAAATTCACTTGCATTAACTGTGCTGGAGGAGGAAAGCATTGAGTAGGGTGAGAGGTTAGGAAGGAGCTCCAATTATTTCCATGGCCCCTGTCTGCATTATTTAATTCGTTGAGTTTTTTTTTTTTTAATTGTTGGTTTTACTTTATGTAAAAGTATCAGAATTTGTCCCCTTTGGGAAAATTTTTGACATGTGTTTTTTCCAGAATTTCATTTTGAGGAACAATTAAAACCTAAACAGACTGACTGCATTAGCTTTTGAAAGAAATTTTAACTCCATTTTAATTTTGCAGACTTCACTCCTAAGTGCCATATTATGAAAAAGAAAGAGAGAGTGAATTATACCGAATCTGCATTCTCTGTGTTTAGAGGATTATTTTAATTGTAATATACATTGACAGTCCCAGATAAAGAGATATGATAAAGTACTCCAGAGAGCAAGTATGTGAAACATTCCTCCCTATGATCTAATTCTGTAGAAAATGGGACATTCTGGTTTTACTCACTGGAAGTAGCTATTCTTCCAAATATGCACATGACCTAAACTGAGTTACTAGAAAACTAACCATAGCAGAACTGTGTATGTGAGTGATGGAGAGGGGAGAATGGGCTTCCCAGGTCTGAAGTTCAGTTAGAGAAAGGACACATAAAAATATTAGACTCTAGAAATGCACAAGGTGGGCTCAGTGTAATTCAGTATATCAAATATTTGTTAAATTCCCATTGCTTTTCAGACACTTTGAGCTGAATCAGTCCTATCTTTTAATGAGTCTACTCAGTGACAGAGACCTAGCCATAGTCAATGCCCTTTTTCTGGAGAATGATTGGGACTCTTACAAATATATGCTGTAAAATGTTGACTACATTCATTTTGGTTACCTGACATGAGGGAATGATATGTTTATTAAACTACTCTTGTTGATAAAGTGTAACACTGTAGCCAAACAATTTGGTAACCAACACGAGTTACCAAATTTTGAGTGATTTAAATGATGACTGAAGTGCAAAAAAAGACTGACTTTTTATTGTATATATTGGGCGTCTTCTATGTGTATGTAGCACTATACCAGGTTGCATTTAGGGATCACAAAGAACCATAATCATAATAATAATTATCATTTATTATTGGTCTGGCACTGAGCTAAGTATGCATATTAATTACATGAGGTTGATACTGTTAATAGTTCCATTTTACAAATGAGGCAATTTTGGCTTAGAAAGATCAAATAGATTGTTCCAAATAGTCATTTTGACTGTAGAAGCAATAGGAACTCTGAGAAAAAAGACCAACCAAGGAATGTTCCCTAGAGAAGTTCTTGGCTGAATATGGGCTTTAGGGACTCAATTGCCATGGTCTATATTATAGACTTTCAAGGGCCATTAAATTAAAAATGAAAAATTAAAATATGGGGAACCAACATAGGGCCACAAATTTTACGTGTGATCATTTTTCTTTGTAAGTGTGACAGATATGAATTTGACAGGACCAATCTGTTCTGGTTCTTGGTTTTAATTGTCCTTCATGCAGTATGCCAGTAAAAGTGGAGGACCCCAAAAGCTAGTTCTGATTTCCCGGGAAAACTGAGAGAAGCTGAGGAATAGTAGTAGCTAAGTGGAAGTAATCCAGGAATGATGATTGATCAAAACGATGGTGACTTCTTCACTCCTTCTTTTAACTAATATTGATTAAATTCTTAGGCTCCAAAATCACTGCAGACGGTGACTATAGCCACAAAATTGAAAAACGCTCCTTGGAAGAAAAGGTATGACAAACCTAGACAGCATGTTAAAAAGCAGAGACATCACTGCCAACAAAGGTCCATATAGTCAAAGCTATGGTTTTTCCAGTAGTCATGTATGGATGTGAGTTGGACCATAAGGAAAGCTGAATGCCAAAGAGTTGATACTTTCAAATTGTGGTGCTGGAGAAGGTGTTTGAGAGTCCCTTGGACAGCAAGGAGATCAAACCAGTCAATCCTAAAGGAAATCAACCCTGAATATTCATTGGAAAGACTGATGCTGAAGCTGAAGCTCCAGTACTTCAGCCACCTGGTGAGAAGAGCTGACTGTTTACAAAAGACCCTGATGCTGGGAAAGATTGAGGGCAAGAGACGAGGACAACAGAGGATGAGATGATTGGATGGCATCATTGAACCAATGGAGATGAGTTAGAGCAAACTCAGGGAGATGGTGAAGGACAGGGAGTCCTGGTGTGCTGCAGTCCATTGGGTCGGAAAGAGCTGGATATGAGTTAGCGACTGAACAACAACAACAACCTTTACTGCGCCAACCTCTATGTAAGATCCTGGAAATGTAAAACAGCCACTGTCCTTATTCTCATGGAGTCTAGTGGAGAAGCCAGACATTAATTAAACGAATACATAATAACAAAATAAGTTAGATGAGCTGAAGAATACATGGATATTTTGAGGGTCTGTAACTGAGGAACCACACCTGGGTGGGATGTCAAGGAAGGTGTCCATGTGGAGAGGATGCTTGAAGTGAGATCTGAAAGATGATCAGGAGTAGAAACAGATGTATGTTGTGGAGAAGGGCACAGAGAAGGGAGGGCTTGCTGGATGAAGGCTTTTGTGGAAAAAATGAAAAAAGCAACAACATGAGTAGGTAAGAGAAGGCTGAGGATAAACCAACAGGGCCTTGAAAGTCTTGGCTGACAATTTTTATAATATTTAGTATTAAAGATATTGTTTCAGCATCTTTGGGCCTCCAGACGGGGCTAGTGGCTAACTCTTAATAAAAGTGGAAGTGTTAGGTGCTCGGTCGTGTCTGACTTTGTGACCCCTTGGACTGTAGCCCACCAGGCTCCTCTTTCCATGGAATTCTCCAGGCAAGAATACTGGAGTGGGTAGCCATATCCTTCTCCAGAGGATCTTCCCAACTCAGGGATTGAACCTGGTTCTTATGCATTGCAGGCAGATTCTTTACCACCTGAGCCTTGAGGAAAGCCCTAATTCTAATGAGGTCAGTGGCTAATTCTAATCCTTGTTTTCCTATATATCATAAAGTGTTTTTCTCTACTTTCAAAATTTTCTCTTCACCATAGTTTGATGATGATGTCCATAAATGTGACTTTCTTTGTATTGATTTTGCTTGGTGTCCTATGATCTTTTTGAATCTGTGTATGTATGTCTTTTACCATATTTGGGAAATTTTCATCTATTATTTCTTCAAATATTTGTTTTTTTCCCATGCCTTCTCTTGTCTATAGGACTTCAATTATAAAAGGCATTTTATGCATTTGATTTTTTTCATAAATCCCAGACATTTTATTTTTTAAATTCGTTTTCCCTCTGTTCTTCAGACTGGATAACTTCTATTGATCCATCTTTATGTTTAATAACTTTACTCAGTCACCTCCATTCTTTGTTTAATCCTATCTAGTGAGTTTTTAATTTAAAATACTATAATTTTCAGTTCTGGAATTTCCATTGAGTTATTGTTTTTATAGTTTCTATTTCTGTGCTGAGATTTACTGTGTCTTTTGTTATGATAATATTTTTCACTGTATTCTTGAGCAGAGTTATGACTTGGGTCTCCTGCGTTGCAGGCAGACGCTTTACTGTCTGAGCCACCAGGGAAGCCCCAGAGTTATGACACGCGGTTTAAAAAAAAATCCTTGAAGCTTAATTCCAGCATTAAGTCTTCTGGGGATTGGTCTCTACCGACTGTCTCTTCTCTTAAGAATGGGTCATGCTTTCCCGTTTCTTTGAATATCAAGTAGTTTTAGATTGTAGCCTAGTTATTATGAGTGATATGTTATAGAAATTGTGGGTTCTTATATGATCCTCTGAAAAGTATTGTGCTTTTTTTTTTAATTGGGTAATTTAATCAAACTCACAGTATAAAACTCTGTCTCCCTAGAGATGGGATAGGCTCTTTTAATTCTTTGGCCTCCAGGAAGGAAGTCTGGAGTCTGCCTGTACATACATGACTCAAGGTTCACCAGAGAGCTGAGCAAAGATTATAAATATATTTTAGGGCTCTGCCTCTCTGGCTCTCTCTTGTCTTGAATTTTCCTCCTCATATTCCAGTAGCTGTATTTCCCTCAAATCCTCTGGCTCTTCAAATCAGCATGTCTATGGGTTTCCCTCAGAAATTAAGCTGGGAGAATATTAGATTCTTTCTAAGGAAAGAAGATCTTAAAATTATTAAAAACAAAGCAAACAAAAAAACCAAAGCTTCTTAGCACCTTTCTGTTCCTCTGAGAGTTGATTCCCAAATGTTTTAAGCCTACTTTTGTCTGATTTTCAGTTCCCTTATGTGGCTTTTATTCAGTGTTTGTTCCAGAGATTATAGTTGTTATCTGTGTGAGATATTTTTCTAATAGGAGATACTTACCATGTTAGAAGAGTAATTTTTATAGCCTTTGGTAAGGAAGACAGTGGGACAAGATGAACAGAACAAGTGACATGATCAGATAAGCACCTTCATAAAGTACTTTAGATGCAGTGCGGAGAGGAGACCAGAATGAATGGAGAAGACCAGTTTGGAAACCACTGCTGAAGTCCACATGAAAGATGATGTTTCTCCTGCACTAGGTGGTGGCAGTGGAGGCGAGCAAGATGCTTGGGTTTGAGAGATTGCTTCAAAGGAACACTGATAAGACTTGGTTCATAGATTAGAGATATGGAGGGAGAAGCAAGGTACAGAATCAAGGATGGTTGATGCCTAGATTTTTGGCATGCATCAGTGAATATTTGGGTGCCATTCCCGAAAGAGTGAACCCTGGAAAAGATACATAAATGAAATAGAGAAGGAAATGTGAGACTGAGATATTTTAAAATATGGAGGGTGGAGAATGACTCATAGATGGCTTCAAGCCTCTAGGATTAAGATACGAGAAGAATAATGGGGCCACAGACAGAAATGAGGTCTAATGGCAACATGATAGTGAATGTATTTAATCTTCCTTTAAGTATTGAGAAGGCATTTGGGAATCTAGCAGTGCCTGGGTGTCATGCAAGTACTTTGGGGCCACAGTTGTGATCATTATTTGTCATAGTAATGTGTCTATACAGAAGTGTGGGTCACTAGGAACTCTGGTTGGAAAAATGCCAGAAAAAAAGTTTTTTTATTATTATTACTCCTATTGTATTAAATATAATGCCATGATGGAGCATTTCTCTGCCAAATATTCAGTTACACCTTGGCTATAGGTCAGTTGGGAGACCCTGGTTCGATTCCTGAGTCAGGAAGATGTACTGGAGAAGGGATAGGCTACCCACTCCAGTATTCTTGGGCTTCCCTTGTGACTCAGCTGGTAAAGAATCCACCTGCAATATGAGAGACCTGGGTTCAATCCCTGGGTTGGGAAGAGCCCCTGGGGAAGGGAAAGGCTACCCACTCCAGTATTCTGGCCTGGAGAATTCCATGGACTATATAGGTCCAACTTTATCATAAAGGTTTAAACCAACTTTATCATAAAGGTTTCTTCAATATTGTATTATTAATAATATAACTATTAAGGTCCACAGTAATTGGTTATCAGTTGACTCCTGTTGTGGTCTGAGTTTCCAAAGATGTAAAAGCATAGAAATTTTTATGAAAATTGCAAGAGGGCAATTGTTCCCTCATTATAGGACAGAAGCACTGAGTGCGGTAACTTTAAAAGTCACTTCAATATTCACATGATGAATTCGGTTGCCATGGAAATAGGCATCGTTATTATTAGCAACCTCCATAATTTCTATACTGGTTTCTCCTCCATGTGAATTACATTTGTATTCATGTCGCCATTATTATGCTATTATAACCAACCTCAAATCCTGATTAAAACTGTTAAGACAGAAGCCAAACATTCCTATCAATAAACAGAAATCAAACAGACTGGCATCGGATATGACTGAATTTTGTGGGTGGTTAACACACAGGGGATTAGAAATTGTATGAACACTCATTGAGGAAAGCAGGGATTTGTAATTAGCTGAGCTTTACTTTTGTCCTCTGTAAAATAAGAATCCTGGAATACGTGATCTTAAGCTCCTTCCAGCTCTAATATTTTATCCTAACATAGTTTACTTAAAATGTACATTTGCTGGGTCTATTAAGTGTTGTATGCAAAGCCTGGCTTCCTAAATAAGATTGCAGGTTCTGGACACATCCATTCAGTTACCCATCCATATAATCAGGAGGTTTTTGTTTGGTGCTTACTAAGCATTAGAAAACTAGCTTTAGTTTACATGCTAACTGGCCAGTCAGGAAATCAAAGGTGAACATACTAATACACAAAGTAATTGCAGATTGTGTTAAGTGGTGTGAAGGAATTTGGAAAGGGTGTTGTGACAAAAGTGATGAAAGGGTGAAGTGTACAGCAGGTGGTTAGGATAGACTGCTCTGCAGAAATGAGGTTTAGTGGAGATGGAATGCAAGGAAGGGCCAAGAGAAGAGTGCAAAGGCAAAAAGAACAGCAGGTGCAAAGGTCCTTCGTGGAGACTACACGAGGGCGTGGAAGGCAACAGACTTAATTCAGAAGCAGATATGGGAGATGGGTGATGTATTGAACTAGGCATTAAAGAGATCTGCAGAAATGTAAGCCAACACCGCTTCTCTAAGTACATTTATGTTCTTGTTGAAAATAGTTATTTTACCATAAAAATATGTAATGGATTTTTGTTTTCAAAAGAATTATTTTAAAAATTTTCACATATGGTAAATATGCATATGAAAAAAGAAACCACATGAAAGTTCTCTTGGGGCCTCGCTTATTTAATGGGATAAAAGACTTAAGAGGTTTAAGAATCACTGGTCCAGGACTTTCCCAGTACTGGATAAACAGTCTCAATCATTATTTCCCAGCTGCACAAGGCTTAAAACTCTGTAAATACCCTCCTCTCCTTCCTTCTCCCTTCTTACCCATTGCGGGTCCTGGGGTGGCGCAGACCCGCACCCCACTGCCTCAGATCTTTTGACATCCTGACCTCTGCCTTACTGACACCAGCGTTCCTGCATCTCCACATCCCAGCCCGCTTCCCGGGCACTCTCTGCCATCCCGGACACTCGCCTACCCAACACACACTGGGCCCCTCAAGTAGGGCTCCCCCCATTCCGGATCCCCGGCACCCCGGGTCTCCCTGGTCTTACACCCGCCTTCCAGCACTCCTACCCGCCAGGCAGGCTGTGGTGTCGATCCACTTGAGCAGCTGTGCAGCGCTCAGCTCGCCCCGGGCGTTGGCGTGCGCAGGCTGGATGGCCTGGCTCATGCGCACCTCCGCGCGCGCCGGCCGCTCCAGCTCCATGGCTCGTCAAGAGTGCGAAGCGACCGGGCCTAGGCGCCGCCTGGCCACCGGCCGGGCCCGCCCCAGCTCCAAAGGGCACTGAGCCGCTGTCCCGAGCCCGCATCCCGCGCCCTGGCGCACCAGGAGGTGAGATTTAAGGGGCCAGGAATGTCGCGAGGAGAGTGAAATGGAACTCTTCACTGAATCCGGGGCGACCGAGGTTGGCAAAGCTGGAACCAGCTCGGGTTTCTCACCTGTAAAGGGGAGATAGCCCTTATCTCAGAGGACTGTGCAGAGAATTAGTGAGATGAAGTACAAAACTCACGGGCTAAGGGGACATGGGTGTTTGCCAAGTAAACTAGTGAGGTTACTGTGCCTGCCTGAAGAACTTGACAAGTGATGGGGAGTTAATAATTAATTAGTTACATTTTCTCCAGAGAAAGGTAGACCTTTCGCTTTGGAAGTTGATTTTTAAAGTATTTGACTTTTCTTTCTTTTTTTTCTGCTGTACACTGCCAGGTAGGGTGGGCAATCACTCCTCCCATCCCTAGTTCAAAATCCACCTTCTGGTTCTTAGAATAATATAATGGCTCAAAAAAAGCCGCTCTATTATTCATCATTTTGTTATGAAATTACTCCCACAGCCAAACACAGAAAGAGGGGCTGATTTTTGCTGGCATATCAGAGTCACCCAATAAGGGAAGGCAACCTTTTGATTTTAATGTAGAGAATAAACTGTTGCTGCATTGCAAATGAGCTCAACAGATCCCAAGAGAAGTTCTGCTTGATGCGAGACAGAATCTAGAATATTAAATAAGATTTCTCATTGTCAACTTTTAGCACACATAAGCTTTCCAGAGCTGAAATCAGTGATTCTGCAGGGCACTCCCCATTAGGGAAACAGTGACACCAGAAAACCTACAACATATTATAGAGCCCTAGACGCCATATTAGGAGGACTGGCTGCATCTGGGAGGGCATGCATGGGTGAGGAAATGGGTGCCTAGAGGGGTGTGTCAGGCAGGCAGCTGATGTAACGGAGCAGTTAAGGTTGTTGAGCACCTGACTTGAACTCAGGGCTCCTGACTTACCACAAAGTCTAATCGACTCCAACAAATCAGTGCTGCTTTTCATCCCTTTGCAGATGGCCTGCTAAGCCCCAGCTTGGAGCATCTGAATGGAGATTCTGGTAATTTTGCTTGTTTTTTAAAAGCGCTTTTAACATAAGAGAGGAATTAAGGAATCATGGACATGGTAGCTTTTCAGGATCCTCTGTGGGTAGGTTTCTGTCCCATATGAGCTTAAGAATTGGATGCATTCAGTTGGGTAAGTAGGAAGTTTGACTTCTATAAAATGACTATTTTCTAGCAAAGTAAAACTTATGCTTCCAGGATGGTCCCCCTACATGTTGATTTTCAAATAACAGTGTTATTAGTTTTATCACTTTTGTCATTCCTCATTAGAAAGTGCCTCTAGAGTTCTTTATAGCATCTTGGCAGCTTGGATTATTATTCAGCAAATACTCACTCCATCTACTGATTACTCCACGGGAGGCACTTACTGGTGTGTGGCTTGGCCATGTGACTTGCATTTTATAGAATGTGAGGAGGTAATGGTGTACCTGTTTGAACCTAGCACTTATTTTTAGGGACATCTGACCTCTGCAGTGAGAAGACGCTGTGCCTGAGCCACTGCCCCACGAGCATCTGGGTGCCGGGCTGCATTCACGTATTGCAGAGCCATTCCAGCTGACCTGCAGACTTGCAGCCTGAAGCTGAGCCATGCAGCAGACATGCTGAATGGGATTTGACTATTTATTTTTGTCTGTCACTGTGATTGGGGGATTGTTACACAGCAATGCCTAACAGTTACATGTGCAAATTTCATTTATTACTATTTTAGAAAATTTATTAAGTTACTGGAAATAAAACATGTGTTTAGGCTGGGTTTTATTGTTTGGGGTAAAAAACAGTGACTAACATAATAATATGTATGTACTTGCTTTATATGTATACTTTACTTTCCAAAATGATTATCTGGAAAAGGACAGCATGTGTCTGTATATGTATGTCTAGGAATTTATGACTAAAGAAGCAAAGTACACACAGTTACCATTGTGCTTTGTTACATGTATTATCTCCTAATTAGATGTCTTGATTATGGTTTCTTAGCTTTTGTTGGTTTTGCACCAATTTTCAGTTTCATAGCCTCTGCCTGAAACTACTGTTCTTACTTTTTTTTTTAATAGCATCCGCATGTGTGAACATTTGCTATAGCCTTTATCTGTCGAAGACTTCTGCTGTTATGTTTGAAGAAAAGGCTTCCATTTTTCCATTTCTGTTCAGAGGCATCTTTTGAAGATGAGCTGGCTCTGAAGCCAGCTTGATTTTAGAAGGTCATGTACAAGAGCAGGGGAGCTGTTCGGGAAGAGTAGACAGAGTATGATAATCACTAGAATAATAAGAACATCTTAGGATGCTGGAGTGGAAGGGAAATGAGGTAGTCAGACCCCCGCATTCCGGACATGAGGAAATGAGGCATTTACCCTGGGTCACATTGCAAAGTTAATGGTCAGGCTCTGAGAAAACTGAGAACAAGGAGCATGAAATATAAGCAAAGGGAAAAAAAAGTGCTTCCCCCCAAAGCGAACCCTCCATCAGAAATTTGAGAGCAAGCAGTTTATTTGGGAGAAAACTGCAGAAGGCACTTTGTAGGAGAGTCAAAGTGTGGTCCCCAGACCATCAGCGTCATCATCACCTGGGATTCTGTTAGAAATGCAGAATCGCCCCACCCCCAGCTTGCTAAGTCAGAAGGTGAAGGTGAAGTCGCTCAGTCGTGTCCGACTCTTTGCAGCCCCGTGGACTGTAGCCTACCAGGCTTCTCCGTCCATGGGATTCTCCAGGCAAGAATACTGGAGTGAGTTACCATTTCCTTCTCCAGGGGATTTTCCCGACCCAGGGATCAAACTCCAGTCTTCCGCATTAGAGGCAGACGCTTTAACCTCTGAGCCAGAAGCTGCTTATTATTCCAATTCCCAAGGGAGTTGTAAGCATATTAACCTTTGTGAAGAACCTGCCTGAGTTACTCCTCCCAGTGAAGTGGGAGCTGGGATTTTTATCCTCCAATTCCCACCCTTCACTGCTGAGGGCTGCTTCCCAGCTGAACTCCTCAGCACTTCTGATTTCAGGGCAAGAGCAACTCTTCGCTGAGAGCTGTGCCTCTGGAGGGAGAGAGGAGGCTCTCAGCTTGCACTGAAGCTGGGATGTGGAGTGGTGAGGGGCTGCTTTCTGTCCTGAACTGATGTTCAGAGACTTCCCAGGGGCAGCTGGGAACTTTTTCTTCTTATGAGATGAACCCCAGGCAGAGGGTCTGGTAACAACATATTTCGTACAGAGATGAACTTTATTAGCTAGCAGTCTCTATCTCCACCTTTGGTATAGTTTAGGAAAGGTGCCAGCTCAATGTTTTCAAATTCAAATTTATAGGGATGTGGTTCAAAGTGTAAATATGAAATTTCTAAACAAAAAAAAATTCAGAATTGGTTTCCATATATTTCAAGGGCCAGCTTATTGCCTGGAGCGTCGTCTTTGCTCCTGGACCCTCTTTTTGGGGTCACATTGACCTTAGGAAATTGGATTGTCCCATTTAGCATCTGAAGCCTCAGGCCAGCCTTCCTTCTGTTTGTTCCCATGTCTTCTGTGTCCGAAGCTCTCAAACAAAGAAGCATTAGGTGTACAAGCCAGGCAGGTGTCACCTGATGTGTGGAGTGCAGCACTTTATTTTTTGAACATATGTATTAAGCCATGTGTATTAAGTCCAGTTTTTTTACTTTGCAGGGTTTGCTTGGCCTCACCTTCGGGAGGTGCAGGAGTAAAGAATCCGCCAGCTAGTACAGGAGAGGCAAGAGACACAGGTTCAATCCCTGGGTCTGGAAGATCCCCTGGAGTAGGAAATGGCAACCTACTCTAGTATTACTTGGAAGATTCCGTGGACAGAGGAGCCTAGCAGGCTACAGTCCAGAGAGTCAAAGGGTTGGACACCACTCACCACTGAGTACACACACACAAACACACATACACACACACACACACACACACACACACACACCTTCCCAGGACCTGCTCAGCGGAGGTTCCTGGATACCATTGCCACCGCTTGACAATTTGCTGGCCTCCAGGGTCTGCTTTCCAATATGGAGTCAGCTTTGTATCTCTGGAATAGCCCCACTTGGTCATGGGGTTTAATTCTTTTTACATGTTGCTGAATTCTCTTTGCTAATATTCTGTTAAGGATTTTTACATTTACAATTTGGGAGAAATTAGTCTGTTCTCTTTTCTTTACTGTCTTTGGTTTTGGTGTCAGGTTCATAAAATGAATTGGGAAGTGTTCCCTCTGTATTCTAGAAGAAATTCTTGTTCAAACATCTGTTAGAATTCTGCAGTGAAGCCATCTGAGCCCCTCATAACATGCTATACAGCCCAGTGAAGTATTATACTATTATTTTATATTATTATTATATAATGGGTGTTATTATATTAATAATTACCATTTTGTAGATGAGGAAACTGAAGCAACTTGCCCAAGATTACACAACTAGAAAATAGTAAAGCCAGGATTCAAACCCAATAGTCTTGCTGCTGTCTCAACTAGGCTGAGAAAGTGACCAGTGGGGTCCAGTTCAGTTCAATCACTCAGTCATGTCCAACTCTTTGTGACCCTATGGACTGCAGCACACCAGCCTTCCCTGTCCATCACCAACTCCCGGAGTTTACTCAAACTCATGTCCATTGAGTCAGTGATGCCATACACCCATCTCATCCTCTGTCATCCCCAGAACCTCCCACCTTCAATCTTTCCCAGCAGCAGGGTCTTTTCCAACGAGTCAGTTCTTCACATCAGGTGGTCAAAGTGTTGGAGTTTCAGCTTCAGCATCAGTCCTTTCAGTGAATATTCAGGACTGATTTCCTTCAGGACTGACAGGTTGGATCAGTTGGAAATGAGAGAGGACAATTTACCTAGATCTGTCTAACTTCAAAGGCCATGCTTCTTCTAGTCCAAGCTACCTTCATTTGCTCATTCATTCATTCAATCAGTACATATTTATTGAGTGCCTATTGTGTCCCAGGGACGGTTTGGGGCATTGGATAAATGAATGATGAATGAAATAGATTTAGTCTCCAACTTTACAGAGTTCATTGCTTAATAAATAACATGCGAAAGTGCTACAAAACTGTAATTCATTTTAAGAAGTATGAAACAGTGATAAACATGTATGGAAACTAGCTGATGGCTGTGGGCAGCTCCTCAGATTATATCCTGCAATTGACCAAAATTGAAGGTCACTCCTGATTTGTGTTTTTAAACAATCACAGACCTTCAGAACAGTGGAAGTACCATGCAAAGATGTGCTTGTTGCTGTCCAAGTGTCACTGCTCCTAGGCCCTTACTGTGGACGGAGCTATGAAGTGTGTGTACTTATCTGTCCATAGTGGGTTGAAGGATGGTCCTCCCTGAAGATATGCCCGTGTTATACTCACTAGAGTGGCTCCCCATGGGCCCGTGGGAGAGGGCAGGGGCTGACCCCCACTAAGCTCAGAGCTCACCCTGCAGGTCCAAACACATCTTTAACCACGAGGAATCATCAGCCAGGGCTTGGTAACTGGAGCAATGCTGGAAGGCTAAAACCTACCTATTTCATTTAGGAGGAGGCCTGTACCTAAGCATCAGAGGCATTTCCTGGTGGTAAAATGGATATTTATCCCCTATTAGAGAGATATCCTGGAGAAGGCAATGGCACCCCACTCCAGCACTCTTGCCTTGAAAATCCCATGGTTGGAGGAGCCTGGTAGGCTGCAGTCTATGGGGTCGCTAAGAGTCGGACACGACTGAGCGACTTCACTTTCATTTTCACTTTCCACTTTCATGCATTGGAGAAGGAAATGGAAACCCACTCCAGTATTCTTGCCTAGAGAATCCCAGGGATGGGGGAGCCTGGTGGGCTGCCATCTATGGGGTCGCACAGAGTCAGACACAACTGAAGCGACTTAGTAGTAGCAGCAGCAGAGAGATATCCACCTGCTGAGAAAAAGCTCCAGATTAAATTTCAAGGATGAAACAAGATTTGTCCTGACAGGTACATAGATCCTCAAAGACTATGTAATAACCTCTTATAAAACAGCCTGAAGTTATTTTGTATGGCAGTTCCCCACTTTGTATACAGCCTTTATGATTTGTGCTTAATAATATACTGCCTTAAAATTTAGAATTGTTTAATACGAGCATGTCTTTTCTCTCTAAGGAGATTCATGCATCAGTTATTTCATTAAACATATTGTTTTAAATGTATAATATTGACCAGACACTGGGCTAAGCATAGGTAAGGCCCCCATTCTCAAGGAACTCTGTCTGGTATTTAAATCAGTAATGTGGTGTGAAAAAAGGCACATCATAAGATACTGTACACAGCGCATGGGGACATCGAGAGGGGAGGCTCTCCTCCACGTGGCCATCCCCAGAAAGTCTTCATTGCTCTGTCAAGCAAGCAGCAGGACCTAAGCATCCTGAGAAAAGGAGAATGAGCCCTGGCCTGAGCCCTGCCTGGGTCTTGGGGCTCCCAAAATTGGCTAAATATGGTGAACCAGGCTTGACAGTGGGCAGGTGCAAAGACTGCTGCAAGGCTGGGACATATGGCAAATGCTTATTAAGAAGGTTCTGTTATGGCCCTGCCTCTGCTGCTTCCTTCCTTGTGGACCTTGGTTAAGCTTTAAAGTCTCAGGAGAGAGGCATTTATCTGACTAAGCTTAATTCATATGTCTTCTCATGGCCCTAGGACTGGGGAAGAGAAGAGCACAGGAGGGGCAAAATCTTTTTCTCTTGGTTTCAGTAGAGATTGAGACAGGTACCTGGAATTACTTCCTCATGAAGATTAAACACACTAGGGGAGAAGTTATTCCCCCCAAAGAAATGATCTATGATTTGGAATGGAGAATGGAAGCTAGATGAATTTTTAGAATTATTAGTGACTTGTACAAAGGCATTCAGGCATCGGGAAGACATAGGGAAAGACAAGTTCTTGATAGTGTTGATCAGCAGCTGGATCAAGCCTCACCTGAAGTCAACATACTTTGGAATTTTCAATTACATGACCAGATAAGTCTTTTCTATGGCCTCTTCTCCCCTACTCTTTTCTTTTTGCTTAGGACAAAACAAACAAACAAAAAACCTGTTTGAGTTTGGGTATCTGTCATGTATAACCAAAAGATTTCTAACCAATACATACCCACTCCCCATTGTTCTTACACAATTGCTGGTAGTTTTTTGTTTTTCTTTTATTTGCTATGGAAATATTCATTTCTACTTTTTCAGTCTCTGAGTGACATCCATACTGCTCATTTTTAGCTCATATCAGGTGAGTGACACAACTCCATAACAACATTTTTAAGTCATTTTTCTCAAATAGGTGATATGCTTTTATAACAATGTTTGATTACAATGCTTTGTAGCATCCTAAAAACCAAGGTAACACACATTGGAAATAGTTTTTTTCTTACAGCAGTTTTGAAATGTGTTTCAGCCATCCAGCTGACTGGGCTAGAGATACAAAGCCTCCACAGTCAACAGTGTGTCTTTATATCAGGCAACTTCTTGGTCCCACCAGGTCTCCCTGGCCTGAGCCCTGCCTAGGTGCTATGGGGCATACACAGCAGCATCAAAGAGATCCAGGTCAGTTCCTGTCCCCATGGGACACTGGAAAAGTAACCTGACCTGATATAATGCCACATTATCCTGGGGGGCTTTAGTTACTAATTAATTCACAAGAGAGTCTGTCTAGGACAGCCACTCTAATTATTCCAATTTTTAAATGAGGAGACTAAGGTCAGAAATTTACCCTGCATTATCCACCTAGTTCGGTTTAGTTGCTCAGTCATGTCTGACTCTGCGACCCCATGGACTGCAGCTCTCCAGGTTTCCCTGTCCATCACCAACTCCCGGAGCCTGCTCAAACTCATGTCCATCGAGTCAGTGATGCCATCCAACCATCTCATCCTCTGTCATCCCCTTCTCCTGCCTTCAATCTTTCCCAGCATCAGGGTATTTTTCACTGAGTCAGTTCTTTGCATCAGGTGGCCAAAGTATTGGAGTTTCAGCTTCAGCATCAGTCCTTCCAATGAATATTCAGGGCTGATTTCCTTTAGGACTGACTGGTTGGATCTCCTTGAAGTCCAAGGGACTCGCAAGAGTCTTTTCCAACACCACAGTTCAAAAGCATCATTTCTTCAGCACTCAGCTTTCTTTATGGTCCAACCTAATCAGTAATCCGGAGAAGGCAATGGCACCCCACTCTGTACTCTTGCCTGGAAAATCCCATGGATGGACGAGCCTGGTGGGCTGCAGTCCAAGGGGTCGCTAAAAGTCGGGCACGAGTGAGCGACCTCATTTTCACTTTTCATTTTCATACATTGGAGAAGGAAATGGCAACCCACTCCAGTATTCTTGGCCAGGAGAATCCCAGGGTCGGGGAGCCTGATGGGCTGCCGTCTATGGGTTCGCACAGAGTCAGACATGACTGAAGCGACTTAGCAGCAATCAGTAATCAAGTTGTCCATCTAATCAGTAATTGAATCTGAATTCCTAAGTAACTCTGCCTCTTGAGTCACTCATTCAAGGTACTGCAATCTTTGCCATTTGCCATGTTATTTTAATGTATTAAACAATATCCTAATACCTATCATTTGGCATTTGAAAAGAAAACAATGTCCCATAATGTAGATACTGACATCTCTTGGATTTTTCATTTAGGATCTTTTTCTCCTGATTTTATCACATGCAGAGAAAACAGAAGAGAGAATTAAATTTCTGTTAGAAAACAGTAATTCATAGGTCAGAAAAATCTTGGTTTACAGACTGGAACTAGTGAAGACAAACATTTTAATAAATCTTGGAAAAAATGTATTTCCTACCTGTTGGAATTACAACTGTCTTGCATATTCTTTCCTCTATAGAATCACATGTGTAGCCTGGGGTATCTAAGGGACATAAACATAGGCCATCATTTCCTTACTTTTTTATTCTTGTCACTTGAATTAGGTCAGTAGAAGTTAGGAGGCAAAAGACATTCTCAATTAATCTTTCAAAATCCTAATATGAATGGGAGTAGGTAGCCAAGTGGGTCCCTCAGCAAATGTTGAGAGCTTATCCCTGCTAGAGCTTACATTCTGGTAAGGGGAGGCAGATACTGATAAATGGGTGTGTTTGTGTTTGTGTGTGTGAGATGCTTTGGAGAAAAAACAGGAGAGGGGAAGAGGTAGGTGGGCATGGTTGCAACTTTACACAGAGTGATCAGGAAAGGCTTCCCTGAGACCCTGACAGTTGAGCAAAGGTCAGAAGGAAGTGACTGAAGAGCCATGAGGCCTCTCTGGGGGAGCAGGTTGTCTCTAGGAGTGCTCCCTAATGTCCCTGTCCTCCTTCTGTTCACGTGGTGGGACTGCATCTCAGATCTCCTAGAGTATGAACTGATTTGACCGGTGAGACATAAGTAGCAATGGGTGAAGGGCGTTAAGAGTCAGGGCGTGACTTGTCATGTTGCTTTCTCTTCAGACAGTGGAATCCACATAGAAGAGGCCCCTGAGGATGCATCTGGATCGGGACATCATGGGCCAGAGCCAGCAGCTAACCCAGAGACTCTGCTGCTGTAACCCTGAAATGTGAGAGTTGCTTGTCACTGTGGCATTCCCTAGGTTGTTCCGACTAACGCGGCAGTGTTCTGGATGAGGGAACAGCAATGCCAAGGCCCTTAGCTACAAGTGTACCTGGCATGTCTGAGGAGCAGTGCAGAGGCTGTGTGGAGCAGATTGGGCAGGAGAGTCCTGAGATGATATCACAAAGGTGATGAAGGGTGAGACAGGTTGTGCAGGGCCTTCAAAGCCATTGTAAGGACTTTTGCTTTTAATCTGAGTGAAATGGGGAATTGGGGAGTTTTGAGCAGAGGAAAGATAAGATTTGCATTGCATTTCAAAAGGATCATTCTAGACGTTCTGCTGAGAATAGACTGCAGGGGGCAAAGTGCAAGAAGTGGAGTAAGGAGATCATTGCAGGTCATGTATGCTTTCCTGATGGAACCCAGGGGCTTGGGAAACAGGGTGTGGTAGCAGGGGTGGACCCAGCCACTGCCACTTGTGCTACTTGGGAAATGTATGATTCTAGTCCTTGCAACTCACAGCTCGGGGATTTGTGAGCGTATATCTCCTGGTTCCCAAAGAGGGACACTTGTGCCAGGGGAGTCCAGCAAGCGTTCTAGTCACTCCAGTCTCATTGTGCCAAGAGACCAGCAGGAAGGAAAGATGTCACCATCCTGGCAGGGGAAACTGATTTAAAACTCCAGGAGCAGGCTGGAATTTGGGGGAAGGCAAAAATCCATTTGGCATGCAGTGATTTGGGGAGCATCTCTTGGTTCTTCCTTGCCTGGTTTTGGTGATAAATAGATCTTTCAGCAGCTATGTCCTTTGAAGGGCATGACGACCAGGATAAACAAGCTCTTCAGGAATGAGGACATTGTTCACTCACCAGGTAAACCACCTAAGCCCTTAGAGGTGTAGCCAAGGGTAATCTAGAATGGGTAATTGAGGAGGGTGATTATTAGCATCATCACAAACTGAAACCAGCTACAGTAGGGGGTACAGTTTGTCTCATAAATTTTCTCTTGTAAGTTTTCTCCAGGAAAAGAGACCAGCTAGAAACTTGGAGCAGCTATTCCAAGGTCATCAGACTTCCTGTACAAAGCAAGCAGATCTGAGCAGGCAAGGGGTGGATTTCAGTGAATTTTGTGGTGTGCAGCACACAATACCCCCTGCAGGACCCAAACATTCATTCTCCAAGTTACCAAGAGTGTCCCCATTCTTGGATGACACCTGGGCACCTTTCCAGATATTGCCCTTTGTGGACGGGAACTGCCAGGATTTATGTTCCCTCCCCAAAAGGGGGTCATTTTCGCTGACTGGCTTACTTGCGGAGTATAAGGACCTGGCCTCTTGCCTCAGTCTGGGACATCTCTGAAGAGCACGCCTGGTTTAGAATCTCTCTGTGATTGGCTGAGGTCTCTGTTGTACTTACATCAGAGTTCAGCTCCATCTGCCCAGTCTGCTTCCTTCCTTTCTGGGGTAGACAGAATAATGAATGGCTTCCCCCAGGTGTCTAACCCTACTTCCCAGAACTTATAAATGTGTTGCCTTACATGGCAAAAGGAATTTGCAGGTGTAATTAAGTTAGAGATGTGGAGATGGAGAGATTACCCTTGGTGGACAAGGGTCCTTCTGAGAGAGAATCAGGATATCAGAGAAGAGAGAAAATGCTATGCTGCTGGTTTTGAAGATGGAGAAAGGGGCCACAAGTCAAAGAACGGAGGTAGCCTCTAGGAGATGAGAAAGTCAAGAAAACAGATTCTCCTTCAGAACTTCAGAAGGAAGGCAGCCCTGCTGACTGATTTTGGATTTTGATCTCTAAAATTATTAAATGATACATTGTGCTGAGTTAAGCCTTGTTTGTGTTATTTTGTTTGTTTGTTTTTTGACAGGAACAATAGAAAACACACAATCCCTTACAGGTACTGTGTGGTAAAAACACTCCCCAGTAAACTTTGAACATGCAAACCTTTGCTCGGAGTCTGTTCCCAGGGAATCTGGCTTATGCTATACAACCTGTGGACAGATTTTTATTAGGAAAAGAATCCTGTGGGAGATCAAATCAATCTAGTGGCCAAGAGTTTTAGTTTCTCCAGCTGAATTGGACAATAACCTACACGTGATCTTCCCAGATGATTCAATGTTAAAAAAATTTGCTTGCCGATGCAGGAGATGTGGATTTGTTCCTTGGGTCAGGAAGACCCCCTGGAGAAGGAAATGGCAACCCACTCCAGTAGTCTTGCCTGGGAAATCCCATGGCCGGAAGAGCCTGGCAGGCTACAGTCCACGGGGTTGCAAGAGTCAGACACGACTGAGCAACTAAACAATGAAGTCCACAGATAATCTGGTCCCAGACTCTCCAGCAGTTTTCATCATCTCAAGGCTTTTTGGAATTAGAAAGTCCTTGGATGCACTTTGTTTTAGATCTAAGATTAGAGGTAAAGGAATTGTGCAAGGATGTTGGAATAATTTACATCTTTCCTACGGTTATAGGGGGAAATCTTTCTGTGACCAGAGGTTGCCTATGTTACTATGGATCAATTTTTGCTCCTGGAAAGTCTCATCATCTCCATGGGGGCAGCTACAAAGACAGCCTGCAACCTGCTGAAGATTGTGGCAGTTTAGAAACTTGCTTGCAATTTCTTGACACTCATCCCATTGAAAGATGGGGTCTGTGTCCACTCCCTTTCAATTTGGATTGGCTTGTGACCATCTCCTAGGCTTCTCAGGTGGCGCTAGTGGGAAAGAACCCACCCGCCAGTGCAGGTATATGTAAGAGATGTGGGTTCCATTCTCGAGTCAGGCAGAGCCCCTGGAGGAGAGCATGGCGACCCACTCTAGCATCCTTGTCTGGAGAATCACATGGACAGAGGAGCCTGGCAGACTGCCGTCTATAGCGTCACACAGAGTTGGACACGACCAAAGCAAATTAGCACGCATGCACATGACCACCTCTTAAAACAGAGAGCATACTTTGCTCGGAGTCTGTTCCCCAGGGAATCTGGCTTATGCTATACAACCTGTGTTACAATTGAAATAAAATGGAGACCAGTCTTGAAGATTCCCTGAGCAGGCAAAACCAATTTAGTCATTAGTTTAGCTTAATTACCAATTACTGTGACGACGTTGCCTTCTCACTATATAAGCTGTTTGTAAGCGCATATGTTTCTTTTTCCATGCTCTCATTTGGGTGCTCTCAGTTTGCAAACCATTGTTCAGAATGTGGGCAATAATTTTTATTAGTTGCTGACTATTGGTTTTATTATGATATGGCCACTTTTGAGCCAAGGATATTTAATCGTGCCTGAAGTGGGGCTCAAAGAAGACTAACCCTGCAACCTCAAGGCCAGTGGGCAAACTGGCTGCTGCCTCACATAAGCCCTTTCTGCCTCTGTCTTCCCGCCAACCGCAGAGTCCCTGGTAAGTCTGAGCTTCACTCTTTGTGTATGACGCTTTCCAACTTGATCATGCACACTGTTCCACTGCTGTTTGTTTTTCTGTTCTGTTCATGTTCTGTTGAAGTTTCTTGGTCAACCCACTCATCCTTTCAAAAGGAGGGATAACATGTGATTCTGTGTATTTGGGAAGAACTATTGGGAAAGAAGGCTCCTCACAGTTACCAGTTTAAGAAGTCATTTTTAACACTCTGAGATTTTTGCAAAGTTAAAGTTAATTTTGGGGCTTCCCTGGTGGCTCAGAGGTTAAAGCGTCTGCCTGGAATGCGGGAGACCCGGATTTGATCCCTGGGTCGGGAAGATCCCCTGGAGAGGGAAATGGCAACCCACTCCAGTATTCTTGCCTGGAGAATCCCATGGAGGGAAGAGGGTGGTAGACTACAGTCCGTGGGGTCACAGAGTCAGACACAAATCCCTGGAAGATATTTTAGGGAATCTAAACCAAGATAGTTTCCCCTGGTGTTTGGGTCAAGCTCTTGTGCCTTTCTGGGGTGGGGAGGGGGGGAATATATATATATATATATATATATATATATATAGATGAACTTTTGAATCATTTGGAATTGCAATGGCCATTCTGGGGAAACTTTGTTTTAGATAAATCCACCTTCAAAGCAAAAAGAGAGGATGTTAAATCTCTTGGAGGCAATGGAGTGCACTTTTCAATTGGTTTGCAGACACTTAAAGACTCCAAAAATAGCTCTAAAAGGATCCTTACATGCGTGCTAAGTTGTGTCCAACTCTTTGCGACCCCATGGGACTGTAGTCCACCTCTGTCCATGGGATTCCCAAGCAAAAATACTGGCGTGGATAGCCGTTTCCTTCTCCGGGGGACCTTCCCAAACCAGGGTTGAACCCAAGTCTTCTGTGTTGGCAGGCAGGTTCTTTACCACTGAGTCGGCAGGAAGCCCCTGAAAGGATCCTCTTTGCATGCAAATAAAATTCTTTAGTAGAACACTTTTGTCATCAGAGCTTGTAACTTTAACTTAGTCCAGTTGAGATGGTCATGGTGACTCAATTATTCTTTTGAGTTTTTACCTGAAAAGTGGCTAACTTAAAAAAAAAAAAGTCTATTCGTCTATATGTATCTATGTATGCATATAATAGATATGTTGTAATTTTTTAAACCTCTGGATGGTATTGCTAAGATTTATTTGCAAAAAGCCCTGTCCAATTAAAGGCAAAGAACTGCTCTCTAAATTAAGTATATGCTCAGAAACCAGCCCAAGTGTTTCCAAGTTCTCATGGTTTGGGATAGTATTAATATTTGATAGGTAAAAGCTGGTTTAGGTCTGTTGGTTTGATTAGAGTGGGCGTGCTTCAGAATTATCATTATTGACTATAATGCAGCTGTTTGGGGTAAACTAAATTTAATATACTGTTAAAACTAGGTATGATTTAAGAGCAAATGAATTAGATGAATGTAAGTAGGTAGAAATTTTTAGGTGAGGTTCTTAGCAAAAATTATGGTTTAAATGGTTTCCCATACCTTTTTGGTAGTTGACATCATTAGAATTTTGCTCCTTTTTGTAGAGGAACTGTGATCTATTTGTGAACATGTACATGTCATATTGAATAAACTTACTATGAGGATGAATCAAAAGATGAAGTGACAAATGGTTGTCCACTGCTCTGCTAACTTAGGGAAGACAAGGTGGAAAAGCAGGATAATAAGTTAGAGACCTTAGCATCACATTTTGCAAAGCTAGGACAAAAGATGCCGCAGATTTAAGATCCAGGTGATGACAAAGCCTGATTAAGAGAATGTGCAGGAAAGCAGTGAATATGAAAGCGAGTAAGAGAGACTTCTAAAAATACAGACTGAGGTAGCGAAAAACTGATTTGTATAAAACTACTAGAAATAGTAAGCATGAAACAAAATGACTGCGTATGAGAAGTAGCATGTGTGTTTTTGGTAAAAGATGGTAAGAGAAACGGAGGAACTTTTCTAAGAGAAACATCCAGAGTCAACCTCCATGTTTTCCTGCCATATTCTGTGTCTGCTTCCTATGCTAGTGTGATCAATTATCAGAGAATCTGTGTGGGTTAGCGAACTTTGAGACAAAATACGTGAGTTTCTTTGTAATAATGTACTACAGAATTCTCTATTGGCTCACATGAGTTTTTGGATTCTCAGTCTATTCTTGATGAAAAATTGTAAGCAGGGGATTTTATTTGCCTTTTCAGTGATCTGCCTTGAGAAAACAGATTTTGTGTCCTGTCAATTTTTTTCTCTCACATCAGGTCTTTGATTAGCTAAGAGGGCTGGACCTTCACACACACACGTGTTAAATTACATGGGTGGTTGGGGTTTAGTTGCTAAGTCGTGTCCAACTCTTGGACCCCATGGACTGTAGCTTACCAGCCTCCTCTGTCCATGGGGTTCTCCAGGCAAGAATACTGGAGTGGGCTGCCATTGCCTTTTCCAGGGGATCTTCTGGGCATGGGAAGCATGTCAAATAAGTATTATGTTGCTTCTAGAAATGATGTAAAATTCCTGGAAATCTGGTATGTCCAAATAGAGTAACTTTGACAAGCAGAGTTTTCTGATAACTTTAAGATCATAAAACTGAACTGGGTAAGAGTTTCCAGAACTAGATTCAAGCAGAGCAAGAATTAAGATAGGATTGAATTATCTGATGAGGATGATTGTAATTTCTTCCAGATATAAGGAAACCTTTCCTTTTACCCAACTATGACTTACAGCCCAGACAGGGAGAAAAAAAACTGTTTCATATGCCTTCATTGCAAGCCTGTTTCTAAAAATTGTACATTTTGGAGCAAGAGTCCAAATGGAGGCCCACACACCATATGTCTAAATATTTAAAAATTATAACTCAAGTGAGCAAATTGTGAAATAAAATATGTTCTATCCTCTCATCTTAAAATACACATTTATGATGACAAAGCAGAAAGTTGGCAAAATACAAAACACAACTGAATTTATTATTATACATGTCTCTGGGCTGGTGAAGTTTGGATGAGTAACTGTTTCATACTGTGGAGAGTACACAGCCACTGCATGCTACTGTGGCTCACAACGTCCCTAATTCCTAAGTATCTCCCGAGTCAGGAAACTGGAGAATGAAGAAAACAAAAAACTCCCAGGAAATACCTTGATGTTAACCATCTTACAGTAAGGTTGTCAGGTGAATTAGTTTCTCTTCTCACCTGAAATTTTTCCCTGAAATTCTCTCAATGATATCCTCCCACATTCTAAAGTTCATTTCTGACTGAAAAATCACAAAGCTTTATTAAATTCAGACAGCTTTTGAGGTTGTAGGGCAAGCAGAGTGGAAAGGCATTTCCCCGAGACCTGGACAGTGTTGCTCATTAGAGTGGATATCTAGGTTAGGAATGGTCCACGTCAGTTGAGAGCCAGACCTCAAGAGTATCGCATGCATCAGTTCAGTTCAGTTGCTCAGTCACGTCTGACTCTTTGCAACCCCATGGACTTCAGCACGCCAGGCTTCCCTGTCCATCACCAACTCCCAGAGTTTACTCAGACTCATGTTCATTGAGTTGGTGATGCCATCCAACCATCTCATCCTTTGTCATCCCCTTCTCCTCCTGCTTTCAATCTTTCCCATCATCAGAGTCTTTTCCAAGGAGTCAGTCCTTCCCAACAGATGGCCAAAGTATTGGAGTTTCAGCTTCAGCATCAGTCCTTCCAATGAATTTTCAGGACTGATTTCCTTTAGGATGGATTGGTTGGATCTCCTTGCAGTCCAAGGGACTCTCAAGAGTCTTCTCCAACACCACAGTTTGAAGGCATCAGTTCTTCTGCACTCAGCCTTCTTTATGGTTCAACTCTCACAACTGTCCATGACTATTGGAAAAACCATAGCTTTGACCAGACGGAAATTTGTTGGCAAAGTAATATCTCTACTTTTTAATATGCCGTCTAGGTTTGTCACTGCTTTTCTTCCAAGGACCAAGATCTTTTAATTTTTATGGCTGCAGTCATCATCTACAATGATTTTGGAGCCCCCCAAAATAAAGTCTGCCACTGTTTCCATTGTTTCCCCATCTATTTCCCTTGAAGTGATGGGACTGGATGCCATGATCTTCGTTTTCTGAATGTTGAGCTTTAAGCCAACTTTTCCACTCTCCTCTTTCACTTTCATCAAGAGGCTTTTTAGTTCCTCTTCACTTTCTGCCATAAGGGTGGTGTCATCTGCATATCTGAGGTTATTGATATTTCTCCCAGCAATCTTGATTCCAGCTTGTGCTTCATCCAGCCCAGCATTTTGCATGATATACTCTGCATATAAGTTGAATAAGCAGGATGATAATATACAACCTTGATGTACTCCTTTCCCGATTTGGATCGTCTCTTGTTCCATGTCTAGTTCTAACTGCTGCTTCTTGACCTGCATAGTTTGATAAAAATTTGGGTGAGAGTGCTTGTAATACCTGGACCCTTTTAAATAATGTGCAGGATCAGGGCAGGGACCCTTTTTAATGTAAGGGCATTGTCACCTCAGTGTTCCATATCATAAGAGAAGTCTGGGAAACAATGATAGGACTCTAATTATGTGAAGTTTTATCCGCTTTTAACCCCCACCAAGCCCAACAACAGAACAGGGATGAGGCTGCAAACCTAGTTTAGTGATTCATGTTCATTGTTTCCATTCATTCGTGTGTCTGAGGCTGTTCTGGGCACAGCAGTGAGCAAGGCAGTCAGGTTTCCTCCTCTCATCGAACTCACAGTTTAGTGGGAGAAGGCCAGAGATAAATTATAAGTAAGATAATTTATCATAGAGATAAGTACTATGCAGAAAAATCATGAAATGGGGCAGGGATGGCAACTTTAGCTACAGGGGTAGAGGAAGAGCTCTCTGGAGAGGTGACTTTCATGCTGAGACCCACAATAAGAGTAGGAGGCAATAATGCAAACACTGAACATATTAGCTAACTAGAATTCTAGATATTAGAGGATTAAGAAGAACCATTTTTTAAACTTCAACACTTCCTCAAGTACTCTGGCCCACAGTCCTGCTAACGTCTACAGTGCAACAAATATAAAAATTTTTCATTCTTCTGGACTTTCTACCACACCTCGGTCATTAATGTACAGAATATAAACGTAAAATTGTGATCAGGCCAAATCTCACTTGAATTCAGAATATAACCTATTAAACATCACTTTAATAGAAATTTTATATCAGCTACCTTGCTGTTCTTTCTCAAATAGCAAAGTAATAAAAACTGTCTTTGCAGTTTCTAATGTTTTTCTATAACTGATCTTAACATGAAAAGCTTAATTGCACTAGGTAAGTTTTAAAAAAGCTAAATCTATATAGAATAAAAATTTAGTCTTTTACATGAGATTTTTAAGGCATACTTGAAGTTCTAAGATCTCAGTCAACTAATGTACTTCATAGCCTGAAACAAAGCAAAATCTTTTTTTTTTTCATTTGAAAAAAGGAAATTTACCAGTTGGTTTTAAAATAAATATGCATATGTAATTTGGGATTGTTTTGGTAAACCTTAAATATTTTTTCATATAATAGAATCAATGTAAAATAAATTTTCCTTTCAATATTTTGTAATTATAAAAGAGAATCATTAGACTTATTTTTAATACTTTATTGTTGCTTGTGCCAGACAGCATGCAAAATAATGTATATGCATCATTTCATGTAATTGTCACAAAGACTTGCATGGATTAGTATAAGGTAATAGTAAGAATTCTTATTTTATATTTGAGGAAATGAGCAGAGTTAGGTATCTTGTCCAAAGTCACACACAGTGTGAAGTTGTGGAAAGAGATGTTGAACCTGGGCTGGCTGACTTCAGAATCACCTTAATGCTTGAGATTGACAAGCTTCTTGATATTTCATACTACTTTATCCTTTATAATATTGTCATAATAGCATTCATACATAATCTGAATGTTGCTTCTTAATTCTTAGTTTCTTCAGAAATTCAGTACTGAATTTAAAAAATATAATTGTAATGTTTTAATATAATCCTGTAATTATTTTATATAACACATAATTATATAATTTTAATATTCTATAATTTTATGTAACATACAATTATATAATTTTAATTTATATAACATAAAATTATATGATTTTATATAACATAAAATCATATAATTTTAATATAATTTTTTGTAAAATAAATCTTATTCTAAAACATATCCCAAACTGCAAGACACAAGCACTATTGAAACAGGTAAATGTATATGTACATTTTATGGTGAAACAAAAAATCTTGACTTTTAAGAAGTCTCTATTGATAAAACCCAATATAAAGATTTATTTCCAAATTACATATATAAACTCTAGCATAATTCTAAAAACAGTCAAAGTAAAACACAAAACTATGTGAACTGTGAATTCGAGTATAAAAGCAAGGTATATGTACATTTGAATCTGTGCAGAGTGCTTCAAATTAATTATAGTCTAATTTCAAACAAATTGATCGCACAACCAAGTCCACAAGTCATAGCCTAATGAACAGATTTTATTAAATGACAAAGTGATTTATTTCCAAAATCTCCTGTATGATCTGGCAACTGCCACCTCTTCTCTTTCCTTACCTCAAAAATAAATCGGGTTCTGTCACATCTGATATTAACTATCACCTGGTTTGTTAGATTTGGGGCATTTTTGATTGAGACTTCTTCATTAAATTTGCTTTCCTGTGACACCTTTCTTCATCTGTTTGTCTTCTAAATATTTCAGGTACCAAAATCTCATTACTACACGACTGTGTAATTATGGTAGCTTCCTTCATTCAAGTGGACATTTAGAGTTCTCTTCAAATGTATGAAAAAGAATAGCAGAAAACTCAATAAGAACAAGTTAACTTCATAAATACACTTCTTTATCCTTTAATCAGTTCAGTAGAGTTGCTCAGTCATGTCTGACTCTGCGACCCCATGGACTGCAGCACGCCAGGCCTCCCTGTCCATCACAAACTCCTGGAGTTTACCCAAACTCATGACCATTGAGTCGGTGATGCCATCCAACAATCTCATCTTTTATCATCCCATTCTCCTCCTGCCTTCAATCTTTCCCATCATCAGGGTCTTTTCCAATGAGTCAGTCCTTTGCATCAGGTGGCCAAAGTATTGGAGTTTCAGCTTCAACATCAGTCCCTCCAATGAACATTCAGGACTGATCTCCTTTAGGATGGACTGGTTGGATCTCCTTGCAGGCCAAGAGACTCTCAAGAGTCTTCTCCAAGACCACAGTTCGAAAGCATCAATTCTTCGGCGTTCAGCTTTCTTTATGGTCCAACTCTCACATCCATACATGACTACTGGATAAAATGTAGATTTAGCTAGACGGACCTGTGTTGGCAAAGTAATGTCTCTGCTTTTTAATATGCTGTCTAGGTTAGCCATAACTTTTCTTCCAAGAAGCAAGCATCTTTTAACCTCTTGAAATATTATTAGTAACTCCCCAGGTTAGAGTTTTAGATTTGGATGTAGTGAAAGTTCAGAATGTAGTAAAGGGAACAAAAGTCAGTCCTATGGAGATGTAGGTACATTTAAAAATTCTGTTAAATTTGTAAATGGGTTAATGCATTGGGCAGGGGACACATTTAATCATCTCTTCTGACTCATCCCTTCCTAGTTGCTTTTTTCTTTAGGAAATTAACATTTTAGTTAGTTTTAGATGGAGAAAATCACTATTATTAGGGAATTTCTCTGGCTTTTCAATGGTAACATAAAATTGGTTGTTAACATAGGAAAGTGAAATAATAAGTGGTGGTGAACTATCAGAAAAATCAGTTTTCCAAATTTGCTTTTATTAGCAGACTGTTTCTCTACCTCAATATAATTTTCTAGCTATTTATAAGATCCCACCTTGACATTAGCAGTGTTAGATATAGTATTCTGCTTAGTATTCTCAAAATGCAATGGCTTTAAGATGAGGTAATTTTATCATTGCTATTGATACTTTCTGGAAGTTTATAGTATGTACAGGTTTTTCAAATCCATCCTCCTAGTTTAAGTCTGAACAAACTGAGGCTCAGCAACAACAACCTGTTAGTCATATCATGACAGCAAGATTGTAACCCCCAGTTTCTGTCTGCTAGTATTATGGTCACTGTATCTAATCAGGTCTTTATTCATTTTAAAAATAACCAAAATATCTTCATAAGCAAAAGTAACAGAACTTTGAAAGTTAATATCTGAAGGGTTTTTTTTTTCTTGGCTAGAGTTTATGCATATTCTTTATTAGGAATATATCTCTAGCTTCCTTTTTAGGATGAGTCAAATATTTATGTTTTATTTCACTTAAATGTAAAAGCTAAAACTTTAACACTCTTAGAAGAAAAAGAGGAAAATTTCCTTGACACTGATTTTTGGCAATGACTTTCTGGATATGACAGCAAAAGCAAAATAATCAGACAAAGAACTTCTGCACAGCAAAGGAAATAGTCAGCAGAAAGAAAAAGCAACAATACTTGTTTTTCTCTTTCTGACTTACTTCACTCTGTATGACAGGCTCTAGGTTCATCCACATCACTACAAATGACTCCAGATTTTGTACCTTTTCATGGCTGAGTAATATTCCACTGTATATATGTACCACATCTTCTTTACTGATTCCTCTGTCAGTGGACATTTAGGTTGCTTCTGTGTTCTGGCTTTTGTAAATAGTGATCCAGTGAATATTTTGGTGCATGTGTCTTTTTGAATTTTTAATGCATATATGCAGAATCTAGAAAAAATGATACAGATGAACCTATTAGGGTAGGAACAGAGACACAGACATAGGGAACGGGCATGTGGGATGGGGGGTGGGAAGGGGGCGGGAAAATGGACGTGATGTATGTTCACTGCTGCTGTTTAGTCACTAAGTCATGTCCAACTCTTTGTGACCCCGTGGGCTGCCAGGCTCCTCTGTTCATGGGGTTTCCCAGCAAGAATACTGGAGTGGGTTGCCATTTTCTTCTCCAAGGGTATATACACTACTATGTGTAAAATAGCTAGCTAGTGGGAACCTGCTGTATAGAGCTGAGAGCTCAGCTAGGTGCTCTGAGGTGACCTAGAGGGATGGGCTTGGGGGAGCTGAGGAGGTTCAAGAGGGAGGGGATATATGTATACATATGGCTGATTCATTTTTCTGTACAGCAGAAATTAACACAACATTGTAAAGCAACTATACTCCAATTTAAAAAAGAAGAATAGAAAAAGCAAGCATTAAAAAAAAGCAACCTATGGAATGGAAAAAGTATTTATAAACCATGTCTATTAAGTGCTTAAAAGCCAAAACAGAATTCCTATAACTCAATATCAAAAAACAAAGGACTTTAATAAATATTAATATATTTCCAAAGGACACTTAGAAATGGCCAACATGTATCTGAAAAGATGCTCAACATCACTAATTAAGAATGTAAATCAAAACTACAATGAAGTATCTCATACCTGTTAGGATGCTGCTTATTTAAAAAATGTGTTGATAAGTATTGAGGAAAGGGAACCCTTGTATTCTCTCAGTTGGGATGTAAATTTTTCAGCCACGATTAAAAAGAGTAGTCTCCTCAGAAAATTAAACATAGAACACCATATAGAGTCCAGCTATTCCTCTCATGGATATATATTCAAAGGAATTGCAATAGGATCTTGAAGGGAACCCTGCCTTCTTGTGTTCACGGCAGCATTATTCACAATATTCAAGACATATTCAAGACATGGAAACAATGTAAATGCTCACTTATGAATGAATAAAGAAAATGCAGTGTATATGTACAATTATATGTTGTTCAGCCTTAAACAAGGGAATCCTGCCTTTTCCAACAATGCGGATGAGCCTGGGGAACATTTTGTTAACTAAAAGCAGCTAGACGTGAAGATGAATATTGCATGTGGAGTCTAAAAATCATCAAATCGTCAGTCTAGAAGCAGTAGAAAGGTACGTGCAGGAGTTGGAGGAAATGAGGAGATCATATTCAAAGGGTAGAAAAGTGTGAAAGTGAAGTCGCTCAGTCGTGTCTGACTCTTTGCGACGCCATGGACTGTAGCCTACCAGCCTCCTCTGTCTGTGGGATTTTCCAGGCAAGCGTACTGGAGTGGGTTGCCATTTCCTTCTCCAGGAGATCTTCCCAACCCAGGGATCGAACCCGGGTCTCCTGCACTGCAAGCAGATGCTTTACCATCTGAGCCACCAGGGAAAGCCAGAGAAAGTTTGAATTATGTAATAATTTCTGGAGACATTATTCAGCATGCTTCCCTGATAACTGAGCAGGTAAAGAATCCGCCTGCAATCCAGGAGACACAGGAGACCCAGGTTCGATCCCTGGGTTGGGATGATACCCTGGAGGACGAAATGGCAACCCACTCCAGTACTCTTGCCTGGGAAATCCCATGGACAGGGGAGCCTGCTGGGCTACCGTCCATAGGGTCACAAAGAGTCGGACATGACTGAGCCATGGAGCAAGCACATTACTCAGCGCAGCGCCTAAGGTTTTAATACTGTATTCTTCGCACACACATACGGAACAAACTGGGTGAGAGGAAACTTGGGAGGTGATGGATATGTCTATGCTCCTGATGGTCTCATGGGTGCAGCTTATCCCCAAGCTTAGTGATGTGTACATACAAAATATGCAGAGCTCTTTACATGTCAGTCATACCTCAAATGCTTTAAAACAAACATGTAGCCTTTAAGAGTTCTGCTGCTCTTTGTGGCTGTTCACTCACTGGGAGTAGACTGGTGCTGTGATTTCTGGAGACCTTTAAGCTTCCCTGTGCCATTCAGACTGATGGAGAAGCAGCATGCCCTGGGGAGGGGTGTGTCCTTGCTCTGCTCCGCAGCTGTCGTGTCCACCAACCTGGCCAGAGGTGTGGTCTACACACACCTCCATCCCACCTACGTCTCCCCCTTTAATCTTAGCTTTTGAATAGGCATGTGAGTCCTTTGGGACACTGAGTAAAATCACAGCATTTTAATCAGCATATTCACTTCGTAGTTTTACTTGCCTTTTGATGGAGGAGGAAGTCTCATCTCAGGGATGTAACCAATTAATTATTGTGCGTGTGTGCTAAGTTGCTTCAGTCGTGTCTGACTCTGCACGACCCCATGGACTGCTCAGCTCCCTCTGTCCATGGGATTCTCCAGGCAAGAATACTGGAATGGGTTGCCATGCCCTCTTCCAGGGGATCTTCCTGACCCAGGGATCAAACCTGTGTCTCTTATGTCTCCTGGCAGGCAGGTTCGTTACCACTAGCACCACCTGGGAAGCCCGATTGTTGTGGAGCAATCATCAAATACTCAGGTTTCAGTAATATGTTGGACTATGATTTAATTATTTTCCTTAAGAAATGTATTGTTGTTTAGTTGCTAAGTCATGTTCAGCTCTTTGCGACCTCATGGACTGCAGCGTGCCAGGCTCCTCTGTCTGCCACTGTCTCCCAGAATTTACTCAGATTCATGTCCATTGAGTCGGTGATGCCATCCAACCATCTCATCTTCTGTCGTCCCCTTCTCTTCCTGCCTTCAATCTTTCCCAGCATCAGGGTCCTTTTCAATGACTTGGCTCTTTGCATCAAGTGGTCAAATTATTGGAGCTTCAGCATCAGTCCTTCCAATGAATATTCAGGGTTGATTTCCTTTAGGATTGACTCTTTGGATCTCCTTGCAGTCCAAGGGGCTCTCAAGGGTCTTCTCAAGCACCACAGTTCAAAAGCATCAATTCTTTGGTGCTTTCTTATAGTCCCACTCTCCTGTAGTCATGTATGGATGTGAGAGTTGGACCATAAAGAAATGTATACTATTTTAATTTTGAATGCCCGGTGACTAATTAGTTTTAGCTGGATATGATTGCCTTACCAGCAACAGTCTCCCCATTCCCTCACATCAGATATTGAAATAATTGACTGTGTTTAGATGACAAACACTGCGTTGTTATGTTTTAATGAATTGGGTTTGCAGAAATTCATAGATGAAATGAGCATGCATCTATAATATTTGAATTATTTATAGATTTTAGAAGTCTTAGAAGCCTAAATATGTTTACTATAAACCACACTGAGGAACTGTTGATTGAAGGGGTGGAGGTGGCTTGTTATAAACCAAGGAGTTCACATTTCATCCATGTAGACAATCAAAAATGAAAGAGAAAAGGGCATACTCTCACCCTCCCCTCCTCACCCTCATTGTTTGAAAACATTGGGAAGAAAACTAAACACTTACAATATTCAATCGAAGCTGATATATAAGATATTAGTAGATATTTGTCTCAGTGCTACAAGATGTGGAATAAAAAACCCAGAGTGAACTCAGGGTTTTCAAGGATCATATGCCTACCTAATGTGAAATAAAAGGGGGAAAACACCCTGAAAAACAAACACCAAATGGACACAATGCAAACTAAAGAAGTTGGGGGTAAAACTTAAAACAGCTAAAAGTTTTGTGGGTCTCCGTGGGAACTGACGGAGACTGGGGGACTGGTACAAGGGAGGCAGGCAGTGGGGCTTCATTCTGTGTAGGCTGCTAGTGTGTGCCTTACTGACTAAGGAACCACCTGTTGCCGATTCGGTGGTGTGTGTTTATTAACACTGCTCCTGTAACAGGACTGGAGGGACCCACGGGGAGGGATACAAGTAGGAAGAGGTCAAGGAAGATTACTGTTAACTGAATGTAAATAATGGGCTTGAATGTAAACAATGGGTCTTGTGGTAGAGGCGAGGAGAGTAGTTAGCCCCAAAGCAAAACCTCTTGAAAGATTGCTTAATGGAGAAATGGAATTCTTTAATCAAATTGTAATCATTCATTATAGGAAAGATTACAGTGATTGTGAGGTGCCGTTATTACTTGCCACAGTAGTGTAAGATTTGTATCAGCTTGGCTTTTAGTTAATTATGTTTTCCTGGAGTCTTTTTTTGTCTTAATAATGTTTCAGAAAAGATTGGAATCTTTTACCAGTGCCAGAGTTATTCCTTAAGGAGTAAAGTAGTTGTTTCCAGAACCACATTAATCCTTTTTACACTAATAACTACTTATGAAGGTACATTTAAAAAATAATTCTACATATACCTTAATTACAAGGACTAATTGTCGGTACTAGAGATAACAGAACTCCCAAATGAGAGAGAAAGACATATAGACATGATTTTATGTAATTCTACTTACAAAAGTTGTAGGAATTTCTGATTAAACAAGTTAGATTTCATTTGATCATGATAATGCATGCTTCAGTTCAGTTGCTCAGTTGGTTCCAACTCTTTGCAATCCCATGAACTCTAGCATGCTAGGCTTCCCAGTCCATCACCAACTCCCAGAGCTTGCTCAAACTCATGTCCATTGAATTGGTGATGGCATCCACCCATCTCATACTCTGTCGTCCCCTTCTTCCCCTGCCTTCAGTCTTTCCCAGCATCAGGATCATTTCCAATGAGTCAGTTCTTTGCATCAGGTGGCCAAAGTATTGGAGCTTCAGCATCAGTCCTTCCAATGAATATTTAGGACTGATTTCTTTTAGGATGGACTGGTTGGATCTCCTTGCAGTCCAAGGGACTCTCGAGAGTCTTCTCCAACACCACAGTTCAAACGCATCAATTATTCAGTGCTCAGCTTTCTTTATGGTCCAACTCTCATATCCATATATGACTACTGGAAAAAACCATAGCTTTGACTAGATGGACCTTTGTCGGCAAAGTAATGTCTCTGCTTTTTAATATGCTGTCTAGGTTTGTCAATAGCTTTTCTTCCAAGGAGCAAGTGTCTTTTAATTTCATGACTGCAGTCACCATCTGCAGTGATTTTGGAGCCCAAGAAAATAAAGTCCGCCATTGTTTCCCCATCTGTTTGCCATGAAGTGATGGGACCAGATACCACAATCTTAGTTTTCTGAATGTTAAGTTTTAAGCCAGCCTTTTCATTCTCCTCTTCATCAAGAGGCTCTTTGCTTAGATAACTAATTTCTTCATTGACCTGTTCCTTTCTATGTACTCTTCTATTATGAAGGGAAAATAGATTTTTTAAAAGTCCCCTTCTTGAAGTTTCCATTCTCATGCTCCTATCTTTTAAAAATCATTTTATTTATGTTTTATTTTAGGGTCTGCTGAGTCTTCGCTGCTGGGCGGGCTTTTGTCTAGTTTCAGTGAGTGGGCCTACTCCCTAGATGCTGTGTGAGGCCTGTGGTGGCGTCTCTCGTTACAGAGCATGGGCTCTGGGTACTCGGGCTTCAGCAGTTGTTGCACATGGGCTCAACAGTTGCAGCTCTCAGGCTTAGTTGCTCCTTAGCATGTGGAATCTTCCTGGACCAGGGGTCGAACCCATGTGTCTTGCATTGGCAGGCAGATTCTTTACCACTGAGCCACCAGGGAAACCCTCATACCCTCATCTTAATTCATCCTCTTTGCCTTAAACGTGACTTGAAAAATAAGTGTTTTTGTAATGAAGGCAGAATCTGTCAAATTCTAACTGCAGGAAAAGGAGTGTGCTCACGTTGCATAAATGGATGGAATTATCTCATAGGAAGACAGAGGAGCCAACTTTGCACATACATTTCTTGGTTGTTTGCAGCAAGACTCCCCTGGTCTCATCTCTGCTGGAATGTAAAGGTCAAAGTAAACTTCACACAGCCAGCTTCTCATCTCTGTATGCTGGCTAAATGTCTCAGGATGGTAAAGTTTAACTAATGGGAAACTAATCTAATTCTGTTTGCTTCTTAGAAATGTGCAGATTATGCTCTCCAGTTGAAACAGTTCTATATACAAACATCTTAAAAACCCAGTTTTAGATCTCTAATTTCTTCTTACGGAAATATACTTGACTTACAATATTAGTTTCAGATGTCCCACATAGTGACCCAGTACTTTTACAGATTATGCTCCATTAAAAGTTATTGCAAGATAATGGCTGTTTCCCTGTGCTGTACAACACATCCTTCTTGCTTATCTATTTTAGACATAGTAGTTTGTATCTCTTGATCCTATGTCCCCTAACATGCTCCTTCTCCCATCCTACTGGGAATCACTAGCTTATTTTCTCTATCTGTATTTCTGTCTTGCTATGTACATTCATTAGTAGTATTTTTTAGATTCAGTATATAAGTGATATGTCCTATTTGTCTTCCTCTGTCTTAACATTTCACTAAGCATAATATTCTGTGGGTTCATCTCCATTATGACAATTGGCAGAATTTCATTCATTTTTATGTTTCAATAATACAACATTGTGGTGGCTTCCCAGGTCACTCAGTGGTAAGGACTCTGCCTGCTAGTGCAGGAGATACAGGTTCAGTCTCTGGGTTGGGAAGATCCTCTGGAGGAGGAAATGGCAATCCACTCTAATATTTTTGCTTGGGAACTCGCATGGACAAAGGAGCCTGGCTGGCTACAGTCCATCGACATGATTTAGTGACTCAACAACAACAGCACAACATCGTATGTATATTCTCTCCTTTCTCCATTTGTCTCTTGATGCGCACTTCCTTGTGTTGCTTCCATATCATGGCTACTGGAAGTAGTGCTGCTGTGAACACGAGGGTGCATGTATCTTTTCAAATTAGTTTTTTCATCTTTTCTGGATATATACCAGAAGTAGAACTGCTATATCATATGGTAGTTTTATTTTAGTTTGAGAAACATCCATACAATTTCCCACAGTGTACCATCTACATTCCCAACAACAGTGTATGAGAGTTTCCTTTTCTCCACATCCTTGCCAATATTATTATAGATTTTTTGATGGTAAGTATTCTGACAGGTGTGAGGTTCTATCTCATCATCCTTTCAATTTATTTACATGCCTCTGATTGGCGATGTTGAGCATCTTCTCATGTGCCTGTTGGCCATCTCTATGTCTTCTTCAGGAAAAAAACGTCAATTCAGGTCTTCTGCCCAATTTTAAGTTGGGTTGTTTCAATGTTGAATTGTATGAGCTGTTCATATATTTTGGAATTTACTTGTTAAGTCACATTTGCAAATAATTTCTCCCCATTGATAAGCTGACTTTTTTTGTCAGTGGTTTCCTTTGCTTTAAGTTTTATTTAGTTGTAGTTGATTTTATTCTTTTTTTGTCTTTTAATCTTCATGGTTAAGTGGTTGATCCTCAGTCCTTATAGTATATTTGCCTTTCCTCAAGGAAATTTCCTTTTCCCATAGATACTTGCCTCTTTTCATGTTAGATAAGATCCTGTGACTTTTCTTTTCGGGCAGATTTAGTGTTGATCAACTCTTTAGTCTTTTCTTATCTGAGAAGTTCATCATCTCTCATTCTATTGTAAATGATAATCTTGCTGGGTTTAGTAACCTAGGATATGTTTTTCTTTTTCAGAACTTTGAATGTATCATGCCATTCCCTTCTGGCCCACAGTTTCTGCAGAGAAACCAGCAGATAGCCTTGTGGGGATTCCCTTGTATACAACTCTTGTTTTCTCTCTTGCTGCCATTAGAACTTTGTCTCTTTTGCTATTTTGATTCTGTTATGTCTTGATATGGGTCCGAGTTCATCTTTTATGGGACCCTCTGTGATTCCTGTACCCGGATATCTGTTTCCTTCTTGATTTGGGGGAGTTTTTTAGTCATAATTTCCTCAAATACATTTTTGATTCCTTTTTCTCTCTTCTCTGGGACCCTTACAATGTGAATGTTGGTATGCTTAATGTTATACTGGAGAGCTCTTGTTTTCACTAAAAAAAAATTTTTTTTTCCCAAGATATTCTGGTTGGGGGATTTCCACTGTTCTATTTCCAGGTCACTTATGCGTTCTGTGTCAATCTGCTGCTCATTTCTTCTAGTGTGTTTATTTCAGCTGTTGAATTCTTCATTGCTGATCGAGTATTTATTTTCTAGTACTTTGTTAAAGTGTTTACTGTGTGCATCAATTCTTTCTCTAACTCAGTGACTATTACTCAAATATTACTGATGCTTTGTGTTCTTTAGTCGGTAAATTGTTTATTTCTGTTTCATTGTTTTGAGGGAGTTTCTCTTGCTCTGTTTCAATTGAGAGTAGTTCCTCTGGATTTTGGCTTAATTTCTCTGCCTCTGCGAGTTTAGGTGAAAGGTAGCTACTGTGGTCTTGAAGGGGTGTTCTTATGTGGGAGCATAAGAACGGGTGTGCCCAGTACCTTTGGTGGATGAGCTAGATTAGACAGGGATTAAGTCACCTCTTTCTTCAGGGTCTGCGGTAGCTATCAGCTCAGTGGGTGGTGGGGCTAGAGATGGAGTGGCTGGAGCGGTGCTGGGTGTGACTTCCCCTTTGCTCGGTGGCTGTCACTGCCCTGAGGCCCTGGGGGCTGTCAGACATCCCAGAGCTGGGTCTGAGCTGGCTGTTCCCTTTCCCCTCATTGTGACGCTTGCCCCGGGCTGGGGGAGTGCTGAGGCAGGTGGGGCCTGTGCAGGTTCTCAGTTTATGTCCTCTGCTGGCAGAGGCCTGAGTTACCTCCTGTGTGCTGCCTTTACAGGCATCCAGTTGTTACCTTCACTCTACTTAGATGCAGCCTGCATGTAAGTCCCTTTTGTCCCTCACCGCCAGTCACTGCCCCTTCCCTGTGTAGAATTGCTCCAGAGGACGGGCAGGGCCCATGTTGACTCTTGGCATGTATTGAGGGATGAGCGGTGGTGGAGTGGCCACCATCAGAGATCTGGGTGCCTTCTGATGTGCCGCTTGTGTGATCACTAACAACGGGCACTGCCCTCCCACCCAGGCTCCAGCCGAGGGCCGGGTTACGTCTCTCCCCTGGTCACGGCTCCTCCAGATCCTGTGATGCGTTGGAGAGGGATGTGAGGGGGCCAGTGCAGCTAGGTGGCTGCAGGAAACCCAGCAGTCGCCAGAGCGAAGCTCTCTCTACCCTGCCTCAGGGACAAGGCAGAGTGTGCGCTCCTTACCAGGAGAGTCCAGGCTCTCCATGGCTCTTCTGTTAGTCCTAGCAGTCCTGCAGCTGGCTGAGGGGACTTGTCTCCTCCAAGTAGGACCCCAGCACCGAAGGGCCCAATCTGTGGCTCCAACCATTCACTCCCCAGAGTAGGTTCCCCGCTTCCCCACATATTCCCCTTTTTCCTCTGAGTCCCTGCCCAGTGACCCAGGTTTCAATGGTATTGCTTTCCTTCTCTTCCTACCTGATTACCTGTGTATCTTTCTTAGAGCCTTGGTTGAACGGAGTTCTTTCACCAGTTTGCAGTGAAAACTGTCCCACATGTAGATGTATCTTTGATGTGTTCATCAGGGGAGGTGAGCTTCACATCCTCATACTCTGCCATCTAGATCTGAACCTCTCAGACCTCTGATTTCTTATAATTAAGTCCAAATTTTTTCAATATATGCTTTTAACATAATCACTGAAAACAAAAGTTCATGGCCAAGTAACTGAGAAATGTCTTGAACTCTAAACACATTCTGAATATTTATGTTGATTTTCAACTTTTAATCAAATGGCAAAATAGAAATTCTATTTGTAAAATAAGCATTTACCCCCATAGAGTTTGAAAGTTGAAATATGTTAATAAATTACTGTTAGCACATATATTTGGGACTCTCTCCAAGTCCCAAATTACTTAGGTATTTGTCACAGTTCTTTTGGTTGAGTCCTTTCTTTTGTGTGTTTTTATGCCAGAAATAGATTTGAAGTGTTTTAATTGTTGGCATTTCTATCTGAAAACAGTTGGAGTCATAGTGCTTATTTTTGGCAAGCAGAATCAACATCCACCACAAAGCAATCTGTAATATAAAACCTATAGCATACATTTTTGTCTTTAGTGGGAGGAAATCCACCACAATAGGTTAGGGATTAACTGTAGGCATTTACTTCTGAAGTTTCTGTGGCAGTTAAGTGATTTTGGTAAATGCCAATTTCCTACTTATTAGGAGTAAGAACATCTATTTGTGCAACTCAAATGGAAAATAGATGTGATTGAATTATCTGTCTGCTCCAAAACTCTTCAGCAAGATAGGATTGTACCTTTCCAGTGCCTCTTTAAAGCACAAGTGGGGACCTCAATTTTTGAGACCCAGTGCAACAACTCATGTCATGGCAAACTTGAGAAATAATACTGCCAAGTGAACCAGAAAGATATTTTATTTTAAACAGGCTTCAAATGAAGGTTGAAGTAATCTGGAACAGACACTTTTTGCAATCTACATTTCATGTTTTCCAAAGTGCTGACTGCCAGAGTAAGACAACAAAATTGTTTCTGGATGTGTGAAGGGAAAACGGTTGCTATTAGTTATTCATTTTTGCAGATGCACAGTTCAGTAACTTGTACATGGAAACACTATGCAAATCTTTCTAAAACTTGAAAATACAGTAGTGGATGCCTGATTCAACAAGGTTTCAAGTCATGAGAAGTAACCAGTGACAGTTTGCCAGACTTCTACTCACCCCAGATCACCTCCCATCTGAGATGATTTATAAGGTTCATTTTAGAGATACTTGTAGCATACACATTCTGTAGATTTGAACTTCAAATGCTTTACATTCTAAACTGAGCTTCACTGGACCATGTAGTTTTACAACCAGAAATCTTTCAGCATTACTCCTTTTGGGGAAGAAACTGAGAAGACTGTGTTGCCTATTTCAAAAGGAATTTTTGCTTAAGTGGATTGAATTTTAAACACTGATGTCTCAATATTGAGAATTTGGTTGTGGTCTGATTTTTGTGGAGATAATTATCTTAGAAATACTGATAGAGGTCTTATTAATCCACCTATGGTCAAACTAGATATGGCTCCTGTGTTGGTTTTGATTTGGTTATTGGGGTCAATCAATTTCTCATTAACTTTTATACTGAGCATTTCAATTTTGAACTGGGTATTTGTTTGAGAACTTCTATGGTGAGATGTGTCTCTTGCAATTGCTGGTGCTCTATTTCCATGTGACACTTTCATACATGGCTTATTATCTTTGTTACGTGTTCACTGTATTGTCTTTTTCAGTGGGTATAAATTCAGTTCTCTGGAGGTTTTTCAACTGAACAAAAAATTGTACCTAGGTAATACTTCTCAGAGATCAATTAAATATATGACATTTGGCTAGTAACTGCTTGTTGACATACCATGCTGAGTTCTCAAAATTAAAATGAATATTACTTTCCATGATTTATGCATGTGTTCTATTAAAACAATTTTGAGACTGTTAAATATGTGTAACAGCCCTTCAGTCATAAGTGAATAATAACTAACTTGATGACGAAACAGTGAGCACCAATAAGACTGTCAAGAGAATACTTTTGATTTTCACTTCTTAAACTATTTCTTTCCCTGAAACAATATTTACAAAAACAAGAAACACTGAATTCTTTTACAAATTGTATTCAAATTTTTGTATATGTGATAACCAAGATTATATTGTGAGCACACTTAAAAGCAAAGTTTTCCATGTGACATGAGTAGATATCAAGAGCTTCCTTCCTATTACCATCAAGAATTATGTGCTGTAAGATGCAAAGATAAAATCACGTGAGGAAAATTTGAGAAAGGCAAAGAGAAATGCAACTGTAGCCAAGCTGAGCCCCACAGACTTCAAGGGAAACTTTGCAAACTGAATGAGACAGGTAACACTTGTATGTGTAATGTCTATTGACTTGAGGGCTTTCTAAAAAGCACTACCATATTTTTCATCAGACAGTTTTTGCAGGGAATAAAACTTGTATAATTTCTTTTTAACTTTTATGCCTTTCTAGATACACAGGGTTTATTTTACCTTGAGGGATACACTGAGCTATGGGAACACTCGGTGAGTCTTACTGTGTGGGGCTGGGTGTGCACCCGGCCCCTCACCCTTCCTTTCCTACTCTTTTACTGTTATCTCACTCACCAGAAGGAGCCGAGGAGAAATTAAACCAATTCTACTGACTTTTGTTTATCTGTGTTACTCTTGTTCTGAACCTACATGATGCTATTACCATTAACAGCCACTTCCATACAATCAGAAATAGTTTAAATAACGCCTTCTGAAAAAGTTCTTTGTTATAGGATGCTAGCTGTTTTAAATTCAGGGACTCTTCTCTTGCCTTGCTACCTACCTTCCATCTGCCAGAAATCCAGACATCTTGCTAAAACTGTCATTTTAATAAGTTACTTGAGGTAACCTTTAGTTCAGTAAGGTGTCTGACCAATAAGATTTACAGTTTTTTCCTCTCTAAACACTATGTACAAATGTGTGGCATCACTGAACTAGAAGACCCCATCTGGATCAAAACCATAATGCTAGAAATCATTAACATTAAATCCTCTTAAATACTACAGAAACAGTATTTAAGAATTTATTGAAGAAATAATTTATATATTTCCACTGATACCTAGGATGAATTATTTTTAACCTCAGTTATAGACCATCCTCCTTCTATATTCTTATCTATAGAGCTGTGCACAGAACCTACTTCAGAATTTTCATGTGGGTAAATAAATGCTTATGGTGAACTGAGGCGATAATCTGTGTAATTCATTAGAAAGATGAATGTACTTGAGAAGAAGCATAATGTTACATGAATTATGTGCATAATAACTTCAGATTTCTGCATTATGTGTAATCCTACTTGGAATAAAATACTGAACTTTTATCCATGAATTTTGCTAATAATATTACTACTTTTTGGTAGTCAAAGTTTAGCTTTTTATAGTTAGATAATTAGACACTCATCATAACCTATTTAAATGCATATAAATAAATTCTTTGATACAAGACTGCTGGTTTTGCATAAAGCAGAACATCTAATTCAATTAGAGACACATGTCCACATTAGTTACAATTCTTATAATTCAGAAAGCATTTGTGCTAGTTTTATATGAACAATTTCCTTTAGTTTTTCAATAAGTAATAGTCTAGCAATGAAAAAAAAGGTAGAAACTGTAAATGAAATACTGCATTTTAACATTAAATGTGAAAATGTGTGAAATGAATGGATATTTATGTACATCTTTATGGCAACCTTTCCCACTACATGAATAGCTCAGATATTTTTACAAAAACAGAGATAAATCCATTTGAAAATGTAATAATGCACGTGTGCATGCATGTGCGTGCACACACACGCAGAAGATGCTAAATTTACAAAACGTATCAGGTAGCTGGTGGCCGTGGTAGAATGAAAAATAGTAGATTACGAACAGTCATCCCAGATTCCAACTATATTTATACATTAATTGTGCATTTATAAAAACCTTACAAATACTTGTTTTTCCAGGAAGACATTATAAGTAACATTTAAATACATGTAGTAAGAAAACATCTTAAATTCTTAAAATCACAGTTAAACAATACAATAAGCTGATGGCTATAAAAGAATCTGCTTTGTAAAGACTTGTCCATTCATGTTTGAAACAACACCATGTTCTTTATTCATTATAACATATAATTTCTGTGAAGTTTTTTTAATTGTTTCAATGCATGGATAATTCTGAAATACAACAGAAAGTCACATACATATTTGAACCTGTTGTTTATATTAAAAGCATTTCTAAGGTGTTGCTAAGGTTAAAGCGGATTTACTTTCAAATTATGTAAACTGGAAAGGTTATTTGAATTGTTTTCTAATAAGTAGATGATTAATTGCATTTACCTGTCAGGACATGATGGTAATTTAGATAATAACACATTGTCTTGTGTTCTGAGAACACTATGGAGAATCCAAATTTCATTTTCTGGGCAATATACTGAGGTCATTTGGCACACACAAAAGAGAAAGTGGGATAAAGTTTTAATGTTAACTGCAAATAAGTTCTGGGAATAAATATTTTTTCTAGGAATATTAATACTTGCCTTTGTCATGCTAATTGCACATCTCACTTAAAAAATGGAAATGCCAAATATTTCCAGGGAAATATTACATTTCAATGGCTGAGATAGTCAAAGTGAGTCCAGTCCTGAAGACAGTAAATCCACAAGGGGAGGTGGTGGAAGATAAACTGTAATTCTATACATGAAAAGACTTAATCCCACTTGAAACTTTATAGTATCTATGTATTTGTCTACATAGTTAAGGTTGTAGACAGCAAAAGTATTTACATTAAACTACTTATAGAAATTATTTTTCTTCTATTCAGGAAGACCATTACACTAAGTTAAAATGGGGAACTTAGAGGAAATACTCCTTGGGAGACTTACTCAATTCAGAATTTCTCTTTAGCACAAAGTTCAGAGAAGTAATTAAAGAGGTCTCAGGTGTTTTCATCTGTAGGTCCTTCCTTCCAATCTGAATTACAGCCCATGGGTAAGGTTGACACTTGTGGTGGAATGGATGAATGTGAATTCAATTTCTTCTAAACACATGTCTACATCGAAAGACTGTAATCATCGCACAATTCATGGCAGTGAAGTGACCAAGGATTTAGGTGGGCCCTTTCGCTCTTACCTTTAGATGCAGTGCCTTCGTAAGAAAGCCTAACGTGGACAAGCTAGCACAGGGTGTGAAGCAGGCGGGGCCGTCTGCTTATATTTGCATTACTCTGTCCATCCCAAATGACTCAAATCAGCTAATTTTTACCATTGAGATAAAACACAATCAAAGGGAGGAATTAATAGTTACCCAATCCAAGTCATAATGGAAGTGTTTTGTGAGCAAACTTCACATTGCTCCCAACACACATGCACACACACACACACACACACACGTTTAATATGCCAAATGGAAGTGTGTTGATAGTGGTTCACCTTTCCAGTATTTCTCAAGGTATGGTTCACTGACACAATTAATGGTGACAATCTAAAAGTGGAAACTGTAATTTTTTTTTTCCCCTGGGAAAACTGTATACTGTATGAAGAAAACCCTAAGGGTGGGTAAAAATGTTCACTTTTTATTTCTACTGGAGGATGCGAGATTGGGAGGGAGGCATGAAGAAAAAGGCCAATGAAGACTTCATGGCATTAAGGACTGTGGAAAACTTTTTGCCAAGGGCTCAGTACTAAATGCCTGGGTATATATTCTCAGAATGAAATGATAGGAAAAAGGTATGGACAGATGTAGGGCTTCTGCATTTTCCAAACTGAACTCTTTTATTTTCATTTGCTCTTTCAAACCACAGGAAGAATGTTAACTGAATGAGCCTATGAAATGCAATAGAGTTCAGAATGCTTAGAGAATCATAAAAAAAGACATGGACGTTTTTGCTATTTTATTCCTGGAGAGAGATGATTGTTGTAGGCACTTTCCATGACTCACGGAGCAGATTTATTAATTTTCTGGCCATAGAGAAATCTTAACCTCACATTCTTAGCTATGTAATTCCTGTTCATCAGAAACTGAGTCCAAACTGGAACACTTGGGAAGAAGCACTAACATTCACCCATCAAAGCTGTGGGTTGTTACCAGATCAGTGGTACCTCCAGACTCTGTTCCCATATGCAATTTTGCTATAAGAAAGACAGCTGATTAAAGACATACACACCTTAGAGATAACTTGTCATATATTTTCAACTATGGTGAGTTAGGCAGAACGCAAAGCAGAGTGATAAGAATGAATGTTTTCACCTATTTATTTTTATATTACACATGTATATTTTATATGTTCAATGTAGGCAAGAATTGTTAATATTACTGTGAGATGAAACGTTAAAAGTAACTCAGGAAAGGGTAGTATACATAAAGACCAACACAAATGCATGAGGTGAAAAGAGAATAGGATAAGGTTTAAATGATTCAACTCCTAAACAAAATTAATATACAGATATACTGTTTTCCATTTGGTAGATGAGAAAATTATTTGATGTTAGAATTAAGTATCCTTATTTTCTAGTTTTCTTGAATACAGCGTCTTCAAATTTTCAACTGTCAGGAACTTAAAAGACTAGCTATTTTTAATCTGGGTTCCAAGAGAAAAAGAAATACTTAAGCTGAATTGATTGCTATACCTTGGTTTTTACTTTTTTTTTTTTTTTAAAGCAAATAGGCTAGAAATAATGGGACCCATATTGCCATCCACATTCTAATATTACCCCCAAAATGAGAGCAAGTAAAATCATGCTCATGATTCTTTGATAATAAGAAACAATACCTTCTTAGAAGGCAAATAAAAGAAATTCAAGATCACTAACAATGGAGAAGAGAGTCAACAAAATTTTCAAAATTCTAGCATTGTAAGATTAAGCTTATCACAAGACGGTCAGTGTTCACACAACTATCATAAAGTGAAAATTAAAATTATCCTTGGAAAATTCACGTGTCTGTACAAGGTGTCATCTTCAGGCTACCCTGGCTTGAGTTAAAGACCTTGTGGTCTGAATTTTTCATGAAAGCTTGTCTGCAGCTTGAAAGCTTGAAGCTGTTCTCCAGTGTGCAGTCCTAGCCTCTGCACAATGTGTGATTAATGGCAACTAGTTTGATTAGTTTAAATCTGGAACATAAATTTTAATTCAACTTCCTTTTCCCCTTTTAACAGTTCTGCCCAGCATCCCTGTCATGCACAGGCAAAAATCTTTATTTTCAGAAGGAATAAATCCTTGTGGATTTGAGAGAAGTAAGTCATCTAGGATCAATGATGAGTAAATATAATGCCAAAGTGTCACTTTAGAGACCATTTGCCTCAAGAAAGATGGATGCCCCTTACCTGATATTAAACAATGCTTTTCAAAATCTCTTGAGTTTGGATATATAGTTGTTTACAATTTTAACAGGAAGGATCAGCATCTTAGCTTTCAGAGTCTAAAGTTGGTCTTCACACTTTTCCATTATAACTTTGTTGTTTACATGTATGATGGAACACAGGAAACACAAAAGATCTGAAAAGGGCCACAGAGCGATGTGTTTTCATAAGGGAAGTGTTTTGTTTATAAATTTTTCTAATGTTTTCTGAACAGTTATACGAAGTAGAATATGACTGATGTCAATGACTACAAATAATTTCCCTCTAATGAAAGTCCTATATCCTGGGAACACAGCACCTGCTTTGCTGCCAGTGAGTAGGGACACAGTCAATTCTGCCACTAGTAAGATACTTGGGTAGACAAGCGGCACTCCAGAACCCCTGGGGTGTGATTAAAATTTTCCTTCTCCTTTGTGCTAAAAGCCTCAATCATTTGAATGTATCTCTTTGCAGTGTCTGTGTGAACATGTTCACAAGAAGTCTGAATAAAAATGAGGCACCATTTCACATTAGTATCTTATTAAAAAACAGCTCTAGCATTCCTGGTGACAAGTGACTAATTCAAGCAAATAGTTACTATGTCTGGGCTTTATCGTGTTAAAGAGAAAATGTGTTGCTAAAAATATGATGACCCCTGGCACTTTATTGCTATGGTCTAAGCAACTGCGGCTAATTACTGATTTTCTGTATCATCTAAGCCAAATCAAGAATTCCACCTAGAGCAGTTACTGCAGAAATATACTGTGTTAGGCCCCAGCTAAGCTTCTGTTGATTTGAAGTTTTTTTCCTACATAAAAAGTACAAAAATACTCACTGAAGGTTACTGAGAAATTGTTTGATTTGACATAAAGATGAAGACACACTTCTTTTCTTAGTACACGTTGTCATTCACAGGATAACTTGCATCACACGCGATTTAATGAAAGCTCTCAAATAAGCGATTTTATTCCTATCCATGATTGCAGACATTTACAAAACCATAACATCTGAGTTCACCTTAAAAAATAACTTATATAAAGCAGTGATATACACAGCACAAAATAGTTCAGGGAGGGGCAGGAGCAACTTTTAATAATTAAAATGTAAACGTGAAAAAAAGGATGGAATAAAAGTCCCTACTCATTTCTACGTAAGATGTCATGTGATAGTTATTTTACAATGTCCTGTGGGTCAATGTATGCATGTGCGTGTGTCCATGTAACATACACACATACAATACATTCTCTTTCCCACACATATACATACACAGATAATCATTTGCAGTTCAGTTGAGGGCAATTCTAATGCGCCGCTCCGTACAGTTGTTCGAATCACGTTTGGACCCGCTTTCTTCACAAAATAGGGGAGAGAGCAGGAAATAAAAAGGTTGGTTTGGTGTGACTGAGATTCCTTTGTTTAACTGTACACTGTGATGAATAATTTTCTTCCGTAGTAGTTCTGTGAAGGGCTGACTCACTGTGGTTTCCATGAGGAGACTTGGTAATGGATCACACACTCATTGTCATGCTAGGGGAGTACTAGGAGAGAAGAATCCATATTTTAACAACAATTCTACAGGCCACTGACATCCCCCTTGGTAAACAACAGTAACTGTGAATTTTAATGCTTTTTATGAACAAGCTTTTAATACAACATAAAAACTTAGAAAGCAGGAAAAGAGTAAATTATATAGAACTGACTGTCCTGAAATGTTAACTATTTCCTCTGGAAAGCAACCAGTCCTGTCCTCTCTCTGAGCGTAAGGGGCTGATAGGTACCTGGTCCCTTAGCTTTTTTTCTTCTAGCCAGATTCAGGTTTTATGGGCCCTTGGAACAACTAGGGCAAAAATCTAGCCCAAGGTCGAATCATATGAAATAAGTATGAGGGGCAGGCTAGTCTTCGTTTTTCTGCTAGCTTGGTTAAGATGGGAGGCTACTAGCCTCTTGGTGCTTGTTTCCTCACCTGTTAATTCTGCTTAATGATAGTGTTAATCTTAAAGGGGTTTTGGGAGGTTTGAATATAAACCCCTTAAAACTATGTATTTATTGGAAACACAGAAATGTGCTCAGTAAATGCTGGATTAATAATTGAACTTCTAGCTGGCCATAAGAAATCCTCACTAGAGCACTGAAAAAATATCAATACTTAAAGAGTCTGATTTATACTTCAGCATATAAACTTCCCTGAAACTCTGACTCCAATCTCAATCCACAAGCATTTCTGGGTGGAAGTAGGGGCTCTGCCGCCACGTGCTACTTGTCTGTTTGAGGCTGACCACTGGTAGAGGAGAGGCTTTCAGAAATTTGGAAACATAGTCTTATAAACGATAAATAGAGCAGTTATTCTGATAATGATGCCAATATACCCTCATAAAAAGCTTTTCTAAAGCTTTTTGTTTTGTATTGGGGTATAGCTGGTTAAGTGTTGTGATGGTTTCAGGGGGACAGTGAGGGGACTCAGCCATATACAGACATGTATCCATTCTCCCCGAAACTCCCCTCCTCTCTGGGCTGCCACATAATGGTGAGCAGAGTTTCATGTGCTATGATGAAGGTCCTTGTTGGTTATCTACTTTAAATAAGGCCCAGGTATTACTTCTTGTCCACAACTCCAGATGTGTTTCTAATGAGCAGCCATGTTTAAAAACACCTGGACTATATGATCTTTTATGTTTATCTAGTTTGTTTCACTTTTTCTATTTCATATTCAGTGCTCCCAATTTCATTTAGTTTGTTTTCCAATTTCTCCATCACTGTTGTGTTTGATGTTCTTTCTCAAGTCTATCAAGTATGTGTGTGTGTGTGTATATATATATATATGTAAATAGTATGTATAGTATATATTTTAGAAAACATGAATTTTTACCTAACTAAAAAGTTTGACATTTGGATTCCATTTTTTTGACTTAGTATGAACAGATGCTAGATTTCGAATTGAAAAATAATAGATATGCAATAAGCAACAAAGGTTTACTCTATAGCACAGAGAACTGTAGTCGATATTTTGTAATAACTTATAAGGCAAAACAATCTGAAAAATGATACGTATGTATGTTTACCTGAATCACCTTGCTGTGCACCTGAAACACTGTCTGTCAACTATACTTCAATAAAACACACAGATTAAAAAAAACTAAATACAGCAGTGTGCACATGTCCACCTAAACTCCCCAACTATCCCTTCCTCCATGCTTCATCCTCGGCAACCATGTTTGTTCTCTAAGTCTGCAAGGCTCTTTCTGTTTTGTAAGTAAGTTCATTTGTATCATTTCTTTTTAGATTTGACATATAAGAGATGCCATATGATATTTCTCCTTCTCTGTCTGATTTCATTCAGCATGAAAATCTCTAGGTCCCTCCACGTTGCTGCAAATGGCATGATTTCATTCTTCTTGACGGCTGAGTAATAGTCCATTGTATACAGGCACCACATCTTTTCTCCATTCCTCTGTTGATGAGCATGTAGGTTGCTAAATGTCTGGGCTCCTGTAAACAGGGCTTCCATGTGCCCTCATACTCTTGAGGAATAGACTGTGATGGAAGAGTTCTAGAGTAGCATTGCCCAACAGAACTTACTTCAGTGGTGGCCATGTTCCACAACCTGTGGTGTCCAGCATGAAGCCACTAGCCACATGTGGCAACTTGAGTGCATGAAACGTGGCTAGGAACTAAAATTTTAACATGATTTAACTTGAACTTGTTTAAATACAGCTGGTGGCCTCTGTCTTGGACAACACATTCTAGATCATCTGTCATGGGAGAAGCATCTGCTACAAATGGAATGTTCTCTGGATGAAGGGGGTTTCCAGATTAGATGTAAATATGAGGTCTTAAATACTTTACATGTTTTATAAAAAACTGAGGACCAGGACCTTTTCATACTGTTCATGGGGTTCTCAAGGCAAAAAATACTGAAGTGGTTTGCCATTCCCTTCTCCAGTACATCAGTTGATGCTTTTGAACTGTGGTGTTGGAGAAGACTCTTAAGAGTCCCTTGGACTGCAAGGAGATCCAACCAGTCCATCCTAAAGGAGATCAGTCCTGAATATTCATTGGAAAGACTGATGCTGAAGCTGAAACTCCAATACTTTGGCTACCTGATGTGAAGAACTGACTCATTTGAAAAGACCCTGATGCTGGGAAAGATTGAAGGCGGGAGGAGAAGGGGACGACAGAGGATGAGATGGTTGGATGGTGTCACCGACTCAATGGGCATGAGTTTGGGTAAACTCCAGGAGTTAGTGATGGACAGGGAGGTCTGGCGTGCTGCAGTTCACAGGTCACAAAAAGTCGGACATGACTGAGAGACTGAACTGAACTGAGGACCAAGGCAAAAGGGAATTCCTTTTAATGTGGTACTAATGATTGTGCCTCATGGAAAGAGGCAGATCAAGTGAGAGGGTTTGGTCCATTCTGCAAGGGCTTAACCAGGAACAATGATGATCCTGAGAAGAAAGGCATGAACCTTCTGAAAACGGAGCAGAGAGAACAGATGATGTGAACTCCAGATGAGCTAAGGTGGTGTAGGAATCAGAAATGAGGTATAAGGTGTGGACTAGATATGGATGGATGTGTTAATATGGAGAAAGCAGGATTTCCCAGGGAAGAGTGCAGGGCGACGGTGGTTCAGCTGGCAGAAGTCTGGACTGAAAGGCATCAGTTTGATCTATGGCTTAAACCCCAAAACCCCACATTGATCTTGAGTAAAAGTAGATGACTAGGCCTGAAAACGGGTCACCAGAGCCTAAGAGGAGGATTGTTAATCCTTTAAACACAGGTCCAATCAAGAAAAAATCTACTTGTTAATCATTTAATAGCCTCAAATTTCCATTCAGTCTAGAAAAGCTAAATGAGACATGTTACTGACTTTCCATGTTGGAGTACAATGAGTAGGTTGATAAAAGGGGAGACTGCTAGAAAAGACAAAGGGGATTCGATTTTAAAGACAATGTCTTCCCCTTTAAGCTTGATAGTGGCAGCAAAAAGCAAAGCTAAATAAAGCCCCAAACCCCAAACAGTCATAGACAAGGATCTGTGAAGTGGAGCCCACCCTGACCCTGTGCTGGGAGGGCTTCTACCCCCAGCTCATCAGGAGAAACCATGCAAATCTCCACAACAAGGAACGGCAGCATGCTGCCACAAACTATCCACAGACTTTGACAAATGATTATATTTTGGTATTTGACATTTAGGAGCAAGACTAAACAAGAAGATAAATGGATACCAATGTTTTATTAAAAGTAGAAAACATTAGAATATGGCAAAATGGGCACAGGAAATTGGATGTTGTTCAGTCACTAAGTTGTGTCTGACTCTTCACGACCCCCATGGGCTGTAGCCCACCAAGGTCCTCTGTCCATGGATTTCCCAGGCAAGAATATTGGAGTGGGTTGCCATTTCCTTTTCCATGGGATCTTCCCAGATCAGGGATGCTTTCTACGGCTACTCTTATTTATAGTAAGAATCGGTGAATCAGTCATGTTGCACACAGAACCTTCTGTGATGATGGATATGTTCTATTCTGTGCTGTCCAGCACAGCAGCCATTAGCCACACATGGCTACTAAGCCCTTAAGATGTAGCTAGTCTAATTTAGGACCTGAAAATTTTAACTGGATTTAATTTTAAACAACACAGCAAAATCATCAATCATTATTTTAAAGACAAAGACTTTAATGGGTATATTGTGCCAACCTAAAAACAGTAAAAGCCTTTAAAGCTTTTCTGAAAGGACTTCAAAGGGTATGTTGGAAAAATTTTCTGGGTAAGTCATAATTAATTCTACAGACCATCTCATTTAATGCACATCCTGAATAATCGGATTTTAAAAATCCCTGAATCCTTTTTTCATAAGGATTATTCCAGTTCTTTCATATGTCAAGTAACATTAGGTAATATTGTTAAGAATACATTGCAGTATTCATTCTAATTATACACTGTTTAAAAGTATGCATATATCCAAACAAATATATGTGGACATGCCCTGCTACCAAGCATGTTTATTGGTTGTTCCTATTTCTTAACACTAGCAATTGTTAAGATTTTAAATCTGTAGTATTTCAAATGTCTTAAGCAAATCTTACAGTAAAATGAGAATCTGTTACAGATTCATTGGGAAGTTAAAGAGAGTTAGGTTTATTCAGGGAGGAAACTGAGTGGAAAAATAGGGTACACCGAGAAAGTCAGGGCCAGATTTAGTCAGAAAGAATGGAAGCATCATCTCTAAGCAACACGACTCAGAAAAATTAGCAGGCATCTAATAAAATTTAAAATTTGAAAGTACAAGTAACTGTAAAATGAGGCTCTGAGTATATTTGGAATAGTAAAATAGATTGTGTGTAACTAGTAAAATAGTTACTAAATAATATATAGTTATAAAATAATATATAGTTACAAAATAATATAAACTAATAAATAGTAAAATAGATTGTGTCTATATAAATGATGGGCTATTTGCACTGCTAAGGCTGTAAACCACTTATCTGCTGTTGCTTTTATTGAAACTGCTTCAACTAAGTGAGATTGAGGGAAATTACAAATTTTCTAGGAAAACTCACAGAATGTGCAAGCAAAGAGGAATTTTGCTATTGATTGCTATTCAAGCAGAAGAGAAACAGCTGACATTTTTTTCCAGAAGTAAAGAGAGAGTAGGTGTTAAACGGGGTATCGTGCTTAGAGACATGAAATACTCATGGCTCACTGTCCTGAGGCCACACTGCAACTCTTCTGTCCTGCCACTGCGTCAGTGTGCCATGGCATATTCCCGTGTTTACGCAGGAGGCTGTGACATCAGGTTCCCCTCCGTCAGATGGGAACAGTTTGGCCTTACAAAACTGTTGACTGCGTCAGTGTTTGGTTTAGCATGTGTAGCATGAACCAGAGAATTTATTATACCCACTTAAGGTACCGTGGACTTCATCGGAAGTATCCATTAAATCTTCAACCAATGTGTGTGCATTTCTGTTCACACACTAAGAACACTTCAGATCCTATGTTTATTTCTAAGCATCTAGATATTTTCTTTTCTTATTAAATAAGAGATAATATTACAGGTACCTGAGCTGAACTAAAGTGAAATAAATCTAGTGTGTATGTGGCTATGTTAAAAAAAAAATACATGCGGGCATATGTGATTTCTTTGCAATAGCAGAAAATGACAAAAGGCAGTAAGGGTAATAAGAAATGATCTACTGCCTTGTTGATAATTCCTATTTGGCAACATGATTTTGACAGCATGTTTGCTCAGCTGATTATAGTTCAATGCTATGGTGAAGTATTATGCTAAATTAATTCAAGAAATAAGACTGCTTTCTCCTGAGAGGTATGAAGCACTATTTTGAATTAAACCTTTTTGTATTGTTTTCAAAACCAAACATTTTCTAGAGTTTGAACACTAGGGGGCATCTTTGTTTTTTGAAATAAAGGCTTGTTTATGACTTCCCCCCGCCCCAAAGAGTCTGAATAGTGGCTCTATTTTTTTGGTTCACATTTTTCTACATAAAGTATGTTGGCACTTCAAGTTTTCTGCCTTTGGGTGGACATTTCCGTCTGTATATGGGTTATATTAAGCAGCATGTATGAAATAACTGGGACAGTGTCTGTAACAATCAGTTAATAGATGTTTGCTTCCTTCCCAGGCTGCTTCTGTGGTTAAACTGCAAAATAAAGAGTGACAACGCTCAAAAGGCAGACTGCTCAAAAATTTTGGCTTTACAGACGTTATGTGCATTAAACACTAGAATCTGATTGCATGTTTAGTCACAGGAAATGTTTCCTTTTTGAATTCATTAAGCAGTTCTGCTTTTCCTTGATGATAGTAAAGCTAACTTAGGAGAGATACCAGGTCTATTTACAGCTTTAAGGCCTTACTACATTTGTCTACATATGTCTACATACTACTACAATTTGCAATGAATTTCTTTTGTCTTCCTCCTCTCTGCTCCGTTTCTTGATCTTTTAAAGTGCAAACAAAAATGTAGTAGAAGAATCCATATCAAGGGCGTCATTCATAGTGGAGACCCCCTCACAGGGTGGGGGGCGGGGATGGCCAGTGGCCAGTGTAGACCTGCTTCTAGGGCTGTGCTATCTGCTTCCAGGGCTGCGCTACACTCCAGGCAGAGGCAGGTTTTCCACCCCCATCCAAGTAGTTCTCTTTGGGGGACTTTTCTAGTGGGGACGAGAGAGGGGAGGGGAGACAGGCTGGAGCTTTTAGTTTTTTGTTTTTTGTAACTCTGCATAGCAGCTTGGCATTTTACCTCCTTCCGGGCTTCAAGGGTAGCAAGGCCGGGCTAGGGGAGGGGGAAGCCCTGCTCAGCTGCTCTCTATGCTGTGCACACAGTCCCAAAGGGATGTGCTGTTTGGTGTGTGCATAGTCCACCTGGGGCCAGAGGGCGAGGCTGGTGTTTACACAAAGTAGATTTTAAACTCCCCTTCTCTCTGGTTTTCTGATCACCACGAAAAGCTCTCTGATGCCCACTATGAAGCTGGCCCCTCCCCGACGAACAGCTGTCACCAACAAGGAGTCTGGGAAGGAAGAGTGGGGAGAGTTCCTCTCGTCCCAGCCTCTAATGTCACATGGGATCTCTTTAAAGAAGTTTTCTTGTCCAATACAAAGCTAATAAATTTCCTCAGTGCTCTTTAAACACATGGTTTCTATTAACAGTACCTGTTAATCTGACACGTGGTTTAATTAGTTGTGTGAACACATTTTCCCCATCAGATTTGCATTCTTTGAGGTCAGGGACGTGTTATGTTTATTTCAGAATACTTTGTCCTTAACCTAGTGCTCTGCATACTACAGGCTCAACACATGTCTAATGGAACTGAATTAATTATCATTTACCTCACTGAATTATAAAATTTTGTTACTGGAAGAATTAACATAAAATGAAATTAATGTCTCTAATTAGATAAAGACAATAGTAACTAATTAAAATTAATTTGTCCATAGTCTTGAAGCAAACTAGAGAAAGAACCAGGATCCAAAAAAACAAAATCCCATAACCCTAAGCGTTATGACAAACTACAAAGTTTCTCACATTTTTCTGTTTCCTCATCACTGATGGGCTAATCCTTTGATTTTTTTAAATATAAATTTTTATGTATACCTTTCTTGTCCCCACTAATCATATATAGCATGCAAAAGCCAAACTAAAAATCAGTGTAATCGTATGTCTAGTTTTAACAGAAGTCAAGTGTAAAATTACAGGAAGTCTTGTCCCAGGTAGAGGTGCTAGGTCAATAGCAAGAAGTAGAAGACTCCACAGAACACTCAATCTTGGGCTCCATTTGGGGACGTGGCCATTCTGGGTTCACGTTAGGCGCGCTACAAGCTACTGCTTCAAGTTCTGATCTCTGGTAAAGGCTGAATTAGGGCAAAATGAAGGTAAAATCAGAAAGGTTTCTCTTCTGATTCTGCTTATAGTTTGGTAGATCCTCCATAATTTTAATAATGGCAGCACATGTACTGGAGGCACTGACCCTGTGGACGTGAAATCAGCCTGGGTTCTGAAGTTCTTCATTCCAGTTCAGGCATTCTTAGCAGAGAACGTGGATCAGCACCACTGAGGAAGCTTTTTCACCTAGAAGTATGCTGGGCCCCACTCCCGGAAATCCTGAGTCACTGGGTCTAGGGAGGCTTCTGGGAAATGGTATTTTTAAAAATTCTACAGGTATTTCTAGTGTGAAAAAAACCCAGCTAATTAACTATTGTCTCGTGTGATCATTCCTTGAGAAAGATGCCATGTTGCCCTTTTGGTCTCTCCAGTGCCTAGCATATTGCTTTGGTGAGGGCTCAGTAACTGTTAGATGAAGGAATGAATTTTATTGCTTCCCTGCTGCTGTCTGGAGTAGGCAATGGCACCCCACTCCAGCACTCTTGCCTGGAAAATCCCATGGACGGAGGAGCCTGGTAGGCTGCAGTCCATGGGGTCGCTAGGAGTTGGGCACAAGTGAGCGACTTCACTTTCACTTTTCACTTTCATGCATTGGAGAAGGCAATGGCACCCCACTCCAGCACTCTTGCCTGGAAAATCCCATGGACGGAGGAGCCTGGTAGGCTGCAGTCCATGGGGTCGCTAGGAGTTGGGCACAAGTGAGCGACTTCACTTTCACTTTTCACTTTCATGCATTGGAGAAGGAAATGGCAACCCACTCCAGTGTCCTTGCCTGGAGAATCCCAGGGATGGGGGAGCCTGGTGGGCTGCCGTCTGTGGGGTCGCACAGAGTTGGACATGACTGACGTGACTTAGCAGCAGCAGCAGCAGCTGCTGTCTATTTTTATGTAGACATGAACGCTGCCTTTGTTTAAAACTATAGTCACACAAAAAATGATGTATCTAGTTCAGGTTAAATGTAAACAACGCGTTAACACAGCAGGCAGGAAAGTCTAGAGTGTGAAGTACAGGCATCTTAGAGACAAGTTTTGGAGCCTCAAAGGGTGACCCAGGACGCTTCAGTCACGTGGAGACTGAGGAAGGTGATCAAATGTGCAACCTGTTTCTAGCAGGTTCCTTCATAATGCATGATTTCTGTAGAAAAATTGTTCTTAGAATTTTCATTTTTGTAACCATGTACGTATAATCAGAGTTGAAAGTACATTTTTTTATGTTTTCAAAGAAATTCCACATTATTTTCTCTTAAAAGATCAACCTATTGAACTCTAAATAGTCATAATAATGGCTTCATGCATTTATTCTAAAGAAGAGCTTCAGAAATAAAATCTGGATATAATAATGTAGTCAAGGGAATACTTACACTCTCACTCTGAAAAGGATTTAAGAAATTTCCCCCCATTTCACCATCATCCCTTGGAGTGCCCGGCTGATTACTCAGGCTCATATTATTGGGAGAATTCTGTAAACAAGATTTAGAAAACAAAGCATTTTTAAGATTTTAATTTCCCTTTTACATTGTACTGTTTCAAACATGGAATCTATAGCATCATCTCTAAGAACAAAGTAGACATAATTCCTACCTCAGACTTCTACCATGGGTTCCAGTTCATCCTTTGTACCTTGACAAGACCTATATACTTTCCCAAATGAAAATTAAAAAACAGAAACCCCAAATGACTCACCATAACTCTTCATGTTAATCTCAGAATCAATATTTATTCAAAATCTCACCTTCAGTTTATGGAGTTCATAGGACTCCGGAGATTTTAAGAAACATTTCCAGGAGGCCCATGATGAACAGAGCGGGCTACCCATTGATTAGAACGGATGGAACAATGCCTTCCCTGGGTGATTTTACTAAAGGTCACTATTTTCATAAACATTTCCCTTTAATTCTACATGCGTTTTGCGTAAGTAACACGATTTTAGCCATTACTTTTATATGAACCATAAGGAAAAAAAGGAAAATAGTTAACGATAGTTAAGAACAAGAGGAATAAATACCCTAGAACTTTTGAGAATTCAATATGTACTTGTAGAGGGAAAGGAGGCTCCCGTGTGGAGTGATCTCGAATCTTTTCCAACCATTTGTTTGAGTAGATGTATTCAAAACTCTTAGCATAAAAAGGTTGATAGGAGCTATCCAGTCAAACACTAAGTTAGCAGTATATTGCTTTATGCTCTATTTAAATTTTCTGGTCCCATTATTACTGTGTGGTTTTAGCCACATGAGGTCATCTGACACTCCACCTCGATGGGGAATGCAGAGTGGCCAGCAGCACGCAGAGCTGCGGCTGTGACCGAGGGATTCTTGCAAAAATAAACGGCGAGGGTGAAAACTCTTACTTGGTATTTCAAATGGAAGCCAGGCTTTGGAGTCTTTTCCTGAGTCACTGCCATTTATATTCTGTTTCTGAATAAGTTTAAAAAAAATTTTTTTTAAAGAAAATTTCTGAGGATTCTGACTTATGTCATAAAAATGAAAATTTCATGAATGAGTTATTCCCAGAAGAATATAGGCTTTTAAAAAATATGGTTACAGTGTAAAGCAGAAACAGGTAGATGAGCTGGTGGAAATACAGCTCGTGTCTTGCCGTGCTCTGCACCTCAGAGGGAGGATCTGAGAAGACGGATTCTCTGAAGTCCATAGGAGCTCCATTAGCCGGTGAACCCCAAGGGCCCAGGAACCACTGCCTAATGGCATAGAGAGGGTTCTATTTTTTTGACAATTGTTTTTCCTATGAAAATGTGAATTTCCTAAGTATAAAATAACTGAACTTTGAAATGTACAGGGATAACTTGATTTCCTGGAAAAAAAATTAAGTAAAATTGAGGTGCAATTATTTAAGCTTCAACTCACTAAAATAAATTATTAATCAACTGTTTTAAAAATAAGGAATGATAATATTGACTTAGTTCAAAAAAAGGGAAAATTTATTTTTAAAAATACTGTAAGATTTACCCCAAGTCTAGCAGTCTTTTTGGTCCAGACAGATTTGTCATTTCATGGAGAAACTGTAATCTTGGAGTAAAAAATAATCTAACATAGCTCTATAAGGGTATTTGAGCTGGATACTTGGACGTACTCAAAAAAATGATGAAATAAGCCCTCTCCATCCTTGGGTAATATTCAGACCCCTAGTCAGAAGCCTGCAAGATACTCTGAGAGGAACAGCATCTCTGACTAAGCTGGGGTGCTCCCAGACTTTGTTGCACTTCTGCCATGTATCATTCCTTTAAAAACTTTTTCATTTCATATTTAAACATTTTTTTAACATTGGAGTATAGCTGATTTGCAATGTTGTGTTTCAGGTGTATCGCAAGTGAGTAAGTTATACAAATACGTATATCCATCCATTCTTTCTAAGATTCTCTTCTCATACAGTCCATTACACAGTACTGAGTAGAGTGCCCTGTGCTACACGGCAGGTCCATATTAGTTATTTATTTATTTAGAGTACTGTGTATGTCAATCCCAATCTCTCAATTTATCCCTCCCCCGCTTACCCCATAAGCTTCTTTTTTACATCTGTAACTCTATTTCTGTTTTGTAGATAAGTTCACTTGTACCTTTTTTTAAGATTCTACATATAAGTGGTAACATTTCTTAATTTACAACTCTGAAAGTCTGGCCACATTCATATTGATTCCCGATTCAAAGTGTCAATTAAAATATTTGAAGTTTAAAAGTAACAGTACATTAATATTTAAATACTTATAAAATACTTCATGGTGGTGCTTTCCCTGCAGTCTTTTCATAGCATGGTGACTCAGTGTTAAGCTGTTTTATGAGCAGGTAGTGGTGTAGGTAAGAACATTGGGAGGAAAGTTAAAAGGACACAGCCTTATACATAACTAAACTAAGTATCAGATTTCTGAAACTTTTTCCTATCTAGGTCACTGGGTGTATCTGAAAATTGTGAAATGATATAGGACATTAAAAAAAAAGTGAGGTAAATTCCGTAAAATGTTGTGAAAACAACAGAAGTTGCTCAACGGGGAGACTTAAGGAAACCATCACAGTGCTGTTGATGGTCCCTGGATGACATGATGAGGATATAGGGAAAGACATACTCAGTATTGGCATTGTAGGTTGGGGTGAGGGAGCAGGTTATGGTTCCAAACACCAGCCCAGAGCAGGTTATGACGGTGGGTGGCAATGAAGTGTCTATACGTTGCATGTAACTGCAGCTCTGTTTTTGTGTAGTATCTCCAGTAGATTTCATCCACAAGACAAGACTGTAGTGCACAAACATGGTTATGTTGGTCAAACAACTTTTTAAAATAGGAAATTTAAAAATGTTTAACACTGATGCTTGACAACCTAGAGGGGTGGGATAGGGAGGAAGGTAGGAGGGAGGTGACATGTGTATACCTGTGGCTGATTCATGTTGATGTATGGCAGAAATCATTACTGTATTGTAAAGTAATTATCCTCTAATTAAAAGTTAAAATAAATTAAAAAAAGAAAAAATACAGGTTAAATTGGAGAATTAGGAAGATGCAACTGGAGGCTCAAGAAGGATTGTGAACAAAAATAAGCAGTAGTGTTTATTAAAAAATATCATTTTCCCATTCACAAAGAATGACTAGAAAAAGAATAGGATGAAAAGGAAAGAGCCCGGGAAATAAGAGAAAAGAGAGGAGAGCTTCTTGAGATAGCTGGACATGTGTTGGAAAGGAGGAAGATAGGGAAAATGAAGTTAGTGACACCTTGCATAACTCAGTGTGAAAGACTGAAAAATTAAGCAGTGAGTGGAAAGAAGTAGGGAAGAAAAAATTGGGAGGGGAGTGTACGGTACGTTTGATGCTGCTGATTAGAGATAAAGTGACCATTAGTGTAGAGGAGATGGGACAGACAATCGTGGTGCCATCACCCTGACAGCCTGGTTAGAGCCCGCAACCTGGAATGAGCAGTGAGGCGCTGCAGAACTGAGATGCTTAGGAGTCCATTTGAAGATGGATGCAACTAGTCATTCCTAGTACACTGTTGAGTGGCAAGTTTATTACCTGGGCATAATTCTTAGGTCAACTGAAATGTATTTGAACTTCCTTTATAAAAGTTTTTCCTTATTGTAGTTGTTTGGTCTCCTTAGTTATACTAAGCTTTTTGGGGGCAGAGACTATATCTTGTTTAACTTTGGATTTTTATAGTCCAGATTAATGCCTTGGCACATTCATGTTTACTGAATGAAGGAATTCCCGCCTACATATATGAACCACTTGAGGGTGAAGATTACGTTTGTATTCAAAGAAGTCTTTTGTATTTTCCCACAGTGCACAAGGCAGTATTCAGTACACAAAAGTACACAGTTGGCGGTCAATTAATGCTTCAAGAATAAACAGTACATCCTTAGGCAAGAGAATGTTACTAGCAGTAGACACAGTGTGATGCAAAAACTTGTTTCTGGGAATAGGAATGGAAAAATAAGCATAGATGGCGTGGCAACAGATCTGATCGGAAGGTAGATTAGAAGATGGTATTTCATTTCTCACTATGGCCTTTAGCAGTTTTTAAAGTGCTTTATAATTGCAAAGTACTTCCCCATGCAAAATTTTGTTTACATCTATGTAGTATACAAGGTTATGTTAGTGGAAACTTTAGGAAGATGGCCTTAAGCAGACTGGATGTTCCCGCCTTTGTGTAAAATAAATTATCTTTAGATATTAGAATATGCTTCTCAAATTTAACTTCAGACATTTTACTGTGACCACAAAGCACAATTCAGCCAACATCAATTGTCAGATACCTAAGATTAGCCAATATAATCATGGTCACCTGGTTTGTAAAGGTGCTTCTGAGAAAGAAGTCTCTAATGGAATCATACAATGAATCTTATTTTGAAAACAAGATTTTTGAAGGCTTACCTAATATAATTTCCCACAGAGGTAAGACAGTGCCCATTGTATATATTTATCTATTTTTAGAAAAGAAAGAGCTTCCCAGTGGTTCCTAAACACAGACATCCAAACTGCATGTCAAACTTCTCGGGCCAAGCACCCAAGCGATGCAGATATAATGTCAGGATGCCAATTAAACTTCTCTCTCTCTTTTTCAGTTTGAAGTCTTAATTTGGAAATATCCATAGCTCAACTTCATTTTACTTTTCTTGGCATCAGGAATTTTACTTTATTATACATGAATATAAATTCAAAGTGGAATTAAAAATGAAGGCATCCTTTAATGAATTTCTGTATTTACTGGCAAAAAGCAGACTTCTGAGAGAGTCACTCTAGTGGTAGTTAATAATTAGTTCTTATCAGCCATTCTAAATATATATTTGACCCACAGAGAACTATTTTAAAATTCATCATGACCTAGAAACTATTTAGGTATTCTTCTTCAAAAAATATACGGCATCTTAGCAAAGGATTAATTTTAGATACTCAGATGATTGACAGAGGAAAACCATGGACATGTGCTATTAGAAGGGTAACTTTCCAACTTCTGTTAAGATAACTTCCCTCTAATTACTTTCTTACTCTATTTTATGGAACTGTAATAATGATTAAGGACATCAGCATTGCCTGATAAGGGTTTGAATGACAAATGAGATGTATAAATGTAATACTTCTTGCATATAATAATCACTTTTTCAAATTTACCTCTTTCATGTTGCTCTAGACTCCTTTACATTTTCAAGATTATCTAAACGATGTCAGTTTGCTTTACAAATGTGCAGCAGCATAATGTGATTAAACTGATTGTTATTTCCTGGGTATCAGTTAATCATGTATATCACATCCTGTAAATGAATCTTAGCATGCTTTGAAACCTTCTTAAAAGACTCATTTTACCCTTTCCCACAGATTATGTGCATTAATATTTTAAACTTTTACTTAATTGTATCTCGCCTTCTACTTTCAAGCTCTTATTCAAGAACAAAATTCATAATGTTACTCTCATAATCTTAAGAGTTCAGATTAAAATCACAGAATATACAATACTCACCTTGGAAATACTGTCCATATCTCCTGAGCCTAAAACAAAATAGAGAAAAGCCTTTATTAGGTAAATATTCTATTTATATATTAAATATTCCTTTAATATAAACAAATGCAATAATCAAGTACACTGTATGTATTTTTCAATGCATGTCTCCTGGATTTTTGAATCTCAAAAAATTACTTTTCTCTATACTATGTGGTGAATAAGTATCATCTGATGGCTAATTCAAAGAAAAACTGTAACTACTTCCCAATCATCTACTTTTTTTGTATAAAAAAATAACTAGAAACCCAGTGGCTTTTTCCCCCTTAAAATATGTGTTTAGAACTCTGTGCTAAGTTTATTTTGGATAAATGGCAACCTAATTGTAATTCAACTGCAGCTTAAAATGGACAGGGCAGGTTTTTGTCTTTTGGTTGGGAGCTCCTATTTATCTCTCAAGAATTTGTATGGCGCCCATGAAAAAATAGGTGGAAAAGCCTGCTGAGAAATTAGTGCAATAAAATATAAGATTAAAAAAAAAAAAACAAACTATGGCTATCATAAATTCCTGAAAGCAAAATAGCAGACATGCATATCCTACTCAATTCAAAATTTTAACATGTGTATACTAATATACATATATGTATATGTTTATAGATATGTAACTAGATAGCAAGAGAGAAATCTCTTTTCTGAACTGATGCTTCCATAAATCTGATAAAATGTAGAATGGGCACTTGCAACATGACCTGACAATATTCTGAACCACATTTTACTATAATAACCCAAATTGAAGTATTTTTACTATTAAAATTTTGGCAGCAATCAATATGTGTGGCAATCCGTCAAAAGTTAAAATGTCTTCAAAATATAATGTTGTAGTTTTATTTTAATTCTTAGGAAAAATGGATCATCAATACTAATTTATTTTCTTACCTAAGAAATGGAATCACAACTTAGGTAACAAAAATAATCAAATCCTTGCCACAATTTTAGCTTTATTTTCAACTATTTACATAATTATCCTGGTATAAAAACATTATATTTTAATAGCACAGCATTTAATAGACAGTCATAAAATGAGAGCCTATTAACATGATTAAGTTATAAACAAGCATAATAAGCTGTTAAATACTAAATATATATAACTATGTAAAATATATAGTAATATTCATGATAGATAACAAGTAAATGTGAAAATATTCTGAAAATTCTATTCCAGTGAGTAATATAACTGAGAATCCTCTATGACCAAATGCTATCTTTTTACAAATGATATTACAATTAAAAGACTGGAAAGTAAATCATTTTGCAATAAATTAGAAGGTAAAACTCTAGAATGGTGCTGTCCAGTAGAATTTTGTGTGATGCTGGAAATGTTTCTTTGTGCTGTCTGTTATGACAGCCATCAGCAAATGTGACTATATGCACTTGATATGTAGCAGTGCAACGGAGGAATTGAATTTTGTGTTTAATTTAAAATCAGTCACACATGACTAATAAACACTGTAATGGGACTGTACAAATTAATATTTTGAAATCTAGAAAAATAAGCATATATCCTTAAAAGTAAAAAGTCTATCAAAGTGTAATTTCTTGATTACTGAAGTTACATAGCTTTTCAGAATATAAGAGGATGGTATTTCCTGACCTAGGGTGAAAGTTAAAGGTGTTCAGTCATGTCTGACTCTTTGCAACCCCATGGACTATACAGTCCATGGGATTCTCCAGAGTAGAATACTGGAGTAGGTAGCTTTTCCCTTCTCCAGGGGGTCTTCCCAACCCAGGGATCAAACCCAGGTCTCCCATACTGCAGGTGGATTCTTTACCAGCTGAGCCATAAGGGGACCTAGGGTGGGGCTGTGAAATCTGTGTAAACCTGAGTTACTCATGGGCATGGTTTCTCCAACTTAAGTAAAAGATGGTTCTTTTTCAGAGGAAAAAAATTAGCACAAACCTCCAACCCCACTGTCAACTTTTAAAATAGTTTACGATATATGATGATGATAAACATACAGATATAAAATAAACATTTTTCCTTTATTTTTGCGTTTGGCCTGCCTACATATACAGTGTGCTGTGTGACCACATCAATTTTTTACCACTTGTTTCTGTTTCTAACTGTTGTGAACTTTTTGCTCACCTTGCAGGTAGCTGGCTTCATTTCGTAAGGAAACATCATTTATGAAGTATGTTTTCAACCATTATTTGTACTACTTGAAATCAGCTTTATTATGAACACAGACAGTATGGGCAGTGTTTTTTCTTAAGAGAATCAATTTATCCACAATATGGTAACTGGTTTTACTTTTTAAAAAGAGACAAACATTAAAAAGGAGAAATAAAATTAAGAAAGTTTTGCAGAGAACCAAAGCTCCTCTGAGCCTATGTCTATAGACCTTGGGAGATACCAGAGGCCCATTGGGAGGACTTCACAGTCCTCCAGGTGCCCAAAGCTGCAGCATCTCTTTTTATCATAAGCACTCAGATTTCGATAGGTTAAAGGAAATACCTGTGAATATGAGCTCGGATAGAACAGTTCTCACACATCTGAGTTTTCAACTGTTCTCCAGCCATCATAGCAAATATACTATGGATTAAACTATCAGTTGTAGGTAAAGCTGAAACATTTCAAAATGAGCTCCTATACACAGAAGAACTTTGTAAATCATGATATTATGTCAAATTAAGGTTTTGCTTTGAATTCATTTCTGAACATCAGATTTAATATCCTTACCTAAAGAGCCATTCATGTGATGTGACTCCATTCCTCCTAATCCACCCATAGGGCCATCTGACCCAGGGCCCATTGGAAACTATTTAAAAGATGGAAAAAATGACTGTGATCATACTGAAAACAGTTGTTTATCTCAATGTCACAATATCTATCTTCAACACTGTAAGATACTCCTACAACTTATTTTCATTTACAAGTTATAGAGATTATTTTCCTAGATTTCCCCCCAGCTTTCTAGAATCTCTATCTGCACTGCTATTTCCCTTATTTCATCTTCTCTATGTTCTGGATCTTCAAGCTAATCCTTATCCATATCCAAAATTTCCTTAAGATATCCTTAACCAGAAAGCACATATATTTCAGTGCAAATGAGAAGTACTCTCTCCAGTGCTGTTGACAAATTTTGCTATTATAAACCAGAGGTAATTCTTAAGAAGCTGTTAAAAGTATTGGCTTATTAACAAGAACAACTGAACATTATACATTTTTTGTAGCAGACAATTTCTCATTGTTCAAATGGACAAAATAAATAATGTCATTTTGCAGGTTAAGTATATTTAGTGCCTTGGGGATAGCTGAATACACCTAAGTTGTCTTGGCAATCTCAACCACGTCAGTTTAATGACAGTTAGGCATTCAAAAGCAGTTATATTTAACATTCTTTCAAAGTAGTGTTACTTTATTTTCAAGTGAAACCCTTACATTAGGAGTCTAGTTCAACACATGTGTGAACAGATGTGCTGTGATAGACTAGGTGGTGGAAAAGTCCATGGCCTGCCGCTCAGTCTTTGCCTCAACTCCCTGGATACCTCGGAGGAAGCTCAGACTCCACTTTGAAGACAGGCTATCTACAATCACCTTATATGTACAGTTAAGATACTGAAAACACTTGTTCTTAAAATTTCTCATGCCCAGATAATTTCTTCCATATTGAATGCATGTATGTGTGTGGTGTATGTATGTCTATAAATGTTGTATGTATGTGTGCCTATAGATGGGGTGGTGATGGTTACTCATCAAGGAGGCTTTAGGGGAAAAAAACTGCCTCAGCAGACATGCTGTATATCACTGACTCTGTGTGGAAATAACATGGCTTTCCATCACCGTGCTCGCCCATATCACATGCTTATATATCTTCCCAGGGTGATGCCAATTCTGTTGCCTAAAAGTATGGATTGTTTTTTATTTTCCAGTGACTACTTGGAATATGTGTGCCTCTAAAGAGAGGTCAGAGAAATTAACTTTGAACTTACTGTTGTTTTTCAGCCTCCCCCCGCCCCGCCCCCGCCGCCGCCACCAAAGCATAGTTTAGATCTGGGCTGAGACACTGGTGGCAGTGAGGCTCACAGCCTGAGCTCCTCCTTGGTTTGGTCCCTTTATCTGGCCATCACTGTGCTTTAAGCAACACTGACTGTAGGTATGATACTTCAAGCACAGAACACTGCAGTCCGAGCCCTCAACAGGCATTGGCTTTTACTACCCATGGCTCAAATAAATGATATTTGAAAGAATGACATGCTCATCGTCTACTTCTTTTGAATCTCTTCGTAACAAGTGAGAGAACCAGAATGGAACACACTTAGGTGCCATCAGTTCAGCTGCCTGCAGAAATGTCTTCAGCACCATATGCTCTTGCTTTCCTCCCTTATTCCTTCCCTTTCAAATATCAAGTCTTAAGATATGAAATTGCAGTATGAAGTGCTTTTCTATATTTGCGCTGCATTTCTGAAATGAACATTGTTCATGATTGTATTCAATGTTTTTAAAATCTCTGTGAAAACACCTTTTAGACATTACTGACAGGAAACTGTTTTTTTTCCCTGAAAAAGAATTTATTTGATTATATAAAGGGAACTGGTAATTGAAGGTAGTGCTGCTTAATAGAAGTAAAATATGTAAAGTTCAAGTGTGAAGTACATAAGTAAATTTGGATTTAGTAGCAGCCATCTTTAAAAAGTAAAAAGAAACAGGTTAAGTTAATTTTAATAGTTTTATTTAGTTATGTAATCAAAATTATCATTTAAAAATAGTCAATACAAAACTTTAATGAGATATTTTTTCATACAAGTCCTCAAAATCCAGGGTGTGTTTCATACTTGCAGAACACCTCAGTTTGGTCTAGCCACATCTCAGTGCCATACCCCACCGACGACTTCAAGTTTCCCTTTGTTGGCCTCACTGATAGGAAGCTCAATTATAATATTTCATCCCCAGTTTTTGGTATACTTTGGGGAATTCTTTACACATGTTTTGATTTTTCTTTGAGCTACCTTTTAGTCATATATATATATATGTAAACTGTATTGTTAGAAAAATATTTTGTTAACATGTAGGTTTCATAGACCAATACCATTTTTCTGTAAGCGTTTGTAGAAAAATCACAACCATATGCCTTATTAAAAATGCCCAAATTCTTTCTGTAGAACTGCTTAAGTTCTATATTTAAACTCCAGATTTCAAAAATTTAAAGAAAAACAAGCATATTCAACTTCCTAATTTAGTTTTGAGCTTATTAGGAAAAAACCAGAACCACCTGAATAAGTTAATGATGTGCAAAACGAGGTGATCATAAACGATTACACATTACCTGTCACCTTCAAACAGTCGATATAAATTATTAGATATTTGAGATGAAATAAGACCACATACCAACATTTTATAATTAAGTTCCATTTTACATTTACATTATACTAATATTAAATCTCTTGTTATGTATGTTATAGATAATGTTTTTTTCCAACCCAGAACATAGAGTCTGATATTTTGATATCCAGTAAGGTCCTGGATAATAAAATACAAAGCCAGTATCAACAAAAAGAAAGGTACTTAGAGACTTGAGTCTTCAAATACATTTCAAAAATTTTTAAAAAAGGCATAGTTACATTAGGCCTGTTAGGTCCTGGAGGTACTGCATTCATTAAAGTATACATGTTGTCTCCAGAGTTGGTTGAATCTGAAACAAAATATTATTGAATTAATATCTTTCATTATAATTTACACCCAAGTCATCACAAAATAATAATCAAAGATGATCTGGACACCTATGTATATTAATAGCTGTACCACTTGAAATAATCATTATTGATGTTCAGAAACAAGTAAGCCATTTTCTGACCCAGAAATTATCATTCTGAGGTCATAAATTAGGAATATTTACTTAATAGGAATAATCACTTGAATAGTTCAGGTCAAAAGGAATATCACTTTAAAAGTCTAAAAAATTATAGTAAACTTTTCCTTCTTTAAAAATATGAAAACCTTTTGACTTCTCTAAGCAATTTATATGAATACCTATAACAAAAATCTCTTAAAATTCAGATTTAGTAAATTTTTAGTTATTATTTATTAAGGTTTCTTAATATACCAATTTAAAAAATATATTTAGGCAGGATGATGGAATATCCTGGCTTACTTCCCAAAGAAAGAGATTAGAAAAAGACGATACAACTGGAATGAAAATTCTCTTGCTTGAAGTAAAAGCCAGCTTTCACTAGTACAACTTCCAATAAAATTTTTTTAAGTCATTTTACTTTTGATTCATTATAATAAAAATAACTGTAATGTATATCCATATAAATACACATAACATTTTACATTTCATGTCTATTACTAGTCCTCATTAAGTCTGAGTATAGGTGTTTCTAACGTATAGCCTAGAGTGAAAGGCTTAATGTTTTATGTTTAGAAACTAATAGTTATAAAATGTTTTTCTATTTTCCCACAATTATATAATTCTCTTAAATAAAATATTGTAGGCCTCTACTTTGAAAAAGTTGTTTTACACTGATTTAAGGCAGAAGATAAAAATCATTTGCTTCCTTACGGCAATAATCGTAGAGTGAGAAATAGGCAATTACTTTTCCTCTTATTTTTTCATTATTAAACATTAATTTGTTATTTTAGAGTAAGATGCCATTTATCCTTTGTTTATAAACAGTGATCCATAATCCTAAATATTATTTTTTACATCTAGATTAACACATCATATTATTAAGAAAGTTGAAATGCCCACATCCGGCTGACCTCTGTTTATACTAAGTAAGCTCCTAATCTACTTTTGTGGCCTGAAGTATTTTTACATTTTTATGTATACTATACACTTGTAAACTCAGGCTACTTTTTCTTTCCTGCATATGTGGATCCTTTTCCATCACCTTATTTTTGTTCTTTTTCCTCCAGCGTCTTTGCTACCCAATCTCCACTTACTGAGATGACATTCTCACTCTTCAAGGCCTACTGCCGATGATACCTCTTCCAAGTTTTACTTCCCCTGATACTTAAAAGTGTGTGAGTGCTCCTCCACCACTGAATTATGCTTTGCATTATAGTTAATATTTTGTCTTATTCTTCCCTCTGGCTTCAAACTAGGTTATAAGTTCTCTGAGAGGAGGAAAGGGGCCATGTCTTACTCATACTGTATACTATAGACAATGAATACCTGCTAACTTAGATTCAACTCATGGCATAAACGCTATCCCATAAAAACTTATCTTTCAGAAAAGCTGGGTTTGTTTCTTAAACATAGGAAAACTTAATGGCTTTTCACCTTTATTAGTCTTACTAATTTTAGTAATTAATTTGAAAGGAAAATGGGCTGTATATTTTAAAATATGCAGAAAGAAAATTCATTGCTTTTAAGACTAATCAAAAGAATTTAATCTGAAAATGAAAAAACATTCAGGGAATAAGTTTGGTATTTTTTAGAAAATGTCTGATTTATAGACAAAAAAAATATACAATAGATATTCTGGCACCTATTTTTTGGAGGCTGGGGAATACTGGCTTCATATTAGAGGACTGACTGATAAAGAATGAGTACATAAAAGAGCATGCAGAAAAGCCAGCAATACTGGTGGCAATTTTTGGCTTGAAAGGAAGAATTGATCAGATTACTTATCGCCTGCAAAGTTTAGTGTCACTCCAAAAATTTTATTTGAGTACTGCAAGTGAAATATTTGTTAATCATATGCTACCTTCATAAATAAAACCTTAACTTCACCAAAAGGAATGCAAACGTGGGCAAGATGTTCAATTCATATACTTCTATCTTCAATGAATTCTGTTTCACTTCACTGAAGATGTTCTGAGGACAGAGATCTATGAAATATTTATGATTCATTCCAAAGAGTTAGTGAAGCAAAGTAAAATTGTGAACCAATCAAATTTCTGCTTTTTCTAAATTAAGGTTTCAAAACTTAAAAATACTTATTGGTATGATTAATGATATTCAGTTTCAAACTTCTATATATCTTAGATTTCAACAAATTCATAAGATATGAATTTGAGGGCAACATAATAAAAATTATTTTCTAATTATAAAAATTTCCCACATATTACCCAGAAGTTAAAACTGATAGTCTATTTCTTATCTACTTTTTAGATTTCAGTGTAATATATTTAAAAATAATATTGTGATCACATTGTATTAAATCATGAACATTTATTTCTCTGTGTCATTAAAAGTTCTTTGACAGTAATCTTAATGGCTAAAGTTTTAGTCCATAAAACATAAAAATTTAAAAATATCACTAAAATTGGATTAGGCATGAAAGTTGTTTCTCGTCCTCTGCTGGCTATATCAGATGAGCATCACTGTATATGATTCTTGGGCTATACCTCAAATCGTTTCTAGTCGTAGGATTATGGAGTCAGTGGTGTGAACTTGTTCATGGCTCTGCTACACGCTGCCAGGCACTAAGAGGGCTGTACTATTAACATCACTAGAGGCCTCAAGACACAATACATCCACTAGTTTGTATTCAAGTCTCAAAGGAGAGAGGCACTGAAAATAATCATATGACATGATTCCAGGAATACTGAAGTATTTTAGTTTAAAAGATGAAAAAACTTCCCCCATTACATAGTGGATTAGCTAACCAATAAATACCTATAGACGTGTAGGATAAATGATACTGATAGCACATCCACATCTGTTTTAGGTGCTAGATACAGTGAGTCTGATTTGCTGTATTAAACCTAATGGGTCCATGTATTTCGTATGTTACTTGTGCAGAAATTTTCTCAAGCTGTGGGATTTGGATCTTTTCCACAGTTTCAAGCAAATATCTAGTCAGATAAAATTATTGGGCAATTCATACAGATCAACACTGTTTTCATTCTGTAAATCTGTTACCTACACAACAGAAGTGTTCTAAATGCTTAAAGTAATTGGAAAATAGTTACTGAAGAGCACTATTTCCTCCTACTTGCTACCTCTACTCAACTTATGAAACCACCAGTGAGATAAAGGATGCTACTGACTTTCCCTCATAACAGTTTCTGTACTCTATTATTTTACTCTGAGAAATACCCATGTGGCTCATTCAATTACAGTACCTGCTGGACTAGGCATGATGGGTGTTCCTGGTGGCCCTCCACCTCCAGGAGGACCCTAAATAAGTACACAAAATGTCAGTGAAAATAAGGCATTGCATTTAACAGTATAAGGAAAAACAGAAGTTAGACTTTATAACAATCCAATTTGAAAACAGCAGAGGCAATATATTTTCTCCATAATTTACTTTCTTTGAATGCACAATCATTTCACTGTTATACAAAATAAGATTTAGCTTAAATATACTGAGGTTGTTTGACAAGTTTCTTAAAACAGTGAGCCTATAACACTGATTTATAATTCATGACTTAATCACATCAGGTATAATGAGGTTAAGGAGAAACGATTTAAGAGGGCCTTTACAAGTCCATAAAATAGAAATAATTCATGTGTATTTGTATTTATGATTTAGTTTACTGTAATTTTCTTGTATTTTGTATCATTGGTTTTTATAGGCAATTGAAAACCAAAAGATATTCATATGCTTTAAAAATATATTGATGCTATTTCTTCTGTCAGTCTCAACTACAACATCTCTGATGCACTGTACCTTCAGCCATCACATCAATTAGAGGCAAGGCTGACTAATGTGAGGGCTCCTAAGGCTGTAGGTACAGTCAATTTGAAAGGGATGTTAGGTGACTCTAAAGTTAATTCAGTTATTTCACACAACCAAAATGGATAATTCAGGCAATGAGTTTTAGAATTTTCAGAGGGACATGGTCAAATTAACTTTTAAACAGCTAGATTTTTGTTTCATTCTGAGTACACAGACACAGTCCACTAATTATTCCAAATAATACATGTATTGCTATTTACTAAACAGCTTAAATTTACTTTTAAATATGTCAAATTTATAATTTCATAAAGCTATATATGAAGTATATTTTTAATTGACTTTAAGAAAAAATAGGTTGTACCCAAACTGTTAAACTTTCATTTTGGCTTCATGGGGAACATGAAAAAAGTTACCTTCTTAGTTTGTACAGCTTAAGGGAATTCTGAGCACTAAGTTCCCAGGCCCAAAACCGTGTGTATTTTCCACTGTGCTCATAGAACACTGCCTCCACGTAAAGTAAAACGGATCAATTGATATTGATCTTCCAAAGTACTCTTTTTTCCTACTCTGGTTAATCACCGCCTATGAATATTTCCTTGGGAAAGATTTTCTGTTTTACCATTTATTCCTGCTTCTCTGCTAAACAGTATAACAAACTATCTTCTGTGATGGCCTTTAGACGCAGCATGGATTCTAATGTGATGATGGTTAAAAGGCCATTTGTAAGTTCAAGACATCATGTAAACCCCATTGATTTGACAAATATAAATCACTGGAAATTTTTAACATGTACAAAATGATAAGTGCTCTCGATTTCTAACAGTGAAAATTAACACCTCTCTCCCAAATTATTAGTCATTATTCTGCTATCGGATTCTCTTTGTGATTGGGAGAAAGTTTAATGTCTTCTTAGACTCTGTGTATGGCAATGGGGTGCTGTGGGGGTGTAGATTATGAAGAACTGCAAATTCAAGCATACCACTGTGGAACTGAGGGTGCTTCTTCATGATTGGACAGGGTATTGTACTGGCTTACAGAAACACATGCTGAAGTGAAACACAGTACTCAGGGCAATTTTGGCCAGATTGATAACTGTTTCACTAATGAACATCAACATATGTACTGAGGTTGGCAGACGAAACAACTCAATACAAATCAGATGTTCACTTCTTGGCCAATACACAGGGGCTCTTCTTAACATCTGGACAACTATTTCATTGCCCAAATAAAACATAACATCAATTCTTATGAGCAAACAAACCCAAATGTACTTACTACATAATTCCCAGGAGATGCTGAGGAGTATGGTATCTGGAACATGAACAGGACAAAAAATAGACATATTCTGATTTATGTGGCAGTAAGGAGACTGACCTAAAATGAATCTATTTTCTAACTTTTATCAAATTTTAAAATTTATCACAAAGGATAATGAAGGATAAAGGCATTTATATATGAGTGCTAGAAAACTGAATAAAATGCAGAACTATCTTGAATTTATTAAAGGGAAAGGATATTAGTCAAGAAGAATTTAGACAGAATTACAGTTTCAAGTTATATTGCTTTCAGGGCAGTTATACTCACTGCTTGATACTAGTGACACTTATTCTATTATTAGAAAGATATATATTTGTGCAGCTAAAAACCAGAAATCAGAATTTTTCAAGTTAGCAGACTTTACAGATGAAATTTCTAATTTATGTGCATCTGGGATAGATTACTTTTTGAGAGACAGTTTTCAGGCTACTATGTTCATGCAGTATGGGTCAATACTTGATATATAAACCTCACTGTTTCCCCTTTTCCTTTCTAACTACCTTCTAGAAAACAATATAATGAATGCAAAATATGTTGTTAATTTAAGTCTTCGAGGACTACTAATCTGTGGGGATCAAATATGGGGAACATATTCCCTCTTAACCAAGCTCTTTTCTAGAGATCAGAAGGTATTAATATGACATTGCTATGAAAATTTAAGAAATGAAAACTGGGAAACATATATTTAAAAATAACTCCTTAAGTGTGGATATTAATAGAGAAGTTGATCCAAATATTCTTTTTTGCACACAAGCTCACTAGCTTACATCTTTTATCGTCTGCACATCCAGAAGAGCTATTTTTGCCTTCTTCTGAAAAAAGCCAGTAAATTACTATCTTCTTGGAGTAAGGCAGCCAGGGCTAAAATAGGACCTTAAGAATGGTGAAAAGATTATAGTGCCTGTACCTAAAGGCTCCCTCTACATCAATACCTTCCTTCTAATTAAACACAAAAATAATACGAAATCATAGAGCAGAAAGACAACAAAGCTATACTTTTTCTAATGATTTTAATATTCAGTTATTTGAAAACTCCTCATTGTTTGGCATCCTTGCTTGGCTTTAAGCCCAGACCACAGGCGTCTGAGCCTCTGCTTGGGCCACTTAATGTGTAACTCAGCACTGCACACGGCCGTTACTGGAGTGCCCAGTGTCGTTAGTGGTGATGATTATGTCTGTGAGTATCAGGATCGCTATGGCACTGTACGTTTACTCGACTGGGTGAATGAACACAGCTTTGCTCTCTTGGTCTTTTGCAGTTCATGATCAATCATCCATCCTCTGCTAATTATTTTAAATACGGGTACCTGCTGTCTCCAAATCACCAACTTATCTGCAGGCTCCAGTTTTCATCTCCTTATAACTTAAACACCAGGCTCATGTTCTTTCTGTCTCTATTGCCTACTGTCATCCTTAAGCAACTTCAAGATATGATCTAACAACTCCAATACTCTTGCCTTGAGAATTCCACGTGTCCATGGGAGACTGGCGGGCTACAGTCCATGGAGTCACGAAAGAGTCAGACATGACTTAGCGACCAAAAACCCACTCTTTAGATGTTAGGAACACACTCACTGCCTTTACTTTACAGAAATACCCTCCCCGTGCCCCTCCCCCAAGCCCAGTTTTTCCATATATGAGCATGACTACATCCTAAAAGTTTTTGCACAGGGATCTAAGATCTAAACAACTTTCCTGATTGACATCTTTCTTGTTCTTCATGATACTCACAAACAACATTCTATATTCCAACCAGAGTCTTATCCCATCACAATTCCAGCATTTTCTTTCTCTAATATCTTAAATTCATTATCCTGAAGTCTACTTTGCTAATTCCCAACTCTTTGATCATCCTCTAGCCAACTGTTCTGTTTTATAGCAGAGAGTGCCTGGCAAGGAACACAAAACAGGGTTGACGAGGTCCAACGCATGATCATGTTCTCCAGCTTCAACCTAGGTTTCACTAACATCTGGAAGCATTTTGGCTCAGCTGTTATGGAAGCCCCAAAGTATTCTAGAGGTGTGCCAGTAAACTTGAGGGAAAAACTCCCAATCTGTAGTATATGCCAATTTATGCTGTGTAAATATTCCTATAAGGCAGATTTCAAGCTACCAATGATTTTAACAATTGGCTGACAAAGTTCCTGAATTTTTAACAACTGACTTTTGTGAACTGGCTCTTATCAGTGGTTCGACTATCCTGAGTTAGTACTTTGTCCTTTGGTCATACATTAAAGCCATCAAATTCTTGCTATGCCTTCATCTTCAACTAAACACTTCATTGTTTACAGATTTAAATTTTCATCCACTCATCTCAGGTAGGGGGAAAAGAAATCTTTATTTCCAAAGTTAGCTCCTCTTGAACATCCCATTCTCCTAAGTACAACTTCTCTCTCTTCATGGTTTCTTCAAACACCATTAAATATAATAAACATTTAAAAATACTTAAAAAAGTTTGTTACCCCCTCCAGTTCAATTCCTTTCCATTTTTGCCCTCTCAAACTCTTGTACTCACTGTTTTCTATCTCAAAGTCCTTGCCCTCATTCAGAGAAAAGGAGCATTTGGGCTCTTATCCCTAGCACTCTATGGAATCTGAACTCTTACAAATAAAGCAGTGTCTGTCAGCCTAGTCTGAGAACCAAATATGACAGAAGCGGTACTATGTGGGTACAGAAGATCAGAAGATGTATTTGAGCTGGGAAACTGGGAATAAGAGAGAGAGTGGGGGTCCATTACACGGACAAAGAGAAAGGTCAGCATTTAATAAACAAATGTGAAAGTACTACACAGTTTATTAGGGAAATGGTATGTAATTTTACAGTTGTTGCAGTGTGGGACTTATAGACGATTGTGATAAATGATGAGGCTACATGGTCTGACTAAATTTATGCTGTTGGAAACAGCAGGTTTTGAGAGACGTTCAAATTTACGTATTTTAGTAAGATAACTCTACAGGCATCATGGAGCATGAATACAAGTTAGGAGAAACTGCAAAAAGTCTAGGCAAGAGACGATAAAAAGCGTTCTAGGCAATGCTGATTAAGATAAGTAGGGATAAGGGAATTTGACAGACTTTTCGCAAATGTACTCTGCAGGGCTTGGGGACAAACTGGGTGAGAAGTTAAGGAAATTCCAAGGTTTCCAACATGCTGACTGGGTGGATGATGGTGCTACTAATTCATATATAGGGAGGTAGGAAGCAAGGGACAGGTTTGGGGAATGCCTGATGTTGTACTTGAAAGCTCTAGTAGACACTGAGTTAGAACTGATCAACAGATATTTAGAAATAGTGGTTAAGAACTCACTGGAGTTCAGGACCAGAGATAAAGTTTCAATTAAATAAATCCCCATTGTGTGCCATGCACAATACTTAATATAGGATTTGATTACGTTTAGTGTTACTTGAAAATGTTAAACTGAAAAAAAGCCCAAAATTGGAATTAAAGAACATTACCAATCAAAAAAGGGTAGATAATGGTATACTAACGCATATACATGGAATCTAGAAAGATGGTACCAAAGAATTTATTTGCAGGGCAGAAATGGAGAAAGAGACATAGAGAACAGACTTACAGACATAGGGAGAGGGGAGGAGAGGGTGAGATGTATGGAGAGAGTAACTTACATTACCATATGTAAAATAGATAGCCAATGGGAATTTGCTGTATGGCTCGGGAAACCCAAACAGGGGCTCTGTGTCAACCTAGATGGGAGGGAGATGGGAGGGATGTTCAAAAGGGAGGGGATATATGTATACCCATGGCTGATTCATGTTGAGGTTTGACAAAATCAAAATTCTGTAAAGTATCCTTCAATTAAAAAATTAATTAACTTAAAAAAAAAGGGTAGATAATGTGACTGGAGGAAAATCTGGAGAAAACAGTCTATAAAATGTCAAGGTAGACTTTTAAGAAGCAAGAAGTGGGAGCAGGCTGGCTAGGAAATGCCTAAACTGGGCTTACTTTGAGCCTTACGGGGCTTGTCTTTCAGCTTCTCTGTGACACGCCCAAGAATAAATAATATAAAGGAATATGCTAGTACAAATATGGAAGAAAATATTACTTAAATGAAGAAAAGAAATTAACAGACATTTAAAACAAAACTAAGGTGATGAATATTTCAAAGTTCAGGTATGATGACAGAAAATAAGTCCTTAGTTTTGCTCAGTGGAATATCACTAGTAACCTTCACGTACTTTTCACAGGAACTGGAACGGTTGAGAAGTTTAATCAATCTTTGCCCATCACCTGCTATATTCCTGGCATCGCACTGCTGCCCAGGAATGAAAAGGAAGAGTATCAAGGAATTCACTGCCCAGCAGAATGGTGGTGGTAGAGTCAGTGTGGGAGACACAGGACTGTGGTTTGACACCGAGGAAGGGTTGAGAGAAGTCGTCTCTCAGATATCCCTTCCAACTCTAGAAGAGAGAAAGACTGGGGGTTCTAAGGTTGTCCCGGGATTTGTTAATTGGCACACTGTTAGGGAGAGTTCCAGCCAATGGAGAGAGATAGATGAAGACTCCTTTAAAAAATGAAAGAGCAAGATATGTAGAAACATTAAGAGGTGGGATAAAGAGACCAGACCAAATGGCTAGCATTGAGAAGAACATTACTAAGAGGAAAGATCCATACCATGGGACCTAACAGAAGCAGAAGATATTAAGAAGAGGTGGCAAGAACACATGGAAGAACTGTACAAAAAAGATCTTCACGACCAAGAAAATCATGATGATGTGATCACAAATCTAGAGCCAGACATCTTGGAATGTGAAGTCAAGTGGGCCTTAGAAAGCATCACTACGAACAAAGCGAGTGGAGGTGATGGAATTCCAGTTGAGCTGTTTCAAATCCTGAAAGATGATGCTGTGAAAGTGCTGCACTCAATATGCTAGCAAGTTTGGAAAACTCAGCAGTGGCCACAGGACTGGAAAAGGTCAGTTTTCATTCCAATTCCAAAGAAAGGTGATGCCAAAGAATGCTCAAACTACGGCACAATTGCACTCATCTCACATGCTAGTAAAGTAATGCTCAAAATTCTCCAAGCCAGGCTTCAGCAATACGTGAACCGTGAACTCCCTGATGTTCAAGCTGGTTTTAGAAAAGGCAGAGGAACCAGAGATCAAATTGCCAACATCCTCTGGATCATGGAAAAAGCAAGAGAGTTCCAGAAAAACATCTATTTCTGCTTTATTGACTATGCCAAAGCCTTTGACTGTGTGGATCACAATCAACTGTGGAAAATTCTTCAAGAGATGGGAATACCAGACCACCTAACCTGCCTCTTGAGAAATCTGTATGCAGGTCAGGAAGCAACAGTTAGAACTGGACATGGAACAACAGACTGGTTCCAAATAGGAAAAGGAGGACGTCAAGGCTGTATACTGTCACCCTGCTTATTTAACTTCTATGCAGAGTACATCATGAGAAACGCTGGACTGGAAGAAGCACAAGCTGGAATCAAGATTGCCAGGAGAAATATCAATAACCTCAGATATACAGATGACACCACCCTTATGGCAGAGAGTGAAGAGGAGCTAAAAAGCCTCTTGATAAAAGTGAAAGAGGAGAGTGAAAAAGCTGGCTTAAAGCTCAACATTCAGAAAACGAAGATCATGGCATCTGGTCCCATCACTTCATGGCAAATAGATGGGGAAACAGTGGAAACTGTCAGACTTTATTTTTCTGCGCTCCAAAATCACTGCCGATGGTGACTGCAGCCATGAAATTAAAAGATGCTTACTCCTTGGAAGAAAAGTTATGATCAACCTAGATAGCATATTCAAAAGCAGAGACATTACTTTGTCAACAAAGGTCCATCTAGTCAAGGCTATGGTTTTTTCTGTGGTCATGTATGGATGTGAGAGTTGGACTGTGAAGAAGGCTGAGCGCCGAAGAATTGATGCGTTTGAACTGTGGTGTTGGAGAAGAGTCTTGAGAGTCCCTTGGACTGCAAGGAGATCTAACCAGTCCATTCTGAAGGAGATCAATCCTGGGATTTCTTTGGAAGGAATGATGCTAAAGCTGAAACTCCAGTACTTTGGACACCTCATGCGAAGAGTTGACTCATTGAAAAAGACTCTGATGCTGGGAGGGATTGGGGGCAGGAGGAGAAGGGGACGACAGAGGATGAGACGGCTGGATGGTATCACGGACTCAATGGACGTGAGTCTGAGTGAACTCCAAGAGATGGTGATGGACAGGGAGGCCTGGGGTGCTGCGATTCATGGGGTCGCAAAGAGTTGGACACGACTGAGCGACAGAACTGAACTGAAGAGGAAAGAAATATGATTAAAAGTCTGATAATACTGAAGTGTAGAATTTGAAGAAATGTGAGTCTAATGTGTTTCTTTTTTTTCCCCCGTAAAATAAGAGACAAGTTTAGCTGATAGAAAAGAGGCCAAGGACAAGGAATGTAGGAAGGGCGTGTGACTAAGGGAAAATAAAAAACTGCTGGTCACACATCAGTGGGTACTCAGCAGAGGTTGAACTTTATAGATTTACTATAACATAATGTGTTAAGCACAATTATAGAAACACACATTAGGCACTGTAGAAGAATCAAAGGTGGTGCTTTACAAATTCTTGAAATTTAACATTCCAAAAACAAAGCTCACAGCCTACCCTCTAAGCCTGCATTTCCCCCTAAGTCCTTATTTCACTCTGTGTTACTCCCATCCTCCTTGGTGACGTTGTTGGGTTGCTACATCATGGCCAACTCTTTGTGAACCCATGGACTACAGCATGCCAGGTTCCTCTGTCCTCCACTATCTTCCAGAGTCTGCTCAAATTCATGTCTATTGAGCTGGTGATGCTCTCTAACCATCTCATCCTCTGCTACCCCCTTCTCCTTTTGCCTTCAATCTTTCCCAGGACCAGGGCCTTTTCCAGTGAGTCAGCTCTTTGCATCAGTTGACCAGAATACTGGAACTTCAGCTTCAGCATCAGTCCTTCCAATGAATACTCAGGGTTGATTTCCATTAGGATTGACTGGTTTGAACTCCTTGAAGTCCAAAAGACTCTCAAAAGTCTTCTCCAACACCGCAATTCAAAAGTATTAATTCTTTGGTGCTCAGCCTTTTTTATGGTCCCACTTTCACATCTGTACATGGCTACTGGAAAAACTTTTTATAGCTTTGATTTTATGGGCCTTTGTTGGCAAAGTGATGTCTCTGCTTTTAAACATGCTGTCTAGGTTTGTCATAGCTTTTCTTCCAAGGAGCAAGAGTCTTTTAATTTCATGGCTGCAGTCACTGTCTGCAGTGATTTGGGAGCCCAAGAAAATAAAATCTGTCAGTTTCCACTTTCCCACCTTCTATTTGCCATGAAATGATGGGACTGAATGCCATGATCTTAGTTTTTTGAAAGTTGAGTTTTAAGCCAGCTTTTTCATTCTCTTCTTTCACCCTCATCAAGAGACTCTTTAGCTCCTCTTTGCTTCCTGCAATTAGTGGTATTATCTGCATATCTGAGGTTGTTGGTGTTTCTCCTGGCAATCTTGATTCCAGCTTGTGATTCATTCAGCCTGGCATTTGGCAGGATGTACCTTGCATATAAGTTAAATAAGCAGGGTGACAATATACATCTTGGTTGTACTCTTTTCCCAATTTTTAATCAGTCCATAGTTCCATGTACAGTTCTAACTGTTGCTTCTTGATCTGCATACAAGGTTTCTCAGGACACAGGTGTAAGGTGGTCTGGTATTCCCATCTCTTTAAGAATTTTCCATAGTTTGTTGTGAACCACACAATCAAAGACTTCAGAATAGTCAATGAAGCAGAACTAATGTTTTTCTGGAATTCCCTTGCTCTCTCCATGATCCAATGAATGTTGGCAACTTGATTTCTGGTTCCTCTGCCTTTTCTAATGCCAGCTTGCACACATGGAAGCTCTTGGTTTATGTACTGTTGAAGCCTAGCTTGAAGGATTTTTAGGATAACATTAATAGCATGTGAAATGACTGCAATTGTATGGTAGCTTGAATATTCTTTGGCATTGCCCTTCTTCGGGAATGGGATGAAAACTGACCTTTTTCAGTGCTGTGGCCACTGCTGAGTTTTCTAAATTTGCTGACATACTGAGTGCAACACTTTAACAGCATCATCTTTTAGGATTTGAAATAGCTCAGCTGAATTCTGTCATCTCCATTAACTTTATTTGTAGTCATGCTTCCTAAGGCCCACTTCACACTTCAGGACATCTGGCTCTAGGTGAGTGACCACAGCATCATAATTATCTGAGTCATTAAGACCTTTTTTGTATAGTTTTGTGCATTCTTGCCACCTCTTCTTAATTTTCTTTTGCTTCTGTTAGGTCCCTACTGTTTCTGTCCTTTATCGGGCCCAGCCTTGTTTGAAATGTTCTCTTGACATCTCCAGTTTTTCCCAATCTCTTTCCAAGAGAGCTCTAATCTTTCCCATTCTACTGTTTCCCTCAATTTCTTTGTGCTGTTCACTGAAGAAGGCCTTCTTATCTGTCTTTGCTATTCCTTGGAATCTGCATTCCATTGGGTATATCTTTCCCTGGAAACTAGTCTCAAAGACCTGAAATCACCTTCAACTTCATTTCTTTATCCTCAAATCCAACAATCACCAGTTATTTTTGATTACATGTGTGACATTTTTATCTCCTCCATCCTTTCTCCACTGCTCTGCCTCAGACTCTGACATTCTGTAAGGCCTGTTACTCTACTCTTTTAATATTGTTTCTCTGTATATCCATTTTATATACTATCATCCTAAAACAAAACTCTGTTCCACGCAGATGATAATTCCAGATTTTTCAGCATTCAAAGCCCTGAACACATCACGGTCCCTCTTTCTTTTTCTAGCTTTGATGCCTTCTCTGCCTTCCAAAGCGATGTTCCAGCCACTAAGAATCTAATACTTTTTCCTCACACATTTCCTAAAATCCCTCTTCTCTTTACTTTTGTCCAGGCTTTTCTCCACCTCCAGTCACCAGAATCTCCCCAACATAATTAATCTTTTCCCTCCACCCCTCCCCCATATATTATACAAAATGTCCATTAAGATGAAAATGCAGATGTAGACGATAAGACCAGAGAGCTAGAAGATCAGAATCACAGAACTACACAAATCTCTTATTTGACAGATAATAAAAATTAAGGCCATATGTTTGTCTGGTTAAACTAGACAGAAAATTCAAGAGATGTGACGACAATCCAAAAATCCTGAAATATTTACGACTGGTGCCATGGTAGATGAATAGCAGAATACCTAGAGGTTCTCTTTGGCTTCGTTAAAAAAAAAAAATGATTAGCTAAGTAGCTTAACATTTTAGCTAGGGAGTTTTCATCAACTGTGAAATTCAAAACTACCTTATATGCATTGAAATTCTGTTCACTAGAAACCAGGGAGGGGAACATTCTCTGCGTCACTGTTGAGCTGAAAGTGTTCTTTTATTTTTTAGTGCTCTTTAAAAAAAATGAGCATCTTATTTTTAATAGGGCAAAGCTCCTATCTGGAGTAAGATATTTGTATTTCTCTTAGGCTTAATCACTCTAGTAGAGCCTCATTTTTCCTTATAGGAGTTTTCTCTGTCTCCTGTCAAGTCAGTGAGTTGATGAATACAATGCTGTACTGATCATCTGTTGTTTCTGCTCAGCCCCTCTTCTGCCAATTGTTCCTTGCATTTTCTTTGAACCATATCTCCCTATTTTTCCATGTGGTTCAGGTGGGGCTTAGGGGGTTGAGTGCATGACTCAGGGCTGGTGGATAGAGCATTGCACCCCCGGGTCATAACTGGTTCATGAATAAGCTTATGTATCCGAGCTAAGCAAATCTACTTCAGTTAGTTACTTCTAGTACCTATGCTTAACTGATGAGAGTTGTGCTCTTTTGTGCTTAACAGGTTGCTGTGAGGATACAAATGTGGAGCTTCACACAGCCTTCTTGCCAGACTCGTGGAACAAGGGTAAGTGATGAATAGGGACAGGGTCCTAATGGTGTTATTTGAACCCCTGGAGCCAAATGTGTCCCCCAGCAAACTTACATCTGGACTTTTCAGATACATGACCCAGTAGGAGTCTTTTTCAGTATGAGCCTAGTTAGGCTGGTACATATAATCAAAAGTATCTCCTGACAAAGCTAATTCAGGTATTTTTGATAAAAGTGCTTTCTGCTTTATGATTAAAACCTGTTTTACAGTTCAGCTCAAATGTACAGTTCTTTGTGAAAAACATAAAAAATAAAAAGGTTGGCAGACTTGTAAGTTTCCAAGTAAGAATTAGAGGCCAATACTGTTATACTCGGCATAATGGAAGTTAAAAGTAAAAATCATATTCTTATCTGAATTAAAATATAAATTAAAAAATAATTTTATTTAGTTTTGGCTGCACTGAGTCTTTGCTGCTGAGTGCAAGCTTTGCCTAGCTTTGGTGAGCGGGGGCTACTCTTCATTGCGGAGTGTGGACTTCTCACTGTGGTGGTTTGTCTTGTTGAGGAAGACACAGACTCTGGGGGTTGGGGTTTAGCGGTTGTAGCACATGGGCTCAGAAGTTGTGGCTCGCAGGTTCTAGTTACAGGATCAGCAGTTGGTGCAGGGGTTTGGTTGCTCCTTGGTATATGGAATCTTTCTGGACCAGGGACTGAACCCATGTCCCCTGAGTTGGCTGGCAGATTCTTATCCACTGTGCCACCAGGTAAGTCTCATAAATTTGTTTTTAAAAATGTTTTTCCTGCTGCCATGTAAAGGGGTGCCAAAAGATTTTTGTTCGAAACATATATGACAAAACTATGTAAAGATACAGATTACACAGATAAATAAATTTATTGTGGATAGCGGTAGGCAGACTTCTTACTTTCAGAGAAGTGAATAATAAACATGGAAAACAGAAAGTCTAGAATGAACTCTGTTGTGCTGAATCACAGTTGAAGCACCAGTGTGCACTCATGGACGTTGCTTTTACATTTTATTGGATTTTAGCTGATGTACAGTAGTGGGGTACTACTACTGTAGTACTGTTCAAGGGTACCGCAAAGTGATTCAGTTATACATACACATATATTCATTCTTTTACAGATTCTTCTCTTATATAAGTTATCACAGAATACTGAGTAGAGTTTTCTTGGTATATAGTAGGTCCTTGATTATCTATCTTGTATATAGTAGCATGTGTATGTTATTCTCAAGCTCTTGATTTATCCATCCCTTACACATTCTCCCACTTTGGGAATCATGTTTGTTTTTGATATCCGGGAATCTGTTTCTATTCTGTAAATAAGTTGATTTGTATCGTTTAAAAAATCAGATTCCACATATGGATGACATCATATGATATTCTGATTTGTCTGATTTAGCATGATAATCTCTAGATCCATTCATGTTGCCACAAATGGCATTATTTCATTCTTTTTTTTTATGGCTGAGTAATATACCATTGTGAAAGAGTGAGGACAGGAGAAGGAGGGAACTACAGAGGATGAGATGGTTGGATGGCATCACTGACTCAATGGACATGAGTTTGGGTAAACTCTGGGAGTTGGTGATGGACAGGGAGACCTGGCGTGCATGGGGTCATAAAAGAGTCAGACACAACTGAGTGACTGAACTGAACTGAATATACCATTTATACACAGCACATCGTCTTTATTCATTATGGACACTTAGGTTGCTTCCATGTCTCGGCTAATTGTAAACAGAGCTGTAGCGTGTACTCCTGGTTTTAATATGGATAGATACAGAAAGATACAGATATGTGTGGCTGTGTGTGTGTGTGTGTGTGTGTGTGTGTGTATATCTGTTGGTTGAGATGGCTAGAAGCTAGGTCACACCAATGGCTTCTAAATACTACTCTCCACTAAAAGGAACCAAGGACCCTTATATAAATGGCTGTTATCAGGGTTAAGGCTGGGAAAATATGAGCTTCAAAATGCTCAAAGTGTAACAGGGATATGTCAAAAGGACAAATGACCCAACTTGAAGGGTTCTAACTGGACAAGTCTGACATGATTTTATTTAAAAAACAAAACCCTTTGGACAGAGTAGAATCCACAAGTACATCAGATATACATGAATGATTGGAGAAGAAAGAAAAACTCACCTAGGAAAGAGTCAAGTAATAAGTAGAGAAGGAAAGACAGAATGAGAAAATAGCCATTTGACAATCAACATAGTGAAATAATTCAGGAGAGAATTATCAATGGATACAAAAAGCAGCAGATTAATGTATGATCTTCATGGCAGTGTCAAAGTACGTCTCACAAGCAGAGAATTACAAAGGGAAAAACAATAAGTTAACAGTGGAGAAACATAACAAGCACCACCTTAACTAAGTGACTGAAGTTAATAAAAGTAACACAAGTAATAGACAATTACCATCACACACCTCCTGAAATGATGCACTGAGAAAAAACACAAAATTATTTCTGGGGATTCCTGACAAATATATATAACCTGAATCTAATTGTGAGGAAACATCCACCAAGACCAAATTATGGGAGACTGCACAAAATAACTGGCTTGTGGTCAACAAAACTCCAGGGTTAAAAAAGACAAAGGAACTGTTCCAGGTTAAAGGAGACAAAGGGACTTGACAAATGAATGTAAGAAGTGAATGGGGATTTTCTTTTGTTACAAAAGACATTGTAGGGACAACTGGTGAAATCAAAATAAGGTGTGCAGATCAGAAAACAGATTACATCAATATTAATTTTAAAGTGTTGATCCTTCTACTGTGAAAGACAGTCTCTTTGTTTTTAGGAAACAAAGTTCTTAAAAGAAAAAAAAAAGTATATAAAACATATTTGGAAACAGCAGAAACAAAGCAACCAACCTTTAGCAGGCTACCCTGAGGAGCCCTGGGCATACTGTACTGACACAAAATGAAAACTATTTGTTTTAAATACAAAACAAACTATTTATTTTAAATACAAAAAGTCCAAAGAACTTGGAATTCAAAATAACACAGGTAAATTGTCACTACAGTATAATCAATGGTATGCAGGGGAAAAAAAAATCCCTCTTGAATACTTTTGCTTTGTTTCATGTAAGCCTTATGTTTTTGCTAGAAAGTCATCAGTTGCCTATGATTTTTTCTTCTCATAAACAACCATATTTCGGAGGAATGCTTTTCCTTTCAGTGCTCAGGATGATGATTCCTTTCTCTTTGTGAAGAGAAAACGACAGGTGTTCTCACAACTTTTCCCTATCCCATCAAATTCTTTGAGGGTACGAATACACATATGTGGTATACATTAATCACATTAGCAGGGATTGCTTTCAACTTGATTATGGGCCTACATGTGTGCTAGCCCAATGCCCACTTTGGAGTGGCTGTTGGACAGTGGTTTAATATGCACAGCTCCTTCTCTTAACTTCTAGTGTTTCTCCGGATCTACAATAAGGTAGAGCTGCTGACCTGATATGGTGAATTCTTCTATCCACACTGCTTGGCTCTGTGAAATCCTGAGGAGTGTTTTTGGTATTGTAAGTCCCCTAAATATGAATGAGTTCTGTTCCGTGAGTGCATTTGCAAGTCCAGTTTGTTGTAAGTCCAATAAAGTTAGCCTAGGTACCCAAACTCACATAACTGGCTATATAGTATTGTCCTGTAAGAGGTTTGTAATACTTTTCATACAAATAATACATTAAAAAAACAAACACAAAATAAACATTTTTAATCTTACACTATAGTACCTTGAAAAGTACAGCAGTATAGTACAACAGCTGGCCCTTCTTAACAGTACCACCTATATCACCGCTGCTTCTAGACATCCTGGACTTGAAATAAAGATACTGTATGGCTGTACTCTACACAGCACTGTCAAGTACACAAAGCACAACTGTTTGTGGAGGATGCAAGCAGGTGACAATATACACCAGACACGTGAATTGACTTACATGATTGGACACGTGAACACATGTTCATATCTTTTAAAGTTTGAAACTTGAAGGTTCATATGTCAGGGGCTCACTGTACTTTAAAAATCAAAAGAAAGAACAACTCTTTCCTCATCTCTGCCTCTAATACTCTTTACTCGGATGATGCTAGGTACAATGTACCACCTTCAGTATCAGTCCTTCCTCGGTGGCTTTTAGAGGATAGGGTCTCCAGTTAAGAGTACAGAAGGAGGTGCAGGGGGAGGTGGGCAGTGGTGGGTGTGAGCTCACTCCCACCCTGCCGTGTAGGCAGTGTAGGGATGGCTGGCTAAGCAGGCACTGAGGAAGGAGAGAGGTCTTTTTGCTTTTAGGTAGGAAAGCTTACTAGTGGAGGTGGGTCATCGATTGTGCTTTTTAATCCTGTTTCACCAGATGTGCAGATAACAGAAATATGTTCCAGAATCTGACAACAGGAAGACTGGCAGAATTCCTACCGTTATTAAAAAATCGTTTTCCTGCACCTTTCGGTATATTTTAATGGGAAGTTCAAAGAAAGCATCTGAGCTGCTAGTTAGATGCCATTTTAAAGGGAAGTCTTAAAGTTTGAAAGGCACATAGAGCAAAAAGGAAATAGAACCGTGAAGTATTCAAAAGCATATACGCAAATGAAAAACTGGAGTGAAGATAGTCATATATAACATAACCAGGTAAAAGAGTATCTTATAAGATCTGCTGAAATAGTGCACTGAAGACCCAAACAGAAGCAACATCATCATTCTCTCCACCACAAGCAATTTTATTTAATTATCAAACGTCACAGCTATTGAATCTAAGAGATAGGCAAGTAATACAGATTAAACATTTTCTCTAAAAATATGACAGTTACTTAATTGAGAAGTAAGTGATTTCTACTTTAGAACAGCAATAGATTCAGGATGACTCTGTCTACACCATCCACCAGGGAAACCCAAGGATACTAGGGTGGGTAGCCTATACCTTCTCCAGCAGATCTTGCACACGCAGGAATTGAACTGGAGTCTCCTGCATTGCTGGTGGATTCTTTACCAGCTGAGCTACATGGGAAGTCCATACCATCCACACTTCACATTAAATTTTCTTGAAATTTAAATTAATGTTAAACATTGGATCAGTTTCATGTTTGCTGAGAATTAAGGCCACTGCTAGTCAATGTAGGTACCTCTGCATATAAGCAAAAGGCAACCCCTCTGGGTAAATACTCCACAGACTTCACGACTGGAAACCAGCTCTTTCAGTCTCCTATTGACTCTGACTCAGGCATCTTTGTGCAGTGCACATACCACACAGATGCACAGAGCAGAACTCTCTCACATATTGAACCCAAGGTTTCAAAAGTCAAGAAAGCTATTTCCTGGGTCAGTAAATTTAAAGTATTATTTTTAAGACTGAAAGCTTAAATTTTAACCTGTGCCTATATTTGTGACATTATTAAGAAATGTATTTATGCAGTCAAATCACAGCCACAAAATGTGTAAGGAAAATTCCCATGATGCCAGATACATAGACACCATAGATACAAGCGTAAGGACGGCAGTTTAGTCCACAGACACAGGCAATGGTATACTTGCTTCCTGGAGCAGCAAGAGAGCAAGCCTAGGTACAACTAGAACGGCAAATAGAATCATAATACCTGGTAACAATCGGTTTTATTTGGCAATTTAGTGATTATTATAGTTATTTTAGAAGGTGAATTCATTATATGATAGATTTTATGATAAATGTAGGCTACTGCAGTATTCTTTTTGCAATAAATCAGGCTATTCCTCTATTTTTGAATGTCTGTTAATCTACATAGAATGCATCTTTACCTTACATCTTGAAGTGAAACAAATCACATAATTTCAAAGATTATACTTATTTTTCTAAGAATATATAAAAACACTTTTGAATTATTACTTAAAAAAGGTTAATATAACCAATTGTGGGGCTTTGAAAAGGAACAGATTTTTGTTGTTAAATGTTACAAAGCACAAAGAAAGTGAAAAAATATATATATACTCACTGAATTGGCATTTGTTGGGTTTGGCCAAGGTCTACCACCACCTGGGCCCCTACAAGACAATATGATAAACGAAATTTTAACTCATGCTCTGAATGTTTCACAATAAGCAACAACATCATAAAATACTAACATTTATAATTCAGTTACCATGCTGTTCTAGTTCAGCACTGCAATTACTCTTTATATTCTCACAGCTTTTTTAATTACTGAAATCCAAAAGCCTTATCATTCCCCAAACAGCTTTCTTTCCAAATCAAACTACTTTTACTAAGCCTAGTTTTAGGTTCAGTTATTATAATAACCACTAAAAGTGGTAATCACCTATAGCAGTAAATATATATAAATATATTGAATCATTGTAAGATTCTGCTTTTGGAGTAAAAATCACTAATTATGAGATAAATACAAACTATAATTGTGACATCAATATAAGCCCTCTCTGTATCATTCAAAATGAAATTGTAAACTACTATTATATATAAAATTATTGCTTGTATTAAGCTACAAATAAATGTATATAAAAGTTCCCTCCTCTTCAAAAAATTTGCGTAGAATATCACATTACTTTATACATCTATATGTCAATCTATCTTTCAGTGCTGACAATTTAGTTATTATTAAACAAGAGGATCACATTTCTTGTTTTCATAATTGTAGTTCAAGACAGTGGTCAGAGTAAATCTTGGGGGGAAAAAAACAGGAGGTAATCTATGCCAATGTATGTCAATACATTGCTTCATGTTAGGGTGGAGAAGCATGCTCCCTATTCTATAGCTTAAAAGAGACAATGATTTCAAGACAAAATTAATGCCTAGTTAAGTTAAAAAGTTCTCCTGTCCATATGCTTTTAGTATTAACTGCACCTGAATAAATACTGCCTGATGAAAAGGAGACTACTGTTAGCACATCCTCTGTAATTAGGGTCACTCAAAATTCCCTTTCCCTCTAATATCAATGAAAACACTGAGCTTTTTAATTAAAAAAAATAAAGTCCCCTGGTTCTTACTCTAGGGACCTTAAACCTAAAATTCTAAATGTTAGATAGAAGTTGTCCAAGTTAGCTGTATTACCCATGTTTGGTTGGAATATTTAGAACTGTTTTGAGTAGTATTTTGGGATTCCCAAGGAATGCAAACAGCAGGGAAGGGCATGAGAAATTGTGTCCTTAGGCTCCATTAGGATGCCCAAGTACAATTTTACCCAATTCTGTTTGAGGAATAGAGGGGGAAATAAGATGCCGGGGTCAAAATATTATGCACAGCCAGAAGGTGAGGGACACATGTATTGTTTCTGGAAATAATTCCTCTCTAAGATAATGATGATGACTTTACAATTAGTTACTGGAGGACTTTAGAAAGGTGATTTTACATAGAGGATTCAATGTCTTGGGCAGAAACTGAGGTTAAACATAGGATATATGTTGATCAAGTGAAATATTTGACTTGCTTGATGTTAAATAAAACAGTGGAGAAATTAGGAAATATTTATCTTACAACAACATAACAATATATTACACATATCCAAATCATGGCCAAACGTTGTTTGCAATGATATGCAGATAATCTCATAATTCTGAAGTATTATGTTTAAACAAGGCCTGTGTGAATAAGATATATTAAATATAAAATAATTTTTACTTAAAATTTGCTTAATGTTAATATATTAAACTAAATATTAAAATAATTAAACACTTAAATAAAATTAAATGATTAAGCTAAATTTATTCTAAGAACCATAAAATACCTTTTACGTATTTCAATTGTTTGACAAATACTAATGTCTCAGCTCACCATGTATTTCATAATAAACTGCATTTTACTGTAATGGGTTAAGTATTAATTCATTTGGATAAGCTAAATTTCCCCTATCATGACCACTGTGTTAGAAAATATTTTAAGTTTTGCAAATACTATTAAATAAAGTGAGGGTTATAGTAGTGAGTAATTCTATTAGAACAACTTCTTAAGTGCAGTAAGTTTTCTCTACTTTTGAGGGCCATCAGTATTATCAATAGAGTAATTTACAAACTATAATGTAAGCATTATTTTGAATGTAAATTTCTACGTAAGTATAGTTTGAAGTAGAATCAGTTAATCTCATTTAAAAAGAGAAAAATGAAGCTTAAAAGAATGTTGTTTACGTAGGAAGTTTTCAAGGCTGGTCTTCCTTTGTGTTTTATTTTAACTGATTCTAAGCGAACTCTCCTCTCTTTACATTTGCTACTCATAAATACTACCTAGACCTCAAACCTGATGGACACAGTTGCAGCTTGCTACAATTTGCTTGTCCCAAATTACAATTCCTCTGCAATTCCCAAATAAACTCATCTTTTTAAGCTCTCAAAAAAAAGTCTGTAATTTTTGGTAGGGTGTATGGATATGATGAAATGAAGGCAACCATGACTACCAAAGAGAAAAAATATCTTTTCTTCTATAATTCAGTCATTTTATTTTAAGATAATAATTATGTAAACCTTATAATTCTATAGGGTATGATCTAGAACCTAAAGGGTCTAGATCCATTGAAATTATTTGTCCTTTTAGTTCCTATAAAATACCAAGGGACACAAAGTTGAATTAGAAATGTTTTAAAATGCTGAATCTTACATCTTCTTTTTAAATTGTAAAAGTGTACTTTATTTAAAAATACAGTTTTCTTTTAAAAATCTATGATACGTTTGAAAACATTTACATTGCGGTTACAGTTTGTAAATTCTACTTTGTTACTGAAATTGATATTGAATTTTAATTCTAAATATATACTACTAGTTATAGAAACACTAAAAATAGGCTCTTATTTTAATTTTAGATGACACTACATATTTACCCTGAGTTTAGAGCATGGAAATATAAAAATCGTACCAAAATAACCATTTTCTTTGGAGATGACCAATATGTTTTTTTAACAACAAAATAATCAAACTTTTGTTCCAAATGGTTTGGTTTCAGTAAGAGAGAAAGCTTCAGTTAGAATATGGTATTTATTTACTTTCATGACCAGGGCTGAGTATTTTTTACTATCATTATATTTTGGTATCAAATAATGAAAAGTGACAAACTAAAGAAACCTCATCCAGATATGATCCTCTGGTAGATCCCTCCTGATCCCAACACAAATATCTAGACTATTAAAAAATGTAGCCCAAGGTGGTGCCTGTTGTTCAGTTGCTAAGTCATGCCCAGCTCTTTTGCCACCTCCCAGACTGTAGCCCACCTGACTGCTCTGTCCTTGGGATTTCCCAGGGAAGAATACTGGAGTGGGTTGTTATTTCCTTCTCCAGGGGATCTTCTTGACCCAGGGACTGAACCTGCACCTTCTGCACTGGCAGGAGGCTTCTTTACCACTGAGCCAGCAGGGAAGCCCTAGCCTAAGTAACACTAATTCTAATGCTCTTTCCTTTAATTTTTAATTTATCCAACAAGTAAAAAAAATGACATAAAGAAAGTCATAATTTCAGTTAGAAATACTTACTTGCCATTACACAGTAAGATTTAATTTTTTTAACGATAACAAATTATGGAGTGAATTTCAATAAAATTTATTGAGTACAGTAGAGACAATAATATGGTTTATTTATGTCTCTTTAAATTTACTTTTGCTTTATTGGGGCCAAAATCAATAAAACAATGAGTCTGTCTGGTTGGATCGTCCATATTTCAGAACTTTCTCTGTTAGAGGGAAATATTTATGATGTCATTGTCCTTAAAGGAATCCTAATTTATAGAAAACTTAAAATTATATGACCCCAAGTAACAGTCAACAGTAATTAATGGAGTGTGAATCTGTAAAGCTTAAAATTTCTTTAAAAGCCAGAAATTATACAAACAGTAACATAATATGTAATTAAAAAATATTTTAAAATATCTAGATATATTAAAATGAGAAACCCAAACACTAACAGAAATAATCACTTGAAATTTTCAGCCATACTTTTAGTCTTCATAGTCTATGGAATTAAATATACCCATGATTATCTGTTTAAACGTATGTGAGAAAGAAATTAGACAATTTTAAGCAGTTATCTGATTTCCAGCGGTCACATGAAAATGACTTTTCTTATACTAGCAAAACCAAGTTGATCTAAAGTCGACCACATCACTAATTATCATGATGAGTAATATACCAAACGATATTAGATACATTCTTAATATTTAATGAGAATTCAGGGTTGATCACAGCATTCAAAATGTATACTCCTTAACATATATACATAGAATTCAAATTATCCTTTAAAAGCTATTTCATTTTAAAGTCAGAATCTTAGGTAGGTAAATTTTATATATATCTAAATCCTATTATTGAGAGTTTCAACTTTTGATATAAGCACAAAATATCACTCCTTTTCATAGCAATCATTAATAAGGCTAAACCTTTGAGGAATTTAAGGAAAGACTTCATGTCTATCCATTTTTACTTTAAAAGTAAAAAGATGGGATAGGAAAATTTGACCTACTTTTTTCCCCCTTGTTCTGTCAGTTTTGAGCCTGGTTGGTATCCACCTATTAACCTATTTTCTATTTTAGGCAAAACTGCTTTCCATGAAAATGGTTCCAGAAACTTAAACAAACCCCTATGGACATCAAACAAAGCTTACCTCAGTATATTTTCAATGCCATTAAAGGATGGCAGAGTCATTTAGTTTGATAGATAAGTAACCAAAACATGGACTAATGGGGAATATGGAAATAGATGAGACTACCCAAGCCATATACAGAGCTCTTTCATTATTTCTGATAAATTTTATTTAGGCTACATCATGGAACTGATCTTCTAATGAATTAATGAAGGCCATTAACAAGTTCTGGGTGTATATGGAACTTTGAGGGCAAGTAAGATAATCAAAAAGAAATTAAAATTCCTTAACAAATTGGATTCTATTGACTGACAGAAGCAACTGCTCTCTTTGGTTTTGAAAGGCCTTTATAGTAAAAAACAAAAACAAAAAAAGTCTATTAGTTTACTCCCTATCTAAGTATATCTTGAATTTTCAAAAGAAATACTATGGAAAGTTCTTTAATAAAGAAGAAACTACTAGAAACTTCTTCCTGGGTTAACAGTGGTCCCAACAAAGCAAATATACATATATCTTTAGGAAGGACATATATAGGTATATATATTTCTAAAAGTTTAAAACTCATAGGAATCATGCTATATCTGTTGCAAGGAACACTATTCAATTGTCTACTTCTGGAGAGTTAAGTCATGGTCCTAGTGTCATCTCTTCATATTTTTGTATGGACTGCATGAATACTATGAGCTTATTTACAAGAGATTCATTTTTATGATAAATAGAACATGAAAATCAGGCTAGAAGTTGGCTTTGAAATGGAAAAAAACTTAAAGGTTGCAAAGGAAGGCAGAAAAACAGAGAATATGTTGTGAAAACGAAGCAAACACTACAGTTCACGTTTAGTTCATTTATACTGTCGTTTCATTTTACATTACAAAGAAATTTAGCTTAAATTGTGTTACAAATTGGTGTGACTTTAGAAGACAGATAATAGAACACTTTACAGGACAATATAGCATTTTGCTTACATGTTCATTCCAGGCATTCCAGGGCCACCTAAAGCATTCAGTGGGGGTCTCATTGCACCTCCATAGTTCTGTAATGATAACCAAGGGTCAGACTACCACAAAACAAAAAAACAAAACCAAAGAGGAGGGGGGAAAGAAAGGAGAGCAGGTTAATGATTTCCCTACATAACTCCTGGTTGGGTAAGGCCTGTGCAATTCATTCTCTGAAGGGTCCACTCTTGTACTTTTGCTTCTATTTAGCAGTTACATTGGTTTGTGTCTTTCAAAAACTACATGAATATGTATGATCATTGGAGCATGTTAAATGATTAAGGTATAGTTACAATTGTAATATTCAATTATCTTAATTTCTTGATATCTGTACAACAGTGAACTTTTTCAAGCAAGACATTTCATAAACCCCAAACTCTGTTTTTAAAGAAAAAACTAAGTCAACATGTTTGAAATTGTCAGAATCAGAACAATTATGTAGTCTAAAAACAAACAGGTGAATCTAATATAAGCAAATTGAATACAAACTTCTGTCTGCAAAATAATATATTCCAGAAAGAAATGTACTAGTATACAAATCCACAAAAATATACGAACACTAAAGTATACTTAAAATATGCACGTGTGAGTTATGACTTGACAGACTTCTGTCAATATTTGAATGTTATGTGCATTCAAAAAATAAAAACATTTACTGTATATATCAGATTAATTTCCATAAGGGCTAAAGATTAATTTTAATCTGATCATATTAATATATTTTGAACTATCAACTAGTATACTTCATGCTTGGCTTTCTGACATTACTATTCCTCAACTTTTCTGACCATTCTTCAGCTTCCTTTGCTGATTCCTTTTATTTGGCCAACTCTTTAAATATTTTTTTTTTTCCTCCAAGTTCTAGCCACAGCATCCTTATAAAGAAATATGCATTTATGGGTAAACTTATCCACTACCACTAGTTCAACAATTATTCCTATGTTAGGAATCTCAAATCTACTTTGTCACGATGTCTCCCCTAAGCTCTTAGACAACTCACATGTTGAACTTCATATTGGTTGTTTCTGTCTGGATACCATTTCACACTCAACATACCTAAAAGTCACCTCCATTTTATCCTCTCGCCGCTGCGTTCTTTATTTTGCCTTCCTCAGTCAGTTCTGTGGCATCACCTTCTATACAGTAGTCTAGGCTAAGAACCTCTGGGAGCTCCTTGATGATTCTTCCTTTTATTTCAATTTCCATATCCGAGTTACCAAGGTCTATTGATTCTACCTGTGAAATAGCTCTTGAAACACTGCTCCCTTTGTATCACTCATCTTTGTCATTTACTGACACTTCTGTCCTCTCTTAGTTGGTCTCTCTGACTAAGCCTCTCCCCCTCCCAGTCTATCCTCCATACTGCCTCCAGAACTGTGCTTCTTAAACTCAGTCCTCTTTATGTCGCTTAAAAGCCACGATGACCCACCCTGTCTATCAAATGAAGTCTATCCTTCAGCATGGCCCCATGATGTTATTCACAGACCAGGCTTAGCTGCCCTCATTTCCTATCATATTTACTTTCTTCCCTTACCCCCACCTCTACCCTCCAGATTTCTGAATTTCTTGTGGTTTAGAAACATGCAGTGGATTTTTACACTCATAACTCATCTGCTATGGCCTTCTGTGTAGTAGATGCTAAGATGACAAGGAAATATTCAGTGAGAGGAGGTCTGTTAACTCCAGGGAGTAAGCCAGTTTGTAAATAAACCTACCTAGTTACATGTTGTTCTCATTATTAAGAAATCATATTTAAATGTCTCAAATGAGGTGCTATGGAATAGGAGAATGGTATCTATCCATAGCGGAGCTATTTCTCTTAACCTCTGGATCGTACACGGGGATGGCAGCAGCGGTATTAGCAAGGAGTCTCTGAGAAGAAAATTCGAGTCTGGGAACAAAATTTACATGATAGACTATAACAGAAATTCTTGATAAAACAAACTGCCCCTCATTTTTGATCCTAGAAGGTCTGTGTTTTATTTTATCAAGGGATACATTTACTTTGCTCATAGCTCTGGACATAGATAGTGGTTTGGAAATCTGTTTCCCCTACCCCATTTCCTCTGCTCCCCTTTCTATACGTGTGTTAACTGGTCAGATTCGCCCAATGATCCATTCAACCTTAACTTTCCTGTCTACAAAGTGATAATATCATCTCTCTTACAAGCTTATTGGAGGAAAAATGAAATCATACAAAACACCTATTACAGTGCTTGATGCATTAAAGGCAAGATACCTGGTGCTCAAAAACTGTAGTTGCTAACTCTTACACTGTTGATAAGGGACCAACTTAAATGAGTCTTCTCGTTTTCCCTTGGGCCCTCAATCCTAACAAAATTACATGCTTTTGACGTAGTGACTCCCTGCCAGAGAATGCATATTTATTTTTTTGACTTTTTTTCCTACTGTTTAATAGTTTTTCTTCATGTATCTGCATCTCATGCTAAACAATAAGTACCTGAAGGTAGAATCTGTTCTACTTATCTGTGTAGGTCCAATGCTCATGTATCACAGTTCGTAAGTGTTACAGGATATCCATAAGAAATTATCCAATACGTATTCTGAGAAACTTATAATATTTTCATTTTGCAAATAATCTGAAGCAAACAGAAAACAGGAAGATAAGAAAGAATAACAACAGGCTTTCTAATGGGTAACAAAGGCAGAATGGGAAGAGCTCATTTGGAATCACTGAATTTTGAAGCTGATGGCAGCTATACAATTCCATCTGGTTTAATCTCTCTCCCAATGCAATGGTCCTGACAAAGGACTGTTCAGACTCTGCCTGGAAAGTTTACAAAGAATGTTTCTGTGATTGGGCAGTTAAATTTCTAGAAAGTTACTATACTGAACTAAATTCCACTTCCTATCTTAGATGTGAAATTACAGAATTAGTTTACTTCCTCTTAACATCTTATCATTTCTTCACCATAAGTATTTGACTTGGAAGTCATGATATGTTCCTATTTGCATATAACTCACTTTTCCTCCAGATTTCTAAAGGAACTAGAACTAGTTGGAGAGTCTTGAAGTTTTCGGTTAATCATATGTATCTGCCGAGCCTAAGAACACAGACAAGCTAACAATATATTATTACAAGAGCCACACAGAAAAATGACGTCAAGTCTGATATTAGGGAAGACATTTTTCTTGATTGAATAAGTAATTCTGCTTTTTTATTGAAATGATACTGGTATCAGTCCAAAAATCATGTATTACCACTGAACTTTGATTCAAAATAAATTAAGGGGTGGTAGAAATATACCAGGATTTGGAGCAAAGTTTTATTTCTTCCTCCATGCAGTAGGTTTTAATCATATATTTACTATATTCTAGGTGTGCATTTTGCCTCCACCTGCATTAAGAATCATTTTAAATAATATTTCTTTTAGGAATTCAATTATTTCAATAGATAACTATTGTCCCTCTTCACCACATTGGTATTAAGCTGAAAAACCTGGAAATAATATCTGTGATACAAAGGAGATACGTATTTTGTTTGTGCATAAAACTAGAAACAATATTCCAGAGATGCTTCTATAATTCAGCTATAAAAAAGCAGAAGCATCCTGTTCTTGGGTAGTATCTGTATTATTAAATATCTGTCATGAGAGTCTTTTTTTTCTCTTTTAAGAAACACAGCTAACTTTTTATTACAGATCTCACAGTTTATAATCCATATATTACATATACCAGGTGTTATAAGTAAATATCTCATAAGAATCCTTCAATTCAAGTGATTTTTCTTCACATTTAACCTACTGTATCACTCATATGAATATGATTCCTGTTTTAAGTACATGGTATGTATAAACAATTTCATTTAACCTTTTATACTTAAATACAGTATTACGTAAGTTGTTGCAGGCATTTCTGGTTTCTGAGGTAAATTCATACCAGAACACTTTACTTCCCCCAAATTATAAAGAAATAGGTAGCAGGGATATTAATCCAAACGGAAGAAATAAACTACTCTCTTTGGGTTTGAAAATGCAAAGAAAGAATTCATGCTTATATGATAAACTGAGTAAAACTCTTCAGTAAGAGATTACTCACCAGAAATGTTTTCTTACTTTCTGTTGTAATTTACTCATAACACAAAACACATAAATTTTTGGCTCAACATTTTAAAATATAAATGCTTTTTTACTTCTGCATTTTCAAATGAGATCTAAGTATTCCTATGTTCAACAGCTTAGGTAAGCATCGGTATATCTTTCAAATACTGAAAAACTTACTCAAATCAGACTCTAAAAGTGTTGAAAATATTGGTCTGGAATGACAAAAACTCAAAGAGCAGCTAGCCAAAAAGTAAGTGACCTGAATGAAGAATAACTAAATTACAGACATCAACTTTTGACATATATTCAAAATGTATCTATTATGAAAATCTTTTGAGAAAAAAAAATTCTTCAAGTTGTATATAGCTTTAAAACTGGTTGGCTTAGTTTATTAAAGACTATGCATCTGCTCCAGTCACTTCATGGCAAATAGATGGGGACACAGTGGAAACAGTGGCTGACTTTATTTTTCTGGGCTCCAAAATCACTGCAGATGGTGATTACAGCCATGAAATTAAAAGACACTTACTCCCTGAAAGAAAAGTTATGACCAACCTAGACAGTATATTAAAAAGCAGAGAGAGACATTACTTTGCCAACAAAGGTCTGTCTAGTCAAGGCTGTGGTTTTTCCAGTGGTCATGTATGGATGTGAGAGTTGGACTGTGAAGAAAGCTGAACGCCGAAGAATTGATGCTTTTGACCTGTGGTGTTGGAGAAGACTCTTGAGAGTCCCTTGGACTGTAAGGAGATCCAACAGTCCATCCTAAAGGAGACCAGTCCTGGGTGTTCACTGGAAGGACTGATGTTGAAGCTGAAACTCTAATACTTTGGCCATCTCATGTGAAGAGCTGACTCATTTGAAAAGACCCTGATGCTGGGAAAGATTGAGGGCAGGAGGAGAAGGGGACGACAGAGGATGAGATGGTTGGATGGCATCACCGACTCGATGGACACGAGTTTGGGTAGGCTCCGGGAGCTGGTAATGGACAGGGAGGCCTGGCATGCTGTGGTTCATGGGGTCACAAAGAGTCAGACACAACTGAGCAACTGAACTGAAAAGTATATTCAGCCAGTGAACTATTCTACAGATCTTATAAATTCTAATTGCCATTAACAGATTAATGATGGTTGGTCCCATAAATCACCATCCCTAACATGAGCAGAAATAGTAAAAAATAATTTAAATATCTAGATTAGAGTTTTATAAGATCTTAAGAAAATATACAGGAAAGAAATGAGCCTAAATATATTTTTTTTTATTTTGACGATCTCACAAATATTTACATAATAGGTATCTCTGAAAAATTTGTGCTTCATGTTCCAATACAATTTATATAGTTGATCCTTGAACAACATGGGATTGAACTGTGCCAGTCCATTTACAAGTGGATTTCTTTCAGTAAATATATTATTGGAACATTTTTGTGGATTTGCAACAATCTGTAAAAACTTGCAGATGAAACGCATAGTCTAGAAAGAATAAGAAAATTAAGAAAAAGGTATGTCATGAATGTATAAACTATATGTAGACATAAGTCTAGACTCAGGCATAAGGAGAGTGATATTTAATATAAAATGAATGTCATAGTTTTCTTACTGTTTTAAAATTTTGCTTTCGAAGACCTACATTACTCTATAGTATATGCTTCTCTCTCTCTCCCCCTTAATTAGAGAAACCAAGTTATCAGCCTATCATCACATGTAAGCAGTTAAAAAAAAATTAACAATATTTAAATACTGTATTCTGAATATGCCTGTAATACTAGATGCCATGAAAATGTTATAATGATTCATTCATTAGTGTATAGGCTAGGCTATGATGAAGCAAGTGTTGATTATTACACTAGGTTACCATAAAACTATCATAGTGCTGCTTCTTCATATCAATGCATGAACTGTTATACCTGTAAATAAATAGGAATATATTCACCTTTTCTTTTCATTTTTGACATCTAGTGTTTTAAATATATGTAATATCTACAATGTTTCATATCATTTAAGACTATATATATATATATATTAGACAAATCTTGTAAGCAGGTATCTACATATTTTAAGACAATATTGACATAGATACTGACAGATGATTCATCTTATAAACTTGATGATGTAAACTTATGGTATTGATAAATATAGTGCTGTACTGTAATTGTATTTTCTTATAATTTCCTTAATAACATTCCCTTTTCTCTATATTACTTTATTGTAAGGATACAGTATATCATACGTATATTTATACAATATGTGTTAATTGTTTATGTTATCAGTAAGGTCTCTGGTTAACAGTAGGCTGTTAGTTAAGTTTTAGGGAGTCAAAAGTTATACATAGGTTTTCAACTGTGCAGTGGTTTGGTGCCCCTAACTCCCACATTTTCAAGGGTCAACTGTGTATTACTACATGTTGATTAGGAACTCTTAGATATAAGCCACATTTACCTGGGTAAATGTGGTTAGAGTCTTAAAAATCTTCTCTGGGCACACAACAAAATACATAACATTTTTAAAGTAGATACATGAAACAAATTCCTAAAACCATCACTTTATATATATAGACTGTTCTTGGAGAGAATAAGAAAAGTAAATAATCCTTTTAACCAGTGGTATGATACACTGACCTCTGACCTATGAGGGAGAAATGTACAATTCTGAATTCTGGATTCGTTTCTTTGAAATATAACATTGCAAAATTAATTTCTACCTCAGGCAGTTTTCCCAAGAGAGACAAAGAGAGGTTTTAGCTAAAATAAGTGATAGCCTGGAGCAGCATACTAAAAAAAAAGTCATCAACAGCTGAATAGGTTCAATCTTGGTGTATCCTCCTGGGAAACTGTGATAGAGAAGTAGGCTAATAACATCTAGTGTATACTATTGTATTATACTTTTTCAGCAAGACCCATTTTAATATTTACTTCTAAATGGTTTTCTATTGTTTTCATACTCGAAATATGGTACTAGATAATGGTCAGTGGCATTCTTTAAAAGACTTACAGAAATATATTTTGTGCCACTTGTTCTATTTAATTCAATTAGGTTTTAAATTATCTTAGTTATCTTTTATAATAATTACTATAATTTTTCATATTTCCTCAATATACAAAAGGGTAATAGTTATCTTTTTTAGTAATAATTACTATAATGGATTTCTACACAATGTATTTTCTAGAATGTACCAAGGGCAAATGTGGTAGCATCTGTTGAAACATGGCTTGATGTTACATCTATTTGGACATGTCATAGACAACATATCCTCAAGAGCTTAAAAACTATGCCATATTAAGTCATATATATATATATACACACACATAATAGAAACCAGCAAATAATATAGTTTGTGTAAGATGAAGGCAAAAAACTCAGCCTCTGGCTTTCTGCACTTATTATTTACCTGTGGTCCTAAGGGCACCATTCCTCTTGGAGGAGTCATTCTCTGCATTGGCCCACCCATATTTGGATGACCTAAAAAGAGAAAAAAGTGTGACAATATTAGCAATGTAATGAGCATGGGTGCTAAATCAGAAGCTATAGCCTCCTTTCTGCCTCGTGTTACATCTTATTCACTAAGGGACTGAATTATTGACATCACCTCTACTTGGCTTCCACAGCCAGTCTTCTACCTCTTACACAGGGCTGTCCCTGCCCCCACTCTCCATTACTGTCTTGAAGTGAAATCTTCCTCTTCTGTGTTGAATTATAATACATCTGTCATAACATTTGCTCCCCTTCTTTTAGAACAGTGAACAGAGCCATACATGTTTGTGGTACCTAAACAGGTCAATGGAAGGACCCAGTTACTGGGTTTGTTAAACTATCAAGTAAGTCACTTGCTGCTTAGCATCATCTTTCCTCCTGCTTATCTTTTTGGTGGACAAACCTCTCTATCTGAAAAAGGCAGAGAAAATTACAAGTGATATAGTCACTTTGATTCTCACTTGCTAGAAGTTATATAAAAAGTTTTAGGAGTTAAGCATTAAAACACATTTTGGATATTTAATTATTCTGTTCCTTGTGTTATCACTGTGCTATCAAAAATAGTTAAGTTAGCAAAAAATATAATGACTTGGCCATGTTACCAAGTAAAAATGCAACTGATATAATTATGAAAGATCTATACAAATAATACCTTCCCTAATAAATACAGGGTTTCCTTTGAGATTCTGCACATCAATTTAACTTTTACTTTAAAGTAGTCACCTTGTTGTCGAGTTGGGTCCATTCCACTGGGAAGTAATGGCTGACTTCCTGGGACACCTCCAAGTGCCTAGCATATTTAGTAAAATAAAAAGCAGTTTAAGTATTGTAACTATTTATAAAATAAGAACTTTTAACAATTATAGAATGCATTTGAGTATTTCACAAGATTTTTTTCAAGTTGTATTTTTTTATATTGGATTATGTTTGATTTACAATAATGTGTTAGTTTTGGGTGTACAGTATAGTGATTCAGTTATATTGAACATATGCATGTATCTTCCTTTTCAAATTCTTTTCTATTATAGGTTATTACAGAGTATTGAGTAGAGTTCCCTGTGCTATACAGTAGGTCCTTGTTGATTATCTGTCTGTGTATACTAGTCTGTATATATTAATTCCAACCTTCTAATTTCTCTCTCCCCCACACCTTTCCCTTTTGGGAACCATACATTTGAAGTCTGGGAGTCTGTTTCTCTTTGTAAATAAATTCATTTGTATCACTGTTTTTAGATTTCACATAAGTGATATAAAATGATAATTGTCTTTCTTTTACTTCACTTAGTATGATAATCTCTAGGTCCACCCATGTTGCTGCAAATGGCATTATTTTCATGGCTGAGTAATATTCCATTGTATATATGGACCTTCTTATGGATCTTCTTTATCCACTCCTCTCTCAGTGGACATTTAGGTTGCTTCCATGTCTTCAGTTCAGTTCAGTCACTCGGTCGTGTCCGACTCTTTGCGACCCCATGGATCACAGCACGTCAGGCCTCCCAGTCCATCACCAACTCCCGGAGTTCACTCAGACTCACGTCCATGAAGTCAGTGATGTCATCCAGCCATCTCATCCTCTGTCATCCCCTTCTCCTCCTGCCCCCAATCCTTCCCAGCATCAGAGTCTTTTCCAACGAGTCAACTCTTCGCATGAGGTGGCCAAAGTACTGGAATTTCAGCTTCAGCATCATTCCCTCCAAAGAAATCCCAGGGCTGATTTCCTTCAGAATGGACTGGTTGGATCTCCTTACAGTCCAAGGGACTCTCAAGAGTCTTCTCTAACACCACAGTTCAAAAGCATCAATTCTTCGGCACTCAGCTTTCTTCACAGTCCAACTCTCACAACCATACATGACCACTGGAAAAACCACAGCCTTGACTAGACGGACCTTTGTTGGCAAAGTAATGTCTCTGCTTTTGAATATGCTAACTAGGTTGGTCATAACTTTCCTTCCAAGGAGTTAGCTACTCTTAAGTAGTACTGCAATGAACACTGGGGTGCACGATCTTTTCAAATTATAGTTTTCTCCAGTTACATGTCCCTGAGCGGGATTGCTATATCACATGGTAGCTCTATTTTAGACATTTAAGGAATGTGCATACTGTTCTCCATAGTGATTGTATGAATTTATATTCCCATCAACAATGTAGGTGGGTTCCCTTCTCTCCACACCCATTCCAACATTTATTGTTTGTAGACTTTGATGATGGTCATTCTGACAGATGTGAGGTGATACCGATTTTTGATTTGCATTTCTCTAATAAATGGTAATGTGGAGCATATGTTCATGTGCTTTGTGGCCATCTGTATGTTTTCTTTGGAGAAACGTCTATTTAGATCTAATTTTTATTGTTTCTTTATCTTAAGCTGCATGAGCTGTTTGTAGACATCTGGAGATATCCCTTGTTGGTTGCATCATTTGCAAATATTTTTCCTCATTCTGTAAATTGTCTTTCTGTTTTGTCTATGGTTTCCTTTGCTGTACAATAACTTTTAGGTTTAACTAGATCCCATTTATTTTTGTTTTTATTTTCATTACTCTAGGGGGTGGAGCCAAAGAGATATTGCTGTGATTTATGTAAAAATGTTCTGACTTTGTTTTCCTCTAAGAGTTTTATATAGTATCTGGTTTTACATTTAGGTCTTTAATCCTTTTTGAATTTATTTTTGTGCATGGTGTTAGAGAATGCTCTGATTTCATTCTTTTATATGTAACTGTTCAATTTTCCCAGAACCTCTTATTGAAGATGCTCTTCTCCATCCATTGATCTATTTGTTGTTGTTCAGTTGCTAAGTTGTGTCTGACTCTTGTGATCCAAAGGACTGCAACACTCCAGGCTTCCCTGTCCTCCACTGTCTCCCAGAGTTTGCTCAAATTCATGTCCATTGAGTTGATGATACTATCTAACCATTTCATTCTCTACTGCCCCCTTCTCCTTTTGTCTTCAATCTTTGAGCATCAGGGTCTTTTCCAATGAGTCAGTTCTTTGCATCAAATGGCCAAAATATTGGATCTTTAGCATCAGTCCTTCCAGTGACTATTTAGGGTTAATTTCCTTTAATATTGACTGGTTTTACTGCCTTGTAGTCCAAGGGACTCATGAGCACCACAATTTGAAAGCACCAATTCTTGATAGCTCAGGTAGTAAAGAATCTGCCTGTAATGCAGGGATCCCCAGTTCGATTCCTGGGTCAGGAAGATCTGCTGGAGAAAGGATAGGCTACCCCACTCCAGTATTCCTGGGCTTCCCTGGTGGCTCGGCTGGTAAAGAATCCGCCTGCAGTGTGGGAGACCTGGGCTTGATGCATGGGTTGGGAAGCTCCCCTAGAGAAGGGAATGGGTACCCACTCCAGTATTCTGGCCTGGAGAATTCCATGAACTGTATAGTCCCAAGGGATCACAAAGAGTCAGACACGATTGAGTGACTTTCACTTCACTTTCTTTATGGTCCAACTCTCACATCCATACATGACTAATGGAAAACCATAGCTTTGACTATTTGGACATTTGTTGTCGAAGTGTTGTGTCTGCTTTTTAATATGCTATCTAGGTTTGTTATAGCTTTCTTTCCAAGGAGCAAGCGTCTTTTAATTTTATGGTCGCAGTCACCATCAGCAGTGATTTTGAAGCCCAATAAAATAAAATCTGTTACTGCTTCCATTCTGCCCCTCTTCTCTTTGCCATGAAGTGATGAGGCCAGATGGCATGATCTTAGTTTTTTGAACGTTGAATTTTAAGCCAGGTTTTTCACTATCCTCTTTCACCCTCACCAAGAGACTCTTTAGTTCCTCATCACTTTCTACCATTAGAGTTATTATCTGCATTTCTGAGGTTGTTGATATTTTTCCTGGCAATCTTGATTCCAGCTTGTGAGTCATCCAGCCAACATTTCACATGATGTACTCTGTATTTAAGTAAAATAAGCAGGGTGACAATATACAGGTTGGTTGTGCTCTTTTTCCCAGTTTGGAACCAGTCAGTTGTTCCATGTTTGGTCCTAACTTTGCTTCTTGACTTGCACACAGGTTTCTCAGGAGACAGATAAGGTGGTCTGGCTTTAAGAATTTTCCATAGTTTGTTGTGATCCACACAGTCAATGGCTTTAGCATAGCCAATGGCTTTAGTATAGTCAATTGAGCAGAAGCAGATGTTTTTCTGGAACTCCTTTGCTTTCTCCATGATCCAAATGTATTTCTGTTTATGGCACTCCTATACTGTTTTGAGTACTGTAGCTTTATAGTACAGTCTGAAGTCAAGGAGCCTGATTCCTTCCTTCAGCTCCATTTTCTTTTTCAAAATTGCTTTGGCTATTTAGGGTCTTTCATTTTTCCATATTTCCAGTCAAATTTTAAGATTTTTTGTTCTAGATCTATAAAAACTGCCATTGATAATTTGATAGGGACTACATTGAATCTGAAGGTTTCCTTGGGCAGTATAGTCATTTTGACAGTATTCTTTCAATCCAAGAACATGGGTATATATTTCCATCTGTTTGTGTCTTCCATTTCTTTCATTAGCATCTTAAATTTTTAGAATACAGTTTGCTTCCTTAGGCTTGTTTCTAGGTGTTTTATTCTTTTTGATGTGATGGTAAATGACACTGCTTCCTAAACTTCTTTTTCTGATCTTCTGTTGTAAGTGTATAGAAATGCGATATTTCTGTGTATTAATTTTGTAGTCTGCAACTTTACCAAATTCATTGAGCTCTAGTAGTTTTCTGATAGTATCGCCAGGATTTTCTATGTACAGAATCATATCCTCTACAGTGGCAGTTTTACTTCTTCTTTTCCAATTTGGATTCTTTTTATTTTCTTTTCTGACTGCATGGCTAGGACTTCCAAACCTATGTTGAATAAAAGTAGTGACAGTGGACATCCTTGTATTGTTCCTGATCTTGAGACGAAACGCTTTCAGCTTTTCACTGTTAAGTATGATGCTGTGTGTGTATTTTTCATATATGGCTTTACCCTGTTTAGATATGTTCCCTCTATGCTGACTTTCTGAAGAGTTTTTTTTTTTTAATTATAAACTGCTAATAGATTTTGTCAGATGCTTTTTCTGCATCTACTGAGATTATCATATGGCTTTTATTCAATTTGTTAATGTGGTTATCTCACTGATTGATTTGCAGATATTGGAAAAATCCTTGTATCCCTGGGATAAATCCCACTCGATTTTGGTGTATGATCCTTTTAATGTATTGTTGGATTTGATGTGTTAGAGTTTAGCTTAGGATTTTGTGTCTATGTTTATCAAGGACATTGGCTTGTCACTTTGTAGTATCTTTGTATCGTCTTGGTACCATGTTTGAGGGTGGCTTCAAAGAATGAGCTTGGGAGTGTTCAGATCTCTGTAATTTTTTTGAAACAGCTTCAAAAGGATAGGTGTTAACTCTTCTCTAAATGTTTGATAGGATTCACCTGTGAAGTTATCTGGTCTGGGGTTCTTTGTTGGCTTTGTGTTCTTAAACCAAAGTTTCGATATCAGTGCTTGTGACTGTTCTATTCATATTTTCTATTTCTTCCTAACTTGGTTTTGCAAGATTGTATGTAAGAATTTGTCTGCTTCTTCTAGGTTGCCCAGTTTATCGGCATAATGTTGTTTGTCTCTTATGATCCTTCATATTTCTGTATTCATTGTAACTTTTTCATTTCTGCTGTTATTGATGTGAGCCCTCTCCCTTTTTTTCTTGATGAGTCTGGCTAAAGCTTAATCAATTTTATCTTCTCACAGAAGCAGCTTTTAGTTTCATTGATATTTTGTACTATTTCTTTGTCTCTATCTCATTCTTTTCTGTTCTGAGTTTATGGTTTCTTTTCTCTAACTTTGGGTTTTGTTTGTCCTTTTTCTAGTTGCTTTAGGTATAACGTTAGGTCGTTTATTTGAAAATTTTTCCTGTTTCTTGTAGTAAGATTGCATTGCTATAATTTTCTCTTAGAACTGCTTTTGCTGTGTCCCATAGGTTTTGGATTGTTGTATTTTCATTTGCCTCGAGGGAATTTTTTTGATTTCCTCTTTGATTGTTTCAGTCATCTACTGATTGTTTAGTAACACACTGTTCAGCTTCCATGTGTGTGTGTTTTGTTTTGTTTTGTTTTGTTTTACAATTTTTGTTTGTAGATTTGTACTCTTATTTCCTTGTGGTCAGGAAAGATGATTGATATAATTTTAGTTTTCTTAAACTTATCGAGGCTTGCTTCATGGTCCAGTATGTGATCTATCCTGGGAATATTCTATGTGCATTTAAGAAGAATGTGTATTCTGCTGCTTTTGGATGGCATGCTCTATAAATATCAATTTAAGTTCATCTGGTCTAATACGTTGTTTAAGACCTGCGTTTCCTTAATGATTTTCTGTTTGGATGATCTGTCTATTGATGTACGTTGGATGTTAAAGTCCCCCACTTTTACTGTGTTACTGTCAGTTGCTCTTTTTATAACTGTATTTGCCTTATATATATTGAAGTGCTACTATGTTGGGTGCATATATGTTTACAATTGTTATTATCTTCTTGGATTGATCCCTTGATCATTTGCAGTATCCTTCTTATAACAGTTTTTATTTTAAAGTTTATTTTGTCTCATACGAGCATTACTATTCCAGCTTTTTTAAAAAAATTTCCATTTGCATGAGAAATCTTTTTCCATCTCCTCACTTTCAGTCTTTATGTGTCCCTTGATCTAAAGTGGGTCTCTTGTAGACAGCATATATATGGGTCTTATTTTTGTAACCATTTAGTTAGTCTATGTCTTTTGGGTGGAGCATTTAATCCATTTACAGTTAAACTAACACTGATATATAGGTCCTTATGGTCATTCTGCCAATTGGTTTGGGGTTGTTTTTGTAGGTCTTTTCCCCCTTCTCTTTGTCTTTCGTTCTCTTCTCTGGTAGTTGTGTGATTGTCTTTAGTGTTGTGTTTAGATTCCTTTTTTTTTGTGGGTATATCTATTGTAGATTTTTGATTTGTGGTTACCATGAGGATTTGATATAGCAGTTCATGTATACACAAGACTGTTTTAAGTTGCTAGTCTCTTAATTTCAAATGCATTTCCAATATCCTGCATTTTCACTTTCTTATGATGGCTGGATTTGATATCTTCTTTGTGTGGATGATTTCCTATCTTTACTGTATGTCTGCTTTTACCAGTGAACTTTCCCATTTGTAATTTTCTTGTATCTAGTTGTGGCCTTTTCTACCTAGAGAAAGTTCTTTTAGCATTTGTTCTAAAGCTGATTTGGTAGTGCTCCTAACTTTTGCTTGTCCGTAAAGTTTTTGCTTTTTCCATCTAATCTAAGTGAGACTCTTGCTGGATAGAGTAGTCTTGGTTGATTTCTCCCTTTCATTACTCTAAATATATCATGCCATTCCCTTATGGCCTGCAGAGTTTCTACTGAAAAATCAGCTGATAACCTTAATGGGAGTTCCCCTATATGTTATGGGTTGCTTTTCCCTTGTTACTTTTAATGTTTTTTCTTTGTAATTTTTTTCAGTTTGTGTTTCACTGTGTTTCTCCTTGGATTTACCCTGTATGGGATTCTCTACACATCCTGGACTTTGGTGACTGTTTCCCTTTTCATGTTAGGGAAGTTCTCAGCTACTGTATCTTCAAATATTTTCTCAGGCCCCTTCTCTCTCTATTCTCCTCTGAGACTCCTAAAATATGAATGTGTTGGTGTATTTTTCTGTTGTTGTCCCAGAGGTCTGTCTCTCAGACTGTCCTCATTTCCTCTCATTCTTTGTTCTGCAGCAGTTATTTCCACCATTGTCTTCTAGCTCATGTGAATGTTCTTCAGCCTCATTTATACTGTGACTGATTCCTTCTAGTGTATTTTTCATTTCATTTTTTCTACTGTTTATCACTGTTCTTTAAATTTTTTTAGTTCTTTGCTAAAAATTTCTTGTATCTTCTCGATTCGTGCCCCATTCTTTTTCTGAGATCCTGGATCGCCTTTACCATCATTTCTCTGAATTCTCTTTTGGGTTAATAGCCTATCTTCACTTCCCTTAGTTGTTCTTCTGGGGTTTTACCTTGGTCCTTCATCTGGAACATGTTTCTTTGCCATCTCATTTGGTCTAACTTGTGCGTGGTCCCCCTGGCTGCAGGATTATAGTGCCTCTTGCTTTTGGTTGTCTGCCCTCTGGTGGATAGGGCCGGTCTAAAAGGCTTGTGCAGGCTTCCTGGAAGGAAGGATGGTTGCCTGCCAGTGGTGGGTGGAACTGGGTCCTATTCCTCTGGTGGGCAGGGCTGTCTCAAGGGCTATGTTTAGAGGTCATTAGAGGTGGCTGTTGGCTCCGGATGACTTTAGGCAACCTGTCTGCTGATGGGTGGAGCTGTGTTCCCATTCTGTTGGCTGTTTGGCTTGAGGCATTCCAGCTCTGGAGCCTTCTGGCTGTCAGCTGGGGCCAGGTCTTGGCAGAAAAATGGCAACCTCGAGCACAGTTCACACGAATGAGTACCTAGTACCTCCATCAGAAGTGTCCTCATAAAACTTCTATTTTACATTTTGTGAACTTTATAGGTCTGTACACTCTGTATAATTTCTTAGTTTTAAAATGATTCCATTTTGCCCAATTTTGTGGCAAACAAAAGAGCTATTGTTGGAAACAAAATCTAGCCAAAAATTGTCCTATTTATCCCTGAGAAGTTTAATGCCCTTCCCCCAAATTGATTTATTAAAGATACAAAAATAACTAATTTTTCTTCTTAAATGTAAATTATTTCTACAGATTATTTTACTCACTGGGGATTATAATAGAAGCAGAACTAGGAACGTCAAGGGGCTAACTGATATTATTTTGAATAGTTATATTTTCCCTAAGAAACTATTTAGAAAAATAATACTCCAATTCAAACAATTTGCTGAGTGGAAAGAGAAGTAGAACTGAAAAAAGGTGGAGATTAACAAATGTGGTTTATTTTACGCAGAGGTGTAATACTGGTTACATGCTGAATTGTAAGTTTCAAATAGTCATCTGAGCAGCATTTAGACCTGGACCAAGCTATAAATGATTTAAATATACTGACCCTATGAAAAATGTATTTATACATATATATACATAATCCTGACAAGGATTAAACCTGACATAATCCTGGCAAGAATTTCTATGAATGTTCACTAATTTAACTTAAAACCAAAAATATTTTAATTTGTTTAAAATTTTAAATATTTCAAAGAAAATGTGCTATTAAAGAATTTCCATATCCAGATCAGAACTATTTCCTTAACTGTTATATTGGGATGCAGTAATTTTGTAATCCTTTGATTTTTGTTTGTTCACAAGCACACTCAATGTCTGTCTATTGATTTCTGATTAAATGATCTATTTCCTGTTTACCTTTCCAGGCTAATCTCTTGCCACTGACACAATGACATTCTAACTTCGTTATTCCAAACCTCTTTAAGTTTTCTTTTTTTTTTTCAACTCATGTACTCAGGACTGAGGATTATATTTAGCCTTCTTCCTCCTTTTATATGTAAAAGTCAGGCATCTCCAACAGTGAGATGCCTGGCTTTCATTATCTTAATTATCTTTAATACCATTATCTACCACTTTCATATGACTCCTCCGTGCCTCCCTGAATATCTTAGCATGCAGGGGAAGTAAGGGCTTCTTATGTACTTTTATAGATCCTTATACGTCACTTTAATATGCTCATGGTTTGTCATCCATCTGCTCTGTATCCCCAATAATCTGTAAGTTCAGAGACTGGAAGCTATCTGTGCCTGTTAATTCAGAGTAATAAATACTTCCCAAAGGAATAAAAGAAATTTTTTATTGGACAATTTTAGGAATCATCAATGACAAAGTCTTAAGAATGGACTAGATTTCAAGAACTGAGAAGAAAAAAGGTCAAAAACAAAGATAATTTTCTTAAAATACCAATGAGATAAGAAAGGAAAAAACTGAATAGCTAAAAAATGAGCAAGTGGACTGGGACCATTTATTCCAGAGTGCATGAGGGGAGTTTCAAGAAGTGGCCAGCACTATCAAAAGTTATAAAGAAGTAAATTAGGAGGGGTGAAAATGTATGATTAAACAACATTATTTTCAATTGTGAGCTTGAAGTTCTTCAAGTGATTCTAGTTTAATACTCTGATTCTAAATTTCATTGGTAATACCATGTTTTATCACTGGAAATCATTTTCTTCAAAAGTTTATTTTTCTTCTTGTTTATTTTGAAATATTAGAACAATTGACAAGTCTATCTGCTATTATCACTAATCCTATAAAAATCTTTATCAAGGTCAAGTTGTCTTTCCAAAATGACTCTTTACCCACATTTAACTCTTTGGTCACTAGTGTTTGTCTTTTGGTAAGTCAAATCTTTACTTTTTAAAAACATTTTGATAAATCCCAGGATGACGAGATGATGGTTTTACGCATCAAAAGGGTATGATCACTAGACTCTTTAAACCCATAATATCAGGAAAAATATACATTTTGTGGGTTAATATTATATTCTCATATTTGTCAACATGTCAAATGTATTCCATTGAGACTTAACTAGTCACAAATTTTGGGACACATTCTTTGCTTTATAAAAGATCTTCACTTTGACAGAAAATAACACTAATGATGAGGATGCTTAATAACAACAAATAGAAAGTCAACAATAATATACACTTGTGAGCCAATATACCTGTTAACAGAGTTCCAGGAATGGTGAGAAATTCTAATTCTATAATGTCAATAAATCAATAATTTATTCTTGGTGCCACTCACTAACAGTCTCTGTACTTCTGGCTGTCTTGGTTTCCTTAGCAGTGTTGAATGAACACTGAATTTTTCAGATTAAACATTTTATCTATGAGAAGGATAAAGACTTCCAGGTTACGGATGCTTCAACACCACCGACCTATTCTGACAGTTGAACCAATTCCAGTGTAATTTCTGTTTCAGGTGTTTTCCCATAGGTATTTATTCTTTGCAACCTTGCAGATTTTTGTAATTTTACTTTTCCTTTCATCATTTTAGACACTATTAACCCTTCCTGCATTTTTGGCCATAGTGATATTAAACCATGTTTCAAATACTCAGTCCTATAAATATATAAACAGTACAAGCCATTGTGTATTTAGTCCAGAATCATGAAAACTGCCTTGGAAATAATTAATTGTAAATTCTGGAGAAGCTCTTTATTAAAGGCAAGTCTTTTGCATATTCAAACGACTAGTCAACATCACTGAAGAAGTTAATAGTTTACTTTTTATTTTCTTAGATACAATCTACCAATAAAATAAAGTTTTGATAATTTTAAATAGACTAAATTTAAAAATTGAACATTTGTTTTAATAGACATCATTCCAATTAATCACCAAAAATAGCATTGCCAATTCTACTGTAATGACTACATAATGAAATTGAAGAAATGTTCTGCTGTTTGAAAATGTTGTGCTATTAGTTAACAGTATAAATGTTGTTTTAGGAAAAGTTTAACAGTTTGCTCAAAGTTCTTTAAAAACAATAGTTTAAATGTAAATTATTATAAATTTGAAAGATGTCTGGATTAATAAAGCTTAACTATACACGGGGAGGAGGACAAAAAAGGGCCACTCAAAAGAGTACAATTGTCTTAAAATATACTTAGGTAAAGACTGTTCAAAATTATTGACAAAAAACAACCCATATTGTAACTCTTAATTACCTTTAACTTTTAAATTGCCTCTTTTAAAAATCCAAAGGCATTATATATTAGTTCTTCAAAAATATCTCAAACAGCCTAGATTTAGAATTCCACATGTCTACCGCCAATCCACTCCTCTTTCCAAAAGTCTTTCATTTTGTCAGTTTCTTCGGATGTGTAACTTAGCTTAGTAGCTTAGTATCTTATATGTAGCAGGCATTTCAACAGTGTCAAATGGATGCAATTACAGTAATTCCAAGATATTTTCATAATTCATATGGAATAATGGAGTCAGAAAATTCTCACATACATAAGGAAATTCACATTTCCCTAAGGTAGATTCTTGCTATTTAGTGGCTAAGCCATGTCTGGCTTTGCGACCCCATGAACTACAGCACGCCAGGCTTACACACCTCTTATATCTATGGATATATCTATGGATGGGATGTCTGAAACACCATGAAAACTGCAGTGAAAGATACAACTTTTTGTCCTTAAAAAGGAAATTTAAAAGACTCAGGCACCTATAAGCAGATCTGACTGTCAATATACACAGGTTCACCCACATAGAAAATAAAATCCCCATATGTTGAAACGCTTGGCATCCGTGTACTTCTTTTTCCTGTTTCCTGCCATGTTCCCCTGGCCCTATGTACTGAATGCAGATTCGGTCTGAAGGAGAAAACTCCTCCAGCTGCTAACGTGAGGACTTGAGCACTGCAGCAGTGGGATGATCCAGCAGTGCTGCCTGCGTAAAGGTCTCCCCTGGGGATGACTGTGGGTGCTGGCACGGCCAGTTGTGTGTTAGGACACTTCAAGGACACTAATTTCAGTAAGAGGAGAGGGGAAGCAAAACTCCGTTTTTATCAAATGTGCTATCAAAGAAACACAATTTTCTAGTTTCATTTTTTTGGTCAGGAAGCAAGCAGAAATTTTTTAGGAAAGAAAAAATTTATTGTGATAACAGGCTTTACTTCAGATCTGGGTAAATGATGATAAAAACAAGTGAAAGTGACAAAACAATTATCTTAAAGTAAATATTCCAAACAGTTAAGCACTCAATTTACTCTTCTACACACAAACACACACACATGCACGCATGCTCTTTAGTCTAAACTTAAAACTATAACATACCTGCAAGTAAAAACTGTGCTTTATTCTCTTTAGCAAATAAATATTTATGTAATTGATAAACTATTTGAGGACAAAAATCTATGAAATCTCAGAACTCTTGTAGGTAAAAATAGTTGGACAATCTACTGTTAACTACTGATCTAACCCTTCTAGAAGAAGCTGATTATATGTCAGATACGTGACTATAATTGGGCTAAATTGATATGTTACAGCCATGATATCGTAACTGTATAATATAAAAATAAACTTAAGTATGTTCATAGAAAATTTCACTGCCATCCTTTACAGTGTAATCTGCATTTACCAAAATCATACATATTTTGAAGGTTTGGATCAAAGTATATGGTAGACTCCAAGGGTCAGCAAATTTTTTCCTGTAAATATTTAGATAATAAATATTTTAGGGTTGCAGGCCACCTACGGGCTCCATCATGACTCAAATCTCCTATTGCAGTGTAAAAGAAGCCACAGAAAATGCATGAATGAAAGAATGCGGCGTTCCAGTACAATTTTATTTACAAAAAGTCAACCAAACTATGGGCCAACCGTTGATGTAGATTATACACCACTAGAAGTACCATAAAATGAGATGAAGGATAATTTAGCATTTTTATAAGAAAGAAATATATGTGACATTGTCAAGATCTTTATTGACTCTTTAGAAAAAACAGAAACAACAAAACATCAAACTTCAGTAGCACACATAAAATCTTACCTGGTTAGGTATCCTCAACGGGGGCCTTGGACCTCCAGGGTATCGAGGTGACATAAAAGGCTATTGAAGCAAAACAAATAAATAAACAAAACGAAACAAATGTAAACTACAGATCTGAAAATAAACTGCTTTGAAGAATTTTAGAATTATGCAAAACATAAATCAAGTTTACTTCTGCGGCTAATTTCAGTAGAATAAATGCTTTTGAGAAAAAGTACTGTCCTATTTTTTTTAGTTTGTAAAATATCTGGAAAAACTGCCAAATTTTTAAAAAATGTGAATTATTAAGATAATGCTATACAATTGGCAAAAGGTAAGATTAAGAAATTTAGGCAACTGAATTTTAGTAACGACTTCAGGAACAGGATTACTGGCTACATCATTATACAAGTTGGATTCTGAGTATATTCTTTGGACCAAATTACCCAATTTGGTTTTTGTTTTCCTCTAGTAATTTTAAAGTTGCCAAATTTCTTCATCTTTTCTTTTGTTGTTCTGTTTAAAATGGTAAAGACATTTCTTTCCCAAGGGACATTTGTAGTTAGAAAACCTTCAGCTTTCTTTCATTAAGAGTTTGTTGTAATTCAAAATTGATTATAAATTTTAAAGTTGAAATTTCTTTGCATATTTTGAGCCTAGCAGACTGAGGTGTGTACATTTTTAATAAAGTTTTTATCAAAGTATAGTTAATTTATAATGTGTTAGTTTCAGATGTAAAGTGATTCAATGATACACATACATATATATGCAAACATATATACTTATTTAGATTATTTTTCATTATAGGCTATTATAAGATATTGAATATAGTTCCTGTGCTATACAGCAAGTCCTTGTTGTTTATGAATAGTAGTGTGTATGTGTTATGAGGTGTGTACTTTTATTAACAGAAAAATGTCCTTATATTAAAATACAAGTTGACTATTTTGTTAGATGACTCAGAGGCTGCTAAGATGTGCTGACTCTGACAGTCCCAAAACTATCTGAAAAATATGCTAAAAGTATCATTTTGATGATTGTTCAGTGTTGAGTGGAAGAATATTTTTGACACAGATTTGAGCACAAATTAAAAAAATTATTCAAAATTCCATTTTTATAAATATAATTGTTTGATTATAATACATAATTACATGTAATGTAAGCAAATTATCAACTTTGAAGGGTTGAATATTAAATATTAAGAATGAATTCACTGAAGACTTGTACAGCCAATTCTATAGTAGTTCACATAATTCTAAATTCCATTTTTATACTTTCTACAAATATTGTTAGAAATTAGACCTGCAGTTCATGGCTACACATATTTTCCAGGATTATTTTACAAGCAGCATCTGAAAGATAAAACTATAACAAATTTACGTGGTACAGACTTTCTCTTTTGGAGACTCGGACACATCAATAAGAACTTTAGAATTCAGCAATTTGGCTTTTTTGCTCACTGTGTTCTCATATGTTAATGTAGTCTTAGGAGATCGTTTTGAATAGAAACAGTGGATTATTCAGGTAATAGGGTCAACTTCAGCTGATAAAACTTAAATGGATTTTCCAGTTTAAACATTTAAAAAATGTTTAGTTTTTACACATTTGATCAAAGTTGACTCTACCAATTCTGAAGTGCTGCTCTAAATTGAATTAATTAGTTAACTATACTGTCAACTAGAAGCTCATCTCAGTATTCACACTCTCTCTGCTACTTTCTTGATCACCTAATTTCATTTATGAAACTGTCCTGGACTCATTTAAACAATTTAATAATTAAGTGTGGTGTCACTGATTTTCGAATGGTTGGCTTTCTTTCATAAAGTGTTTTATGACATAGTCACTAAGCCAAAATACAATATCAATTTAGTGTTTGAGACATGGAGAAATAAAAATAGGTCACTAATAATTCCTGTCTATAATAAAATCACTTCAAAGTGGAACACAAGGTAGAAATTGTTAACGCTACTAAATCCTGGTAGACATTGAAATGCACCTTGTTTGGGACAGAGAATCTGAGATTGTATGTTCCTCTGAATGTAAAATAATGTTACAGTATTAATACAAATGGACTATTTAAAAAGGGAAACTTTTCTCTAATCAGTGGCATTGTGAGTAAGTGTGTTCTAACAGGACTGTTGTACTCTCCTATCTGAACACAAGGCCCCATTGAGACACTACTGAGACAGAGGGGCAGTGCACGTGGTTGTGAACCTGAAGGCCCCTCAATAAGATTGGGAGAGAGGGTCTCTTTTAAATTTATTTCCCCTTGAATGCCCTCCAAGAAGTTCACTTTTTTCTTTGGGGGGCGTGGTAAAAAACAAAATTGAAACCCACTTATAATTTTCAATCTATTGCTATACAATTAAAGCAAAAAATAACAAAAAGCTAGTTAATTTAGATAACAGTGTACTACTTTTCCTTAAAATATAAAAAATGGGTAAGGATTTTTCTTTGGGTAAAGCATTTTAATACTAAATTAGCACTGTAGCCCTTACTATTCAGATTGATTCTTAAGTTATTCAGTTAACCACTGAGGTCCTCAGCTGCTTGTTGAAGTGCAGACACAGTAACTGAACCAAGAGTTTAGTATTAGAAACAGAACATTCTGCTATATTTGTGTTTCACTATTCAGAAGTCAATTTGCTTTCAAATATAATTCAAGATATTTATTTTGGTAAAATGCTAATATAAGAGATGACCTATCGATAGTATGTGTGTGTGTGCTAAGTTGCTTCAGTTGTGTCTGACTCTTTGCAACCCTATGGACTGTAGCCTGCCAGGTTCCTCTGTCCATGGGATTCTCCAGGCAAGAATACTGGAGCAAGTAGCCATGCCCTCTACCAAGGGATCTTCCTGACCCAGGGACTGAACTCGAATCTCTTACATCTCCTGTGTTGGCAGGCGGGTTCTTTAATATTAGCACCACCTGGGAAGCCTCTACATCTTTTGATAGACCTGTCAGTACTCTCTCTGTTGATAACCTGCAAAGAACAGATTCCTCAAAGGAGCCCTTAGCTATGAGAGTGTGCTTACTTTTTATATTTGGGGAATTCTTTTTCATAGTTGGGACATCAAAACATTTGCCTGAAAATGTCAGGAGGATGAATCAATATTTTAAGTGGAAAAAGCCTTCCCCTGAAAAAATGGGCTAAACAGTTATAATGCGTGCAGAAAAAACATATGACTGGGAGTCAAACGGAGCCTGGATTCTAGTTTTTGTATGTCCACTAATTAGCAGAGGGACCCTAAATTAAAAACCTTTCAGGGCTTTAGCTTTCTCAATCTAAAATGAGAGTTAGACTAGATGATCTCAAAAGTCTCTTGGGAAATAATTTTAAAATAATAATTTTAAAAGTCCCATGATTCTGTGTTAATTATTTCCAACACTACCCCTAAGTGTAAAGGTTAGCGTACTACAGCTATAAATATTTGAAGTGTGCGGATGGGACTGGGATGGGATATCCGTGTATGTTCCTAAGGCACAAACTATCTTTATCAAGGAGCTAGAGAAGTTTGTTCCCACGCTTTCCAGAGAAAAAGAAAAACCTAGTTGAAGAAAAAAATATACTCCAACAATGATGCTCTTTGTTCAGATCAAAGGTCAACAGAGAGAGTAAAACAGCTATACTTATTGATTAAAAGGTATGCTAGAGATTTGTTCATTTACCAAATGTTTACTTAACACCCACAAAGCCACTGTTCTCAGTGGCTGGACATATCAGTGAACAAACCAGATGAAGATCATTGCCTTCTGCTTAGGATTTTTCAAAGTTCACAGTCCTAAAATTAACAGGAGAAACAATTTTATGGAAAAACTATTTTCTACAGTCCACTAATCTGGAAGAAACAGACTGTTCTCTTCACCAAATGGCAAATATCAATGAAAACCAAAAGAAAATAACATTTCAATCTGGTGCCTTCCCTCAGAAGTCATATGACATCATCCCTACTTGACAGAACATGTAGCACTATGAATGACTGAAATTCAAGGCTCTGCTTTTAAAAAAGCTTTCCAAATTAGGGCTTCCTAAGGTTCTTTATAATATATAAGACTAACTGAGTAGCACAGTTAGTACCCTGACATATGGAAAACATTTACAGGCATAAATTCTCATTTCTACATGTTTCAGCGATTTACTCAGAATGAATGGGATAAGCCAAAGTGGAAGCAATAAAAATATATACAAAGCCAGAAAAATCAATAAATTATTTGATGACTAAATGAAAGAAAAATAAAAAAAACTAGTAGAAATATAAACCAAGTGTTCAGCTCATTTCCTCCAAACAGTCTTTTAGAGAAAAGATCACACCACTTAGAATCATAATTTATTTCAGAAAGAATGTCATTCCATCTTAAAGGATTATTATTTTCCACTATATCAAGAATTATTCATGAAATATTAAACTTCTGCTTTCCTAAAAGAGATTTTCCTTTATGCTTTTCCATTTCTGCTAGTAGAAAGTCGTAGTCTCCCTATTATTTGATCTTCATAAGCCATTAGTGCTTTATCTCAGTTCTCTAAGATTTAGAAGGAACTGGCTCTTTCTCTTCTTTCCTTCTCTGAAAACTTGGAACCCATTCCGCCCTCATGGAAATATTTTCCAAGTAATTTACCCATCCTGAAATTATAGGTGGTGAGAACCATTTTAAGCCCTAACTTCTTTTCATATACATATATATATATATATAAATCATAAATATGATTAATAATCAACAGCAGAATATTTTTTGAGATAACTCTGTTCTCTCCTTTCTCTGCCGAGTCAGTTTCTACTAACCCTCCAGAGGCTGGTTCAGGTGCCACCCCTCTTTAAGGAAGGTCCATAGACTGAGCGACTGAACTGAACTGACAGGCTCCTTTCCCTCCGTTTTCTGAGCACGTTGTTCACACTGTTCTCATAGAGCACTGAGCACACTGCAGGGGAATATGTGCCTTGATATGAAGGGAACCCACTTCAGAAAAAGAGCACAAAACCAGATCAGAGCCAAGTACCTTAATGTCAAGGTAATCAATCCCTGAAATAAAACCGGTATTTCTAAGAATCCTTAAAATTGATGTAGCAATGTACAAATCACCTTATTTTAAATATTTCAACATGGCTTTTGAAACTCTTGATCTTTAAGAGCAAATTGATAATAAAGAAAATTTAAAAATCACTGAAAAAGCTAAAAGCTTCTTTAAAATACCATCTTAAGCATTTTCTATATACTACATTTTATTTTAGGAGCACAATTTAGAACAAATCAATGATGAAGAGAATACTACTAAGTTCTTTAGTATAAACAAATCTAACATTTAGGACACTTTACAACTCTGAAAATTTGTAAGTCAGAGGTATGTTATACAATTTAAAATACTGAACTTTTTTGAGGATAAAACTGTGAAATTTGCTTCTATTTTTGAAAATACAGTATTTTTAAATGACAAAGAAATACACAACTGCAAAGTTTAAGAAAATATGAACTTAGGAAATAATCTAAAAAATACATACACACTTAGAAAATGACTTCACAAAACTACTCAAATGAAGTTTTATAAGTTCTGTAATTGTATGATTATAATAAAATCTGATTTAAAGAATTTTATTTCAATACACCTTCCTGACACATTTTACAGCAAAAAGTTTTTAGACTTAACTAGGTCAACCTCCTCATTCTATGTAAAAGCAAACCAAAGGTCAAATTTCTTAACTGCCACTTTAGTTTTCTTGGAGCTATATAACATCCTACTACAGTAATACCTTTGTATTGCAGAATAAAGGCAGGTACACAGACTACATTCTTATGACCAACTGACCATAAATAAACTGCCTGACAAGGTACTTCCTCCTAGGCCCCTCAGCAACCTTGCAACCCTTCATTTAATGCAGAATTCTTTATCTTTGCTCCCATTCAACTTTGAAAAGCTGAAAGGACAATGGTATTTCAAGTAATCAAGTTGCACATAAAGTAGTAATTAGCATGTGTTCTTGATTCAACAGATGAAATTCAACAACAGAAATATAAAATAAATCTAGTAAGCTCTAGCTCTCCTTGAACATTTTTGGTAGAGTTCTGATAATATACGGCTTCCCTGATAGCTCAGTTGGTAAAGAATCTGCCTGCAATTCAGGAGACCTCAGTTGGGTTCCTGGGTCAGGAAGATCCCCTGGAGAAGGGATAGGCTACCCCTTCCAGTGTTCCACCCTGGAGAATTCCATTGGTCACAAAGAGTTTGACACAACTGAATGATTTTCACTTTCTTTGATAATACATGTTATCTTCAGTTCATTTATTATTTTTAAGTCGAATACAGGAAGAGAAGAGAAGACAGGTTAGGAGAACAGTACTATCATTATAATGAAACTGTTCATTATAATGTGATAACTTATAATGAGGTTCAGGAAGAAGGGAAGGAAGCAGTTAGCACATTATAAGAGAATTTGCAGAGTTACATTCAATAAATACTTGGTTGCTTCCATAGCTGGCTCACTGACTGAGTGAACAACATTGATGAAAGACTGTAAAAACCAGCAAAGGTGTAATAAAGTTTGGTTCTCTTGTATAAAATCTCATCTGGCCAATTTATGTGTCTTGTTAAAAATAAGTAGCATCAACTGATATTGCAAAGGGTAAGGAACAGTATTGGCACATTATATTTGGTTGTCTAATGAGAAAATGCTTATATGTATAGAGGGGAAAATTCAGCTTGTTTATGTAGGATAAATCATATCTTTTAGAGGACCTAATAAAAGTAGGTAAGGAACAAAGTGTTGGAGACCCCAAGACCGTATCTAGTTATAATGACAATATCCACATTAACAACATATAAGATAATTTCTGATTAAGATGACTTCCCTGGTGACTCAGACAGTAAAAGTGTCTGCCTACAATGTGGGAGACCCGGGTTCTATCCCTGGGTTGTGGAGATCCTCTGGAGAAGGAAATGGCAAACCACTCCAGTACTCTTGGCTGGAAAATCCCATGGATAGAGGAGCCTGGTGGGCTACAGCCCATGGGGTCACAAAGAGTCAGACACTTCACTTTCTAACATGACTGAGAAGGTCTTAAACTCTCTCCTGTTTCTGGGGTTTCAGGGTTGAAAATAGTGATTCTTAAGCAGTTTTACAGAGTGCCAGTATTTAGTAACCACTTTTTGGTATAGAAGGATGTCAGGTTAATGTATGTATGATTTGGAGGAAAAAACGGTATGACGACTTACTAATTTTTTTCTCTGAAGCAGAGGCCAGCTATGAGAAATGCCACCAACTTCATATAGTGGGGCATTTCAGTGGGGGTGTCTGTCTATTACAGTGCTGCATGTACACATGAGACTCCATTCTTTTTGGACTTGATTCAAAGAGCTATAAGCCTCAGGTCTTAGAAAAAATGTTTTAGCTTACATATTTTCTTTGCATTAAGAAGAGGCTGGGCACTGTGTAAAAGTATTAAACATTCTCCTTTCTTAACATCATATTGTCTTTGGCACATAACCATTTTTAGTGCAAAAATGTGTAAGAAAAATGGTTATTTGCTAAAAAGTAATTTGCTTTCAGCAATATTTAGGCAAAAACAAGGTACAAAGTGATAAATAAGAAAATATGGGTTATTTTCAGTAACTATATTAATTACATAAAGATCAAATATCTACCTTACTTGGTCCTGTGCAGATATGACTTGAGATAGATTAATCTTCCGATATTTTTTATGTACTGTTTTAGGCAGACACACAGAAATAATATAAAAGTCTGTGACATAAAAATTATTCTAGAATCTTTCAACAGAAAAAAGTGTCTTGAATACAATTTTTTTAATTGATAAATATAGAAGGTTGTAACTATAGTCCTATAAAGGTAATAAAAATATGTTCATTATGAGATTTTTATCCCAAGCATAAACATTGTCTTAAAATTTAAACATTACCTTTTTTATTCATTCTGTGTCCATTTTTTTAGTTTAGTTCAGTTCTCTCTATATGATTCTCCTATATAGATTTCTATTCTCTATTTTGCTATTTGATATTTCACTAAGAAGTAAATCTTTTTCCTTAATTGTGATGAGTTGAAAGCATATGCTATCAATAATAAACACTATTGAGAATACTATTTTGAAAAAAAGCATCAGTGTTGTGACTTGTACATTTGTTTCTGCCATCGCACATATAGTAAAACTGTTCACATTTTTATAATTCCATGAGATGCTTCATGATTTTTCTGGGAAAAGTAATGAAGCATAAATTATACATCAACTGAATTTCTTCAAAGTTATTTTACAATTCATATATCTTAATTTGTTCAGTTCCTTTTCTGTTTTTCATGAAAATCTCCATCAGACATTACTGACACCCCAGTGGATAAGACACTCTTGATTAACACATCTTAATTCCAACTAGTATTAAACTAATTTAGCTCACAAAATGACATGCTTGTGCTGGCATATTCTGCTAATAAGCATATAAATATGTAGTTTATTTTCCATACATCTTAGATATTCTATCATCAACAACACAACACGCATAAAATAACTGTAAAGTAAGATGTTTTTTGGGCAAGACTAATCCAATTCAGCACAGAGTTATTAGCAGGTTGATTCTTTGGATATAGATTTAGTCTAAGCATCCAAATTGCTCACTTCTATTATGGGCCTTTTCAAAAAGATGAGACAATTTCTCAAGCTTTCATTACCATATATTAGATACTGGTTTTTGGCAATGGACTTGTCGATTATGAATGACCAAGCTTCCTCCAAGCTGCCTTCTGGTCTAATCAACTAACAGAAGTTTGAATACAATCTGTAAAAACATTAATAAACTGTTTTAGATCAATTTATATTCATAAATACACAAAGACACTTTTTTTTGGTGTCTGTGGGACAAGTAGCTGGAGTCCTATATAAGCTGAATTTGGCTCTGTGCTGCCTCCTATCACTGACTCAAGTCACAAGGACAGATCAACCCACATTATATAGTTTAAAAAAATCACCATGGGTATGAAAATAAATATGTAAGATTTATAATTCAGGCTAAAGGATTAGGCTGACTCAAAACAGATGCCAAAATAATAAGTTTTCAAAATTACTCTTAATTTTTCATTGAAGGATGCAAAAGTATTTCCCTCTTCCCCAGCATTTTCCCTATTTTATATTCATGCTTCCATCTAAAGTTCCAGATGACAGTGTTGGAGATAGACACTTTAATTTACCTAAACATACCATTAGGTTTAAAAAAAAAAAGTTATGTTGTTCTTATCCTTCTGATATCTTGATATGCTGCGGAAGTTTCTACTGATTAAGCAGCAGTCTTTTCGAATTCACAAGCAGTAATAACATTTGCTATAGAAACCTGCCTATGGGCTTGGTCTCTGATACAAGCGGCAGATATATACACACACACACACACACACACACACTTTCTTTAGAAATGAAATGTTATGCTTCATATTTGCTTGGTTACTTACCTGCAAACATGAAGTCTATCTAAAATTACTTATGTCCAAACTATATAGAATACTCTTTTCTACTGAACAGATTTTTACAGAAATTATTAATGCTCAAAAATGTCTGTTTTGAAACTAGAGCTTGCTAATTTGACTAATGCCAAACATTACGAAAATAAGCAAGATGGGAGAATTCAAATTGAACCAAGTGAAGTGACCTCTTCAATTTAACGGATGCATTTTGAACCACGTGTGTTAAGCAGATACAGAATACATGTACAGAATAAAACTGAGAAGACAAATTTGAGTGGAGAAAATATTATTGATGTCAGTTATTTGTAATGTCAGATTATTTATAGAATATAGAAATGACAGAGAACCGGCAGTAGTCACAGTTGAAGGTATCTTTAGTAAGTAATTCTGTTTTACTTTCTCGATAAGCATCCTTCTGTGTACAAAGAATATCTGATTACTCTATTCCCTAGCACTGTGTCTTTAAACTCAAGATTATACCTGATAGTTGGGTATAATAGATAGTATCTGGCAACAGCCAATACTCTCTGCTCACAGGTGCCAGCAGAGCTGTTTTCTTTGTCCCTCGGCAGGGATGGACAGTTTATCATAGCCAACACTCATTCGCAGCAGCATTTCTTTGACCTCCCCCAATTCCCCCTCCAGTTACTGCTTCATCTCTTACTTTCCCTTTAGAGCAAAACTCTTTGAAAGAGTTTGACACACTCGTTGCCTCCAATTTCTCTCTTCCTGCCACATACTGAATCCACTTTTATGCGACTGTCACCCCCATCACTCCACTGAAACTGGCCTTATCATGGTCTCCAGTGACCACCTCATTAGGTCCAACCGTCAGGTGTGAGCCCTCAACTAATTTGAACCATCGGAAGCATTTGACACAGCTGATCATTCCTTATTTCCCTGAAACATTTTTCTTCTTGGCTTCCAGGCTCCCACAGCGCCTGATTTTCTTCCTAACTCATGTGCGCCTCCTTCCCATTTTTCTTCCTGGTTACTCATCTTCTTGCCTTCTTCATATCAGAGCCTTGGGATGCTTCTCGTCTCTCTCTACTCATTACCCTGGTGATGTCATCCAGGCTCACAGCTTTCAATATTATCCATATGCTAATAACTCCCAAATGTCTCGAGCCCAAGCCTCAGGCATAAAACTCCAGATCTGATACCTTTGCTCTCTACTTGACATCTCTTGAATATCTAATAGTCACCTTAACCTTAACAAGTTCAAACTTAAGCTTCCGATATTCCTCTCATACTTCCTCTTGCAGTTTTACTTACATGAGTAAATGTCAGCTCCGTTCTTCCAGCTGAACAGGTCAAGAACCTTGCAGTCACCCTTCATTTGTCTTTTCCTCTCACAACACATTTCCAGACCGTTGCCAAGATCTATTGGCTCTAACTCCAAAATATATCTAAAATCCAATCACTTCTCACCATGGTTACCACCTTTGAGCCATAATAACCTCTTGTTAAAATTTTGTCATGATATCCAAACTGGCCTCTCTGCTTCCACCATTCCCTCCAATAGACAAATCTCAGCATAGCAGCCAAGAAGACCCTGCTAAAACCATCCACTCAGCAAAACCCCAAATGACCTACAAAGTTCTACTTGATGTGGCTGTCTACTACCTACGATTTTGTGTATCTGTCTTCCCCACTGACACTCCACTATAGTTACTCAGGCATTTTAGCTGTCCCTGGATAAGGCCAGTCATGTGCTGAACTCAGGGACTTTACACTGGCTGCTCCCTAAGTCTACAACACTCCTTCAGACACCAGATTCTTGTTCCCTGACTTCCTTCAGGTCTTCACTCAAATAGCATCTTCTTGTTGAGACCTTCTGTGGCCAATCCATCCAGAACTTCCTCTACATTGTCAGTTCTTTTCTGATTCATTTTTCTCTCTAGTCTTTATCACAATCTAACATGTCTTCTATTTTTAAATATTTATCTTGTTTACTGACTGTCTCTCATAGTGGACTCTAAGTTGAGTGTGGGCAAGGGTTTCTATTTAGCTTGTTTATTACTGCAGTAACTCTAGCATGGGTAAGGGGGAGGCAGTCAATATTTGATGCTGAATGTCATCAGCTATCTTACCCAGTTGTTCTCAATTTTAGCTTGTAAGACTCACTAATTAAAAAAAAAAAAAAAAAAAAGAACAAAAACCAAAGGATTTCCAGCACCATGGCCCCACCACCAAGAATTCTGATATACTAGGAGGCAGGTGACCCCCAGGACTCTTTGCCAGTGTTACACAGACCATGCTTGGAGAAACACTGTTCTTAGTCCTAACCCTTTAGATTTCTTACAGGCTGTCATGATCATATTCATAAAGAACTGGAATGGGCCACTTATAGCTCACAGGCTAAATGTGGTCCACGGCTTGTTTTTGTAAGTAAGGTTTGATTGCAGCTGCTGTTGTTCAGTCACTAGGTCATGGACGGCTCTGCTACCACACGGGCCGCAGCACACCAGGCTTCCCTGTCCTTCACTGTAGCAGCGCTCTTCAGCCTACACAGTGTCTATGACTGCCTTTACACCACAACAGAGTTGAATAGTGTCACTTCCGAGCCTTCAACTCCTTCAGTATTTACTACTGGGCATTTTATAGAAAACGTTCATTGACTTCTGATATAGACAGAAGACACATTATTTCGGAACAATATCATCTAGTGATAAGTTATTTTAGCTTTTTTAGGGTGTTTTTTTTTTTTTTTTTTTTTTTTGGTCACACAACGCAGCATGTTCGTTCCCCGTCTGGAATGGAATCTGTGCCCCCTACAGTGGGAGCACGGAGTCTTAACCACTGGACTGCCAGGGAAGTCCGATATGCTATTTTTTCAAAAAGCTGAAGGTATTCTAATGTATACTTAGGTCAAATCTATCCCACCTATATAGGGAACTTGCAATATATTTAATATTTGATTTATATTTGATGGGCTTCCCTTGTGGCTCAGCTGGTAAAGAACCCACCTGCAATGTGGGAGACCTGGGTTCAATCCCTGGGTTGGGATGATCCCCTGAGAAGGGAAAGGCTACCCACTCTAGTACTCTGGCCTAGAGAATTCCATAGGGTTGCAAAGAGTTGGACATGACTGAGCGACTCTCACCTTATATTTAATAATTCATTTCTTGATCTTTAATTCCCCAAAGAATGGTGACCATTTTTGTTTTTGTTTCTATAACAAACATTAAATAAAATACTAAGATTCTGTTATAAATTGTCTTTGGATATTTGCTATACATTTTTTGTTTCCCAGGGACCTATAATAAAAATGGACGTATTCTGGGAAGAATTTTCAGTAGTAAGACATTGGTCTAGGATAGCCAGGTTAACTTTTTCATAAACTCATTTTGGCAAATAAACAAAAAAGTAAGCTTTCTAACAAGAAAGTATTTCATTCTGTTCTAACTGAAAAACCCAAGTAAAGACTCTGAACCCCTGGTACCCCCCTCTTTGCTTGTTGTCCATCTAGTCAAAATGTTGGGTCTTTAGTTTGAAACTAATTTTTTTTTTTTTAACTTAAGTTACTCATGCCGAGAAGTTTTAATTTGTTCTAAGAGTTGAGGCTGGAAAGACTACTACTACAACCGTAGGAAAGCATTATCAAAGCCAGCAGCTGTCAGGCACCTTTATTTTTTTAGGCTGCTTTTATCTGTATAGTAGAGAAAGATTTGTTCTGTTCTTGGTATTTAGAATCCTTGTTCTTTAAAGATTCAAAACTACATTTCTAAGAAAATGAAACTTCAGCTTTATTTCTTGAACTTTGGTAAATAACCTTCTCCACCTCTACTCTCCATATCCTGGTGTATTTAATTCTGAGAAATACTATACTTAATGACTGAATTTTAGACTATATATTAAATACACTGATAATGATAAAAGTTATAGTTCAGTAAGTCAATTCAACTTGCGATATTCAGTAATCATTCAAATTAAGAAATGATACACTTCCTAATCTTTTGGTTTGTTACCTGAGGTCAAAGATGATATCTACAACTTCTGGAGAGAAGGAAAAAAGAGTTTCTCTTGGTTTAGAGTATTTCCTAAGACTAGCTTCTGAAACAGACATAATCAGAAGGGATAAGAAGAAAGGCAAACCATTGGGAGAGAAGACAATTGAAAGCTTAATAATAGAAGGGAACTATTTAAGAATATGTGTAAGTAAGGCATAGACACTAACTATATATTAAATAATAGGGTAAAACAAGTCCTCTGATAATAGAACAGTTATATTGTGAAAGTCTGAACATGAGGAGCAGAGCAGAGGAGTATGCTTAGTTATGAAGGTTCCCTGATAGCTCAGTTGGTAAAGAATCCGCCTGCAATGCAGGAGACCCTGGTTTGATTCCTGGGTCGGGAAGATCCTCTGGAGAAGGGATAGGCTACCCACTCCAGTATTCTTGGGCTTCCTTTGTGGCTCAGCTGGTAAAGAATCCACCTGCAATGAGGGAGACCTGGGTTTGATCCCTGGGCTGGGAAGATCCCCTGGAGAAGGAAAAGGTTACCCACTCCAGCATTCTGGCATGGAGAATTCCAGGGACTATATAGTCCACAAGGTTGCAAAAAGTTGGACACAACTGAGCAACTTTCACTTGTTATGTCCAGAAATAAGTCAAATAAATATATACCTCCAGAAACATTTAATGTTGTAAAAATATTTCTTCCTGTTTGTCCTTTTCAGTTGCAGTGTTAGATTAACTATTTTTCTTCTTTTTGACTCTTTTTTCCTTTAAAATATTAAGAAATCATTATTACCCTGAGTTTTGTTTTTGTCTTTGGTGCTTTATAAATGTCATTTATACTGAGCTTTTTCTAGCCAATAACAGTATCATGGAGAAAAGCGGAGATTTATTTCTATTTGTTTGTACTTCTTATTACGTTATTATTATGTCAAAGCATTCGGTCAGCTTGCAACTGTGCAGTCTTGATAAAAATAGAACCTTCGGAAAATATACCCAAACAAGTAGAGACACTGGCAAACCACCACTAGATGGCAAAGCCGCTTTACCATTGCTGACACTCTGCCTGTAAACAGATTGTGACTTATAAACGTGCTACAACACATTTTCTACCATATGAGAGTTTTGATCAATTTGGATTTTAAAATATGGATGGCCACCACAGTCTGAAACTAAATTACTTGGTATACTTTATCTTAAACAAGTATATATAATCTTATTCATGTCAAACAAAGCTTTACATTTATAATCCATCATCAATATATTATTAGTTTTCAACAGTTTTCAGTAAAGATTACAGATCCAGTGACTAAGAAGATAGCAAATGGATCAAGATGAAAATTAAAGCACAATATGGTACACGGTAAAAATGAACAAAGGGTGACACAGAATTCAGAATTAGATATTTACAAGTATATCCCACATTAGTTGTACACTCAAAGATACCTACATTAAACCTATTAAAAGGTTACATTGTGTTTTCATATGAAAGTTTTAGATGTACTTAAAGTGATACAAACAAGATGTGGTTTTCTTAAAAGTTTTCTTGTGATAAGGGCAGAAAGGAGGAAATAAAGTATTTTTCACTCCCCAGATTTTTTTTTTTTTTTGGGTGAAATCAGAAATGCTTTAATTAGTATGTTATAATAAATATGTTTAAATAACTGTAAACAGTTATGTTTATAAATAAATGAATTTAAATAAGTACAAGTAAGTTAAATAAGTATAAGTTATAATAAATTCACAAGAAAAGATTTCTTATTGCTCAAATCTAGAAAATTATAACACTTCTTAAGGTGACAGAGTTAACAGTCTATTTTAAAAAAAACACAAATGAGAACTTTGTTTATAAATGCATTTAACTAAACTATTTTATTATATACAAATGTGAAGAAAATCTAATTGGTTCAAGGATTAATGCTGCCTATTTGATAAAACTACAGAATCAAATTTTACCTGATTTTTAGTACGAATGCTACAAGAATGAATATATAGCAGACTGAAGCTTTCAATCCATGATTCAAATTTCTTAGCATACAGTGAACCCTGTGAATAATACTCTGGCACTGGGACAGGAGAGCCATAGTACAGATTTAGTTCAAAGGGCCTGTTATGTGTATTCATACCATGCCACAATACTGTATTTTCTTCCACCAAAACTGCCAAATGGCCACTTACACTATCTTCCCTCTGACCCTAGTAACAAGATTCCTCATCTTAAGAAAGTTATTCTAAAGTTATTCACCCTTTCTGTGATAGGTCGCTCTGAGAATTCATAGTATTTCTTATACAAATTACTCCTTTGACAAAAGACTCCAAGTAAATGAATGTGCCTTACTTCAAATGGCTTCATTTTACTAAACTAACACCTTTGTTTGTATGTTCAGCTATACCCCTTGATTTTACTTAATTGAGCTCATACTCAACAATACAAGCACTTCCATTTCAATAAAAAATGACAGTTTAAGGGTTTAAGTCTGAACCATGTTGATTATCTGTCACTAACAGATGCTAATCTAGAGTCTGTCTTCCAGGATGGACTTATTAAATGTATAGGGAATTGACCATATTTATATTGGAGTCTAAGTTAACTGTATTCTTGGGCTCTAAAATCACTGCAGATGGTGACTGCAGTCATGAAATTAAAAGACGCTTCCTCCTTAGAAGAAAAGCTAGACAGCATATTAAAAAGCAGAGATATTACAGTGCTGACAAAGGTCCATCTAGTCAAGACTATGGTTTTTCCAGTAGTCATGTATGGATGTGAGAGTTGGACCATAAAGAAATGAACTGTGGTGTTAGAGAAGACTCTTGAGAGTCCCTTGGACTTCAAGGAGATCCAACCAGTCCATCCTAAAGGAAATCAGTCCTGGGTGTTCACTGGAAGCACTGATGCGGAAGCTGAAACCCCAATACTTTGGCCACCTGATGCAAAGAACTGATTCATTGGAAAAGACCCTGATGCTGGGAAAGACTGAAGGCGGGAGGAGAAGGGGACAACAGAGGATGAGATGGTTGGATGGCATCACCGACTCAATGGACATGAGTTTTGAGTAAGCTCCAGGAGTTAGTGATGGACAGGGAAGCCTGGTGTGCTATAGTCCATGGGGTTGCAAAGTCGGACACTACTGAGCAAATGAAATGAACTGATTCTTCATGCTGTTGTTATGACTTCACAGATTTAGAGTTTGTAATAATTTCATTTGGTAATGTATTTGTCTATAGTTATAATAGAAAAGGGGAGCTTCCCGGGTGGCTCAGTGGTAAAGAATTTGCCTGCCAAGCAGGAGATGCGGGTTGGATCCCTCAGTTGGGAAGATCCCTTAGAGAAGGAAATGGCAATCCACTCCAGTATTCTTGCCTGGGAAATCCCATGGACAGAGGAATCTGGCGGACTACAGTCCATTGGGTCACAAAAGTACTTCTTATGGTATGATCACATATTGAGTGAAGCTCAGAATTGAAGATGGCGAAGCTTTATGCTTTAATTCAACGCATAAAGTGTCGCCTTTCTTTACTTCCATTTATTCATTAAATTCTATTAGGCTCAATCCTTTCCTGGTCTAGTACCACTCCAACTGTTCCCAAATAAGCTTTGCACTTCCTCACTAAGAATGGGGATTCAAAACTATTTTCATTCTCTGCGTAATTCTAGGACGTCACTATCTCTATGGAGCTGGACTAAAAACTGGTATGTGGCCTTGAATTATCATTGTCTTGATGACATGTCTACTTACAGAAGGCAGCTACTCTCCATTAACAACAGGCATTGTGGCCAGAATCATGCTGAAGGACAGGAAAGTGATATTGATATTTAGGAAACAGACCCCGAGCCCATCATCAACATACTGCTGCTTTTAAAAAAATGTTTGATGACTTGAGTTTCCCAGTATTTTAGAGAGGGATTTCTAGGGAGACTGAACATACTTAAGCCTCCTGAATAAGGAAAATGAGTATTTAAAGGATTAGGTGGAATGGTCTCCCTGGATAAAAAGGGATGACATTTATCATGCTCAAGCATATTTAAAACTTTTTGTACCTCCTATCTTTCCTAACTAGATAAAGACATGAAAGTTTTCCAAGGGTCTAAAGTAGAAACCTCAGAATCATCTTCGATTTCTCCAAGTCCAACTTGTTTAATCAACTAATGCCTAGTGAACATAACTGTGTGTTGCTTCTTCCTCCCCAGTCTGCTGCTGTTGCTCCTAAATATTAACAGGTCCACAGAGCCTCTTTCTTGAGCTACTGTCGCAGCCGTCCAGCTGGCCCCCTGCAATAGCCTCTCTCGTGGGTTCTGCTGCCTTCACTCTTCTTTTGAGTGTTAGTGTTTTGGGAGTTCAAGTATACATCCCTGTAGTCTCTCATTCTGTACTTCCCCCCTGAACAGTCAGCCTACACCTGTGGATTCAGGTCCTTGATATGATGACAATCCCGCAACTTTTATGTGTAGACTAGATCACTGTCATGGCCTTCAAACTTTTATGCTCATTGGTCTATGGGCTATTTTTAATTGGAGGTCTCACCTCAAATTCTGTGGTCCCTATCATCAAATCTCATGTGGATTACTGTAACAGCCCTCCTAAATAGTCTCCCTACTTTCAAAACTGTCCCTCTGCAATCCTCGCTACATCCTATAACTGGAGTGATTTTTCAAAAAAATGCAAATAGGAACAGGCATCCTTCTAGCTTAAAACCCTTCAATAGCTTATCACTGCCTTTAAGATCAAGCTCAAACTCTTAACTAACCTATAAGGCCCCTCAAGGTTCCTTTGGAGCCTCACTGCTAGTCATTCTCTCTTTAGCTAATAATTAAGCTCCAATTTTTTGGAATTATTTGGTCTCTGCTTTCTTGTCTGGGTTTCCACAATTTTTTTCCCCTTCTCCCCGGAATGTTATTTTCATCTCTCCCTGCTTCCTTTGCCTAATCATCTTTAGATGCCAACTTGGATTTATTTAATGTTTTGGCAATATTTTTCTGACAATGGTTCTCCCACGATTGAGTCTGGTGGCCTTCTGATTTGCTTAAACACACACTACTCATTTAATATAGCCATTTCTTTCTAAATTTGAATTGCCTTTTCTCTTTCTCATTTACCACAGTGTACGTTTTTGAGGGCAGGGATTTTGTATACAACTATATCATAGGTGCTTAACAAAGCGTAAATCTGCCCTATAGTTTGAATTCTGGTCACTGACCTTCTTAAAGATGTCCAACAGCCCCTACAAGCCTAGTGAATAAAGCCTCAAGTTCTTTACACGGCACACAAGGCCCTTTTCAAGATGCTAGAGTTTATCTTCCAATTTCATTTCCAGGAATTCTTGCCTGCCTCCCTCCTCTATTGTCCATTCATATTTCGCTGAACACCTCTGCATAGGTAATTCTGACGCTTCCATGCTTTTGCTTACATTTTTCCCACTTTCTAGAGTATTGTTCCTCTGATTGCTTTCTTGGAAAACTTTTTCAAAACCACCTTTAGCTCTAGTTCAGGCAGACTTAATAGTTCTCGTCGCTAGGTCAACATAGAACTTTACTCTGTTTCAGCATATATCTTGCTATATTACAGTTATTTATTTTAAATAATGACTCACTGGTTAGACAGTGAGCTTTAGGAAGGTACATGTAAACACATTCATGTTTAGATGACTGCCATAGTGCCTGACATCTACTGGGAGTCAAATGTTTATCTAATTGGATTAAAACAAAAATTAATTTTGTTTCAACTACTCTTACCAAGACTTAGGCACAAGGCAGGTAAAGCAAGAATGGTTCATTCTACAAAATGTGAAAATGAAAATGTATAGGTTTATACATCTTTGCTTGACCCTAGGAAGAATTTGGCTTCTTTCCCAACTCATCCTTTATTTTTATTTTTTTAAGTGCTTCTACTAGCTCTTATAAGTAGGTAAACTCTTCTGATTTATTCCCTAACTCCAATCTATCCTTAGCATGAGGAAAGCACATAAAATGAGCTAGAAATATTTTATGAATAATGATCAACTATGAGCATTGGCTCAGAAGGTAAAGAATCTGCCTGCAATGCAGGAGGCCCAAGTTTGATCCCTGGGTTGGGAAGATACCCTGGAGAAGGGAATGGCAACCCACTCCAGTATTCTTGCCTGGGAAATCCCATGGACAGATAGGCTACAGTCCACAGGGTTCCAGAGAAGGACACGACTGAGCAACTAACACACACACACAAATGAACTTTAAACAGTAAAGTCAAGGGCAGAAGTTCAGAAAGCCTTGCTTTGAATCCCAGTCCTGTGACTTTCTGACTTTGTACAAACTGCTTATCATGCCTTGGTTTTTTTATTTGTGCAACAAGAATGATGATAAGACTTACTTTACTCTTAGGTTATTGTGAAGATTAGGAGTTTATATATGTGAAACATTTAGAACAAAAACATGGCATACAGTAAGTAGTTACTAAGTGTTAGGTTTTATTATCTTAAATAGTGATTAATTATATGTTCCTATATTTTAAGGTGCTTCAGTACAGAATGTGAGCTCTAAGACTTTGAATATCAATATAGAGTAGCCAGACAAATAAGCATATCCTAAAGGACTTTACATTTCAGAGTTAGTACTCAGTTCTAATTATGACTTTTTAATTCAATTGCTGTACTGTGGAAAATTACTTATTTTTCTATTTTCACATTTATAAGTACATTGATCTATTCTGTAATGATGATATGTATCAACAAATGATTTTCAAGAATCTTGAAAATACAAAACACAAAAGTGACAAAATAGTTTGTAAGTACCCGATGTAATTCCTTAACAATATTGCCTATTACATTAATTCCCATACTGCCTTCCAATTGCAGCTCTAACGCCTAACTTCTTCCTAATTTTCTCAAAGGGTGTTATAAAATTAACTATGTAGTTAAACTTCAGAATCTATGTTGGTTTGGGTTAGAAAACTGTCAGATTTAAATGTGGATGCCATAAAAGTAATGCAATTTAAAAAATCATTATCATCTTTTGCTAAAATAAATGTGCTTGTTGCAAATTTAAAATACTAACATATGCATTTTAAAATCTGATTTTGTTATATAATGATATTGATAAAAATCTCAGTTTAAAAGCCACAAAAATGATTCTATAACAAAAATATTTTGTTATAGCCTATAATTTTGATAAATGAATAGGTTATGATTTAGCCATAGCGTGAAAGTTCAGCCAAATCTTGATTATCTTTGGTCTATGGAGATATGGATGGCTTTCATAGTTAAAATCCATGTATTATTCTAAAACCTCATCCATTAGCCTTTTCTTCCACCAAATCTTCACCACATTAGCTTAATGGGCTAATTTGCACTTAAGCTACCTTTCTTACTTGAACAGTGAATGGCAAAATAAATACACGAATAAAAATTGGACAACAAATAAAACCTTGGAAGGAAGGGCTAATCTACATACTAAAACAGGTCTCTGAATAATCAAGAGTTGGCTGCACAGTATTATGTTTACTTTAAGGATTACAATAGCCTCATTCTCTTTTGTGTCTTTCAATAAAATTGAACAGGAGTTCCTATGCCTTAACAGTCCTAGTCAGAGTTGCTCTGAGTACCTGAAAGAACCCTGGTGGTACAGGGCCTACTGGCATGCCATCTCCTGGGGGAATGTTTCCTAGCACTGGACTGGGAGCTGCTGCAGCACTCTGCAAAGAATAAAGGAGAAACAAACCTAGATCATTACAGAGAAGGCACAAAACCAAAGACTGATGATAACAGACTGTAGGAAGGGAAGTTTTTCATTCCTGGGAACAAATATTGGTAATTTTTCCCACTCCAGAGGTAAACTAAGATATAGTAGTTACTTTGGTATATGACTAAGTTATTTGGTTTAAACAGATCTCTTTAAAACTTTTTAAAGTTACAAACTATAATAAGATGCTATATTTGAGTGATATATAAAAGGCAATTAATATGATAAAACGATAGAAATTTAAATAAATGCTTTATTTTAAGGCAAAGACTTATGAAATGGCAACATCAACAACCAATAGGTAAATAAGTAACAAGTTTGAAAATGATGGTTGTATGAGATGGAAAAAGGAGCTCTGTTTAGATTAATTCTCTGTCTTTAGGTGGCAACACTCACTTTATTCATTTTCTAATATAAATGCTATAATTGGTAGCCAAAATAGCAAAAATAGGGTGGTGAGGATGAAAAAGTAATTAGGAGACTGAATAAGAGAAAGGAATTAGATTTGCACAGATTAGTCTCATATAAACAGATTATTAAAAAATCAGATTGAAAAATTCAAAGTCTACTTTACTTGCAAATTATTTCATGGAATCCTACAGCTTCATGAAATAGTAATATGAAAAACTTTGGGATAGGCTCTTCGTAATTGAGTCAAGGTTTTAGATTTAATTCTTACATAGAGCAGTAATACATACAACTATTTTACAACCATGGATTTCATCCCTCAGTCTGTTTAGATACATTATAAATCCTAAGAACAGTCAAGAAGGGATCAGAAATATGTAAAAGACAGATCAGTATGAATCCAACAGTTCTGTTATGAAAGTAACTCAAATCCAAGATCTAGTGTATGTGTTACACTTTTCTCCCATCAGTTTATTCATTCATGCATTAAATTCCATGAGAAGATGTAATATCTCAGTATATCTGCAGCATATATTTCCCAGTATATAAACTGATAAGATACTAAAGTATGTTTATTCTATAGTACTGGAAGTTATTATCAATCAAGGCCAATGATTTTGGGCTTTCCTGAGGAAACCTAGATTAATTTGGTTATCTAAAGTGTTTCCCTATGAACGCCAAAATTCTAAACTTCTGATAAAACACATAAATATTAAAGGAGAAATAGTATTTCTTAGATATTAAGATTAAACATCAATCTATCCCATTTTAAACAAAAACATGCAATTTCATTCAGTGTACATCAATACCTACCATTTGTCACATATTGTTGTAATGTGCATTTTATATCAACACTCATGTTTTTTTAAAAAATTAAAGGCAAATTGCTTTCTCATTTTAACTAAACTTGTATAAATTTTCATATATAATATTAGAGTAAGAGAAAACTTTACCAAACATTTATCTTCTTTTAGTTAAATATATATGGTTACAGGCAGATCTAGGAAGAAAGATTTGATCTACATCTTTTGACAGTCAATTACTATAACGGGGAAGTTGCTCTTAGTACTAAAAGTTAGACAGAGGGTGTCACTATTGTTCTAATTAATTGTAGAACAGTAACCTTTTCCTGTAAGAAAAAATTTACTTAAAAGAGACAAGTTTGTAAACCACACTCACCTTTGCTTTTACAGAAACATACGCTACTATGTTGAGCAGGTTTACAAGAAAAAAATAGAATTTAGTGAATTGCTGCAACTGCTTAGTGCTGTACAAATATGCTATTTCTCTTGTAATTCTTTAGCAAGTATACTGGGGCTTAGGTGGCTCAGTGGTATACAGAATCTGCCTGCCAATGCAGGAGCCGCAGGAGACACAGGTTCGATCCCTGGGTTGGGAAGATCCCCTGGAGGAGGAAATGGCAACCCACTCCAGTATTTTTGCCTGGGAAATCCCATGGACAGAGTAATCTGGTGGGCCACAGTCTACGGTGTTGCAAAGAACTGGACATGACTGAGCATAGCATAGGACTGTAAGTATATTGAAAAAGCTTTTGCCTATCTAAAGGGAGAAATATTTGTTTGTATCGAAACTAAAACTTAACAAGTAAAGATGTTAGGTTGTCATCGGCTCCTTTTTTTTTTCTCTTTTCCGGGGGTCAGGGGGGCAGATCACATTGTTAAAAGGTATAAAATATACTAGTTTTTTATTCAAAGTTCTTCACTGTATATGTTTTGTAAGGGCTTTTTTCAGCTATTGTTTAAAAATGAAACAAATGATATAGATAAAGATTTAAGCAAGTTAAATCTGAAATACCTTTTTAATTTTATGACTTCAAAATTATTTAATAAATTCAATCAAAATATATCTTGCCAAGACACTCTTATCAAGCTCTACAACATAATAGCTGATGCAATAGAGAAAAAAAATCCTTGCCTTTTTGGAATTAACATTCTAGTGAGGGGGGAAAAACACAATTAGTGCTATGGAGAAAAAGAAAACAAGAAATAAGAGAGTTCCCAGTTAAGAGGGTAGAAATTATAATTTTAAATAGAATAGTCAGAAATGAATGAATCAACCAAACAAATGGATCAAATTATGGTGACTGATTTAAATATGCTGTAGTTGAGATCACCTTCCTACATTTTAAAGATGTCTTCCATACTTATATTTTGCACCTATTCCTTCACAGTGTCATGAGAATTATTAGAAAATTTTTCTTTCATAATAATCATATTGTGGCCATAACAATAGAGAGGTCTTGAAAATAGTTTTGTAGCCACATTCTAGTACAGAGCATGATGCTTTAGTTTTCTGGTGTAATAGCAACTTCTAGACTTGGCCTAAGGACATAAATCGAAGTGAACGGAATACTAGTAACTATCAAGTTTATTTACCCAGTACAAAGCACTAGTGTAGAGCATTTCAGTCCACACTTCACTTTGTGGATCACAGTTGTGAGCTGAATTATCCGTCCATTCTTCTGGGATTTACTGACAAGGGATAATTGCTCCCTTTGTTGTACTGTGTGGACTCAAGCTTAGAGGACCATTTGGTACACCACGGTAATCAATAACAAATACTAGTCTGAAAATAAACACTAAAAAGACACGTTAAATGTTACTCTAAGCACTGGAAAACAGTGTATTTTTCAAACTACCTAAATTGCTCATTTATATACAGTAGCAATATAAATAATATTAAAACATGCTTTGAAACTGTAAGCCACGGAAGGATCAGGTTTTAGGGATTAAAGCTTTATGTAGAAGGGCGAAATACTGCATTTCTTGGGTTTCATGGCTGAATTTCTGAGACTTGTTTCAAGTTTACTTCCAACTCATGAGACAAATTTATCTCATGACTGGAGGATCCACAAAAATTTTGTTGGTTCTAACTCATAAAGTATGTATTATTCGGGGCGGGGGGGTGGTGGGTTGTGACTGAATTACAAAAGGAGAACAAATAATTTAATTATACTAAGAGCTACTACAAAGCATTAGCTTCACTGGATTTGTGTGAATTCCCATTAGAATACCATGGAAAATCCTTTATATATAATATATCCACAATTATTTAGGGTTGACTTTTTATGTTCCCTCTGCTGTGAAAAAGAAAGACATAAATAATATGGTTTTAAAATATTTCTTCTAATTAAGTGAATATTTTTGGAGCAAATATAAAAATATTAATTACCATTAAAAACATTTTTCTTTTTACTGGTTTAATTTATATGATTTTAATATATACTTTCAGATTTGTATTTTCTAACTGCTCTTAAATTAACTTTGCCACGTGACTTGAATTTCAATGCTTTTTTTGAAAGTAAAAATTTTAATTTAAAAAATATTTTCCTAAATCACTATCTTTACTTACTTTTTATAAATACAATATATTAAATTTTATATTTTCAAATGAAATAAATTATGGAACAATTATTTGCTTTCCCAAGGAAAATATTACAATGAACTTTAAAGAGTCACCACAAAATGAGTCTTCATGTTGCTATATATTTAAGTCTCCTTTCTTCGACTTTGTGTTTTCATATCTTTCTGCCTTGTAACAAGGCACAAGTCAACCTATGCTCCTTCCTCATGTTATTTACTTTTCCCTTGTATATGTGTCTAGCACCATTTCCCATTTTCTCTTCAATGCTATTATATAACTGAATTTTAATACTATTTTCATTCTCTAATTCCCTATTTCTAAATGTAAAGAACAGTGAGGTATGCTGTTATTTTATATTTTCATTTTTTTAACAATCTAAAATAAAAGCTAGAAGAGTTCTTATTTTAACCTTAGTTATTATCACTAGTAGCCTCTGGTAGAAAAAAAAAGTTGTATATACTTTTGTAAGAAAGTTTCAAAACAACAGGCATAAAATAAAATTTTGCTTAAAATTAAAACTAGGATGCAGTCAATTATAAAATACACATTAAGTAACTAACAGTTTTAGTTACTAAGGTTGGTATAGAACCACCTGCCTAGGAATACACTGGGAATCAAGACATAAAATCTATGTTTGGTAGAAAAGGAAAATGATCTTTAAAGCATATGTAAAATTGTGAAGGTAATAACAGAAACTAAAATAGTGATACACTTATTGGAAATAGGAAGAAATGAGTAGGAAGAGACCTGGCAGAGAATTATTGGTATTTACTCTTAAGACATTTGTGCTATTTTTAAGGCAGATACAAGTGTTGTTTTGAGAAACATTTAAAATGTTGATTCAGTAGACTCCCTTATCTATGGGGAATAGATTCCAAGACCTTCACTGGATGCCTGAAACTGCAGATAGTACTGAACCCTGTATATGTTTTTTCCTATACATATATAATTATGATAAAGTTTAATTTATAAATTAGGGACAGGAAGAGATGAACAATAACTAAAAATAATATGATTATAACAAGATACTGTGATGAAAGTTCTATGAATGTGGTCTCTCTCCTTTCCTTCCTCACTTCTGGCAGTGGCTTTTTCATCAACAGATGCAGCTCTTTTGTAATTTTTATATCATTTGATCTAAACCTATTTCTGCATCTGTGTAACCATCCCTTACTGGCAGAAAATGGCTTGATATCACCTGGTTCAGAGGATCTCTCGCTGAAGTCTTGTTCATGTCTCCCAGCCACAAGTGCTATTATGCCTTTTCTACGTTAACCAAGTGCTCATCATGCTCTGTGGCCATAACGTTTGCAGTCTGAGGTGTGAAAACCAGCAGAGATGTCTTTTTTCCTTTGTCACAATTTCATAGAAGACTTGTTCTTAGCAAAGATCTTAGCAACCTCAGCATACGATTGCTTTTCTTTCCTTATTAAGTCTAGAACTTTCAACTTTTCACTTAAAGGAAGCCTTTTCCAACTTCTTCTGGTGTATCTGAATTGCCCACATCACTACTGTTGTGCTTTGGACTATTAATAAGCAAAGTAAGGGTCACATGAACACAAGCTCTGTGATACCATGAGAGTGGATTTGATAACCCAGACAGCTGCTGACTGATCAATGGGTGGGTTAAGCTGGACAAAGGGATGATTCATGTCCTAGGCAGGATGATGCAGGACAGGGTGAGACTTCATCCCACTACTCACAATACTGTACATTTTTAAACTTATGAACTGCTTATTTCTGAATCTTTAATTTTTTTCAGATCCTAGTTGTCTGTGAAAAACAAAAATTGCAGAAATCAAAACCACGGTTAAGCATGGCTCTGTAGTAGTTTTTCTGTCTTCATAATTTTAATGCAGAGCACAGTTAAATACTTTGGCTACTGGTTGAAGACATGTTCTTTACCATACTAAGAAATATTTCTATGCCTAGTATTTTTTAAACAATTTTCAAAGATCAGGAATAATAAGAGATACATTGCTTTTTCATATTTGATTGGTATTATTTAGTTTTTCTTTTGGGAAGCGTGATATAAGTACTATATATTGACAGTTTTCTTAAACCATCATTGTATTTGAGATAAGCCATGCTTGATCATTATGGATGATCCTTTTAATAGACTAATAATTTTATTAGCTAAAATATTTTATTTAGGATCTTCATATCTATTTTCTAAATGAGACAGATTTAGAAAATTCCTTGCTAGATTATATTTTCAAATTTAAGCATTAGGATTATTCTGCTTCCTTAAAATGGAGTGGATGGCAAACTCTTTTGCAATGCTCTGAAGAAATTTACATAATATGGTGTTTATCTACTTTGTGAAGTTAAAAAATATGCAGTGATAAAACTGCCTGAATACAAAGGCAATTTTGGAAGTAATTATGGTCCTTATTATTTTTTATAATTTTTACCTTATTTACTTCAATTCTGTTCATTTATCCTTTTCCCAGAAAACTTCATTTCTTTGGGACTTTTTGTTTATTCATATACACACTACTCTCACATGTTTTACAAAGGTCCTCTGTAGCAGCTGTGAGAGCCTGCAGGTAGACCACCACCATCTGTCCAGAGAACAGCAGCCAGGGACCACAACCCAGCTACGTGATGCTGCTCAGTATCCGTTGCTCTCACCAAGAATTAAGCTCTTACTAATGTGAGCAGAAGGGGTACACATCATTTTCTGGATGCCTCCTCCTGCAGCTGCTGCTGCTGCTAAGTCGCTTCAGTCGTGTCTGACTCTGTGCAACCCCATAGACGGCCTCCTACCAGGCTCCGCCATCCCTGGGATTCTCCAGGCAAGAGTACTGGAGTGGGTTGCCATTGCCTTCTCCTACCTACTTTTAATTGCAGATCCAATTTCTGTCATGCCTATAAGACCAATGACCTGAACAATGGTGGAGGACTCGCTAGCCTTAGTCTCTGGATGACTCGGGAGCACAGCCGGCCTACCTGCTCTGGCCTGCCTTCCTGAACCGTTGGTCCTTAACAGAGGCTGACTTGCTTTCTCCTAAATTGAATTAGTGTTGTCATCATTGTCATCATTATCTTTGCCAGGAATTGTTCTATTAATTCACCTTTTTTTCCTATTTAATATATTTTATTCTTTAAAATTTTTTTCTACTTTCCTTTGTTTAAAAAAGGTTTTATTTTCAAACTTTTTAATAAATTAGTAAATATTTTCTCTTTTTTAAAAAGATAAATAATATGAAACTGTAAATTTGGCTCTGAATTTATCCTTGATTGCATCTGCAAGCTCTGATGGTGGTATTCATGGCTTTTTCCCTAGATCATCCAATAAATACAATTTTAATTTTCCAAAGAGTTACTGGATATAACTGGAAACCAAAATTATACTGATTAGATGATTTAGAAAAAAATGAGAACACTAATATCAAACTTTGTACATGTAACCAAAGATATACTTTAATTTACAAATGGATGGAGGTTTTATTTTCATTTTTAGTTTCTAGTTTCCCAATTGTGCCCAGGTAAGACATACCATGAGCTCCCCAGGTGGTGCCAGTGGTAAAGAACCTGCCTGCTAATGCAAGAGATATAAGAGATGCAGGTTCCGTCCCTGAGTCAGGAAGATCCCTGGAGGAGGGCATGGCAACCCTCTCCAGTATTCCCGCCTGGAGAATCCCCATGGACAGAGGACCCTGGTGAGCTGCAGTCCATAGGGTCACACTGAGTCAGACATGACTGAAGTGACTTAGCATGCACGAAAGATACACAACTTCTGTATTTAGGAACTTTTGAATAATTTTTATATGGCCTCATCAAGGATCAATTTTCATAATATTCCAGGAATGCTTAATAAAATATCTGTTTTCTTGGTCTACATTTTTATCCATTTGCCAAATACCTTTATATTGTCCCTAATTTTTGTCCTCTTGCTCTTTCAAATATATATATAATACCCTACAACTGCTGCTTGTCCATTTAACTTTTCTTTTTCATGTTTAATAATCACTGCCTTGAATCTATTTGTCCTAAAATTAATATTTCAAGGTCAGCTTTTTGTGTGCTCATATATCAAATCACCTCCCATCCATTTATTTTAAAACTTTACGCTGTATTTTGTTTAACTGTTCCACTTGTCAGCAGAAAAGGCCTCTAATATGCATCTAATGAGATGTCCTTTAAAGCTAGAAAGAAGAAACTTTTTTCCATCTTAAGCTTTAAAGGTATTAACGTTAATACAAACAATACTGTTTACCTTTCTTTATGAAAAATGAAGGTGGCTTTCTCTTATTCTATATCACCCTCTCTATTTCTTAACCCTTATTATAAACACCTAGAGTTATAGGTATAAATTTTTGTCTTAATCACTTCTTCTTTCAGTAATAATTTTTACCTCTACATTCAGTTTTATAATCAGTTTTATACTTTCAGCATTAAAAAAACCTCCAATTTTGTCTAGTTTTTTCCCTTTCAGCTTAAAATAACATAACTGTGCTCCTCATATGAGTTGCAATTTGCATACATTTCTTAGTTGGCTAGAGGATGTATGAATACCATTTTCCAAATCCTTATATGTGCAAATGTCTTTTTTAACTCACATCAAAACTACAGATATCACTGTACCACTGTTGTCTGGTATTAATGTTGCTGAGAAGTCTGATGCCATCTGATTTTTGTTCCTTGGGATGTAAACTGTTTTTCTCTTCTAAAGATATGATGGATGTTTTCTTGATATTTATAACTACCAGTGTTTCAATTCCATAGGTATTGATCTCTAAATTTCTTGTCTAGTGAGATGTGAACCTTTTCAATGATTGTATCTGGGTTATTTTTTTCTAATTACAAAAGTTGAGGGGAAATTTTTTTCAGTTAATAGATGTAAAGGAAAGACCTGGCAAACCTTGCAAATGTTTTTAGCATATAAGTATATAGTTATGATATTTTTGATAACTTTGGAAATATGCTTCGGAATCTTGCTAGGACAGGATTTTTACAAGTTAATAGTGCCATGGAAGGGCATCCCTGATGGCTCAGTGATAAAGAATCTGCCTGCCAATGCAGGAGATGTGCGTTCGATCCCAGGGTCAGGAAGATCCCCTGGAGGAGGAAATGACAATCCACTCCAGTATTCTTGTCTGGGAAATACCATGGACAGAGAAGCCGGACGGGCAACAGTTCATGGGGTCACAAAAGATTCGGACATGACTTAGCAACTGAACAACAATAGTGGCATGGAAAACTGGCCAGTACACTTGTAGAAAGCACTTCGCATGCATACCACCATGTGCTATAAAAAGTAATAAATGTTGATTAAGTGATCTTTCTTTTCAGATACTATCCAGTATAAATTTTGAAGTATGAGAAAAACAGTGTGCATTAAACATGTTCACTGTCATATATTTATAGTAAGAAATAGTCAAATTTAATAATAATATAATACGTCTATAAATTGCAGTACAAATAAGTGACAGAACCTGTTTCAACCATCAAAAATCATAGTTACAAATGGAATTATTTGGGAAAAAGGAATTTATTTATGATATGAAAAAGGAAGTGTTAGTCACTCAGTCGTGTCTGATTCTTTGAGACCCATGGACTGTAGCCCACCAGGCTCCTCTGTCCATGGAATTCTCCAGGTAAGAGTACTGGAGTGGGTTGCCATTTCCTTCTCCAGGGAATCTTCCTGGCCCGGAGGTCAAACTGGGTCTCCTGATTCTTTACCATTTGAGCCATCAGGGAAGGTCTTATTTATGATGTAGTGCTATTTAAAACATTCCAAATACAGAATTGGGTGATTATAATTATGAAAATGGTAAACAATTATCTATCAAAGACAGTAGATACTAAAAATTAAGTGTTAGAATGTTATAACTGATAAACTGTTCACACACTTTCTGAAATTTCATGTTTCTGTTTGTAATATAAATAAAAATTACTATAGGTTAAAAATACACACTGCCAGTTTTGTCAATAGCTATAAAAACAAGACCAAATGCTATTAATAACTTAAGACAAACCTAATCCCTAATTTTAAGTTTAAATAAAATGCAGACATTTCTAATTTAAAAAGGACCTCTTATTTCAACAACATATGAAACACTTAATTTTCAGACTGTGATGAACCAGTTTTTCTGTTTTGGAAAGTTAGATCCCAGAAACAATCTAAAAATCACTTTCATTATTGCCAGGCATTAGTTTGCTCTGTCTTCACTTTCATTTTTAGTGTCACATGCTTTCTACCCTAGTCTACTCCACTCAGTCCCCCCTAAAGAGTCTAGAGAACCAGTATCATTGACTACTTGTTTTAAAAATATTTTATAGGTAGTTTTCACAAAACTTAATTATCCCGGGTATAATACTCAAACCCTTTAGGCTTCCAAAAGAGGGCAAGACCCAGAAATAACATTAAAAACAAAATCAAAAGTAGTTCCTGAGTACTCAGAAACACAGAATGTAAAAGAATTGATCTAAACATTACAGCTAATGTTTGCCATGTGGAAGAAAAAAAGTGCTTTGATTTGGCTGGTAATTTCTACAAAATGCTACCTTTTTCACACGAAAGGCAAGAAGCATGGGAAATATGATAGGCAATAGAAGGGAAGCAGCAAGTGATGCTAAAATATGTTTTAAGTGCAAGAGAAATGCAAAAGGACTCTGATAAACACAGTGATGATTTCATTCCTAAAGAATACTTTAGCAGGAAGACTTTGATTTAGTTGTTAATTTTCAAAATAGCAGAAACCATCATATTTCATAGTTCAGAAATCAGCTTCCTTAAATTCTCTATTCAACTTTAATCAGAGAAGGTAGATTATAAGAAAAATGGCTGAAAAATTGGGAGATTTAGTTGGGTGAGGGGTATTGAGTACTCACTGTATTATTTCTAAACTCTCCCTTTATGTTTGAAATTTTCAAAATAACATGTAGAAAAAATATGAAAACCTGAAATAAGCTAATGAAGTTAGGCTGCAGTAATGTAAAATAATTCAGCTTAAACATGTGGCAAGACTGTACTTCCCAAGATAAATTGAGGGAACTCTACTTGAACTGCACCACCACATGAACTATTCTCTACTTCCATATTTTCAATAACTTTATAAAGGAAAAAAAAGAAAAAGAGTGGACATAAAGAATCTGCTTTGAGACAATTTAGTTCCAGGTGATATCTTCGCATCCGTACATGCAACCCAAATATTAGGTACCTACTATGTGCCTGGAGCTGATCTAAGTTGCACAGATTGATTTTGATCACAAAGAATTTTGAACCTAGTATGATGATACTGCTTGAAATTATGAGTTGTGATGAAAACTCAAATAGCATATAAAATTTTCTGTTTAAAAATGAAACAAAATGGGGACATTTTAGTCAAACGCTTACTAAAATAACCTTAAGCGGTATTTCAAAATACCATAGTTTAAAGGAAAAGCAAGGAAAAAGTGTTAGGTTTTTAACCATTATTGATTCTAATCGTTGCCCTACTTTTTCCTTTTTGACTTCAAAGCTGGAAGCCTTTGTCTTTTTTCTACACTATTGATTCAGTATAAAAATCCCTAGGTTTCTACCAGTTTGGGGTCTAGGTATTTTAACTATTCTTATGGTAAGAGAAATTGGACAATCAAAGTCATCCCTTGGCAAAAAATTGCTTTCCTCTATGGTAGACAGACTAGCTCCACTAAAATACCCATGGGTAATCCTTGGAGCCTGTGCACATTGTGGTTTCTAGAACCTGAAAGCAGTCTCTGGCTGACTCCTACAACCACAAAGAACTGAATTTTACCAACAACCTACATAAGTGTGAAAGCTGATTCTTCTCAGAGCCTCCTAATAAGAACCCAGCAGGCCCAGACCTTGATTTCAGCCTTGTGAGACCTAAACAGCCCAGTCAACCCTGACTTCTGACCTAGAGAACTGTGAGATAATAAACTTGAAAGCTGCTAAATCTGTGGCAATTTGTTAAGTCATAAATAGAAAACTAATAACACTCTTCCTCCAAAATTACTATTTCACTTTTAAAAACGTTTTCCAGGAGGCACCTAGAAATGAGGGAACTCTCTGGGTTCTTAGAGGTTATTGGATTTGCTCTGATGCATAGTGCTTATTTGCAAATACTATAATTTTGATTAAATGAATTGTCTTTCCAATCTCCCAACTGAACGTTTAGTTTTGTGGTATTCTTGGTCTCACAAATCTTTTAGTGGCTTTGAATCATATCTCAGGCTTTTCTCTTCCACAGTTAAGAGTCAGGAAGCACAGTGAGAAGAATGGCACAGGAAGCGTCTTTTCTCCGGTTATAATCACCTGCCAGGACTCTTAACTCCACCTTCTTAGCCACAGAGACACAGCTCCTTAACTATTAATTGAAGGATCCCCAATCCCACTGAGAGTCCAGCCAAGCTAGTTCCACTGACAGGAAAATACAAAGACACCTGAAACCATCATTTAGGATTCACCATCATATCAACTTTGCTAGTGGTCCCTGACCCTGTACACTGATTCAAAGAAACTAGGATCCAGCTTCCATCCTTATACCAGGAAAAAGCCCTTTCCTTACTTTGATTTGCTGACCTTTCAGTACCAGGTCCCATCTACTAGCATCTCAATGCCTTAGAGACAATAAGAAAACATTATATTGAGTTCGTTCCTCATATTCATTCTAAGAAAGTATGTTCTGCCACTGGACTTCTGCCACGGTTGAGTCATCAGTCTTTGCAGTTGGATTCCCTTGGCACCAAGAGTTAACTTGTTTAGACATGTACGCCTTGTTTCTTGCCATCCTCTTCCCCCTCTCCATGAACAGCTTTTCCCACCTGCTGAACATTCCCATTACTCATTCTCTAGCATCCTACCCTCTCTCAATTGCTTTCTCTCATCTTACAGTAGCTTGTCTTAGAATCCAAGGCACACTTTCTTTCAAGTCATGCACACATGACTGCAGAATATCTATTTAAGAAGTTTTTTTTTTTTTTTTTAAAAAAAAAACTTTGTCACAGAACAAATTACAGTCATGGAAGTATAGCTCTGTATCAATAGCAAGAATTTCTGTCATCTCTGTGCAGTTAATTTTTCCAGGAGGAAGATAACCACCCTATACTCATCTTTTAAGAAGTCATAGTCCATAAGAGTCAGTTAAAATGTTTATGTAAAAGGCACAACTTCTGTGAAATATCTTTTTCTCTTTTGTAATTTACAGCTTTTGTAGGAAGAAATTTAAAGTTAGTATTTTTGAGTTTTTTCCTTTAACAGCATTATTAGCATGGACCTGAAACAATGCATATCTAATATGACAAATTTTTAAAAGTTCTTAAATTTTATACATAACAAATAGTTCAAATATGCTTCAGTTCAATTCAGTTCAGTCACTCAGTCGTGTCCAACTCTTTGCAACCCCATGAATCGCAGCATGCCAGGCCTCCCTGTCCATCACCATCTCCCAGAGTTCACTTAGAGATGCCATCCAGCCATCTCATCCTCGGTCATCCCCTTCTCCTACGGCCCCCAATCTTCCCCAGCATCAGTCTTTTCCAATGAGTCAACTCTTCACCTGAGGTGGCCAAAGTACTGGAGTTTCAGCTTCAGCATCATTCCTTCCAAAGAAATCCCAGGGTTGATCTCCTTCAGAATGGACTGGTTGGATCTCCTTGCAGTCCAAGGGACTCTCAAGAGTCTTCTCCAACACCACAGTTCAAACGCATCGGTGCTCAGCCTTCTTCACAGTCCAACTCTCACATCCATACATGACCACAGGAAAAACCGTAGCCTTGACTAGGCGGACCTTAGTCCTTAGTCCTTAGTCGGTGAAGTAATGTCTCTGCTTTTGAATATACTATCTAGGTTGGTCATAACTTTTCTTCCAAGGAGTAAGCGTCTTTTAATTTCATGGCTGCAGTCACCATCTGCAGTGATTTTGGAGCCCAAAAAAATAAAGTCTGACACTGTTTCTACTGTTTCCCCATCTATTTCCCATGAAGTGATGGGACCAAATGCCATGATCTTCATTTTCTGAATGTTGACCTTTAAGCCAACTTTTTCACTCTCCTCTTTCACTTTCATCAAGACGTGAGGTGTCTCCCAAATATGCTTAAGAAGAAATTTTAATAGGTGTGAAAAAATTTATATTATTTCACTACATGTTGGGATGATTTCTATGCAAAGGTTAATTTCTAAGCTTCAACATTGATATCATTTCTCCAAAAGTTATAATGAATAAAAAGAGAACTTGAAAGTAACTTGAACAGAAATACTATTGTTTACTTTTAAAAGATGGTAATTACTGTTTTGTTAAAAGTAGTATAACAGATGGATTATAAAAGTCACAAAATAAAAATAATAATAATAAATGAAAATATTTGTTTCTATGGCCTCCAAACTACAAACAGGGGCTAAGTCACTGAACCAGTTTTCCAAATCTTTGTTTACTAACATAAAGTCTAACTTGGCTTAAACTAATTCTGCCACTAGGTTTGGAGGAATTTAATTGCTGCCACAGACAAAACAAAACGTTATCGTGTGTTAATACATATAAATATACAAATTAAGGGATACCTGCAAAGGGAGCTTTTATATCTGTGTAATGTTTTGGTGGAGAGATAATATAAAAAATGCCTTATCAAAGATCTGAAAAATAATGCCTATAAAAATAGACTAAAAATGAGAAATTCAGTAAATAACTGGAACTCTCTATTAGATCAGAGAAAGGTAAAGAAAATCATGCTAAAGATCTGCTTTAAAGAAAGTAAATCTCATGAGGCAGTGATTAAGATAACATTTTGGCCAAACTTGACCTGCCATTCTTTTTCTCTAACCTTCAACTGCAACGTAATAGTAATAACAGTAATCACTGATGGTCACTGATATAAAATACGTACGGCATTGAGTTATTTAAAATATTTAGAGAAGGATAGTTAAGTATATGTTCAACACAAAGAACTAGTGTGACTTTTTAACAACAATAACAAAAAAACAAATGCACAAAATCTTATATTACACAGTGGTAGTGGGCTCTAGAGTATGCCAACACCCCTCAAACCATCTGTAATTCCTTCTAGGAAACTATCTGCCTTCAGACACATTCTTTAGGATATTCCCAAGATAAGGAATATTTATCCTTAAACAGTTAATTTTCTTTTATTAACTGGAAGAAGGCAAAATTCATTTGATCCAGTGTTTTGTAAATAATGGTTAATAAGGGTAAAATTTTGATTCTAAAAAAATTTTCATATGACAGTCTTTCCACATAAAAAGGCTTTGAATTCAATCACAAAAATTTGTAATTTTTAAAGTGATGACATGATTGAGATGCTTCAGGTTTACTTATATTTTTAAACCAATTTTTTGTCCTCATAATTTTCACTGATTAGTGCATTTTCTATCCAACAAATATTTGTGCCCACTACATGTTTGATACTATATCAAGTAGACCTTGGGCTTCCCTTATAGCTCAGTTGGTAAAGAATCTGCCTGCAGTGCAGGACCTAGGTTTGATTCCTGGCTTGGGAAGATCCCCTGGTGAAGCAAATGGCCACCCACTCCTGTATACTTGCCTGGAGAATCCCATGGATAGAGGAGTCTGGCAGGCTACAGTCCACGGGGTTGCAAGAGTCAGACACGACTTAGTGACTAAACCACCACCATGAGTAGACCTTATCCCTGTTCCCAGGAGCTTATGATTTAGCGAGGTAAACAATTATATATTTATTTGTCAAAGTGATAAATGCTAGAAAAAAAAAAAGGAGATGTACTTTAGCGGATTACAGACTGTCCCCTAGAAGTAAAATTTAAGCAGATAACTGAAGAAAGTGTTGGTGATAAAGGGGCAAAATGAGGCAACAGAGTTAAATTATTACAAACTAAAAGAAATGAAAAGTAAAGGCCCTAGCATGGGCAAGAGAGTGGCAGACTATAAGAAACAGTAAGGAAGGTCAGTGTGGCTCAATAAGTGATTCCAAAGTGTGGTATGAGAGATGAATTTAACTTTATCATAAGGCCAATAAGAAGCTGACAAAGGGTTTTGATAGATGCATATGATCATCAGATTGATTGTTTTACATAGGTAACTCTGATAGCTCCCTTGAGAAAATGAAACAGAGGGAGCAAGAGAAGATTCCTTCTGAAGTAGCACTGTGGTGGGCTGAGGTCTTTGGGCAGCAGTGGAGAAGAAATGTGAATAGATTCAAAATGTTTCAAAATTTAAGAATTGCCAAGACTGGTGAAGGACAACAAAATGGGAGTAAGGAAGAAGGACATGTCACGGATGACCCAGATATCTGGCATAAGCAGCGTGAGGATGCAGTGGGATGGGCATCACTTTATGTGCACCAGGTTTGGAGGCAAAGTGTGACGAGAGGGGGAGAAGCATCAGCTCAGTTTAGAACATGTAAGACATGCAGCAAGAACGTTTATTTACTAATAACTGGGCTCTTACAGAATATTTCCAGAGAGGAAATTCCATACACCCTACCTACTTTAACAATCTTATTGATAGTGAATTTTAAACACACTTCTTTTCATTTAAGTCCTTCTTTTCCATTTTCTTATAGAGAAAACAATTGATTGCTACCTTAAGTATGTACTTATAACGATATATATCTTCATTAACAAATGATGAATAAGAATTTATGGTTTACGTAACTCTTGCATAAATTCTCTTGTAGTACCAACCATGTTGCATTGAGATTTTCTCTGTTCAGTTTGAAAATACTTAGCCCTAAAAGGTCAAAGGTGTTTTCCTCTTTTTGTTTACACAGCGTTTAGTCATGCCTGGTGTGTGGTCAGTAAAAAAAAACAGCTGAACAGAATCCATGCTATTACGATGGCATGTTTTGTTCCAGCTAAAATAAGTATTATGTCACTTATAGAATTAATATCTTAAATCTAAACTAGCCCATGTTATTTTATGTCAAGCAAGCATATCAAGTTCCTGGAAGACAAGTTGACAGAAGTCAATGTGGCTGGTACATGCTTTGCTATTTTCTAAACAGGCTTGGACAGTTTTAAAGGACACTAAAGTGAAATAAATTATACAATCTTCATGTTAGCATTCACTGCAGGTGATGAACATGAATCAGTGGTGCCATTACATGGGAAATGTCAACTTATTTTTAGTATCATTTCATCTGAATAGTAATTTGACTACTGTAAGATGACCACATAATTCATTTTCAGGATCAAGTTCTAATATATGGTTGCCAATCACATATAACCATTAAGTTAACTCCACTTTAAACACCATTTTGAAAATGGATACATAAAATAGCCATTTATTTCTTTGTGAAATCACTATTGGTGATTACTCAACTAGATAAAACTAGATATTTTGTCTAAAAATAAAATTTAAGGCAAAAAGCATCAGTATATAAAGAGGGTCTTAAGAATAAAAGGAATGATTTACAAGCAAATTATATAGATCCTAATGCATCTAGCAGTACATCTTTAAAATATACACAGCAAAACAAATTGGGTAACAAAATTACAAATCCATCATCACAGTGAGAGACTGAGTCTTCTCAGGAACTGATATATTCAAACAAATTAAAATTTAGATTTGACCACCATTAACAAGCTTGATTTAATGGACACTTCTAAGACCCTGAACCCACAAACAGAAAATGTACACTTTTTTTCACTTAGAATATTCATAAAAAACTGATCACAAACTAGGCCACAAAGAGGCACAGAAAAGCCAAGAATATATATAATATGGATTATATTCTTTGAACACAAAGCAATAAAATTAAAAATTTTTTAAATTATCCAGAATTATATACTTTTAGAAACTGAAAATACATATTTCTAAATATGTACAACCACAATGGAAAACTATTTAGATCAGAACTACAAAAGTCCTACATTTTAAAACTTGGATAGCTAAAACAGTACTTAGAGAAAGTTCACAGCTTAAATGTACACATTAGCTGATGAGAAATGGCAACCCACTCCAGTATTCTTGCCTGGAGAATCCCAGAGACAGAGGAGCCTAGTGGGCTGCCATCTACAGGGTCGCACAGAGTCAGGGACGACTGAAGCGACTTAGCAGCAGCAGCTGATGAGAAGAGCTATAGAAACATTAGCTGTTTTAGATTTATCACGGTACAGTAATATAGGGAGCCACCATTTGAAATTTACAAACATATTTATTATGTTTCTATTTTAGACTTGACACTTGCCAGATGTAGTTGAGTGGAGCAGGATGTAAGACTCTATTCTTAAGTTTATTGTAGAAAAGAAAGAATGATTATTTGATTGTGTAAGGTACTGCATATAATCAAGTATGATACGTAATGGTAAAAACACAGCTATGGGGTGAAACCAACTATACTGTGTGTATTCTAGCCCCCAAAACTGCACTGAAGTGGAAAGTTAAAAAAAGAGATCTCAGAAGGAAACAAACAGCATTCAGACTGGGGGAAAAGTTATTATAAACTGTAGTGTATTTTATTGCCTTGTTAAAAATATTACACGTTCTTTGTATGAAACCATCTCACGTTCTTTGTGAGAAACCATGGGTATTCATGCCCAAGTTGAGGCACGGCAACCTATCCCACACACACTAACCCCCTGATGCAGCTCTGATAAGGCGATCCCAGAGAAGTCTCCGTCCTTTCTGCAATACCCAGGAGACCAGTGCCTCACCAAAGTGAAAGTGAAAGTCACTCAGTCATGTCTGACTCTTTGCAACGCCATGGACTATACAGTCCATGGAATTCTCCAGACCAGAATACTGGAGTGGGTAGCCTTTCCCTTCTCCAGGGGATATTCCCAACCCAGGGATCACCTCACCAAAGGCACAGGTAATTCAGAAAACAGCTTATTATAAGTGCTACAGGAACCTACATTAAGACAAAAACAACCAAACATTGGGATTAACTTCACAGAAGATAATCATGGTTAAGCTGAATCTTGAAGAAGGGTATTCCTTATAGAAAGGAATAAAAATAAATAAAAATTCAGACCAGAATAAAAACAAAAAAACTAAGAAAGCAATGAAATACAAAGGAACTATAGAAGACAGGAAATTTCCTTGCTTGGTCATTGGGGGAAGAAAGAGTTGTATACATGAGATAGGACCAGTTGCTGGGAATTCTGGAAAATATATCAAGAATGCTGAGAACTATACCACAGTGTATTTGATTGAGTGAGTTGATAGATATTATATGTCTCAAAGATACAAAGCAACTCAGTAACATGATGATAGTGACATTTTTCTGGCAGTAAAAAGATGAAAGAAAAACGAGTAAAAAACGAAAGCAGACACCAGCATTTTAAAAGATCCAGGTTTTCAGTTTGAAAAAATGGATGGCAGACAGGGTGATACAAAGGAATGGACACAGAAGAGAAGGCAGCAGAGAAACAATGCAGGTTTCAGACAGTATGCTGCTGCTGCTAAGTCACTTCAGTCGTGTCCGACTGTTTGCCACCCCTGCCAGGCTCCTCTGTCCATGGGATTCTCCAGGCAAGCGTACTGGAGTGGACTGCCATGCCCTTCTCCAGGCAAGAATACTGGAGTGGACTGCCATCCCCCCTCCAGGGTTCAGACAGTATAGTACTGTGCTTAAAAACAAACAAACAAAAAACCAGAAGAACAGGGATCTTGTGTGATACTGGTCAGCTGCTGAAACTCTCAGTGCAATGGTTCCTCCTTCAGAAAATGTGCATAATAAACGTATCTATCATGTAAAGTTGTTGGATAAATAATGAGTGAATTCAAATAAAGCAATTAGAATAACTGACATAAAGTAAAGGATCATTCAGTTCAGTTCAGTCGCTCAGTAGTGTCCAACTCTTTGCGACCCCATGAACTGCAGCATGCCAGGCCTCCCTGTCCATCACCAACTCCTGGGGTACACCCAAACCCATATCCATTGAGTTGGTGATGCCATCCAACCATCTCATCCTCTGTTGTCCCCTTCTCCTCCTGCCCTCAATCTTTCCCAGCATCAGAGTCTTTTCAAATGAGTCAGCCCTTCACATCAGGTGGCCAAAGTATTGGAGTTTCAGCTTCAATATCAGTCCTTCCAATGAACACCCAGGACTGATCTCCTTTAGGATGGACTGGTTGGATCTCCTTGCAGTCCAAGGGACTCTCAAGAGTCTTCTCCAACACCACACTTCAAAAGCATCAATTCTTCGGTGCTCTGCTTTCTTTACAGTCCAACTCTCACATCCAAACATGACCACTGGACAAACCATAGCCTTGACTAGACAGACCTTTGTTGGCAAAGTAATGTCTCTGCTTTTGAATATGCTATCTAGGTTGGTCATAACTTTCCTTCCAAGGAGTAAGCATCTTTTAATTTCATGTCTGCAATCACCATCTGCAGTGATTTTGGAGCGCAGAAAAATAAAGTCAGCCACTGTTTCCACTGTTTCCCCATCTATTCGCCATGAGGTGATGGGGCCGGATGCCATGATCTTAGTTTTCTGAATGTTGACTGAGCTTTAAGGCAACTTTTTCACTCTCCTCTTTCACTTTCATCAAGAGGCTTTTTAGCTCCTCTTCACTTTCTGCCATAAGGGTGGTGTCATCTGAATATCTGAGGTTACTGATATTCCTCCCGGCAATCTTGATTCCAGCTTGTGCTTCTTCCAGCCCAGCGTTTCTCATGATGTACTCTGCCTATAAGTTAAATAAGCAGGGTGACAATACACAGCCTTGACGTCCTCCTTTTCCTATTTGGAACCAGTCTGTTGTTCCATGTCCAGTTCTAACTGTTGCTTCCTGACCTGCATACAGGTTTCTCAAGAGGCAGGTCAGGTGGTCTGGTATTCCCATCTCTTTCAGAATTTTCCACAGTTGATTGTGATCCACACAGTCAAAGGCTTTGGCATAGTCAATTAAGCAGAAATAGATGTTTTTTTGAAACTCTCTTGCTTTTTCTATGATCCAGCGGATGTTGGCAATTTGATCTCTGGTTTCTGTGCCTTTTCTAAAACCAGCTTAAACATCTGGAAGTTCACAGTTCACGTATTGCTGAAGCCTGGCTTGGAGAATTTTGAGCATTACTTTACTAGCATGTGAGATGAGTGCAATTGTGCGGTAGTTTGAGCATTCTTTGGCATTGCCTTTCTTTGGATTGGAATGAAAACTGACCTTTTCCAGTCCAAATGCTGAATTTTCCAAATTTGCTGGCATATAAGGATCATTAAATATTAGCTATTGTTTCTATTGTTATTTGTTTCTAGTTTGAGTTGATATACATGTAGAGGTATTTGAGAGTCCAAGGGGAAAATACACAACTGGAAACATGGATGAAAGATGAAAGTTAGATAAATATCTTGGATGTTTTCCCATCCTTGTCCCATGGCCATTGTCAAAATCAAGTCCTCCCTTGTGTTTTATGAAAGATTGTTACAACAGCCCCTGTTTTTTTCCTGTTTCTCTCAGGCCCACATTTAATGCTGCCAATAATTACCTTTTTATAAGCACATATGTGCTCATATCAAATCTTCACATGAAAACTTGAAAATGAATGAATGAAGGTACCTCATGTCATATGGGAGAAAGTCGATTACCTGGCATAGTGTAACATATAACTTATGATCATTTGAATGTTCTTCTCTCGTTTGAGTCAATGAAGTTTTCAGGAGAGGAGGGCTACCTATTTAAATCACTAAATCTCCTGTGCCCAAGAGCACAGAAAATGTTAAAAGACATGCTCACTGAAAGCTATGTTAATACATATAGTGGTTATTTTATGGTGCCGAGCAAACATTGGCAAATACAGGCTCTGAAAAAAAGAATCTGGAGGGAATAAACAAGAAAGGTTTAGAAGGCAGGAGAGGTAATCATTTGGAATATTAAAAATGCTGAATGACACACTGATCAGGAAGTTTTAGGAAAGGAAAAGATGCTGACTTTCAGGTCAGTTAAAAAAACTAATTATGAGCTTATATATTAACCTGTAAATACAGGTAAATACAAATAAGATATGATTACAGCTCTAAAGGAACAAATGTACTATAAAGTGGGAACTAGACACACTAAAAAGAAAGAGAAATTCATGAAGAGTTCATCTGGGGAGTTTAAAGAAGCCTTCTTGTAAATTATTATTCTGGAGCTTACTCTTGAAGTAAATAAGAATTAACAAGGCAAAGAAATATAATTACAGTGAGGTTTAGTGTGAAAGCTATAGCATAAGGTGTGAAAACAAAGTTGCTAGGAAATACAGGTAGTAGCTATGGATCTTAAAATCTTAGCTAAGAAAGACACTACAGAAATCATAAGGTAGTTAAAAGGAATAAGACAGTCAAGTGGAGGTTTTATTTAGATAGGGAGAGCATATAAGAAAATGATAAATTGAAAGCAGGACTTCTAAGAGACAAAGAAATGAAACTGAGAGCATAGCTGAGAAAGGGAAGAAGGACCTTTCTTCTGAAACAGAAAGCAAGGACAAGATTATAATCATCTATTGGTAAAGAAAATAAATATTAATCGTGGTGAAAGCAGTATATCATGAAGTTCATTCCAGATGGTCTTGGTCGTCTGTCAAAAAGGACATGAAGTTATCAGCTGTTACTGAGAGAAGCTGAAACTGAGAACATTTGGAAAGGAGATATTTGAAACAATTGCTATAAAAAGGAAGCTGTGAACTAAAGAGCAAAGAGTGGTACTGCCAGGAATATACATGGCCAAGTTTATGTTGAAAATGCACACCTGAAAAGACAAAGTCTGTTTGATAAGAAGAATGGTTCACTGAGTTTTTCCTAAAACTGCCATTTTGAAATTCTTCATCAGGTGAATTGCAAATATCCATGTCTTTGGATTTGCTTATTAGAAGATTACTGGGATCTTTTGGTGATGTCATGATTTTGATTTTTCATGTTCCTTTAAGTTTTCCACTGTTGTTTGCATTTAAAATAGCAGTCACCTTCTCCAATTTTTATTAACTCTCTTTAGAGTAAAAATACCTTGTATCAGTCCTGATAGAGATTCCAAGGTATTCTTTGATCTATGGACACAAATGCTCCACGCTTGTTGCTCCCTCCGGTGGTTGAATTCTTAAGCTGGTCTGCTTCAGATTCTACAGTGTACCAGGCCAGATGCTAACAGCCCTCTGTTTTTCTGAAGGTGGCACCTCAGCTCAAGTTTATTATTTCTCCATTGCCCACAGAGCCTGGTCTACTGTCTGAGTGAGCACCTTGCTTATCAGAGCTTGCTCTCACAGCAGCCCTGGGGGCCACCCAGGGAGCCAGCGACAGAATAGGGAGAGGTGTGGGTTTCGCATGCACACCCTGGGGATGTCCACCGGTCAGTTGAGGGGATCCACGGGTGAAGTTTTCCCTTTGGCTGGTGGGTGAACATTCTAATAGAGTCCAGAGCACAGTCAGCAGGTTTATCCAGCTAATGCCCTTTGGGAGCATTACACTGCTCTCCTATTCTGCTTCCTCCCCTAGCCAGGAAGCTCCCTCTTTAATGCTCTGGATGTTGTGAGAGAGGAATGTGTCTCTCTGGCAGTACTCCACACAGCTACCACCTGTCTGGTGTAGCCCTAAACTGCGCCTCCTTGGAGGACGAATGATGCTGGCAGAGAGGAGCTATTCCTCTTACCCACTTCACTGCAGCCACTCTTTTTTCTCCCTCGTCTCTAATAGGGTTTTGGAAACCTGGACTTTCACAAAGGCTCTCTCCCATCTCTGTTCTGCAGGTGCTCCAAGACTGCAGCCAAGAGTGTCCAGAATTGGTTCACAGTCTCCTGTATGTTCCACAGCTGGTACCCAAATTGATTACCTATTACCCCATGCACTGGTTGGCGAGGTTGCTGGATTCCACAATTCCACAGAGTTACTTCTGTTAATGTTTAGTTGCATCCAACTTTGTGCAACCCGATGGACATGACAGGCTTCCCTGTCCGTTACCATCTCCCAGAGTTTGCTCAAACTCATGTCCATCAAGTTGATGATGCCACTGAGTTAATGGATGGATGTCAGACTTTTGTTATTGAAGTTGGGGGCACAAAAATGAGGGTTGCCTTATGCTACCATTACGCTAATGTCACTCTGCCTGGGCATCCTTTATTTTATCTGGCAATCCTAGCCACACTTAAGAAAGAAACAAATTTTTACTACAATGCACTGAAATTTACAATTGTTCTATAACCACTTGACTAAAGTATGAAAATATTTCAAGGAGTAGTAATAGAAGTAATTAGTAGTAGTAATAATAATAATGATAGTCATAGAAAGAATTAGGTTTGTGAATGAAGTCTGAAAACATAACCACATAGTTTATTCTGATTAAGTTGATAAAGAAACAAGTAGCTCTCTCAGGCATAGTATATGAAATAACTGAGGTTCAGGGGATTCATTTATGATACTTGTTGAGTGTGTATTAGTTGTGATGTATTCTGGGAAATATAAAAATGAATAAAACACATTTTGTGTTTTCAGGGGCACAGCAGGGCAGCTGGTACAAACATTAGAGTAATTCTTGTATAATGCAAAAAAGCAACATACACCAAACTAAGAGGGAAAATGGTGTTAATGCAAAATCTTTAATGTGACACCACAAAAAGTGTTTCAGAAGAGACAGGAAGAGAAAAACTGATCTGTAAGAAAACAGAGTATTTTATTTTTGATTTCTTCGTCATGCTATGACATGCTATGGCAAAGAACCTATGCTCCTAGAATCTAAAGTCCATTCCATTCTTGGCAGACAAACGAAATTCACTTACTTTCCTTTTGCCTTTAATAGTTTTTAAAGAGAATGCTTAAGTATAAACCCAGCTGATCTTATTAAAAACAAGCACGATGGCTACCATTTATTGAGCACATACTGGTTGTTAGGCCTTGCATGTACCAAGTGCTTTATATGATCTCATTTAATCACATGATCTCACTTAATCATTATGCTAGCCATGAATAGGATTATGTTTCCCACTTTACAGATAAGAAGCTATGGCACAAATATGCTATTCAGTTTGTCCAAATTCAGTTTGGTACAAACTATGTACCAAAATCACTTTAAATTCAGTTTTGATTTCAAAGCTTGTATTCATCATCACTAACCTATCCTGTATAATGATAATATTTTTAAAATTTATTTATTTTAATTGGAGGCTAATTACTTTACACTATTGTATTGGTTTTGCCATACACTGACATGAATCTGCCACAGGTGTACATGTATTCCCCATCCTGAACCCCCTCCCATCTCCCTCCCCATCCTAGCCCTCTGGGTCATCCCAGTACACCAGCCCCGAGCACCCTGTATCATGCATCGAACCTGGACTGGCAATTTGGTTCCCATATGATAATATACATGTTTCAATGCCATTCTCCCAAACCAACCCACCCTTGCCCTCTCCCACAGAGTGCAAAAGACTGTTCTATACATCTGTGTCTCTTTTGCTGTCTCGCATACAGGGTTATCATTACCATCTTTCTAAATTCCATATATATGCATTAGTATACTGTATTGGTGTTTTTCCTTCTGGCTTACTTCACTCTGTATAATAGGCTCCAGTTTCATCCACCTCATTAGAACTGATTCAAATGCATTCTTTTTAATGGCTGAGTAATATTGCATTGTGCATATGTACCACAGCTTTCTTATCCATTCGTCTGCTGATGGACATCTAGGTTGCTTCCTGCAATGAACATTGGGGTACATGTGTCTCAGTGTGTATGCCCAGCAGTGGGGTTGCTGCGTCATATGGAAGTTCTATTTCCAGTTTTTTAAGGAATCTCCACACTGTTCTCCACAGTGGCTGTACTAGTTTGCATTCCCATCAACAGTGTAAGAGGGTTCCCTTTTCTCCACACCCTCTCTCTAGCATTTATTGTTTATAGACTTTTGGAGAGCAGCCATTCTGACTGGCCTGAAATGGTGCCTCACTGTGGTTTTGATTTGCATTTCTCTTATAATGAGTGATGTTGAGCATCTTTTCATGTGTTTGTTAGCCATCTGTATGTCTTCTTTGGAGAAATGTCTATTTAGTTCTTTGGCCCATTTTTTCATTGGGTCATTTATTTTTCTGGAACTGAGCTGCAGGAGTTGCTTGTATATTTTTGAGATTGTCAGTTGCTTCATTTGCTATTATTTTCTCCCATTCTGAAGGCTGTCTTTTCACCTTGCTTATAGTTTCCTTTGTTGTGCAAAAGCTTTTAATTTTAATTAGGTCCCATTTGTTTATTTTTGCCTTTATTTCCAATATTCCGGGAGGTGAGTCATAAAGGATCCTGCTGTGATTTATGTCGGAGAGTGTTTTGCCTATGTTTTCCTCTAGGAGTTTTGTAGTTTCTGGTCTTATAGTTAGATCTTTAATCCATTTTGAATTTATTTTTGTGTATGATGTTAGAAAGTGTTCATTTCATTCTTTTACAAGTGGCTGACCAGTTTTCCCAGCACCACTTGTTAAAGAGATTATCTTTTCTCCATCACATATTCTTGCCTCCTTTGTCAAAGATAAGGTGTCCATAGGTGCGTGGATTTATCTCTGGGCTATTTTGTTCCATTGATCTATATTTCTGTCTTTGTGCCAGTACCATATTGTCTTGATGACTGTGGCTTTGTAGTAGAGCCTGCAGTCAGGCAGGTTGATTCCTCTAGTTCCATTCTTCCTTCTCAAGATTGCTTTGGCTGTTCAAGGTTTTTTGTATTTCCATACAAACTGTGAAATTATTTGTTCTAGTTTTGTGAAAAACACCATTGATAGCTTGATAGGGATTGCATTGAATCTATAGATTGCTTTAGGTAGTATACTCATTTTCACTATATTGATTCTTCCGATCCAGGAGATTATTATATACCTCAACCAATCAAGTCTTTAAGCCAAACTGCTATACAGTTTGAGTTATTATATTGATATAGAAGTCAATTTTTCGGTGAAATTTGAAAATGTCTCCTACCACAAGATGTGTGAACACTTTCTCAATGTTTTAAACCTTAACTTTCAAGAGCTTTAGTACTTTTTAGGTTTGTTACATTTATAGTAACAGGTCTTTGAAGTCTAAGGGATAAAACTTTTTATTAGCAGAATTCTTCATATATGTTCCAAGATAAAACTGCTGGTCTTTGTTACAAAGACCTTAATTTTCTTAGAACAAGTGTCATTTACATTTACCCTCTTCACTAAATTTAGTAAAATATTATGGCTCCATGGTAACTATTGAACAGGCTACTGAAGAATAGAAAAACCAGCAGATGTATAATTCAATTATTTTTATAAAAAGTGACTTTACAAAAGAAATTTGCCTCCTAACACCATGCCAATGGCAGCCCACTCCAGTACTCTTGCCTAGAAACTCCCATGGATGGAGGAGCCTGGTAGGCTGCAGTCCACGGGGTCACAAAGAGCTGGATACGACTGAGCGACTTCACTTTCACTTTCATGCATTAGAGAAGGAAATGGCAACCCACTCCAGTATTCTTGTCTGGAGAATCCCAGGGACGGAGGAGCCTGGTGGGCTGCCGTCTATGTGGTCGCACAGAGTCAGACACGACAAAAGAGACTTAGCAGCAGCAGCAGCAGCAGCAGCAACACCATGCCAATCTTATAAATGTAAAATTTTAAATGTCACAATACATTCTGTAGAGTCTGAATATATACATTTTCTCAAAAATCACTCACAAAGGATTCTCTTATAATTTACTGGAATAATGATTGATTGGCATTCTCAGCTCGACTAATACTAATCATCACTCATGTACTTTGGGCTTTTAGTAAGGGGCAAATCTTGACCAAAGAAATAAATAAGGCCCATCAAGAAATATATGTTCAGATAGTACTATACCAGGCTTACAGTTCTGAGAAAATGTTTTAACTATGGATCTAATGTACATTACTTCTGCCCAAATAGTGTTCTTCAATGACATCTGTATGAATTAAAGGGAAATGAGTTAAAACTGTCCTTCCCTTCTCTTCCTCATGCAAGCTCTGAAATGTTTTAAAATGTTTAATATTAGGAGGTAGTTTTAAAAGCAGAGATTTAATACATACTTAACTAGCATTATATTCATTTTCATATGAGAAAGACTAACCTAGATGCTTGATAAGCAAGGCATACCATATATTTTTTAAGTTATCAAAATAAACTTCTAACTGCTGAGTCACTATTTGGCTTCAAGGCTTAAAGATCTTAAATTTCCAAATTTTTCAAAATCATCTTTGTCCTTTTAACCTATAACTTTGTTTGTCCTATAACCCATAACTTTGTTTTTCATCTTAACTGAACCATTGAAATAAAATAGCATTTGATTTTTCTTTCTGTCTTTCTCTCTCTTTACCGATCAATCCCTCATTTCCTCTGATGTCAGATCACGCTGTCAAACATATCACTGATATATCCAAATGTCTTCCATGAATCTATTTCTATTTATCTAAATTAATTCTATGTTTTTTAAGCTATGATATGACCCTCCCTGTTCTGAACTGGGTTTCCAGGCCTATTTTCTACTACCTTCCTACATATATCCTATATCCCATTCTTGTTTTGTACATGCATCTGCTCCACCAAGCTAGAGCTGTAGGCCCCTTGGAAAGAAGAACAATGCCTACATCATTATCCTATATACAAATGGGGTTTGACAGTATCTGTTGAAAGATCTACTAAAAGAATACACAATTAGAGATTATTATGATAGTGATTTTACTGAACACTTACTTCAGTATGGCATTTTGATTTTGTAAAGTACCATAAGAAGTCATAATCTTAAGGTCACTAGGATTTGGTATATTCATCCTCTTTTTCTGTGCCTACTTTTCTGAGACAGTGGTCTTCTCTTGAGAGGATACCAGGTCCCCTTCTTTTCTATGTTATACTTCCCCATATCCTTCCTTCCAATCTCCACATGTGCAGATTCAAAGCTCAAAGATATGAAAGAATATCTGATATATTTACTCCTGCTTGTTGATGTACTACTTGAACTTCAATGCAAATTAATGTTTAGCCTTTGTTGCTATACTTGAACATTAATTAGTAGTTACCTATATTTTCTACTCCAAATCTACTTTCTAGAATTTGGAAAGCATAACTATACTTTTGATGATATTTTAATCTTTGAAGTCTAACATTAATTTTTTTAAACTTTTTATGTTTGGGTCTTGACTCTATATTGCAAATTCCATGGAGACCACAATAATGTCTTACACTCTCATTATCGAATGAAATCTGATTCAGCACCTTAGACTTAATAGCTAGGTGTTAAATAAATAGTGTTATAAAAACAACATATTAAATTATCCCAATTTGTTTTACCAAAGAAGTTTTATTAATGAGAAAATGAAAAGCAACAGTTTAAAGATTTTAAAAGAAGGATAAAAACATCACATTGATCCATTACTTAACCTTTATTCTGAATTTGTACCAATGATTTAAATCTTCAAACTAATCCTTAGTTCTTAATTGAGCTGAAAGGGACAATTTGATTCTTTATATATATCTCACATGATCAACAAACTCTACTTGACTTAAACATGTATATATAATTTCAGGATTTGGCTTTTTATTTATATTTCATGATCATGGATAAGGACTTATTCTGAGTTTCCAAAATACAGGCATCATATTTTACTGTAAGAATAGTAATCATACAAAAAAGAAAGCTCATGTTTTTATAATTAACTAAGAATCAATTTCTTTTTACTATAAAAACAGCTAATTAGCCTCTAAGATTTTTCTGTTCTGTATTATCTCATTACATCTTCAAATACATTTGGTTTCAGCAATTAGATAAACAAGACCTTATTTTTCTTAAGTATATGTAACTGTTTCATAATAATAAATTTGATGATTCTATATTCAGAAGATATTTAACACATGCATAAGCACCAGGTTTTCTAATTAATAGTATTTCAAGTGAAGCATCTTCTTTATCCACTTTTTCAGTTTTATTATACTCATAATTTTAAAACTTTCAGAAATGCAAATGCTTGTTTTATTCTGAGTTAACCTATAAAATTCTGGAATTCTAGAATCAGTCTCTTGAAATGGGAAAGCTTGAACAACAAATGAGACTCTAAGACAATTATCTACTTGTACTCTACTACTTAGTAAAAGTATCCTTTTCCATAAAGGAATATAACAGAATTTCTTCCAGTAAAGCACTCAAATCTTACTGGAATTTTTTTGATGGTCACTTGTCAATTACAGGATTCAGTAATTATATTTCAGTACTGAAAACCATATAAAAATTAAGTTTTCTAGAATTTAAAAATGTATACTCTATTAAATTTAGAATAATAAGAATTTGTATTTTTATGTCATTTTCCTTTTTATATCATGTGTACTCTTAAAAAATGGCTAAGACTATTAAAATGTTGATAACTATTAAATATTTCTAAAGTGATTATGCTTTATATGGTAGTTGTTAAGTTTCAGAGAACTTCAAAGAACTTGGAGCAGGCCATTTTACTGGAGTGGGTTGCCATTTCATTCTCCAGGGGATCTTCTCAACCCAAAGATCAAACCTGTGTCTCCTGCATTGAAGGGTGGACTTTTTACCACTGAGCCACCTGGATAGCCATTTTAGGAAAACAACTAATTAAATATGAGAAGGTATAAGTATGTCAACTCACATTTTACTAACCATCTACCATAGATATGTATTTTTAAACAAATATAAACTGTAAATATTTGTGATTGCTTTCATCCATTTTCCAGTTGCATTCATTTGGGATTAGAAAAAATTGTTTACAGATTTATCTTGTTTCATGTTATTATTTAGTTGCTAAGTTGTGTTCAACTCTTTTGTAATGCCATGGACCAAAGCCCACCAGATACCTCAGTCCATGGGATTTTCCAGGTAAGAATACTGGAATGAGTTGCCATTTCCTTCTCCAGGGGATCTTCCCGACTCGGCGATTGAGCCAGTGTCTCCTGCTTGGCTAGTATGAAGCTAATAATGTTAGCTGAATGTGTGAATATATGTGTTAATTCTTGTATTGAGTGATACATAAGCAAACAACAGTCTATAAAGTATGTTTAGCCCTCATCACATGGCTGAATTGGTTTCACAAAGTATATATTTAAAATAAATATCCATATTTAAGAAATGGAATAAACCATCGATTTAATTATAGTCAGAAACTATATGAAGAAACCAGAGATTTTACACACTCAAGACAAATAAGACAAAATTACAGAAAATAACATAAAGGTGTGCTTGTAGGGAGGAGATGGTAGAATAAGCACTGTTTGTAAGAGTTTAATTTCTTAGTTAATTTATGACTTGAATGGTGATAGACATTTAGTAATTATAAAGAGCTTGCACGTGCAAAATAGACTCACAATTTATAAATTTTTCATCTATTTTGCACACCAATGTATGTAACATAACATGCAATACTATCTCATCCCTTGAAAAGGCAACATTAAAAATAGGTCACAGCTTCTGACGGAGATACAAACTGCCAGGATGAGGACTGGGAGCACAGCAGGAGTTCATGGAGGACTGGTAATGATGAGACTGCATTACTGCTGATTCTCAGCTCTGCTGAAAAAGTTGGAATTCTCACTCCAGGCCAGTGGTCATCCAGCCCTATCACAATTTCTGTGTGGTCTTGGGTGAGTCACTTAAACTCTCTCATTTGATTAACAGCAATCCTGAATTGACTTTGCTCACAAATGTATTATAAGGTACAACAGAGCCATGATAGAATGTGCACGTAATACATATTCCTACACTCACTACCCTCATCTTCCTAAATACCTTTTATATTTTATTTTCTCTAAGACAACTTTTCCTTGGAAGAAAAGTTATGACCAACCTAGACAGCATATTAAAAAGCAGAGACATTACTTTGCAAACAAAGGTCCATCTAGTCAAGGCTATGGTTCTTCCAGTGGTCATGTATGGATGTGAGAGTTGGACTGTGAAGAAAGCTGAGCACTGAAGAATTGATGCTTTTGAACTGTGGTGTTAGAGAAGACTCTTGAGAGTCCCTTGGACTGCAAGGAGATCCAACCAGTCCATCCTAAAAGAGATCAGTCCTGAATATTCATTGGAAGGACTGATGCTGAAGCTGAAACTCCAATACTTTGGCCACCTGATACGAAGGGCTGATTCATTTGAAAAGACCCTGATGCTGGGAAAGATTGAAGGCAGGAGGAAAAGGGGACAACAGAGGATGAGATGGCTGGATGGCATCACTGACTCAATGGACATGAGTTTGAGTAGGCTCTGGGAGTTGGTGATGGACAGGGAGGCCTGGCGTGCTGCAGTCCCTGGGGTCACAAAGAGTCAGACACGACTGAGTGACTGAACTGAAGACAACTTTCAGATTTTCATATGTCACAAAAGCTAAGAGATTAATTCTAAAAATATGAGAATCTTTCAGAAAGAGGATTTATTTTAGAAGGGTGAAGGGTAAAACCCTCCAAAATACTGGTTTTACTTTTTCCTCACTTCATGTAGAAGAAAACTTGAAAGCAACGTCATGAAAATGAACTAGACACTTGATCTCTGACAAATGAAGAGTGGCATGCAACCTAATACTTGTAGCAATATACTAGTTTGGAAAGACTACTCAACTAGATTCCATTCAAAACTCTAAGAATGATTGTGAAACCATCACTATAATACCTCAGAGCAGGGTTCTCCAGCCTTTAAAATCCATCACTCTAACAGACCTTATCACTCCACCTTTCATATATATACCTGTCAGCTAAAACTGTTAGATTTTACCTTCTCTAGCTTTTAATATAAAAATATAAAAATTATATCAAATATGTAGTTTCCATTGCCTAAACTCTCTTTCCACAACAAGATTTTGATACATTGCCACTGAACGTTTCCATTTACTACCCTACTAGCCATATCCTAGATTTGTACAGGATATTTTTCTTACTCACAACATTAATACACAGCATTACCGAAGTTAACTTAGAAAGCTCTGAGATAGCTATTTTCCAGTAGTCATATAAAAAAGTTTTTAAAGTATAACCAGAACAACTTTCCTTTATGTTTCAATTACTCAGAAATTCAGTAACTACATCACCAAAAATATACATATTGTTTCATTTATTTATATATGAATAAAATGATATCATTACAGCAGCAGGGAGTAGAAATGAGACAATGACAGGGTCTTGTTCTGGCAGAACAATTTATAATTAATTTTTATACAAATGAATTATATGCATAGCTAACTCTTTTCCTTTTTTCCTCTTTTCTTGCTATCCCTTCCTCCCCTCCATCCTTTCCTCTCTCTCCCATTCTTCCTTCTTTCCATCCAACGCTGGTTTTTGGCTGAGACCACAATTTTGATAAAAAATAAAAATTGCATTACTCAGGAAGGAAGCTAATAAGTTTACCCTCCTTAAATGCCATTAGAGACTTCCTGAATAAATGAGAAGCACATTAATTTAAAAAAAAAAAGAGAGAGAGAGGGTGCTTACATAAGCAACAAAAACAGATTTTGGTCTACATTATGTTTAAAATCAACCTGAATAATAAATGTCAGATATGGATAAGACCTATTAGAACACCTTGCACATCTATGAACAGTGTAGTTTGCTTCCAACAATTGTGTGGATTTCTTCAGTGCTGTGTTAAATAACAAACAGCAAGACTTCTACCACTTCCCTTTAAGGTCATCCCATAATACACTGCATTTTAGTAACAGCAAATTTTTTAAAAATATAATCCTTACTAAAACCTTCATTCAAAATCATTGTTTTATTCATTGTCATAGTAGTAGAATAGATGGGGTATTATTTACACATATAAATACACAGACATACATGTCATGTGTTTAATTATAAATATATTACTGAATATATTTAATTTTATATAATTAGTTTCATATTTGACACGTGGGCTTAAATTTTACACTTTATATAAAAATCCATCTGTAACCACATGTATTCTGGTTCTAAAGCTCATTCACTTTTTTTTTTTCTTAACAAGGTTATATAAAAATTCCTCTTACAAGTTACATTTTAATTATAGTTAACCATCAGCCTATTGACTCATTTTACTCATTTTAAAGGACAAAGAGAACAAACATTCTGGGGGTTATTTTTTGCTTGGTTTTATGTTTGTTTTGCATGACAGTTTATCTGCAAGTCATCAGTTTATAGTCGAAGCTTCAATCTTGAGATTGCCTTAAACAAATGATTTGGTCACTATAGACATAATAAATACCATTCAGAGTGATACATTAAATTAAAAATATATGACTTAAGAGATGAGATTTGGTAAAAATTGGTTTCTATTTCGATGACTCCTAGCATAGTGCAGCCCCTGAAGTCAATTTAATGTTTGTCAAAATCCACTGAACTTTATAGCGAGCATCTGGGTAGCGCTGCAGTGCAGATGTTGAATGGAATATCACAATAAAATTACTTAACATCTCATCTGGTTAATAACAATACTTCATTGAAAAAATTACTTTCTGTAATTTCTGACTTAGTTTTGCCCAAATAAAAGCTGTTCACTTTTTTTTTTAAAGCACAATTGTGATTGCCTACAAAACAAGCCCTCAAATATATTAAAGGTTTTATTCACAGCTAAATAATATTAATTTTTCAAATTAAATATAAACCACTAATATAAACCATTATCTACAGGTCACAAAAATTAAAAACATCTTCATAAATCAAACTTAAAATTCTGAATCTCTGTAAATGAGTAAAAAAGTCTAAACATAATTTATAACTTAGAAACTTCTATTTTCTCTCTTTTTTGTGGGAAACTATATTATAGGGTAGTGCTCATATCAGAGGCTGGTCAAATATAAGGAATTGAGGGATCTGCAAGTGTTTATTAGAGATGTCATCTAAAAATTTCTCCAACAGTTTGGTAACCAACAAGAAGCATTTTCTTTACCCATCTTCCAGGAGTCTCATCTTTGTCTAACCCTGACACACACTCTATTCTTTCTAATTAATTCATTTTGGCTCCTATGTCTCATCCTATTCTACCACTAGATGATTTTATTAGTGGTACAGTTAATACATGTTCACTGTAGAAAAATCAGAAAACACATGAGAGCCAGTAAGAAAATAAAAATCAACTGTAATCTTACGATTCAGAAACTATATTTTTATATAAATTTTAAAAAATAAAAATGAGATTAAGGTGTAATCTATATAGATTTGTAAAGTGATATTTCCATTTAGCAATATATACTAAATAGCTTCCAATTTTCTAATTCCGTTCACATTTTTAGTATCTTAATTTCTTTTTCTCAAAAAATGTTTCCAAGTCCTTACTGCCTTATTGTAGACAAAAGGTCAGCAAACTTGTCCTGAAAAGAGCTAAATAGCAAATAATTTAGGCTTTGTAGGTTATAGAGTCTCTACTACAACCATTTAACCCTGGTGTGGTAGTGCAAAAGCTGCCACAGACATATACCAAGAATGGATGTGGTTATGTCTCAGCAATGTTCCCAGCAAAATTTTATTATAAAAACAGGCAGAGGGCTATAGTTTGCTGACCCCATATTCTAGACGACTGCTTAAAAAGAAATATTGCATATCACAATCTCTATCACCCATAGCTGAATATTTTACAGATTATCTTTACACTCAACCTTTTCTATAAATGCAGATTTATCCCAGCACATACCACCAAGGGGTATGTTCATTTCCTTTGGTAACTGTACGTGTGAATTCTTCAAAAGTGGTTGAAAATCATCCATGCCAGAACAGTACCAGAAAGACTTCCCCAGCTCATTCTGTGTCATAGAAACCTGTATTTCAACAGCAAAGTGGAAGGATGCTCTTCCTTCTCCTCTCTAGCCAACAGAAGTCCAAGTTAGTAACTTGGTGACACAGAATTTTCATCCCTGTTTCAAATCTATGAGTGAGAAATTGAGATCGAAGGAGTTGGAACAACAGAAAACTTACAAGCTTATATGCATCCACATCCATGCTTTCCTCCTTCCCCAATGTGACAATATGTCCCTCAATTCATTTATATTCACTGTGGCTCTTATTCCCTATTGCTGTGTCCAAAAACTCTTTATTCTCTGTCTCCCTCTTTCCCTTCCTTCCTTCTGTTTTCTCTCCAATCCTCCCTTCTTTATGTGTTTCCTCTCATCGGCATTTAATTTAAGATTTGCTTATCTTAGAAGGTCTGGCCTTTCCTAAATCTCAAAACAGTGCTTGCCTATGGCCCTACTCTCCCTTTTCACACCCCAGTTTCAGGAAAGAATTGTCTACACTTCCCTTTTCTCATTTTTCTCATTTATTCCCCAATCCACTGCAAAGGTTTTTGCTCCCATTTGATTCACAAAAACTGACTGAAGTTGTCAGTGAAACCCTTATTTTTAAATCCATCTGTCATTTTCACTACTTCTCTTGCTGGTCAAAAGCATAAATTGCATAGTCAAGTTATCTGAGCTCAAATCTTGATTCTATTAGCCAAGAGTTTTCTTGGGCAAGTTACTTAGCCTCTCTGTACCTCACTTACCTCATCTGGAAAACTGGGATATGTTAATATGCAGTTCAAAGAACTGTGATAAAAGTTAATACAGCATTGCAAAACTGTTTCCAAGAGAGCTTAGTCCACAGTGTCCTATATATGAAAAGTAAAAGTCACTCAGTCGTGTCCAACTCTGCAACTCCATGGACTATACAGTCCATGGAATTCTCCAGGCCAGAATACTGGAGTAGCTAGCCTTTCCCTTCTCCAGGGGATCTTCCCAACCTAGAGACTGAAACCCAGGTCTCCCGCATTGCAGGCATATTTTTTACCAGCTGAGCTGCTGAGAGGTCTAATAACTAACAACCTCTACATAAATGTTAGTTATTACAGAACTCTTAGCAGCGTTTGACACTATGAACCTCTCTCTCCTTTCTGAAAATGTCTCTTTGCATAACAGACTTTCTATGTTTCTTTTTCTTACCTCTTTGATTCATCCTTCCTAATTTCACTTTCATATTTCTCTCTTTATAAGTTGGTTGCTCTCCTAAGCTCACCTTTCTACTGACATCTTCTCCCTAGGCAATCTCTCTCATTCCCATGACTTCAATTACCATTCTGTGTCTTCTAGCCATTATCAACCATCAAGACTTCTCTCTCTCTCAATACAGACACTAGTATAAACTGGCTCTAGTACGTCACCACTTGGCTATCTCAAGTCAAGCTACACATGTTTAAAGCTCATTCCATCTTTCCAACTCCTACCCCATCTTCCACATCCAGTAAAGATCCTGTCACTTCCAACTCTTAATAGGTACTAATATCAAATCTGTTCACATCTCTCCTTCCCTCCTGCAGTCGAGGAAACTATCAACTTTCATCTATATTATTTCTATAGACTTTACCTGAGTCTCTACCTTGAGTATTAAGGCCCTCTTCAATACAGTTATACAATGCAATCAAAATATACTAACTGCAAATCTCATCAATGCTGAAAAAAGTTTAGTGGTTATGCACTGCCCTTCTGAAACTCTGGCACTCCATACTGTAAACAGATTTTAAAAGTATTTATGGCCTATTTACCTCTTCAGCTTTGTGTCATACCACCCACTCACCATCTACTGCAGTTTTCTACATAGCTGATCACCTCATCTGCAAATAAAGACAATTTTACCTGTTCCTTTCTGTTTGCCCTTTTTTTTCTTTTTTCTTGCCTGAGTCCTTTTTTCTAGCCAGTCTAGTTCCTGGCTACAACCTTTAGTATGGTGTTGAACTTAAGTAGTAAAAGTGGACAGATACCCTTGCTTTATTGTTGATGGTAGAGGGTAACATTGAGTATTTTACCACAAAATTAAGGAAGTTACTTTTTATTCCCAGTTTGCTGTGGGTTATAAAAAAGTGAATGTTGGATTTTGTCAAATGCTTTTTCTGTATTTACTAGACGACACATTGCCTTGACTGATTTTCAAGTGTTAAACCAACCTTATATTCCTACAACAAACTCCACTTGCTTACAGTATTTGTCCTCTTTATATATTGTTGGACTCTGTTTACTTAAATTTGTCAAGAATCTTTTGCATATATATTCACATGGGATACCAGTCTTTAGTCTTCTGATGAGCCTTTGTCTCATTTTGGTGGCAGGATAATGCTGGCCTCACTGAATGAGTTGGGAAGTGTTCTCTCTTTACTTTTCTAGAAGAGTTCATGTAGAGTTGGCATGATTTCTTCCTGAAAATGTTTGATAGACTTCTGGATAAATCTGTTAGAATATGGATTTTGTTTTGTGGAAATGTGTTTACATATAAATTCAGTTTCTTTAATAGCTATTCAAATTATCAATTTCTTCTTGAGTTGGCTTTGGTAACTGTGTCTTTCAAGGAATTTGTCTATTTTATCTAAGTTTCAGAATTTATTGGTACACAGTTGTTATTATCTTAATACATATAGAATCGGTAATGATGCCATCTCTCTCAGTCTTGATACTGGTTTCTGTGTCTTATTTTCTGACCAGTTAGCTACAGATTTATTCATTTTGTTCATTTTCTCAAGGAATCAACTTTTGGTTTTACTGGTTTTCTCTATTTTTGTTTATCTTGTTAATTTCCACTCTGATCATTATTATTTGTTTTCTGTCTGTCTTCGGTTTTATTTTCTCTTTTCTTCCCCTACGTGCTTGAGGTTGAAAACAAGGTCACTAATTCAAGGCCTTTCTTCTTTTCTAAATAAACAGATGATATTACTGCAAGTATTGGTTTAATGGCAATCCACAAATTTTTAAGTCGCTTTTCATTTTCATATAATTAAAAACTTCCAAGCATTTGGGAATTTTCCAAATATTTTCCTGTTCAGTTCAGTTGCTCAGTCGTGTCCAACTCTTTGTGACCCCATGAATCGCAGCACACCAGGCCTCCCGGTCCATCACCAACTCCTGGAGTTCACTCAAACTCATGTCCATTGAGTTAGTGATGCCATCCAGCCATCTCATCCTCTGTCATCCCCTTCTCCTCCTGCCCCCAAACCCTCCCAGCATCAGTCTTTTCCAAGGAGTCAACTCTTCACATGAGGTGGCCAAAGTACTGGGGCTTCAGCTTCAGCATCATTCCTTTCAATGAACACCCGGGACTGATCTCCTTTAGAATGGACTGTTGGATCTCCTTGCAGTCTAAGGGACTCTCAAGAGTCTTCTCCAACACCACAGTTCAAAAGCATCAATGCTTCAGCGCTCAGCTTTCTTCACAGTCCAACTCTCACATCCATACATGACTACTGGAAAAACTATAGCCTTGACTAGATGGACCTTTGTTGGCAAAGTAATGTCTCTGCTTTTTAATATGTTATCTAGGTGGGTCATAACTTTCCTTCCAAGGAGTAAGCATCTTTTAATTTCATGGCTGCAGTCACCATCTGCAGTGATTTTGGAGCCCCCAAAAATAAAGTCTGACACTGTTTCTACTGTTTCCCCATCTATTTCCCATGAAGTGATGGGACCAAATGCCATGATCTTCGTTTTCTGAATGTTGAGCTTTAAGCCAACTTTTTCACTCTCCTCTTTCACTTTCATCAAGAGGCTTTTTAGTTCCTCTTCACTTTCTGCCATTAAGGGTGGTGTCATCTGCATATCTGAGTTTATTGATATTTCTCCCGGCAATCTTGATTCCAGCTTGTGCTTCTTCCGCCCAGTGTTTCTCATGATGTATTCTGCATATAAGTTAAATAAGCAGGGTGACAATATACAGCCTTCATGTACTCCTTTTCCTATTTGGAACCAGTCTGTTGTTCCACATCCAGTTCTAACTGTTGCTTCCTGACCTGCATACAGGTTTTTCAAGAGGCAGGTCAGGTGGTCTGATATTCCCATCTCTTTCAGAATTTTCCACAGTTTATTGTGATCCACACAGTCAAAGGCTTTGGCATAGTCAATAAAGCAGAAATAGATGTTTTTCTGGAACTCTCTTGCTTTTTCGATGATCCAGCAGATGTTGGCAATTTGATCTCTGGTTCCTCTGCCTTTTCTAAAACCAGCTTCTAAATTTATTTCACTTGGTTAGAAAGCATATTTGTATGACTAGAATCCTTTTAAATTTATGAGATTTAAGTAGTAAAAGGATTCTAGCTAAGAATACTGCTTAACTTGGTAAATATTTAACATGCTTTTGAAAAGAATCTATTCTGCCATTATGGGTAAAGTGTTTAATAAAGGTCCCTTAGGCCAAGTTAGTGTTGTTCCCATATTTTACATTCTTACTAATTTTCTACCCAATTTTTTTTCTATCAATTATTGATAGAAGGGTATCGCCAACAACAACTTCTGGATTTCTTTCTTTTTTAATGTAATTTTTAATTTTTATCTTATATTCCAGTATAGGTGATTTACAATGTCGTGCTAGTTTCAGCTGTACAGCAAAGTGACTGAGTTTTACCTATACATGCATCTGTTCTTTTCCAGATTTTAACCCCCGTATGTTATTAGGGTATTGAGTAGAGTTTTCCATGCTATATGTAGGTCTTTGTTGATTACCTATTTTAAAAACAGTAGAGTGAATATTTTAATCCCCAATTCCTAATTTATCCCACTCGTCTCCACTTGCCCATTAGTTAAACATAAATTTGTTTTCTAAGTCTGTGAGTCTGTTTCTATTCTGTAAATAAGTTCATTTGTATCATTTTTTAGAATCCACATATAAGTGATATCATACGATATTTGGTTTTTTTTTTCTGATTTACTTCATTTACCATGATAATCTCTAGCTCCATCCATAACACTACAAATGGCATTTCATTCTTTTTTACGGCTAATATTCCATTGTATATACATACCACATCTTCTTTATCTGTTTGTCTCTTGATGGACATTTAGGTTGCTTCTGTGTCTTGGCTCTTCTAATAGTGCTGCTATGAACACACGGGTGCATGTATTTTTCAAAGTATGGTTTTCTCTAGATATATGCCCAGGGGTGGGATTGCAGAATCATATTACTGTTTTCCATAGTGGCTGTACCAGTTTACATTCCCATCAACACCGTAGGAGGGTTCTCTTTTATCCACACCCTCTCCAACATTTATTGTTTGTAGACTTTGAGGATGGCCATTTTGAATGGTGTGAAGGTTCCTCTATTTTATTTTTATAGTTCTATTAGTTCTAACTTCCAGTATTTTGAAGCTCTGTTAATAGGTGCATAAATGTTTAAGATTACAATATCCTTAACCATTTAAAAATGTTTTAAAACTAAGAATTGCATACATTTAAGGTATACAACATGGCGATCTGATATTCATGATGAAATACACAATGACTACAATCAAGTTAATTAACATAGTTACCTTTCTGTGCATGTATGATGAGAACATCTATAAAACTGCAACTTTGTACCCTCTGGTCGCCATCTTTCCCACCCCTATTAACCACTGTTCTACTTTTTTATTTCATGTATATGACTTTGTTAGATTTTACAAACAAGTGAGATCATGCAGTTTTTTCTTTTCCATTCGGTGTCTGGCTTCACTTAGCATAATGTCCTCCAAGTTCATCCATGTTGTTGCAAATGGTGGATCTCCTTTTCAAAGGGTAGATAATAATCCATTGTGGTGTGTGTGTATATCACAAAATTTATTTGACCCCTTTATCAGATGAAATGATGTCTATATCCTTGGTTTTATTTCTTTGCTTTGAAATCTTTTTCTAACATTAATATAGCCACTCCAACTTCATTTAGTATTCTCCATTCTTTTCATTTTTAATGTATTTGTTTCTTTATACTTAATGTTGGTTTCTTTGGGGCAGCATAGTTGGATCTTGTTTTTTCATCCAATCTGGAAATCTCTGCTTTTCAAATCGGATGTTTAGTTTCTATTTAATGTGACTGTTGACATGGTAAAGTTTAAATCTATCATCTTGCTGTCTTCTGTTTTTCATATCTACTCTTTACTCCCCTTTTCCTCTGCTTTACCCTCTTTTGGATTAAATGAATGTTTTTTAATGATTCCTTTTTAATCTCATTTGATGAGTTATTACCTGTAACTCTTTATTTTAGTGATTGCTCTAGGGTTTATAATATGCATATTTATATAGTATGTAGTAGTGTAGTGTGTTCGTCGCTTGGTCATGTCTGACTCTTTGCAGCCCCATGGATTGTAGCCCAACAGGCTCCTCTGTCCATGGAATTTCCCAGGCAAGAATACTGGAGTGGGTTGCCATTATCTTCTCCAGCAGGTCTTCCTGGCCCAGGGACAGAACCCAGGTCTCCCGCTGTGCAGGTACTCTTTACCATCTGAGCTATACTTATGATACCACTTCGTGCATATGCCAGCTCTTTATGTACAGCATAAAGAACCCTGTAACAGTATGCTGCATTTCTCTCCTTCCACCCTTTGCATCACTGTGGTGCACTGTCATGTGCACATGTTATAAACCACAGGCTACGTTTTTTCTGAAGTCATTTATCTTCAAGTGAGATATGAATTATAACAGCATTTTGTGTATTTATTCACATATTTACAATTTCTGATTTTGTTCATTCAGTTGTGCAGATCTGTCTTTCAATTATTAATATTTCGTGGTTTTAACATATATAAGTCCCACAATCAGTGACTGAAAAAGACTGCTCTTCCTATAAACTTAAAAAAAAATATATTGAATAACAGAATTCAGTAGTGTATCAAGTGAGTCTTTTACTATGTGCCATGATTAATTATATAATAACTTCCTATTTAGAAATGGGAGTCATGTTGCTACTAGATTCTTATGTTATTTCCAATTTTTAAAAAATGTTGTGTTTAAATTTTAAGAGTGGAATAAATTATATTTGGATTTAAACATTATCCCTAGATAATAGTCAGAGAACCTTTATAGTTCACTGTCCTGCTGTTTAGATCAGAACATAGATGTGAGTGTGCACTCTTTACTGTTAAAGAGCTGCAGAAAAATGTAAACGCCAGCCAGAACTTGGACTTGTAGGGGAAGCAGGTACTATGGCATAACAGCAGATAATTCTAGCTAGATATGAATAGAAAACTACCACAGTACATATTTTCCCACCCCTGGTCTCTGATACCCCTTACTCTCTTCACACTCCATCAGACAAGAACAGCATACTTAGATTTTATAGAGATACATTATAACAGACTTGACAATAAAGCTATGTTTTATAAATAAGTTCTGTTCTCATTAGGTATTACAATAGGTAACACTCTTGAAAGTAGAAGAATGTGTTTAAGAAATTACAGAACTTTTAAGAACCATTACAAATTGATATAGGATTTTTTGGTTAAAGACTACTGTCTCACTTCCCAGACTTCAGCACTGTCTTCTGATCAAAAGGATTTCTCCAATTCCCAGAGATCTTTGTCTACATTTAATGTTTTCAGAAATTAGTTTTCTCACCTACTTTAATAAAATACATGTCTAAAAGTGCTAGAGTAAAACATCACACCAAGTAATATAATCACCCAATAAACCTTCTTCAAGAATGTTCCTTTTCTGATTTACATTAGAAACCTCCTATGACACTGGAAAATTAAGAGACTGAGAATACAAAAAGGAAGTAAAATATTGTCCACAGTCTCTTAAAACCTAGAAAACAACGATGAGTATTATCTCTAAAAGGTGGCTATAGGTATCTTTAAAAATCTTGCTTCTTATTCATGGCAGTAAATGATGGCAATGCAGTATGTGAAAAAACAATAGTCAGTCTGTGCTTTTTTACCTGTTAACCCTAAAAAAAATAATTCTAGTTAATAACTTCTAGTCCAGGCTTCCCTGGTGACTCAGTGGTAAAGAACCCACCTGCCAATGCAGGAGATGCAGGCTCAATCCTTGGGTCGGGAGGATCCCCTGGAGGAGGAAACTGCAACCCACTCCAGTACTCTTGCCTGGGAAATCTCATGGACAGAGGAGCCTGGCAGGCTACAGTCCACGGGGTCACAAAAGACTGGACACAACTTAGTGACTAAACAACAAACTTCTCGTCCAAAACAGCAGCCTTAGGAAATACATCCACAAACAAATATTGTCAAAAACAGGCAAACTAAATTATTAGATAAAATTCTTCTATTAATTCTAAATATAAGAAAATTTTTAGATTGAGGGGAAAGAACTACATTTTGTTTCCAATGCCCCTATGTTACTGAGAAGAAATCCTGAGTTGCAGCAGAAAGAAAGAAAGAAATCAATAAAGCACTACAGAGTAGAATTGCATCTAGATAGCAACTGTACACTGTAAATGCCTCTCATTCATCATAATCTGCTCAAATTAAAGATTCATTTTCAGAGTCTTGAGAACTCACTAAAGCAATGTCACAACTCCTTTTTTTTTTTAAATCACATGAAATATGAAGGCAGTCTTGAACATGACTAAAATGCTTAGACCTTTTTTTACTTATATAACAATGATGACTAAGCAGTGCAAAAAAGAAGTACAATTCTAGCAAGAATGTATTTTCCATTTTTATTATTTATCTTAGTGGTCCATAGCAAGTGAGATACAGTCTTTCAAACCGCATTAACAGAGAGGACTCAAAGAAAAATTCACTTTCCTATATGTCATTTTTCATGTAAATGAATATCTTAAGTATATAAGGATATGGCATTTTATAAGAGATAATTGATTAGATTGGTCTATACACCAAATACCTGACACTAAAACAACCAAGGAGAAAAGGGGGAAAAAACAAGTCATTAGAATCATCTAATCATATGATATTGTATGTAAGAACAACCACATCATGTCCTAAGGATCTCATGAATTAAACAAAACATACTTTTTTGGAAAATCTGAGATATTAGTGTTTATATATAAACTCCAAAAGAAACATAAAACAGGTACTAAAACTAAAATTTAGTAGTTTAACAAGGTAGAAAATCAATATATAGGATATAAATGATTATATATTAAGATTCTAAAAGCAGAACTTATACCATAAAAATCATAAAAATATTTTGCTATTAAAAAGCTACAATTCACTAATAAAATAAATTTAAGATTTAGGTCAAGAATGGGAAGGCTCAACATTGTTATTATTTCCCTTTCCTCAATCTATAAACTCAACAGTTTATAGATAGTTCCAATCAATATCCCAAAAGGATTGCTTTGTAGAAATCAAAAGCTGACTTCAAAATTTATTTAGAAATGAAAAAAGAACCAGGATAGCCAAAAAAGTTTGAAAATGAAGAACAAAACTGCAAGTCTCACACTATCTTATTTCAAGACTTATATAGAGAATAGCAAACAAGATAACAAGGCCATGGAGAAAGAATCACACGTGCCGGTGATTTTGAAAGTGAAGTTGCTCAGTCGTGTCCAACTCTGCGTGACCCCATGGACTATAGCCTACCAGGTTCCTCCATCCATGGGATTTTTCAGGCAAGAATACTGGAGTGGTTTGCCATTTCCTTCTCCAGGAGCTCTTCCCAACCCAGGGGTTGAACCTAGGTCTCCCGCATTGTAGGCAGACGCTTTACTGTCTGAGCCACCAGGGAAGTCCAAGATGCAAATACAATTCAATGGAGAAAGAAGAGTCTTTTCAACAAATGAATAATTGGATACTGATATACCAAAAACCAAGAGTCCAAACTGTGGACCATACATAAAAATAGAAATGAGTCACAGTGGGCCACAGAAAGAAAAACTTGAAACTAAAACTTCTTAGAGAAAACATAGGGGGGGAAAAAATCTGTGGAATCTTGATCTAGACAAGGATTTCTTAATATATCACCAAAGTAAAAACTGATAAATTGGACTTCATCAAAAGTAAGAACTTCTCTGTTCTTTGAAGAACACTATTAAGAAAATTAAAAGACAAGCCACAGCAGGGAGAAAATATATTCAAAGGACATTCCTGATAAAAATTTTGTATCCTGAATATATAAAGAACTCTCAACTTAAGAGTAACAACCCAGTTTTAAAAATGAGTAAAAGATCTTGACACCTTACCAAGCACATGGAAAGGTAATCAGTCTCATTATTCAACAGTAACATGCAAAAAACCCAACAGTTAGAAGCCAGTACATACCAATTAGAATGACTAAAAACAGGAACAAAAACCCCCACAAAACCTGCGGATAACAAGTACTAGTGAAAACACAAAGCAACTAGAACTCTCATGCACTGGTGGGGGGAAAGGAAAGCACAGACACTTTGGAAAACAGTTTGGTATTTTCTTATAAAGTCAAACACAGCACCATACAACACAACAATCCCATTCCTAGGTATGTATCCAAATAAAGAAAAAAAAACCCATAATCCTCTGTTTATATTGGCTTAATTCATAACTGCTTCAAACTGGAACAACTCAAATGTCTCTCAATCGGAGAATGAATAAACAAGCTGAGGTATATTCATACAATGGAATACTATTCATCAAGATGAAGGGCAAACTCCTAGTGTGGTGTTGTTGCTTAGTCACTCAGTCATGTCTAACTCTTTGCAACCCCATTGACTGTAGCCTACCAGGCACCTCTGTCTGTGGGATTTTCAGGCAAGAATACTGGAGTGGGTTACCATTTCCTACTCCAGGGGATCATCCCAGCCCAGGGATGGAACCCATATTTCCTGCACTGGCAGGCAGGTTCTTTATTTGCAACAGGGAAGCCCAAACTACTACTAATAACATGCAACATTATGGAATAAGCTCAAATATATTACCTAAGTGATTGAAGCCAGATTCAAAAGGCTACATACTGTGTGATTCCATCTTTATGACATTCTAAAAGGACAAAACTAAAGGGACAGAAAACAGATCAGTGGTCATCAGTGGCTGGGAATGGGTTAACTACAAAGGGCTAGGGGATAATTTTCTTAGGTGATGGAATTGCTCTGTATCTCCACCCTAGTGGTGGTGGCATAATTACACATTAATATAAAGAGTGGGCAGGAAAAACACCATTATCAGACAATGAGAAATACTCAGTACTAAGTTATTCGATCATGACTATAGGTTGAAAAACATGATCTTCCCAAATGTCAACTAGTCCTGGATACTGTTCAAGATTTTACTACTATAAGGGAATATTCTACCATTTAGTAGGTAAAAATAACATTTAAAATAATTGAAAATCGGGAAACTACTGCATATACAGGTAACATGCAAAAATAGGGCATGCATGTTCTCTGTTTTCAAGACCATCTCATTTCTTGTATTGAACACATACCTACTGAAAGCAAGCACACATAGTAAAAAATATCATCAACGGACAGAAATAACACACTATGCCGTCTTAGGGAAAAACTCACGGGCTGTCAGGACAGACAAACAGGCCTAACTTCCAATTTCTTTTATGCAACTTACTTAAATTAGGAATGTCAATTAAATTACCTTAGTTGATTACACAAGAAGTAACAGAAAAACGCCAAGCTCCTTGCTGGCTTCTATATATTCAATGAGTCCCTCCCTTCTTTTCTTTCCTTGTTCTCTTCTCAAAACCCAAGTTTTACCCGAAGTTCTAGATTTGAGAATGTAAAGTAACTTCTTTTTAAAAGAATAGTGTTCTTATTAAGAAAACCCACATGAATTAGCCCCACCAGCTTCCCTCTCATTTATATTGCCACAACCCCAATTGGTGATGCACCATTGATCTATCATTATCAATGAGTAGTTAGCATCTCAGGGGCGGCCAGCATCGAGGCTAATCAGTGATCTGTGAGGCAGACAGGTTTGAAGAGCTCTGCTTATAAAAAGTGATGATAATTTGTTTAGCTAGTCAGACTGAATAGTATTTTCAGACCTAAGAGAAAACTGGTTCAGCAGCAGCAGCAGGAAGAGCCAATACACAAAGACAAGTAGTGTGTGAATGATTGTATACATGCAAAAGAAGGGTGTGTGGGGGGGTGTGTAGAGAGAACATATTTGTGTGTGGGGGGGGTGTGTGTAGAGAACACATTTGCCAGGAGAGGGCCTGTGTAAAATGGCTGGGTAATGAGAGAGAGAAAGAAGCTAGAACTTAGAGCTGCCTTGGTACCCAACAGCTTTCTAGATTTGGCTCTTTATCCTCTTTATCAGTCCTTATAATCAGACTCCTTTTTCTTAAAATGGTATATGAAACATGTTTCATTGCCTATTCTGTACTAACCACTTTCAGAATTTTTTTTTCCTGAGATTGTCATCCCTAAGGACTATGCACAGCTTATTGGTCCAAAGGAAGCATCTGAGCCAAAGCAGCCTACTCCACCCAGACTCTCTCAAGACCAAGTTACTCATACAGACAGACAGTGACTGATTCTCCAGCAAAAGACAGATAGACTTGTAATCAGCATCTTAGAATATCAAAGTTTCATGTAAAATAAGGCTATGAGTTATGAGAAATCAAGAGAAAACTGGACTAAAGAACGAGCCTGTCATTTACAAGCTTTGGTATTCAAAAGCTCTCTCCTGGTTTCCTGCTCCTCCTTATGATGGTAAACATCACCTTACAAGACTCTTACAAGGACAACTATGATGTCAACAATGGGTGTGCAACTATCAACTGTAAACTGTATCCCAATTACAGGAACATTACAATGTAGAAAAAAGTGCATCTTGTAAGTGGTGAAATAATATTTCAATTTGGTTGAAATAATATTTCTACTTGGTTCATTAACTGTATTCAAAGGGATGCTCTGGTGCTTGAAAACAGTTCTGCTCTCTTATTTAGAGTTCCTCTTCCAGTCTCTTTCCACACGCATATCCCTATCATGGAAATCGGTGCTAGAAACATCTTTCCAGTTGCTGCCAAAGAAACATACATACATACACTTTTGTGTTCCCTGTCTAGTTAAAATTTCAAAGCACCTGAAAAGAATCAATTCCTATGATTCTCACAACCTACTTCCAATCAAAGTCAACTGTGCAAATGATACAATATTATGTACAGCTTTCTTGTGCATCTGCTCCTCTCACTATCCCTTTCCATTCGCAATGCTTGATGATTCTTTACCATATAATAAGAGCTGCTTATTACTGTCTTTAGTTTCTTTTAGTTATGTACTTCAAAATTTAAAAGTTGGGACTGCTTTTTTCAAACAGTACAGTAATGTGGCATGGTATCTGAAATTAACCAATTTTTAAAAAATTTAGACAAAGTCATATTACCAGAAGTAATGTCTGTTGGTTATCATCCTGTGATAGCAACTCTTAAAAAAATTTCTTACATACATAGAGCATAGCGTAAGTAATTTCTAATACCGGTAATAAACTCATATCCTCACATCACGAAAACATAAGCACAATGACCTGGAATTTTTAGGATCAAAAGATAATTTTTGAAAAGTCTCACAAGGATTTTCTGACGTGCCAAAATATATAAATAACACAGATGTAGTTTTTGAGTATTGTAAAAATTGTTTTTCCATTTTATATGTCTGTGGTTCCACAGCATTGTACACATAACTTCTATTATAGATTTATCAAGTCATATTATAATTTGAGTTTTGTCTCTTCATAGACCATAATAAACTCATTGAGAAAAATATACCTGCCAATGCAGGAGATGTGGGTCTGGTCCCTGGATCAGGAAGATCCCTTAGAGTAGGAAATGGCAACCCCTAAAGTATTCTTGCCTGGAAAATTTCAAGGACAGAGGAGCCTGCAGGCTATCAGTCCATGGGGTACATATCCCTCACTGTGGAGTCTTCAGTACCTATAATAACTGCTTACCTCAGAGTAGGCACATTATAAGGATTTAATGAATGAAATAAATATTCATTTCATTGCATATCTTGGTAAAATGATCAAGGAAATTTATGCTAGTAACTCTTAAATTTGTAGCATCTCACACATTCAGAGAAAAGTTTCCAGCCTATATACTCAACTTTCTTAAGCTGGCTAAAAAAGGTTGTATGTTCATATTTCTTAGCTTTCATTCTTAAAAAATACTCAACTAAGAATTATACTTCCATGTCATCTATCATTTAGCAGTAAAAATTCACAGGAGAAAATATCAGGCTCCCAGAGAACCATAATAAAAATGAAAATTCCTGGATACATGTATACAGTAACTAAAAAAAATACAAAGATAAAATTTGGGACTATATTTGTTAAAAACAGGCTATGAGTAATATATCTTCATTCGGTTTACTAATCTAGACTCTGATAAACAACTGCTAAATAGCTTTTTATAATATTAATGCAGTGTGTATAAAAGGCTCAGATCGTAAACTGAGTCCTTATGAGAGTAAGATAATTTTATTCTGTCCCATAGTTTATTCTGAAAATGTGTGTTGTCATTCAAAGGGAAGACAGAAAACAATACAGTTGTCTACATACAAAAACAGTCATTAGAATGTATATGCTTACACAACCATTAAAAAATTTTCCTTTGTACACAGGGGACAATTTTTTTTCCTCTATAAATAACAAGCCATTATTTGAAGCTGGGTATTAATCCTGCATGAATGGTCTTACAAAATCTAGCTTGTAGAAGAGTCTACGTTAGAAATGTAAACATATGTGTGAAAATATCATAAACAAAGATACACAGAAAAATATAAGAGGAAAGAAAGAAAGAGGAAGAGAGGCAAGATCTACCAAAATCTTGCCCAAATATCAAACTTTTCTGAGGCTCTTCTGAAGTAGAGAGGATGGCTGAGAATTCTAAACACGTGCTACTAACCTAGGTCTTAGAATAAAAGAAAGGCAAAGGGCACCAAAATGCACTTAGTATCTTTAAAAGTACTGAATAAATTTTCCAAAGAAAGAAAGGATTGCTGTATTTTTCATTTTTTTGAAAGATTTTTCTGATGTGGAGGATTTTTAAAGTCCTTACTGAATCTGTTATAATATTGCTTCCAGTTTATGTTTTGTTTTTTTGGCCATAAGGCATGTGGGAGCTTAGCTCCCCGACCAAGGATTGAACCCACACCCTCTGCATTAGAAGGTGAAGTCTTAGCTCTTGGACCTCCAGGGAAGTTCCTTCATTTTTCTTTTTAAATTATATATGGTAAAATTCACTCTTTTCTGGTGTAAACTTCGGTGAGTTCTGACAAAAGCACAGTGTAAACACCACGTTAATCAAGATAGAAACAGCTTTTTCATCCCCCAATTCCCTCATACTCTCTCTCTCTGTATCCTGCATCTTATTCCAGCCACTAAATTTTAGCCATCCTTTGTTTAGTGAAAGCAGTTTAACAAAGGTAGATGGGGGAATGGGGGGATAACTACTTTTAGTTAAAATCTTAAAAAAATATTGCACAGGAGATACATTTACATCCTAGAAGTAATCCTCCATTACTCCACAATGTTACAAAACAAAATAAAATACACAATTAGACTGATGACTTTCTCTAAACATCTGATTGCTCTCCAGTGATGAGAACTTCCACTGCTGGTACAGTCACGCCAAATCTACTTTGTTCCACAGAATTAAATCAGTAGTATCCTCACAAAATGTCCACAACTAAAGTCAACCTCTACATATATAAGCAGCAACTAATACAGTAATAATTTAAAAGGCATATCAGACAGCTTTTTGCTGCCAGGGTTTTTTAAAATCCTCTCACAGGTAGAGCAACAGCTGTTACTGAATAGTTCTGGCCACTAGAGAATTTCTTTTAGCACAGTTTGACATCATGGCCTAAATTCAAAGTGACACCAAATTAAAGCTTGTTATGGTAATAATCATGGCAGTGTAAAGCGGTTTAGAAAAACCTGAAGTCTGAAACTTCAGATATAATTTCAATTTTATCACTGTTGAGTCTAAGCTAATTTCAAATATTACTTTAAGATAACACTAAAATGACTTAAAAATGTTCAAAACCTTGATAAAAAAGGACAGCCTATAAACAGGCAATATATTAACAACAAAGTCTTCCATTTAAATGCTACATTACTTGTCCAGCAGAGGAACAAGACAGGGTAAATATCTTTTCAGAGCCTAGATACCTAACTTTGGAGCTTTTATAAGCTTCCAACATTTAAAACATAATACACAGAGTGATGTCAGCAGGGTGGGGGGACAGGAAGGGCCAGTTCTCATCCCCACACAGCTACACTGATTTAACAACCCCATGTAGGCCAGAAAACCTTGAGAACCCCAGAAGCCAGCAAAGAAGATGCCACACCCTAAAAGAGTACAAAATCAAAAACTACAGTGACATGGTAAAGAAGGGCGATCTCACTGTACTTGTGTCTCCCCTGACTCCCAATTCAGCACGGAAAAAAATCCCTTCAGTGTGTGATTTCTATTCACTTAGGAGAGGGCGAGGGGGAATCCTATGTCCCGAGACCCTCAGGGTGCTGCCCCAGAGAAACGCTCCTGTTTCACCTCACCCAGAGCACTAACATTCCACCACAGTCTGAATGCCCCGGGAAAGCTGAGAACAAGGAGGGATGGCAGGGGGCACTCAGCAGTGGCCGGTGTGGACTGCAGCTGCCGGTGTGGAGGGCAGCCGCGGGCATGGGCCCCAGCAACAGAAGAGGACCGCAGCAGCCAGCTAGGATCTGAGTAGCCTGGGGGAGGCTCCCAGCAGCTGGGGTGGCTACTTGGCTCTGTGGGACTGGAAGAAGGCACACAATCCTGAGACTTCCTCTGTGGGAAGGAGGGAAAGGGCAGAGTAGTGGAATATGCACCTAACATCCCAGCGGCATCTCAGGGCACTGCCCTGGGGAAAAGGTGGCTACCAATAGCTCTGTGGGATTGGGAGAACGTTTACTGAGAATTCTCCCCCAGGAGGGAGGGAAGGGAATAGGATATGCACATCCATGAAATGATCTGAGACATTCTCAGAACTTCTAGTGGGGCTGACGGGTGAAAGCCTTTTCTTGGCCAGTGCTAATCCATAAAGCCTGGAAGAAGTTTCTCCAAATATACAGACACCAAATGCAAACTTTGCAAGACATGTTCATACAAAAAATCAGGGAAACACGCACTGCCAAAGGAGCAGAATCAACATACTCCAAAGTAATGGAGATCCATGAATGGCCTGACCAAAAAAAAAAAAAAAAAAAAAAATCATCTTTTTTTTGGGCTGTGCCCCATGACACAAAGGATCTTGGCTTCCTGATCAGGGATCGAACCTATGTCCCCTGCAATGGAAGTGTGATGTGTCTTAACCACTAGACCACCAGGGAAGTCCCCCAAACAGTCACCTTAAAGAAGTTCAGTGAGACACAAGAACACACAGATAACCAGATGAAGTCAGAAAAACAAAACATGAACAGAATGAGAATATAAACAAAGAGAGAAGCTGTTTAAAAAAACCACAGAAATTCTGAAGCCAAAGTATAGAATAAGTGAACTGAAAAATCCATAAGGCAGAAAGTTCCATAGATACACAAAAAATAACACAGAATAGCCACTGGACCAACAGGGAATTTCCTAATCAGCCTTCAAGAGAAGTAGAACCACCTATTTGTGACAAAACAGACGGAGCTGGAGGACATTGCACTAAGTGAAGTCGGTCACAGAAGGACCAATACTGCATAATTCCAACTATATGAGAAATCTAAAATAGCCAAGCTTACAGAAGTAGAAAATAGAGTAACAGGTGCCAGGTGATGAAGGGAGAGAAGACAGGAAGTTATTCTATAAAGTTACTGGCATACAAGATGAGTAAGTTCTAGAGATTTGCTATACACAGAGCCTACAATTACTGATAAAGTATTATGCTTTAATTTGTTGAGAGTAAGCAGATATCAAGTTAAGTTCTTACCACAAAGGGACACAAACAAACTTTCGAAGGCGAAAGATATGTTTAACACCTTGGTGTTGGTGATGGTATTACAGATTATGCACATGCCCAAACTCTTCAAGTTGCATATAATAAATATGAATTTTGCATCAATTTTACTCAATGAAGCTATGGATCTCAAATATATATATATATATTCATATACCCATAATTCCCCAAATATATATAGAAGAGAGGTTAAATTCCCTCTAATAGTAATACTATAATGGTGTTACAAATATTATAATCAAACATGGTAGATCAATTAATATTTTCTGGCTGACTAGTATCTGAATAGTATCAGAGTTCTTGAAAATTAAACCTTCCAGTTATCTGAAATAAAGCAAATTACAGAACTTTTGATAACTAACTTCATTGAGTGGAAACAAGTCTTTGAGCAATAGTACTTAGTATGTTTAGTTTTTCAATTACCCCAACCTCTGACAAGCAATTAGAGAAATATAAAAAGATCACAGTACACTGAAATGAGTCTACAGAGAAATGCCCTCAGAACACCAACCACCAAATCAGAGATGCTGCATATGGTGGTTCTGGGTTTGCATATTGCTCACTGTTCAGAGGCACCTGGCTGAGAAAGCAGAGAAGCCTGGAACTGAACACTCTTCACAAGTTATGCCACGTCCCTTAAGGGTAACCCACAGAAAATATAAGGGCAAATTATTACAGAATAGTTTTGAAAAAATATTACCTTGTCAACCATTAAAGCAGCTCAATGTTAACATTATCCAAGGAAGCTCTCAGACAGAATCTTAAAGTCAGAATTAATCTGAAGTTATTGCCTCTCTACTTCCTCCAAATGAAATCCATCGTTTCCCACTGTAACCTATACTGAGTACTTCCATGCACAGATGTGACCATTAGGTAATTCCTTGTGATAAGCCAAACTGTATCTCTTTGAAACTTCTGCCCTTTGTAATTACTGCTATTTTACATGATAGCCCTAAAGGATTTTTGAAGACCACTAACAACTGTTCTTTTCCCCTCTTCTTCACTGCAAATAACTGGAGTCCCTTTAATTCATTATTTTATGACATTATCCTAGACAGTGGCTACTCCAAAGTTCCTAGGGCAGGATAGAGAACTGTCTTAAAGTTTCTTCTGTGGGGAAAACAGAGTTTCTAATTAGCTTTTATATGATACCACTTTTGTCTCCCTAATAGCTGTCCAATTATGTCAAAGATAGTAGTGATAGCACTTAGTTTTTGCCACAAATCAAACTTTGACCTACTGACTTGTAGGTTTTAAAAGATTTGTTTTTTGTTTCTTTGTTGATTTGTTTCTTCCTTGAATGTTTTTAGGGGGATAGCCTTAGCGAGACTTTGGGGGTGGGAGTGCAGGAGGCAAAAACACATTTTGTAGCCCTCTAATAGCATCTAGGCTAGTCACATTCTTCTCAAAAGGTTGCGTGCAGGAAGAAGTGAAAACAGAAACAAACAAATGTGGAACAATTCCTTCTTATACTACTGGAGCACAATATTTAACTTATCAAAACCCCTCACATACATTTTCCCTATTGAGCTGCTTTCTAGTCATAACTCTAAATTAATACTTTATTTTTTTAACTTAAATATAAACTTTGTTATATTTATGTAATTAGCTAGTGTTGGATTATATATTTTGTAAAAATTGAACTATATAAGTTCAATTATGTATATGAAAGACTTGTTTTCTTTTTTAGTTATTAGAATAAAGCTTCCATGAGTAAATAAACTAAAATACTTAATAATATTATTTGTCAGGAAGTCCTACAGGCAGGATGTTTCCTAATTCTACAGGCAGGATTCTTCCAGTGGTCTTTTCCTATTAGATTTCTAATAAGCCAAAAGAGACCTAAATTCTTTTGATACTACAAATGAAAAATGCCTTAGGAAAAAAATGTGAGCTCAGTTTCAAAGTAGTCATGGCAATCCATCTAATTAAAAATTTTATACTTTTCTTCCCTTTCTAACTCTTCTACTTCAGTGAAATTAATCAGTTAACATTAAATTTTAAAAATTAGTAAATATTTTTAATTTAAAAGATTCAAAGAAAAAGCAAATCATCCATCTGGAAAAATCACCTACAAGTCTCTACATATAGTATCACACCAGATATTTAATGAAAATGAAAAGGGCATTCTACTTCTCTCACCAACTTGATGGCCTAGTACATATATACTTTACAAAGAATATGAATTCATGGGATTCCAGGAAAATATCGAATAACCAATTAATCTGAAAATAAATCTGGGTAGCTCTAGGAATGTTCTGCGTTTATAGTAACATTTTTAGAGCCTCAGGGACAAGTGTTGAGGAATAAATCTGTTTTACTTTCTCATGCCAGTGAATTCCTTTGTGGCAACTTTTAAACCACAGGAATTATCCCATTTGGAGGCTATAATTCTCTTATAAGATGTGCTTCCCAATTAAAGACCACATCCAGGAAAACATGTCAGTAAACATTATGGCTCCATGGGGAAATCTTGAGGGGTGATTTAAGTTGTCATTAAGAAGGTAGCTTATTTACATTAGATTTACAAATTTTCAAATAAATTCTAGCAGAAAAGGAAGGGCTTCCTGGTGAAAAGACTATAGTTTTAGGCAAACAATAGAATCAATATATTCTGGCACTGAAGAGGAATTTCAGAGATCATATAAGAAAGCCTTCATTTCACATAGAGTGGTTCATCCAAAGTACTTGACTTTGGCACTTTTCCTTTTGTAACTTGCCTGATCTCGAGCAAGTCAGAACTCCATACTAACAAGACAATACCATCCCCATAGACTATGTCACATAACTGGTTTTCAGGGTATGATTTCAACATGTACACTGCTACCATCCCTGTCACATCTACAACTTGGTAGCCCAGATGTAGGTCCTCAGGGACAGGGAATGAAGGAAATGGCTGCAGTGACAGTCTCTTTCCCCTGCTTTCCAACAAATCCACGGTACCACAAAAGGTCAATCATCTAATTATTAAAGTTTTGGGGAAAGTACATTGTTGTGCTTCATAGACTTCTACCTGATGTACATGTAACTGGTTGTCTGAGTAGCCAAAGAGACTCCTTGGCTCATCATCCCCAGACAGATGTAAACAAAGGCACTGGAGGCTGTTATTAAGGTTACCAAAAGATCCTCTTCAAAAGTATTTGAAATGTCCTGACACGACCCTTTTGGCAGAAAGTGAAGAGGAACTAAAAAGCCTCTTGATGAAAGTGAAAGAGGAGAGTGAAAAAGTTGGCTTAAAGCTCAACATTCAGAAAACGAAGATCATGGCATTTGGTCCCATCACTTTATGGGAAGCAGATGGGGAAACACTGGAAACAGTGTCAGACTTTATTTTGGGGGGGGGGGGGGGGCTCCAAAATCACTGCAGATGGTGACTGCAGCCATGAAATTAAAAGACGCTTACTCCTTGAAGGAAAGTTATGACCAACCTAGATAGCATATTCAAAAACAGAGACATTTCTTTGCCAACCAAGGTCCATCTACTTAAGGCTATGGTTTTTCCAGTAGTCATGTATGGATATGAGAGTTGGACTGTGAAGAAAGCTGAGTGCCGAAGAAGTGATGCTTTTGAACTGTGGTGTTGGAGAAGACTCTTGAGAGTCCCTTAGACTGCAAGGAGATCCAACCAGTCCATCCTAAAGGAGATCAGTCCTGGGTGTTCATTGGAAGGACTAATGCAGAAGCTGAAACTCCAGTACTTTGGCCACCTCATGTGAAGAGTTGACTCATTGGAAAAAGACTCTGATGCTGGGAGGGATTGGGGGCAGGAGGAGAAGGGGACGACACAGGATGAGATGGCTGGATGGCATCACCGACTCTATGGATGTGAGTCTGGGTAAACTCCAGGAGTTGGTGGTGGACAGGGAGGCATGGTGTGCTGCGATTCATGGGGCCGCAAAGAGTTGGACACAACTGAGTGACTGAACTGAACTGAACATTTCATCACCTTTACAAAATCGTATTTAGAATCAAACACCGTATCAATACCTGTAATGCTTGGATTCTCATCTGGAATGGGAAGGCACACCCCTGAGAGACCAGAGGACCTGGGAGCTAAGGGGCTCTTTCAAACTTGCAACTCTAAAGATAAAAACATGCTAATGCCACAATCCACAAACATGTACCATGGGATATCTTCAATATTTAAGAGAAACACAGGAGTATTCACAAATGTTGAGTATTGTGTGAACTACTAGCTCACACTAGTGCAGTTTTGATATTAGATGATGTGAAAATTAATGTGAAAAGGAAAATGAATCATGTGGTGTCTGATCTGATTTCAAGATTTGAGAGGTTGTGCAGTGCCCAACAGGTGCTCAGACCCTGAAAATAACTGTGATTATTTTAAAATGAAAATATATTTTTTCTATAAATTTATATATATTTTTAAATGGCTATTAAACTCTTAGATCACAGATACTTATTTACTTAATAAACAACACTGTTAAGGTTGTTTGTGTTAAGGGGCCCCAGGAAGAATACTAAGGTACTAAGGACTCTATGAACTGAGACAGTTTGAGAATTCTATGCTAATGTAGAAGTGAGATACATATAGTGACTTAAGGTTATACAAAACTTCAAAATAAAAAGACTAGAATCCCTAGTCATAAACACAGATACACCCAAAATTATAAATCATAGACTCAGTATTATCATGTATTATCAGTTGTCAACTGTACTTTATTATATACAGCACTAACTAGATAAGACAGGTTTCCAGAGTTCAACAGCCTCAGGTTCAAAAATTAATTTTATCATTAACTGTGCATCTTGACTATTTAAACCTGTTTCCTAATCTGTGGTAAAAGGTACAATAATAGTACTTACTTTATAGTATGTACTGTAAAGATTAAATGAAATAAAGCATGAAAACTACAGAGTAGGCCCGCACCCAGGGTGCCTCTTTAAGGACCTGACGCGCTGATCCACAGACTAGGACCCCAGCCAGGGGGGCCCCTCTATGTGGCTGAACTGGAGGAGCTACGGAGAAAGACTGGTCAAAGAGGCCTTCTGATTGCCAGCTACAAGAAGCTCGAAAGAAGACTCTGGTAGGGCCATAACTCCTGCCATGGAGGCAGTCCAGTGTCCCTGTAAACGTGGCACTGCCAGGGTCCCCGCAAGCCAAGTAGCTGCACCACCTTTAGGCTCAGCCCTGAGCTGCCACAGGCAAAAAAAAAAGCCTTGCGTCTATGCACGTAGGGTCGTTTCGGTTCTGTCCAATTCTTTGTGACCCTGTGGACTGTGGCCTGCCAGGCTTCTCTGTCAGGGGGGTTTCTCCAGGCACTGGTGCATATTGGCTAGTACTGGTTGCCATACCCTTGCAGAGCACTTTATTTCCTGCTTCCCTAGCTGCCAACTCCCCTGAGTAGCTGGTGCTGCCAGAACCCCTTAGACCCAAGCAGCTGCACCACCTCCACACCTGGCCCTCACAGGCAAACCCAAGTCCTCCAGGGAAGCCTCAGGAGCAAACCCCAGTGGACAGCCCACATGCAGAGGTGGAAATAAAACCACAATTGAAACCCACGGGCAGTGTGGCTAAGGGAGAGGACCCAAAACCTTCCCATCAGCTGTACAAGCTGCAGATTAAATCCACACAATCAACTAGGCAGACTGTATGTCTACGGAATATATAAAAAGTCATTGAGAACTCCCACAAAACAAAAAGTACTAGTTCTGATAGCTGTGGACACCGGAGGCAGGAATATACAGGAGTAGGACCAGATCAGAATCTGAGCTGCCCCCACAGCAAGTCCAGAGATAGCACTGCATTGCAGGGCATCTTAGGGAGGTGAGGTGGACTGTGACTACCAGGGAGGGAAAGGACTCTGACAGCAGTGACTCAATAAAAGCATTTATTTTTCTTATGTTTTGACTTGTTCTATAGATGCTTTTGGATTTTTTTCTTTTTTTTCCTTTTACCCCTCCCCCCTCGATTTTATTGCCAGTAGGAAATCTAATTAAGTTTATGAGCCTTTTTTTTTTTTTTTTGCTTTTTTTCTCAGTCACATTTTTTATTGTTGTTATAAACAATGTTGGGTTTTTGCAGTTCTGGGGAGTTTTCTTTTTTCTCTTTTCTCCTTTTTTATTTTTTTAACCTATTATTATTTTTTCTACACGTATTCCTTTGTTTGCTTTTCCCACTGGTCTTTTCCCCTTGCAGTTAATCTTTAAATATAAATCTTCTTCATCTACCTCCATTTAACTGTGTATATCTGTTCTTTCTTTTTTGTCTTTCTTTCCTTTCCTCTCAATATATTTGTTAGTTTTGTCTTCACTGCTTTATTCCCTACTTGGCACCTTGCTTTAGTTTTGTTTTCTAGTTTGTGCTTTAGTTAGTTTGGTTCTTAACTGGTAAATAAATTTTTGATTCCCTTTGTTCATTGGGTTAATCTACTGTATTTTATTTTTGTTGGACTCTTTTGACTTTGCTCATGGGTGTATATGTAAATGTGTATATTCCATTATTTTAATTATTATTTATCTGATTTTGTAACCGCCATTTGTCTTGGGTTCATCTGTGGTTTCTTGTTTTTGGATATTTGTTTTAATCTCACTTAATGCCGTAACAAACCGTGTGTGGGATCTTCATTCCTCACCAGAGATCAAGCCCTGAGCGTTTGGAGTGGGAGCACTGACTCCAAGATCCTATATTACCAGAGAACTAACCCTAGGGTGTATCAAATAGTGAGAACTCACACAAAGGAAACCACTTGAAACAAGACCCAGTATCACCCAACCACTAGTAGCACCCTGTGCAGGACGCCTCATCTAAACAACAAACAAAACAAAAATACAAACCCAGTCATCAGCAGACAGGATTACCATCCCACTCAGCCTTGCCCCTCAGAGGAAAAACAAACAAACAAAAACTCAGCACAAATCTCACCCCATGTGAAGCTTACACAAACCACTGGACTAACCTTAGAAGGGAAGAAACCAAAAGGTAGAAAGAATTCAACCTTGAAGCCTGGGAAAAGGAGATCTCAAACACAGTAAGTTTAAAAAAAAAAGAAAAGGCAGAGAAATACTACACAAATGAAGAAACACAGAAGTCCAAATAAATGAAGAGGAAATAGGCAAACTACCTGAAAAAGTATTCAGAATAATAGTTAAGATGATCAAAACCCTTGAAAACAAAATGGAGAAAATGTAAGAATCAATTAACAAAGTCCTAAAAGAATAAAAGAATAAACATGCAGAGATAAACACAATTACTAAAATTAAAAAATTTCTAGAAGGAATCAATAGCAGAATATCTGAAGCAGAAGAACGAATCAGTGAGCTGGAAGATAAAATGGTGGAAATACCTTCTGAAGAGCAGCATAAAGTGAAAAGAATGAAAGGAAAGGAGGGCAGTCTCAGAGACCTCAGGGACAATATCCAATTCACCAACAGTCTAATTATAGGAGTCCCAGAAGAAAAAGAGAAAAAGAAAGGGTATGAGAAAATTTTTGAAGAGATTATAGTTGAAAATTTCCCCAACATGAAAAAGGAAATAGTTAATCAAGTCCAAGAGGCACAAAGAGTCCCATACAGGATAAATGGAAAATTAATGAGGAAACACAAGTCTTATATGATACATTAGATGAGATGGATCTCACTGATATCTTCAGGACATTCCATCCAAATTCAGAAGAATACACCTCAAGTGCACATGGAACATTCTCCAGGGCAGACCACATCTTGGGTCACAAATCAAACCTCAGTAAATTTAAGAAAATTGAAATCCTATCAAACATCTTCTCCAACCATAATGCTATGAGACTAGACACCAATTACAAGAAAAAAACTGTAAGAAATACAAACACGTGGAGATTAAATGACACATTTCTAAATAACCAACAGGTTACTGAAGAAATCAAAAGGGAAATCAAAAAATTATGAGAAACAAATGACCATGAAAACACAACAACTCAAAACCTACAAGATGCAGCAAAAGCAGTTCTAAGAGGGAAGTTTATAGCAATACAATCCTACCTCAAGAAACAAGTAAAACATTGAATATACAGCCTAGCTTTACAGCTATAACAGCTGGAAAACAAAGAACAAAGAAGACCCCAAAATTAATAGAAGGAAAGCATAAAGATCCAAGTAGAAATAAATGAAAACAAAGTGAAGGAAACAACAGTAAAGATTAATAAAACTAAAAGCTGGTTCTTTGAGAAGGTAAACAAAATTGACAAACCTTTAGCCAGACTCATCAAGAAAAAAAGAGAGAAAAATCAAATCAACAAAACTAGAAATAACAAAGGAGAGATTACAACAGACAATGCAGAAATACAAAGGATTTTAAGAGACTATTATGAACAACTATATGGCAATAAAATGGATAACCTAGAAGAAATGGACAGATTCTTAGAAAAGTTCAATCTTCCAAACTGAACCAGGAAGAAGTAGAAAATATGAACAATCCAATTACAAGCACTGAAATGGAAGCTGTGATAAAAAAAATCTCCCAAAAAAACAAAACCCCAGGACCAGATGGCTTCACAGGAGAATTCTATTAAACACTGAGAGAAGAGCTAATGCCTATCCTTCTAAAACTCTTTCAAAAAATTGCAGAGGAACATTATCAAACTCATTCTACGAGGGAACCATCACCCTGATACCCAAACCAGACAAGTTCAGTTCAGTTCAGTTGCGCAGTAGTGTCCGACTCTCTGTGACCCCATGGACTGCAGCACACCAGGCCTCCCTGTCCATCACCAACCCTAGAACTACTCAAACTGATGTCCATTGCATTGGTGATGCCATCCAACCATCTCGTCCTCTGTCATCCCCTTCTCCTCCCATCTTAAATATTTCCCAGCATCAGGGTCTTTTCCAATGAGTTGGTTCTTCACATCAGGTGGCCAAAGTATTGGAGCTTCAGCTTCAGTATTAGTCCTTCCAACGAATATTCAGGACTAAAAGAAAGCTACAGGCCAGTATCACTGATGAATACAGATGCAAAAATCCTCAACAAAATTTGAGCAAACAGAATTCAGCAAATATCAAAAAGCTCATACATCATGATCAACTTGGGTTTATTCCAGAAATGCAAGGATTCTTCAATATATACAAATCAATCAATGTGATATACCATACTAACATATTGAAAGATAAAAACCATATGATAATCTCAATAGATGCAGAAAAATAATTTGAAAAAATTCAGCACCCATTTATGATTAAAATTCTTCAAAAAATGAGCACAGAAGAAACCTACCTCAACATAGTAAAGGCCATATATGATAAGCTTACAGCAAACATTATTCTCAATGGTGAAAAACTGAAAGCATTCCCCCTAAGATCAGGAATAAGACAAGCGTGTCCATTTTTACCACTATTCAACATAGTTGTGGAAGTCCTAGCTAGAGCAATCAGAGAAGAAAAAGAAATATAAGGAATCCAGATCGGAAAAGAAGTAAAGCTCTCACTGTTTACAGATGACATGATACTGTACATAGAAAATCCTAAAGATAATATCATAAAATTCCTAGAACTAGTCAGTGAATTTAGCAAAGTTGCAGGATACAAAATCAATACCCAGAAATCACCTGCATTTCTATATACTAACAATGAAAAATCAGAAAGAGAAATTAAGGAATCAATACCATTCACCATTGCAACAAAAAGAATATCTAGGAATAAACTTACCTAAGGAGACAAAAGAACTGTACACAGAAAATTTTAAGACACTGATGAAAGAAATCAAAGATGACATAAACAGATGGAGAGATGTTTCATATTCCTGGGTAGGAAGAACAAATATTGTGAAAATGACTATACTACCAAAGGTAATCTACAGATTCAATGTGATCCCTATCAAATCACCAATATCATTTTTCACAGAACTAGAACAAAAAATTTCACAATTCATATGGAAACACAAAAGACCCAGAATAGCCAAAGCAGTTTTGAGAAAGAAGAATGGAGCTGGAAGAATCAACCTTCCTGACTTCAGATTATACTACAAAGCTACAGTCATCAACACAGTATGGTACTGGCACAAAAACAGAAATACAGACAAATGGAACAAGCTAGAAAGCCCAGAAATAGATCCATGCACCTATAGGTATAGGTGCATTTATTTTTGACACAGGAGGCAAGAATATACAATGGGGCAAAGACAGCCTCTTGAATAAATGGTGCTAGGAAAACTGGACAGCTGTATGTAAATTGCACTCATCTCACATGCTAGTAAAGTAATGCTCAAAATTCTCCAAGCCAGGCTTCAGCAATATGTGAACCATGAACTTCCTGATGTTCAAGCTGGTTTTAGAAAAGGCAGAGGAACCAGAGATCAATTGCCAACATCCGCTGGATCATGGAAAAAGCAAGAGAGTTCCAGAAAAACATCTATTTCTGCTTTATTCACTATGCCAAAGCCTTTGACTGTGTGGATCACAAGAAACTGTGGAAAAATCTGAAAGAGATGGGAATACCAGACCACCTGACCTGCCTCTTGAGAAATCTGTATGCAGGTCAGGAAGCAACAGTTAGAACTGGACATGGAACAACAGACTGGTTCCAAATAGGAAAAGGTGTACGTCAAGGCTGTATATTGTCACCCTGCTTATTTAACTTATATGCAGAGTACATCATGAGAAACGCTGGACTGGAAGAAACACAAGCTGGAATCAAGATTGCCAGGAGAAACATCAATAACCTCAGATATGCAGATGACACCACCCTTAAATGGCAGAAAGTGAAGAGGAACTAAAAAGCCTCTTGATGAAAGTGAAAGAGGAGAGTGAAAAAGTTGGCTTAAAGCTCAACATTCAGAAAACGAAGATCATGGCACTTGGTCCCATCACTTCATGGGAAATAGATGGGGAAACAGTGGAAACAGTGTCAGACTTTATTTTGGGGGGCTCCAAAATCACCGCAGATGGTGACTGCAGCCATGAAATTAAAAGACGCTTACTCCTTGGAAGAAAAGTTATGACCAACCTAGATAGCATATTCAAAAGCAGAGACGTTACTTTGCCGACTAAGGTCCGTCTAGTTAAGGCTATGGTTTTTCCTGTGGTCATGTATGGATGTGAGAGTTGGACTGTGAAGAAGGCTGAGCGCTGAAGAATTGACGCTTTTGAACTGTGGTGTTGGAGAAGGCTCTTACTGCAAGGAGATCCAACCAGTCCATTCTGAAGGAGATCAGCCCTGGGATTTCTTTGGAGGGAATGATGCTGAAGCTGAACTCCAGTACTCTGGCCACCTCATGCGAAGAGTTGACTCATTGGAAAAGACTCTGATGCTGGGAGGGATTGGGGGCAGTAGGAGAAGGGGACGACCGAGGATGGGATGGCTGGATGGCATCATGGACTCGATGGACGTGAGTCTGAGTGAACTCCAGGAGATGGTGATGGACAGGGAGGCCTGGTGTGCTGCGATTCATGGGGTCGCAAAGAGTCGGACACGACTGAGCGACTGAACTGAACTGAACATGTAAAAGAATGAAATTAGAACACTTCCTAACACCATACACAAAGATAAACTCAAAACAGACTAAACACCTAAATGTAATACCAGAAACTATAAAACTCTCAGAGGAAAACATAGGCAGAACACTGGATGACATAAATCAAAGCAAGGGCCTCTATGACTCACCTCCTAGGGTGACGAAAATAAAAACAAAAGTAAACAAGTGGGACTTGATCAAACTTAAAAGCTTTTGCACAGCAAAGGAAACTATAAGCAAGCTGAAAAGACAAACCTCAGAAAAGGAAAAAATAACAGCAAATGAAACAACTGACAAAGGATTAATCTCCACAATATACAAGCAGCTCATACAACTCAATGCCAGAAAAACAAACAACCCAATCAAAAAAGTGAGGAAAAGACCTAAAAAGACATTTCTCCAAAGACGACATACAGATGGCTAACATACAGATGGCTAACAAACACATGAAAAGATGCTCAACACTGCTCATTATCAGAGAAATTCAAATCAAAACTACAATGAGATATCACCTCACACTGGTCAGAATGACCCTCATCAAAAAGTCTACAAACAATACATGCTAGAGAGGGTGTGGTGAAAAGGTAACACTCTTGTACTGTTGGTGGGAATGTAATTACTAATACAGCCACTATGGAAGACAATATGGAGATTCCTTAAAAAACTAGGGATAAGACCACCATATGACCCAGCAATCCCACTCCTAGGCATATACCCTGAGGAAACCAAAATTGAAAGAGACACACGTATTCCATTGTTCACTGCAGCACTATTTACAATAGCTAGAACATGGAAGCAACCTAGCTGTCCATCGACAGATGAATGGATAAAGAAGTTGTGGTATATAAATAAATGGAATATTACATAGCCATAAAAAGGAACACATTTGAGTCAGTTCTAATGAGGTGGATGAACCTAGGACCTATTATACAAAATGAAGTTAGGCAGAAAGAGAAAGACAAATAGCATATTCTAATGCACATATACAGAATCTAGCAAAATGGTACTGATTAATTTATTTACAGGGCAGCAATGGAGAAACAGACATAGAGAATGACTTACGGACATGGGAAGACGGAAGGAGAGGATGAGATGTATAGAAAGAGTAACATGGAAACTTACATTACCTTATGTAAAATAGATAGCCAATGGGAATTTGGTGTATGGCTCAGGAAACTCAAACAGGGGCTCTGTATCAACCTAGAGGGGTGGGATGGTGAGAGAGATGGGAGGGAGGTTCAAAAGGGAGGGGATATATGTATACCTATGGCTGATTCATGTTGAGGTTTGACAGAAAACAACAAAATTCTGTAAAGCAATTATCCTTCAATTTAAAAATTGAAAAAAAAAATAATCAGACCAAAATGAAACCAAAAAAAGTAACAAAACAGAGAGAATAAAAATTTTTAAATGATAGATTAAAACTCCCATGTGTCATAAGTATACTAAATGTATACAGAATAAACACTGTGATTAAAAACAAAAGATTGTCTTATTAGATTTTTTTTAAAAGTCCACTACATGTCAGTAACAGGTCACAAGTCTTAAATATAAGGATGTAGAAACTTTGAAAGTAAAAAGAAAGACAGAAAAAGATATAGTGGCAGCTATCAGCCAAAAGAAAGCTGATGTAATAGCAGGCAAAGTATACTTTGAAGCAAATATATAATTGCTAATTAACATATATACACTCACTGCTATATATAAAATAGATAGCCAATAAGGACCTAGTGTACAACACAGGGAACTATACTCAATATTTTGTAATCACCTATAAGGGAAAATAGTCTAAAATATATATATAACCTCATATACATATGTATAACTGAATCACTGTGCTGTACACCTGAAACTAATACTGTGTATCAACTATAATTTTAAAAATACAGGAGTCATTATCACAAAAGCTGCTTAACAAAATTTAAAAATAAATAATGCCTGGAGTCTGTGACAGCATTCTAAAGTGATTAGACAGCAATCAGTAAAAGGGAAATTTGTTCAAGAATTCTATTTCTTACATTCTTGTCAATTCAGTGCATATACTACATAGCTTAACCTCAGATCTGAGATGGTAAAAATGTTCTAGTTGAATTCCCTGTATGTAAAACAAGAAGAAACTGAGATTTATTTTTAAATCTCTCCAAAGAAATTACAGTACGCCCATTTTAAGATCACACAGACAATTTGTGGAGAATTTAGTTCATATTATCATTGAGAGTCTCCAATGCCAAGTCGCATGGCCTCTGTCTCCTTAAAGCTTAAAAATTCAAACGCGTTATTTACTCTGGACTAATTTTATACTCAAGTGAATTATCTGAGCTTAACTTGCTAAAATATTAACCAGTATATAACACATATGGAACTAACTATGTTAGGCACTAAGTATCTTATGCCTTTTAACTCGTTCAATCCTCATAACCAGAATTAGAGATAAGTACCATAATTATCCCTTTTTTATTAACAGAGAAAGTGAAACACAGAGAGTTCAAGTATCAAGATCACACAGATAATAAAGAGAGAGGACTGAAACCTAGGCTCCAGAGTCTGTGCTCTTTATCAACTAAGAGAAGCCTCTGGGCTTATGGTTGCCTCTACCACAAGCTAGATATCTAACTTTGGCAAGACATTTCATATTTCTACATGTTTTTCTTAACACAGAGAAATGGAAATTTTACCAAACATTACCTAAAATCTATTTTAATTTTTATGTATTTATATCCTTCACCAGATATAAGTAAGCAAAGCTTTATTATATATTTATATCCTTCTATCATGTAAGCATACAAAACTTACATGAACACTGCTAAGTCACTTCAGTCGTGTCCGACTCTGTGCGACCCCATAGATGGCAGCCCACCAGGCTCCCCCGTCCCTGGGATTCTCCAGGCAAGAACACTGGAGTGGCTTGCCATTTCCTTTTCCAATGCATGAAAGTGAAAAGTGAAAGTGAAGTTGCTCAGTAGTGTCCGACCCTCAGCGACCCCATGGACTGCAGCCTTCTAGGCTCCTCCATCCATGGGATTTTCCAGGCAAGAGTACTGGAGTGGGATGCCACTGCCTTCTCCAACATGAACACTAGGCCTTTCCAGATAGTTTAATTATAAGTTTCCAATTTCTGAACAACATAACTAATATTACCATAAGAGTAAAGAAAGCAAAACTATTAATAAAATGCCAGCATATTTTTCCGTAATTTTTTTTGTACAATCATTATAAAGGCAACTGTATTTTCCATTAAAAAGGTAATTCTTGTTTCTTGGATTTTGAATCTCCCCCACACCCTGCCCCTGCCAAAAAAAATCTCTTTTCTTACAAAACTATAGAAAATTTTCAATTGGACACATATTCATGTAGCTGAAGATCACATTTTCTTTTGAAGCTTCATATGGCGTATGACTAAGTTTCGATCAGCATGACTTGAGCATAAGTGACCTGTACAACTTTGAGGTCATTCCTTTCAAAGTGAGGGATGTGCTCTCTTCTTTCCCTTCTTTCCTCTTTTTAGCTGACTGGATTTGAGTATAACTGAACCACTCAATGGAAACTGTGTGTTGAAGGTGGCATAGCAACAAGAAAAGAGAAGCCTAATTCTCTGATAATTGTGGGCCCATCATAACAGCCAAGATATTTATGAGTGAAAAATATACTTCTATATTACTGGGGAGCTCTTAACTTCAGTCACTGATCATGAATCCTAACTACTTTAGAACTAGGAAATCAATCACAAACTGATTTGTATATTCACACAGAAAGCTATAATTAGGGCATATGTTCTTATCCCTAGTCTTTAAGATAAATGTCAATAACACAGTAAGAGGAAAAACTAAAACCAATACCATTAAACTCCCATACAATATAAAGCTATGACATGTTACTATAAAAGACATGTAAATATGCTATGTACATTGATTATACAAGGCTAATATGACTTTTGCATGTAAATATAAAATATATATTAGTACAAATCACAGCTATATGTGGTACTGCATAAATGTGACCTAGAATTAAACCAGTCAGCTATAATCTGACTAAACATTTAATTACTAACTTTGCTTGCTCCCTTGGAACTTAATTCAAGGAAGTTTTACTTATTTCTGTATTTTCGTAATGACAGCTTCTTGTTTTCTTTCAAACCAGCCCAGGGCAGCTTAAATATACTCGGTTCAGTTCAGTTCAGTCGCTCAGTCGTGTCCGACTCTTTGTGACCCCATGAATCATAGCACGCCAGGCCTCCCTGTCCATCACCAACTCCGAGAGTTCACTCAGACTTGCATCCATCGAGTCGTTGATGCCATCCAGTCATCTCATCCTCTGTCGTCCCCTTCTCCGCCTGCCCTGAACTACCCCCAGCATCAGAGTCTTTTCCAATGAGTCAATTCTTCGTATGAGGTGGCCAAAGTACTATATACTACTTCTCTCAAATAGTTTCCTAAGTGCAATAATTTTATTGATCAGAGAGCTATATCTTATAAAAATATGCTGAAATTCTTCACTACTCTTCAGTTTAGTTGGCATTTGATGACAAATTTGATGTGCTATGGATAATTAATGCAGGATATTAACCAGAGTTCTAACGTAAACTGTAGTATGTCTGAGAATCTGGGTCCACATCGATTCATGTGTTTCTAATGAACACCAGAAGATGGTCTTTTAAATAAGGTTTAATTTTCTCAGAATTAACTGCGAGGAATTAAAGACAACTCTGTGGGTGATGTGTGTACAGAATTACTTGTCACTGACCACCAATCACAAAACTTTAGTCACTAGACTGGAAAAAGAAAATCTGTAAGGCACAGAGGCAAAGTCCTAGGCCCGGTTTTGTGTAATTCCCTTCTTAAGTCAGGAACTATGGGTTGACTGGAGTCTAGATGTCTAGATGCACAATGACCTTAGGAACTCCTCACCTTAAACTTTTCCACTTATATGAAGCCACTTTGTCATATATTACTTCTTTCTGCTTTTACTGTAGGTTTGGAGGTTCTCTCATCTTTTGTCTGTCTCTGACTCTTGGCATTTGTGCAGGAGAAATACTTGTCTCTGCTAGGTAAGGAGAAACATCCCTCTTCTATTGATGCTATATTAATTAGCAGGGTATTCAGCTTCCCAGTGTTAGACTATCATGCTAAACTAATCTGCGCTCCTTTCTTGTGTTGCTTAAGGCTGAATATTTTCATTAACTCGGTGGCTTTAAGAAAACTTTTCATTTTTTACTGTAAGTTTTTTTTAATGTTTATGATATCAATTGTGATATATTTATATTCCTCCAAGTGAAAAATTTCCCAACATTTGAAGATTACTTAAGTTATTTAAAAAATAAAAAGTTATAAATAATTTGTGGAGGAAATACAATATAATTTCTTCAAAAGAAGAATAATCTTTGCATTTCTCTGATAACGAGTGATGTTGAGCATCTTTTCATGTGTTTGTTAGCCATCCGTATGTCTTCTTTGGAGAAATGTCCATTTAGTTCTTTGGCCCATTTTTTGATTGGGTCATTTATTTTTCTGGACTTGAGCTGAATAAGTTGCTTGTATATTTTTGAGATTAGTTGTTTGTCAGTTGCTTCATTTGTTATTATTTTCTCCCATTCAGAAGGCTGTCTTTTCACCTTGCTTATAGTTTCCTTTGTTGTGCAGAAGCTTTTAATTTTAATTAGATCCCGTTTATTTTTGCTTTTATTTCCAGTATTCTGGGAGGTGGATCATAGAGGATCCTGCTGTGATTTATGTCGGAGAGTGTTTTGCCTATGTTCTCCTCTAGGAGTTTTATAGTTTCTGGTCTTACATTGAGATCTTTAATCCATTTTGAGTTTATTTTTGTGTATAGTGTTAGAAAGTGATCTAGTTTCATTCTTTTACAAGTGGTTGACCAGTTTTCCCAGCAAAAATTAAAAAAAAAAGAAGAAGAATCTTGTGTTAATATAAACACTATTATACTCACTTTAAGGCTGCTTTGAAATCATACTTAAACAGTGGCCACCATGGACTAGATTACAGAGAATAATAAGGACTGAGGGAAATAAACTTAAAATATCCTATGTAGTACAAAGAGAATTAGAAAAGCATAAGAACAAAATTACAAGGAAAGCAAAATCATGTCTTTAATGAAACATATTTGTATTTTTCCCACATAAAATTTCCAATTTCCACATAACTTAAGCCAAAAAATTTAATTGTAACCCTATATAAATCATTACATCCTTTTTTCCACCTCTTTTGCTTCATGTTGAGATTAACTTTCAAGATGCAAACTAAATATTTACTTTAAAAATGGTAGCAGAAATATGTTATAGCAAAAGTAGGAGTAGCAGCTATCATTATTAAGTGCTTACTATATACCACTGTAAAATGTTAAATGAATCCTTCTTACACCTCTATTAGACACATTTTAGCCCCATTTAACTGGAGCAAAAAATATATAGAAAGAGGAATTAAGTAAACTTGCCCAAGATGAAACAGTTTACAAATGTTTCAAACAGGACTTAAACCCAGGTAGGTGCACCAGGAGCATACTTCCAAACTTTTCAAAAACATATTAAGAGCATTCATAATTCTGTAATTACTCCCTTAGAGTCAAGTTTTCCTTTAATTAGCAATTACACACATACAGACTAAATAACAGGTCGAAGATACCACATTGGCAACTACTTCCAAACAACAATCAGAGGATGTTTGAGTTACAGAGCCTTAAGGTTGCATGCTGACATAATTCTACTAAAAGTACTCTGTTCTCATTGTTTTCTCTTGGCCACTCCAAAATCCCAAAGAATTTTTGAACTTGGAAAGAATCAGAGTAGCATTACAAAGACCACACTGACCTATTACCTTAATTAGAAGATAAATTTTACTTCAAAAGAGATGTTATATGATTGAATTTAAATTATTTCTAGATTTTTAAAAAATGTATACAATGCAATGAAAAGAAAGAAAAGGGACAAAAATAAAGTGTTGAAAGACTGGAAAGCAATGAGAGGGAAAGAAAGATGAGTAGGAAGGAATATAAACAGGGCAAAGAGAAGAAAATGAATAAAGAGAAGAAAATTTAATAATGAAAAAGATTATAAAAAGTAAACTACTAAAATAACTTAGAAATTTACAAAAGTAAGTTACACAAATAAAACAAATCATAAAAAATAGACTGAGGAATTCCCTTGTGGTCCAGTGGTTAGGACTCTGCTCTCACTGCCAAGGGCCCAGGTTCAATCACTGGTGGGTAAAACTAAGATCCCATAAACCACACGGTGCAGCCAAAAAAGAAAAAAACTATTAGCAAAAGTGAAAAACGAAAAGTGAGAAAAACCTGTGGCTATAACCACTCTTTCCTTGCAAACATCTACTAAGTACAGATCTCTTTGTCACTCTTTTTTCTAGACTACTATTCTTAGGCAGTAGCTCTTCAGATGCAGTGCATGCTATTCCATAAGTCAGGAAAATACTAACACACCCTAATCCCTTACTCACAGTCTCTTTCTCTTTTAACACTTTTTTCTTTTTGAAGTGCACAAACTAAAATTCAAGAATCTAAATGTCCTCAGTCACTCAGTCGTGTCCAACTCTGTGACCCCACGGTCTGCAGTCCACCAGGCTCCTCTGTCCATGGGATTTCTCATGCAAGAACATAGGAGTGTCGATGCATGAGACAGGGTGCTCGGGGCTGGTGCACTGGGATGACCCAGAGGGACGGGATAGGGAAGAAGGTGGGAGGGGGGTTCAGGATGGGGAACACATGTACACCCATGGCTGATTCATGTCAATGTATGGCAAAACCACTACAATATTGTAAAGTAATTAGCCTCCAATTAAAAAAAAAGAACATAGGAGTGGGTTGCCATTTCCTCCTCCAGAGAATCTTCCTGACTCAGGGTTAGAATCCATGTCTCCTGTATTGGCAGGCAGATTCCTAACCACTGAGCCACCTGGGAAGCCCAAGAATCTAAATGGTTATATGAAATACTAAAAAGCATTTTACAAAACACATATTTTATTAATATACTATTAATCAGTTTATACTGCTCTTTTGCAGTATGACATAAGCATACTTCCTTTCAAAGGTTAATATATTACTTACAACAGGCAATGTTAGAAGCTCTTGCCAACTTGCCAATAACATATTTGTCATAATGCAATAAAAATCAAAAGGAATGATGCTTTCCTGTCTGGTCCTTTTCCAGGCTAACACTCATTTATATAAGTAATTCCATTTATCTTAAATCTGGAATTTATTACTTATGAACAAACTTAAGAACAATGCTTTAACCAAAAGTATATATAACATAAACCCAAATTCCACCAGAAGGAAATGTTATTTCACAGAATTGAAAGAATATGAGATGACATTACATTACTCCTAATTCATTTAGAAACATCACTGGTGTTTCTTCTAATGCAGATGAAATTTTGATTATAAATAAAATCTGCCTTTATAAGAATATTCACAAATCCACTGATTCACAGCTGGGTAAGTATATTTATAAATTAACTTCTGAGTGGTTTCAAAATATGTTCACGGACCCTAACTGGAAAGAAACAGACATAAAATGAAACTCTCTTTGGAAAAAACTTCCAATTTATACACGTTCATGAATAGCCATTCGAGAGTGACTCTCTTCTAAAGTCACCAATGATTGTGATAATACAAAATCAACCAAGTTGTTACTGCAACTTGGTCTGGGTAACACTTCAGCTTTGAAAAATTGAGGAGAAATTTTAATAGAACAAAGGATATACTTCATAAGGAAATATAATCTATTTAAAAATTAGCTATGTAACTTGTCATAGTTACATAGATATGTAACTATCCTGTATTAACAAACAAAATAAAATGAACCCTAGTGATTAAAGGCACTGATACTTGAGAACACTCCAGGAAATACTCTAAAATGTGTCAGAAAAAAAATTATTTAAAACTACTTGTTACCATAATATCTTAAAAAATAGCTAACTTATACTTTTTCCACACCCAGTCTGGGCAGGAAGAAAACAATACAAAGGGGCAGTCAGGGAATAACACACTGATCTGGAATGAACTTCTTGCCACCACTCTTTGGCAAGGCATAAGACCCTAAGGCAGTGACAACAACCTTCTCTGATATTGCCTCTCTGTCCTGTCAGACTCCTCTATGCATGTATCTTAATGAAAAATGGGGTCAGTCAATCAACTTTGGCACAATAAATGTGTTCCCAATCCTAAGATGTAAAAATAATCTTTTAAAAGACCAATGTATCAGAAGTGAACTTATTTATAAAACAGACTCAGGGACTTGAAAAACGAATTCATGGTTGCTGGGAGGAAGGTTAAGGGGAAGGGATAGTAAGGGAGTTTGGGATGGGCATGTACACACTGCTATATTTGAAATGAATAACCAACAAGGACCTCCTATATGGCACATGGAACTCTGCTCAATGCTGTGTGGCACCCTGGATGGGAGGGGAGTTTGGGGGAGAGTGGATACGTCTATATGTATGGCTGAGTCCCTCTGCTGTCCACCTGAAACTATCACAACATTGTTAATTGGCTGTACACCAATACAAAAACAAATTTTCAAAACAAAATTTTACAAAACCAACGTATCAGCACAAAGTAAATAAGAGACAGTCTGAATGAAATTAAAAAATACATGTTTATACACATGTATGTATATGTTTGTGGAGAAATCTGAGGGCAGAAGAATTGATGCTTTTGAACTGTGGTGTTGGAGAAGACTCTTGAGAGTCCCTTGGACTGCAAGGAGATCCAACCAGTCCATTCTGAAGGAGATCAACCCTGGGATTTCTTTGGAGGGAATGATGCTGAAGCTGAAACTTCAGTACTTTGGCCACCTCATGCGAAGAGTTGACTCATTGGAAAAGACTGTGATGCTGGGAGGGATTGGGGGCAGGAGGAGAAGGGGACGACGGAGGAGGAGATGGCTGGATGGCATTGCTGACTTGATGGACGTGAGTTTGAGTGAACTCCGGGAGTTGGTGATGGACCGGGAGGCCTGGCGTGCTGCGGTTCATGGGGTCGCGAAGAGTCAGACATGACTGAGCAACTGAACTGATGTATATGTTTTATACTTGAATTAAAGTTTACTTTTCATTTTAAAGATCAGGAAATGAGCCTGGCTGAGGTTCATTAACATACTGCTTATGGTCCATGATCACATGGCATTTAAATAGCAAGCATGAATAAAAATCTAGATCTATCCATCTGACTCCAAAGACACTGTTTGCTCTCTGTGATTATACTACATTGTCTTCCACTCAAAGTAAGTATAGCAAAATGATTAATCATTCCGTATTTATTCAATGTTTGTATAAATATACTGGGCATTGTGCTGGGCACTGAAAGTTTACATCAATATATAGTGGTACCAAATTATACCAATAATTAAAATTTGTTTTTGTTAACAGCCATTGCTATATATGAGGAAATAAAGGGTAAAAAGTACAGATACCGAATGGACCAAGAAAGGATTTATGAAGAAAATCATATCTAGAGTAGGATCGCAAAGGATGAATTATATTTAACAGGTGAATAAAGAGTTCAACCATTAGAAAACCTCAGGGAGATAGTTCCAAAGTCTCATGACCGAGAAAGGGCTGCACTGGTTTCAAAAGTAATGGATTTGAGCACAGCTTTAATGTATATTCACAGGGGAGTAAAATAGGCATATTGAAAAGCAGAGATATTATTTTGCCAACAAAGGTCCGTCTAGTCAAAGCTATGGTTTTTCCAGTAGTCACGTATGGATATGAGAGTTGGACTGGGAAGAAAACTGAGCGCCGAAGAATTGATGCTTTTGAACTGTGGTGTTTTTGAGAGTTCCTTGCACTGCAAGGAGATCCAACCAGTCCATCCTAAAAGAGATCAGTCCTGGGTGTTCACTGGAAGGACTGATGCTGAAGCTGAATCTCCAATAGTTTAGCCACCTCATGCGAAGAGTTGACTCATTGGAAAAGACTCTGATGCCGGGAAGGATTGGGGGCAGGAGGATGAGATGGCTGGATGGCATCACCGACTCAATGGATGTGAGTTTGAGTGAACTCTGGGAGTTGGTGATGGACAGGCAGGCCTGGCGTGCTGTGATTTATGGGGTTGCAAAGAGTTGGTCATGACTGAGTGACTGAACTGAACTGAAAATAGGCAGAATTGGCTGAAGTAGAAAATTAATAATGAACATAGAGAATAGAACCAGATCATCATGAAACTGAATGCCAGATAAAGACATCTGGATTTCTTCTTGAAAGTACTAAGAAATTATTAAACTTTTTGAGTAGAGGAATTACTTGAGAAAATCAGTATTTAGTAACTATGTATTAGTCTGGTAGAAGGAAATGTAGCCAAAAGCAAAAGATAATTTGCAGGATGTTAGTAAAGAAAGAGAGGGAAAGGTCAAACTAAGTTTCAAATCATGGAAAAACAGAAGAAAAATGGTATCAGAAACAGAATTATGGAAGTTAGAAGGGGATAATAAGTCTCTAATTGCTTTTTCAAAAAGTTTCCTGTTTTTTAGGTTTAGCTGGGGTCGAGTGGATTTAAGTATTTTAAAAACACTTTATATAAAGTGGGATAACCTAAGTATAAATGTCCAATGGACCAACTGGTGAAGTAAGACTAAAGCTTGAGAGGGACTGGGGAAGTCATGTTAATAAGGATGATGAAACGAAATATGAGGACAAAAGAGAAAAACTGACAAAGTAGTAGTTCTGAGTGTTAAGGTGCAAGAAGGGGATTGACAGAGGAAAAAAGAGATTAAAGTACACAGACCTTGTTAAGGACGGTTTAAAGAATAGTTACTTCATTATGTTTTTAATTTTAGCTGCCCTGTCATCATCCATTGGAGAAATCGGAGTGGAAATATACTGGTTTTAAATGATACAGTTTCTACCATATAGTTTCAAGTAGCTGACGGTAAAAACGGTACCTGGCCTCTCAGTCCATGTGCACAAACACACACACCCATTATGTAATCAGACAAAGGCTTTCACAACAGGAAAGGAAGCTGTCAAACAGCCCCCAGATACTACCTGGTGAATAGTTTTGCCAGTTCCCGTCCTAACCAACTGCCAGCAATGGTTTGCAAATTAATTAAAACATATGGTCATTAAATTCACAGGAATGCATTACAAAAAGACATTTTTTGCACAATAGATGTATTCATAAGAAGTTACCAGTAAATATCATTTTTAAATTTAAGAAATGCTGAATCTTAATTTCTGATCTTAATTTGGCAGTGACTCAACTCAATTTTCAGTTTATTTGCTTGCCCTCTAGCCCCTCAGTTAAGAAGCTAATGTTCTATAAATAACATTTAATGAATTAAGAAAGCTTCTTATTTCATAGACCATACAAAAAAGTTTTGTAAAACAAACAAAAAATTAGTACCCCTTGATATGCACTTTGAAAATTTGAAGTGTAGGGAGAGGGTGAGTGATGTAAGGTTGGACAAAGAGGTTTTTCTATAGAACAAAAACTGTTCTATTAAATTATGGTCTCTACAATACAAGATACTAAAGCAAAACTATAGCAATGATTTACTACTGTTAGAATTTTTTTTCACAGAAATCTGCCTAATTGAATAGCAATTAGACAGAATTTACTTCTTTGAGGGAAAAAAAAGGTTGCATTAGTAGGCTAAGAAATGGAGTCAGTGATAAATCCTCAAGAGTGAAGAACCTATGTTAGGTCACACTCTTGGCACTGCTCAGGTGGGCAGTGAAGACCATCAGCCGTGTTAATTCCAAACTCTACTCAAGCTCATGAATATTTACTTAGTACCTACTGAGCAAGGCTTGCAGGGAAGACAGATAAATGACAACTCAACCAAAAGACAGCCGATGCAGAATCAAAATCCATACTGGTTTTCGGTGTCAGTTTCAATTTCAGATTATAAATCTTAATTTTTTGGTTGGGAAAAGAACATCACTGTGTCTAATCTCCCAATTCTATGTTCATATCTCCATATTTTATTGTTGTTTCTGTGTTGTATGTATTAGAATTACTGTGTATCCCTGGTAGATTGGTCCTGGATGGAAGAGACTGATATTTTACTACAGATATTAAACAATAATATAGGTATCTTAATATCATCTCAGGTCTAATACAATACATCAAGTATACATCTGTTCAATGTCAAGGTATTTATGAGGCAAAACATGTTAACTAAAAAAAAAACTTATGTGCAGGTGAGTAAAAAAAATATCACATGTAGCTGAGGGAAAAAAAAAAAAAAATTCCTGAATAGAAGACAAGGACACCCAATGACACCATATGTTAACACCAAATGCTGATTATATTGCACTTACCTTCTGATTCCTCCATTATTTTAAGGCATAAATGGTTAAAGATAATGAATACAGTTATGTTCATGAAGGTCTTAAGACCATTTAAGATCTCAGATCTAAAAAAAGAAAGAAAAAACTATAGACCAGGTAAACAAAACAGTCTGCTTTCTATCCAGAGTAGCAAGCAACGCAGGAGAAAGTTAAGTAAAAGTACAGATTTTATAGGTCAAATATATAGTCCATCAACCTGGTTTAGTAGAAATGTTAATGATCTGGTACCTGATAAGCACCCACTGATTTCAATTCAAACATAACATTTATTGCCTAGGTCTGTAAGAAACAGAGAGAAAAGAATTAGTGGTGAGGTATACTGCAAGTGAGATCAAGAGTACCCACAGGTCAGAAATTTGAAGCTGGAAATAACCATGAGCATATAATCCCTGAAGATATGTAGCAGTACTAAAGAGGCCAATGGATGGATAGGAGGCGTGAGCTGACACTGGGTTTAAACGTAAAATGAAAGTGTATGACTAGATGAGCCGAAAATTCACTTTTAGCTCTAAAAATCTGTTACTTTATACCATATAATCTTTGCAGAGGCAGTACCATGTTAAAGGAAACCTCAGAGCCAAGAAAAGATATCCAGTAAAAATAAGAGCAACTCTACTAAGCTGAAAAATTCAATTTCAGCCTTTTAAAAACAGTAGAGAGAAAAATTATGACTTCTCCCCATAGAAGATAAACGCAAATGTTTCTACTGAGAGAATCTATCATTTATAGCTACTTATTGCCTAAAATTGAACATAGTACAATGATTTTTTGAAGTATAAGTACAGGAGATAAACTGTATTTTATATTTTAAAAATGCTAAGAAGAATAGTCTTGTTCTCATAATGAAGTCTATGTGCCCTGTCTCCTCAATATTTTCTATTTGATTGGCTCCTTTTAAGAAGGATACATGCAAAATACACAGTCCAAAATCAGGAGTGCTGTGCTGTGCTGGGTCGTGTTTCACTCTTTGAGATCCCATGGACTGTAGCCTTCCAGGCTCCTCTGTCCATGGGATTTCCAGGCAAGAGTACTGGAGTGGGTTGCCATTTCCTGCTCCAGGGGATCTTCCTGATCCAGGGATCAGCCTGGAGTGTCTTGCATCTCCTGCACTGACAGGCAGATTCTTTACCACTGAACCACCTGGGAAGCCCAGTACAAAATAGCAGTAGGTCATATAATTGTTCCAGAAACAAAATAACTTAATTCAACTTTGTACTAGCTATAAATTCTAAATAAAACTTAATTCAGAAATTTAGAGCTTACTAGGTTAAAAATATAGAAATGTCTTTATCGGCAACAATCAAGTTCTTTCTCAGCTAAGGCCTTTGATTTTCCTCAGTTTTTCAAAGGGCTTCTTAAACTGAGTCTCAAAGTAAATAGCTTATCCCTTGGAATTTAAGTTCAGTTTGTTTAAGTATTAGGTTAAAGCTCTGGTTGTTTTGTCTAAGAAAATCCATCTTCTTGAGACAAAAGTAGCTTTCTTTGTTGGGGGTTGAGGTCTAGAGCTGCTATTATTTTTCCCTTTATAAACTTTCTAAAAATACTGAAAATCAAACAGGTAACAAAATTAAGTTTTATTTTAAGGAAATTGAAAAATTTATGATACCACAGATGAGACTTTTTAATCCATTTTAATCATTAAAAACCTATTAGTTCAATATGTAATTTCACAAATTCACAAAAAGAAAACATTCTTCTGAAACAGCTTATATTGAACCTAGTATATATGTACTCAATTTTTGTATTAAACTTTTATTATACCATATGAGTTCCTTTATAATATGCATTTCTCATTTACAGAAGACATGTGAAGAATCTAAGTGAAAAAAATTTTATAGTGATTATTGAAATTTGATAGTAAACACATATGATCAGAGAGACTGCTCTCCTCTTTGAACATATATTCTGAAATATAAGTAAGCAACAGAGGAACTATTCAGAAAAGTACATCAAACAAATAACTGGCACAATCACACGTATGTTTCTCTTGCATTTTATAAAGGAGATATTTTCATATATTTCCAATCAGAAATGTGGTTTCCCATGGGGCTTCTTGTAGCTCAGTCAGTAAAGAATATGCCTGCAATGCAGGAATCTACCCGCAATGCAGGAGACCCAGGTTTGATTCCTGGGTCTGGAAGATTCCCCTGGAGAAGGAAATGCAACCCACTCCAGTATTCTTGCCTGGAAAATCCCACAGTCAGAGGAGCCTGGTGGGCTATATAGTCCATGGGGTCGCAAGAGTCACACATGACTTAGCAACTAAGCCACCACCACTGTCCAACTAGTTTTAGAATACATTAGATTACTGATGACAGATACAAAAACTACTAATAAAGAACAGCTTCTTGGCTTTCAAAAAGAACATGGAATTTTTTCCGATATTTGCCTGACATAAATTCCTAAGTCATTCTAAAATTTCCACCCAAAGTTGTTTTCTAGCTCTTATTTCAAATCCAGCTTCACCAAATGCAGTTCTCCACTGAACTAATGTTAACACACCAGATGCTGAACATATTTGCTATTCTTCAATTTTTTAATATAATAACTATATCATGGTAGTCTCCATGCTCAAAAACTAGTTTGAAACAGGAGAATTATAGTTAGTCAATATAACACTGGTATGTGCTATTTAATTAACACTGCAAATGTTACTATACACGTCATAAAGCTGGAGAAAAGAGAATAAATCAGCCAATTACTGAGCTATTCATTAATAGCTAGGTGGTGCTTTTAGTGATACATGACATATTCAAATATTTGGTTTAAAATGTTTAATGTCCCATCTAGAGGTTTGCCAAGAGTTTTGTTGTATTAGTAGACAATGATTAGTTAGCTGAATTTCTAATAGTTCTTACAGTGTATCTTATATTTGAAAGAATTAACTTTTCACATTAAGACAAATATTCATACATAATTATAACATGCAAGGCAGCTTCAGGTTAGGCAATAGGCTCTCATGAAACATTTTCTACTTCTTATTAGTACAAAGAAAGAACTTTTTATGATATAGCTTTACTATCCTGGACTAGACAACCCTTTAAAATTCTATTTTAACCTTAAAAAATACTGCAGGGGAACAAAGCACAGAAGATTCATTCTTATAAAAGTTGCTTTCCAAATAATTGAGTACTATGCCAGAGGAAAAACACAGGAAACAAAGGCCAAGTAGGGAACCTACTATGATATGAAGAATCAGAAAAACCCAAACCAGTACATATATAAATGCTTAAAGCAGGAGAACTATAACATTTAGCAGCAAGAGAACCTTCTGGTATAAATATTCAGTGAAGCAGCAGGGGACCAGGTAAGAGCAAACTGAGGAGGATACACAGCTTTGCTGTGCAGGAATTTCATACAAAATAAAAATTACATGTTCAGCATACCTAATGAAACAGTTATAATTTTTAAATGATGGCCATAAATACTTCCACACAGCTTTTTCACATATATCATCATATTTAATCTTCAAAACAACCCTATGAGTTAAGCAGTTTCCAATTAGGAAACAACACGAGACAAATATATAATACTTGTATCTCATATAAACTATTAAATAAGGAAAGTAAGTCTTCCTAGAAAGTCTTAGAGTCCTCAAAAGCAGAAAATATATGGTCAACAGCACTGATACAAAAAGTGTCTGAGTTTACATTTGCTTCAGAGCAAAAATACACAACTTTCTTTCCCCCCTCGCCGACCCTATCTTCAGTTTTCCCTTAGTCATGCCTCTCTGTTTCCCTAGCATATGCTTTGTCTTTTTTTTTCCTCTTCTATTTACACTCCTTATCTTCAGTTCAATACCAGTTTCCTCTTAAAAGGCTTCCCCAAGGAAACCATTCTCTATTTCTCTCTTCTCTGCATACCACATGTAAGAAAATCCTAAATCTAGATCTTCTAAATTTCATTTGCAAATCAGTTGTTTGAAACTTGCAACGAAGTTTTATGTGAGAAAACGTGCTATAAAATTTCTGGGTGTTTCATAAAAGCCTTTGAAATTCACAGCACAAATGCTATTTGCGGAGAAAAGCCAACGGAAAATTGTTTTCATGACATTAAACAGCCTATAACAAAAGCTAGCATTTGCTCAATTAGCAAAATTAAGGTCTGTATTGACCTTAATGGAGCTTTTTGGATGCTTTTTGGAAGGATCTTCAAAGTCTAAAAGCAGTGTGCCAAAGGAAAAAATAAAAAAAGACAACATTGCAGGCTTGAGTTGCTACCCTTAGAGAGGTCTGCATGCAAGGCTGGTCTCTAGATGTCTTCTGGAAACTGACTGGGGAGGGTTCGTACCACTCGCAAAACAGAAGCTCACTATGTCTAAATTCTTTGTATAAGCAACATGGTCTCTACTGAACACTTGTTTTCTTTCTAAGAGAGTGTGCCTGAATGACCAGCCCCCAGTAAAAACCTCAGGCACTGGGTCCCACAGAAGCCTCCCTGGTGGAGGTTTTACATTTTTTTTCTTCCAGTTTTATAGAGACATAATTGACATAGAACACTATCTAAGTTTAAGGTGTACAGCATAATGATTTAACTTATATACATCATGAAATCATCACAATAGTGAATATCCAGCATCTCATATGGAAACAAAATTAAAGAAATAGAAGAGATTTTCCCGGGATGAGTATTCTTAGGACGTCATTTATAACATAGGGCTGTAGTAATTATATTTATCATGGTGCACATTACATCACCAGTACTTATTTATCTTTATAACTGGAAGTTTGTACCTTTTGACCACCTACATCCAATTCCTCCTTCCCTACCCCTTACCTCTGGGAACCACAAATCTGATCTCTTTTTCTATGAGGTATTTTTTTAACTACAACAATATATTAGTTTCTCTTACACAGCATCAGTTCAGTTAGGTTCAGTTGCTCAGTCGTGTCCCACTCTTTGTGACCCCCATGAATTGCAGCACGCCAGGCCTCCCTGTCTATCACCAACTCCCGGAGTTCACTCAGACTCGCGTCCATCGAGTCAGTGATGCCATCCAGCCATCTCATCCTCTGTTGTCCCCCTTTTCCTCCGGCCCCCAATTCCTCCCAGCATCAGAGTCTTTTCCAATGAGTCAACTCTTCTCATGAGGTAGCCAAAGTACTGGAGTTTCAGCTTCAGCATCATTCCTTCCAAAGAAATCCCAGGACTGATCTCCTTTAGGATGGACTGGCTGGATCTCCTTGCAGTCCAAGGGACTCTCAGGAGTCTTCTCCAACACCACAGTTCAAAAGCATCAATTCTTCGGCGCTCAGCCTTCTTCACAGTCCAACTCTCACATCCGTACATGACCACTGGAAAAACCATAGCCTTGACTAGACAGACCTTTATTGGCAAAGTAATGTCTCTGCTTTCCAATATGCTATCTAGGTTGGTCATCACAGCGATTTCATATTTCTATACATTTCAAAATGATCATCTGTCTCATCTCTTTCTTACCTCCCCACCCTTTTTTCCCCTCTAGTAACCACCTGTTTTGTCTCTGTATCTATAATTGTTTCTAATTTGTTTTGGTTTTTAGATTCTACATATATGTGAAATCATACAATATTTGTCTTTCTCTGTCTTACTTATTTCACTTAGTATGATACCCTCTAGGTCCACTGATGTCTCAAATGGCAAGATGTAACTCTTTTTTATGGCTGAGTACTAGTACACTGTATACCTATACCACATCTTTATCCATTCACCTGTGAAGGGACACTTAGATTGCTTCCGTATCTTGGCTATTGCAAATAATGCTGCAATGAATAAGGAAGGGGAGGTGGTGCTGGGATAAGGAACCTGCCTGCCAATGCAGGAGACATAAGAGACGTGGGTTCGATCCCTAGGTTGGGAAGATCCCCTGGAGGAGGGCATGACAACCCACTCCAGTATTCTTGCTTGGAGAGTCCCACAGACAAAGGAGGCTGGCAGGCTGTGGCTGGGTTGCAAAGAGTTGGCCACACTGAAGTGACTTTGCACACGTGCTGGTGTCTGTTGCTACCTGTGGGCTTTTCTCTAGCAGCAGCAAGTGGGGACTACTCTACCTTTTCTCTACCTGTGGGGCACCAGGTTCTCCTTGTGGTGGCTTGTCTGTTGCAGAGAAGAGGTTCTAAGGCACACGAGCTTCAGTAGTTGTGGTGTCAGGGCTCAGTAGCTGCGGCTTGCGGGCTCCAGAGCAGAGGCTCAACAATGGTGGGGCAAAGGCTTAGTCACTCCATGCCAGGAGAGATCTTCCTGGAACAGGGATCAAACCCATATCTCCTGAACTGGCAGGTGGCTTCTTCACCACTGAACCACCAGGGAAGCCCCTATATCCTTTGGAATTACTCATAGCAGTGAATATGCCTATACACTGGGCTCTGTGAATCCTTCTAGAAAATCACTGAATTTTCAAGTGGTCTTAGTACAGTAACCCAATACAGGCTGTTACTATGTTTTCATCTCATTTCCACTAAATGTATGAATATTTAATCCTTAATACAAATAAACTAGTAACAGTATTCTGAGTCTTCTCATTTCTGATTAGGGTTGTTTGAGGTTCTCTATATATAAAGGAATGAGCAAAAGAGGAAGATTAATAATAATGAAACCATGTTTAGAAGAGGAGAAAAGTTCAGTAAGATGTCAATATACACATAAGAGGGGAAAAAATACTGCTTGAAACAGAATAAACTGAGATGTGACTTGGGAAACGGGTCCAGAGTAAAGAGGGGAAAGGGAGGAAACTTGGAATATAACATTCCTATAAAGAAGGAAGAGGTGGTATATGGAGACGATGAGTCCAGTCATTATGTCCTTGCTGCCATGTTGGTGCAGAATGTCTCCACTGCTAAATGCAGTGAAGAGCAACAATTGACATCTGAAGCACATGTGGATGAGTACTTAGTTAAAACTTGTTTATCAAGCTCAACTTTCTCATAAAACAGTATGGGGTCACCAAATTTTCAAAAAACTATGGATACATGAGATAGATAGCCTTTTCAGAGAAAATCTTTTTTTTTTTTTTTAATACTTATTGACAAGATGCCTAAATCCAACAATATGTTAGGAACAAATACGAAATGGAAGGTCACATATCAAAAAACCAGAACTTCAAAAATATCAAATAGGAGCAACCAACTGTTACATGGGCAACTAATAAAGTAAACAAAACAAAACAAAAAGATCTTTAAAGGTAAAGGGGCATATTTTGAGATAAGCAAATTTTGACCACAAAAGAAAAACAGGGAAGTCTATGAAGCAGAGCATGAGAAGTGAGATAAATCAAAAAACAATTCAAGCCCTTACCAAGAATCTTTAAACCAATAATTAAAAGTTCTTTAAATAAATCCAAAAAAAAGGAAGTCAGATAGACTATAGCTGGTCCACTTGATCTTGGTAAAAATAAATGCACTCATGGGTGAAGAGTATATAGGGAAGGGTAATAATAAAATCACAGTTTGTATAGAGTTTTACATTTTTCAGAGACCATTTATACACAACATTTCAGTTGAGTCTTACAACAACTCTGTAAGAGGAACAAAGGTGTTAAAATACTCTTTTAAAAATGAAAAAAGGATATTCAGCTAAATGACTGATTCTAGATGAACTGATTCTAAAAGAAGACCTACATAGGACCCATATTTTTCTAATGCTTAAAACTGGGATTTCCTTCCCCCGCCAATATATTTCAAAATGCGTCTCTCAGAAGTTGCCTTAGAGATGTATTTAGGGTGAACAGGAAACAGTTGAAAAGAACTATCAGGCTCTAGCCAGAAATTTTAAAAGAATTTATCAGAGAGAAAATCAAAGTAAGAACGGCGTACCTTTCAGCTCAAATGTGTAACCCCGGAGCATAAGCAACACAGGTGAACAACATGATTATATAATACCTAACTACATATTCTGTTTCCCACATAGGATGTAAAAAGCTGGGAACAGCATCATTTCCAACCTTACAATTAAAAAGGCAGTTAATCTACAAAACTGCCAATTTCCTTGAACCCATCAGAGAGCTCGTCTAAATACAGACAGATATCTCTGAGGAGAAACATGCTATGGACCCCAGATAACCTGAAGCGGAGACCAGAGGGAATGCAAACTGAAAAGGACCCAGCTAAAATCTCTAAATTGCTAAAGGCTGGGTGTGAACTAGCATGAGAACACAGAATCCCTGAGATCCAGAAAGGTCACAGCAAAGCTCATCTAGTCACAGACTCTTCTCCACATACCTCACAAGGTGCTCACAAGAAAAACTAAGAGAAAGCAAGAGACTGGAGAGACTCCCTCCTGGAGCAGACCTGGAGGAGAAGAAAAGCAGCTATTGTGGGGCTGGGGAAGGGGGTGAAGCGCCAAGCTCCATCTAGTCCCCTCTCCCCTAAGAAAGGTAACCTCCCTGATGGCTCAATGCAGGAGACCTGGGTTCGATCCCTGGGTTGGGAAGATCCCCTGGAGGAGGAAATGGCAACCCACTCCAGCATTCTTGCCTCAAAAATCCTGCGGACAGAGGAGCCTTGTAGACTACAGTCCATGGGGTCCCAAAGAGTTGGACATGACTGAGCAACTTCACTTTCACTTTTCCCCTAAGAAATAACAAAAACCTATGGCCTTCAGGGCACAGGCAAAAACCCATTAGAGATGAAGGAAAAGAACAGGGGAAAAAACTCTCCACTGTGGAGAAGGGGTAGAAAAAAATTCTGAACCAAGACTACTAGTGATCCTCTACCACTGGGACAGGACAGGACTGCTCACAGTGTGAAACACTTGAGACCCAGGGAAACAACCCCTGACTAACAGGCTGAATCAGGGCAACAGAGACTGCCATCCTCTGTCCAATACTACCAGGCTGGTGAGCATCTAGTAACAAGCAACGCGGCCAATGTCTAGAGGAGGTGCCAGATAGTAAAACCCTCTTCAAAGCTCAGAAACAAACAGGGGACTTAAGAGCTAAATGCAGACCAGATACTGAATAAAACTCCTAAGCAAATCAGCCTTCATCCTGAACACAAAGTAATGCTAGAGAAATTTGAAGTCTGTGGTAGACTGACACCAAAGCAAAATCCAAATCCAAATCCAGCTCAGTCCCTGACTAGATTAACCTAACTGCTCTCCCCATACTTGAAAGGACTACAAAAAGAAGGGATCTGTCAGTTTGCAACATGAATAAAAGTTACCTTAGCCTCTACTGTCCAATACAAGATGTTTAGCTTTCAACCAAACAGACAAAAAAAAAAGATATACAAAAAAAACAATAAAAATGATACACTTTCCATCAACAAAGAGCTAGAAATAAATATTGATATAACATCATTAGAATTATCAGGCAGAAAATTTTAAACATCTACAATTAATGTGTTCTAGTGGCAAAGATGGACCACAAGCATGAATGAATGGAAAATTTCAACAGAAAAAAGATGGAAATTAGGTAAGACAATCAAATAAAAATGCTAGAAATAAAAACCCTAGTAACAGAGGTGAGGATTGCCTTTGACAAATTCATCAGTAAACTCAACACAGTGAAGAAAGCAGCAGTACATATGAACGTAAGTCAATAAAAAGTACTCAAACTGAAACACAAGGAAAGAAGAAATAAAAAAGGGAACAGATGATTTAAGAGCTATGGGACAATATCAGTTTAACTTATCTACAAGAAGAGAAAAGGCAAGGATGGAAAAAATACTTGAAAATACAATAAACGAGAATTTTTCAAAACTGATAAAAGACAACAAAACATAGATCCAACCTGCCCAGAAATTATCAAGAGGATAAAAATCCTACATAGACACATCACATTTAAATCCCTGATAATGAGAAAATCTTGAAGGCATCTAGAAATAAAAAGACATATTACATACAGAGGAACAAGGATTGGAATTACAATAACCATTCATCATAACAGCATACACAAGACAATGGAACAGTAATTCTGACAGAAGCATCAAATGTCATGGGGCACAGACAAGCTATGCCTACTATACGCCCTTTCTAAATTCTTCAACCAAGGACCCGTAACTGCTTTATACCATTATTTTGGGGGATGATACAGTTACACAGACACAGGAAGTAGAATAGACAGCTACCTACATATCCCTACCTTGACCTTTGTTTCCTCCATATTGATACCTGAGAAGACTTTTTTAAAAAACACAAATCTGATCAATGTTTTTCCCTCTGTAAAGTAAAAATTCCCATCAGCTGCAATGTGCCCTCAGAGAAAATCACAACTTCTTAAGTTGGTCTTCAAAATTCTCTCTGATCTGGTCCCTTTCTACCGATCCAGTCTCATTTCTCAGCATTCCCCCTCATACCTTTTGTTCTAGCCATATCAAGCAACAAGATATCTCTTAAGATTGCATACTTAGTTTTACTTCTGTACTGGTTTATGATTTATCAAAATTTGAGAGGCTCCCTTCTGGTCCAAACCCTACCTTGATTCTTAATAACTAAAATCATTAACCCTGTCCCACCAAAAATGCAAAGAAATTGGGCTCCGCCTTTATTCTTCAGACATATGTGATGCTAAGCAGTAACATGCTCTTCTTCTTCTGAGGAAAGTAACAGTCTTAAATAGTTCAGAACCTTACAGCATGGTTGGCATTTGGCAATGTATAATACAGAGAGTACTTGAAACCTGATACCTGAAATTTAGCCTCGCCAGTAGGACAATTCTCTGGAGGGAGGGGAAAAATGAAGAATGCCACATCTCTTTTCTTTTCCCAGGCCCCAAGTTGTAGGCTAATGATGCTAGATAATCACAGGTCTCATACATCATTAGGTAAAAAGTTCATTGGTGAGTCCAATCACATCACTTTTACTTTCTTTAGGACTGAAAAGGACAAGCTTCTATTTTTTACCTTATTCTTAAAAAAAAAAAAAAAAAAAAAACCTGAACAAAAACAAGCACATTTTTCTAAACCAGAAGGCCTTTGCACAGGGACTTTGAAGCTATTATGTATTTTGTTATCTAACTTCTGGGAGAAGCCAGAGAGACCCTCACAGCTGTGTGCTTAGAAACAACCGGCAGTGGTCACAGTCTACTGATTCCATAGGGGGAGAGAGCAAGAGAAGGGAGGGGCAGAGGGGGGGTGGGGCGGGGGTGCAGGGGAAGGGGGCAGCGAGGCAGGGAGGAGGGAGACAGAGAGGGGCAGACAGGGAGAAGCGGGCAGGGACGTGGGGGGAATGAAGTTCCAGAACGCCTGCCTCAGGAAAGGAGTTTTACCAAGGACAAAAGTCTGTGCACACGCTGCTCCCTCTGTCTAGAACAACCTTCCTTCAGCTAATTTTTCACTCAACTCATTCCAAAGTTCCCTGTCAAAATGCAGTTCGACATCTCTGCTTTTCAACAGTCATCAAATACCTACGGAGGGCCCACTCTACTCTGGCAATGAGAAGAGAGGTCGTGGGGATACAGGCAGGGTTAGGACCTCAATTTTCCTGCACTCACAGAGAAGCCTACCGAACTCCAACCTCCTCCTCCTCCTGGAAGCCTTCTCTCACTTGTGAAGGCTACGTTTAAAGCGTGGGTGTGCTAAGTCACTTCAGTCCCCCATGGACCACAGCCCACCAGACTTCTCTGTTCGTGGGATTCTCCAGCTAAGAATTCTGGGTTCATTTTTCTGTCAGAGCTCATTTTATTATAATCATCTGTCAACGAGTTTCTTCTAGTAGAAGCTCCTTAAGGGCTGGGACTCTTGTTTTATTTCTACCCCTTGAAGACCTAGACTTTTGTCCGGCAGGGTCAATAAATGAAATTTTAATTAAAGAAGGAGTAAAATAAAAGAGTGTTTTGAGATGGTCCAACTGCCTTTTTAAAAATAAAAGATGTAGATTAGATGCTAAAAATAAGATAAATCACAAATAATAATAATTTTAGAAATTTCTATCTGTGGGTCACACATAATGCATATCATACACTAAAGCTCTACAAAGTTAAAGATCCTGCAGATATCTTAATTAAAAAATAAAATTCACACCAATGTTTCATAATACTCGTGGCATTGTTATAAATAATCATAGAAAAAACTGTAAGGAAGAGCTGAGTACATGAGACAGGAAAAAGAGGAGGGAAAAAACAAATAATTTGATAATCAAAAAAATTTAAAGGACAACACTAAATTCCTTACAACTTACTTTGCCTGCATTTCTTACCATAGCAACAAAACAGTACAGTAGAATAGATATTAATGAAGCACAGAAAGGCAATTCTTTCCTTTAGGAATGCTTTCTTTATAACTCTTCATACTCAGTTACCTGTGACTGAATACACTGAACAATAGAGAATAAAAATATCACTATGTAGGGTATACGTTTTTTTAAATAAAAAAGCAAAGTCCTTTCACTGTTGGCCAATCTATCTATACAACCGACCACATGCAAATGAAGCACTTATATCACTGTTTTAAGCCATCTCTGGATAGTCGTGAAAAACAGTAAGTGCAAGTAAATAATCTTTAGTGATATAATAGTTATTTCATTAACAGATAAATTCTGAACTTGGAAAAATCAGCCTTATATATTTCTAAATTGAGGCCTCTGTGGATAATTTCCATAGATCCAATTTAATAAGATGATCCTGTGAAGAAGGCTGAGTGCCGAAGAATTGATGCTTTTGAACTGTGGTGTTGGAGAAGACTCTTGAGAGTCCCTTGGACTGCAAGGAGATCCAACCCGTCCATTCTGAAGGAGATCAGCCCTGGGATTTCTTTGGAAGGAATGATGCTAAAGCTGAAACTCCAGTACTTTAGTCACCTCATGCAAAGAGTTGACTCACTGGAAAAGACTCTAATGCTGGGAGGGATTGGGGGCAGGAGGAGAAGGGGACAACAGAGGATGAGATGGCTGGATGGCATCACTGACTCGATGGACGTGAGTCTGAGTGAACTCTGGGAGTTGGTGATGGGACAGGGAGGCCTGGCGTGCTGCGATTCATGGGGTGGCAAAGAGTCGGACACGACTGAGCAACTGAACTGAACTGAACTGAACTGATATGTAATATATATTCATTTTTCAAAGGCTATCTGCATGTATAACATGAGCTAATGCTGAAACAAATCCATCTGGCAGGATCAGAAACAGACTGGGGAGGGAGGTGTGGCTAGACAAGAGCAACAGGAGGAATCCTGGTTGGGTACCTTGACTCTGGTGGTGGATACAGGGACCTACAAATGATAAAACTCACACAAAACTAGATACACAAACACTGCTGCAGCTGCTAAGTCCAACTCTTCAAGACCCTGTACACACACACACACACACACACACACACACACACACACACACACACACACACACGAGTACAAGTAAAACTGGGGAAATCTGAATTAGATTGGTGGATTCTATCAAGATGTTGGAATCCAAAGACTAGAGGACACAGAGTAGTTCCAGTGAGGGACTAGGTCCTGATCAAGGTACTGACTGGTTACAGGTATTCTGCTGAATATCAAATCTAGTTATTGTACTAGCATTTTGCAAGATGTTACCATCAGGGGAAACTAAGGGTACATGGAATGTATAATAATACAAATGTATTTGTGTTTCTTACAAGTGCATGTGAGTCTATAATTATCTTAAAAGTTTTAAAAGCTCAATCTGGCACAATCCACCCAATTTTCACAATTCACATTCCAACACAAGACTCACTCACTCCCTTCCCCACAATCCTCAGATATCTCTTCATAATTATAGCAATAGTTCAAAATTCAGGATCTAATCACCTAAATCAGGTCAAGATTCAAATGGTGTTCCTGAGTACTGCATCTTGAGTATAATTCTTCTCAATACAAAGACCTGTGGACTGAAGAGACTAGTTCTTTACCTCCCACACATCCAAAATACCCAGCTTTCCAGGCCAGGATAATCACAACAGATCTCCATTCAAAAAGGTAGGAGAGGAAGTAGAGTCTAGGAGGCGTGTAAATGTCACTGGTCTATAATAATTCGAATATCCAGCAGGGTCCATGTAACCAGTACCTTCATGAGACCCAGGTCCTATTCAGTGGGAGTATTTCTCTGTGTTCTGGGTTCTGCTCTCTTGATTCTACCATTTGAGTCACATTTCCTCTTCCTTAAAAAAGAAGCCTGTGTTTGTAAAACTTCTCTCAGCTTTCTTCCTGCCTGTAGGGACCTAAAAGTCTCTTCATTTCGTGTTGCTTCATTCCAAGTCTGAAAGTGAAAGTGAAGTCGCTCAGTCGTGTCCGACTCTTTGTGATCCCAGGCTCCTCTGTCCGTGGGATTTTCCAGGCAATAGTACTGGAGTTGATTGCCATTTCCTTCTCCAGGGGATCTTCCCGATCCAGGGATCGAACCTCGGTCTCCTGCATTGTAGACAGACGCTTGACCGTCTGAGCCACCATTCCAAGCCTAGGCTCATATAAATAAATATTTTAAAAATTTTATATATAGGCTTCTTTTGAATCAATTTATGAATCCATTAATTCGGGCAAAAGCCATGACATAGATCGCTTTGAAGTAAGTCCTTCTCAACCTTGGGCCCTCTGTGAGGCTGCTGTAGGACAAAGCCCATGGATTCTTAGAAGCCTTTCTGTTTAATGGACAGGAACTAGGAGGCAAGCCCTCAAAGATTCTGGGGGTGGGGTGCTTTTTCTGTGCCTGAAAGAGTCCATGAGGACTACCTCAAACCTTTCTGAGACTGTAAAGATATAGTTGCACCTTAGTTTCATTTTTGCCTTGAGACCGCATTTCCCTAACTTCATTCTGGATGTGATCTTTGTTTCGAGGTCCCTTCTTACTTTGAGAACCCTTTGCAGGCTGGAAAACTGTCCTGAATCCTTTATATTTCCTCAAAATTGTTGAAAACAAGAATTCCTGTTTTAGTTCATTTTCCTCCATCCATATCTCATGAGATATAGCTAAAAGAAACAGTTGACAACACTTAGACATTCTGCCTGGAAATCTCCTTTGCCAGATCTATCAGTTCACTAAGTACATTTCCTATTTTCCATGATACCCTGGGTGACAGTTTTGCTTAACTTTCTGCCACTAGACAATAAAGGTCTTATTTCCAGCTTCAAATACCATTGTCATAACTCTCTTTCAAGTCCTCACCAGCCATCACCATGAGTCCCTTCCAGGTTTCACCCACTGGCTGCTCCCATGTACTTCTCAGCTTTTGTTACAGCGCATTCTGTATCAGAACATATCAAATTACATTCTGATTATCTACTGCTGTTCCATTCCTGGGTTGAGAAGATCCCCTGGAGAAGGGAATGGCAACCTACTCTAGTATTCTTGCCTGGGAAATCCCATGGACAGAGGAGCCTGTCAAGCTACAGTCCATGGGGTCGCAAAGAGATGGACACAACTGACTAACACTTTCACTTCATTTATCTACTGCTGTATAACAAACCAAACTCAGTAGCCAATAAATAAATAAATAACACTTTTTATTTATTATTAATGCTTGTGTGTTCTGCAATTCAGGACCTTGGGCTGTGAGTAGCAGAAACGGCTATGTGTTCAGACTGTAAGATACCTGGACCTCAGCTGTAAAGATCCAAACAATTAAAATTAAACTCTAAATGTCTATCAGAAAAAAAACATGGTAAATCAGCTTGCAAAATCTTGCTTATATCTTTAAAAAGCAGGCTAAGCTCAATGAGGTCACAACATGCTTTCAACCCCAGCTAAAATGGCAACAAAGGCCTTAAAAATTAAATGCTTTGATTATAAGACAAAACTAAATAAACCTTAACTGATTTAAAATTTAAATATTTCATACAGATAGGCACTGATGATCAGATTTTTTAATAACACCATTGACCATGTAAAGTGTTATAAGATACATGCTATTTTCCATTGAAAATGAAAATATTATTTGAGAAATCTCATGGCAATTCCTTCAAGATTTCAATATGATATAAATTTACTTTTAATATTTTGGACCAGTTTGATTAAAGAGAATTTTTTCCTCCACTTAAAATGAAGTAAAGAGATACCAAGAACTCATGAGACAATAATTTAAATAATTTTTTAATAAATCTGAACAATGTTTAACTATATATTTAAATTGAAGAGCTTTTATTTTCATTAGATCACTTGTCCAATATATAAATTAATCTCTGATTTTCAGAACTTTCCTAAATATTAAGGTCTTATTTCTCATTCTTCCTTTCTGGTTCATTAGATAGAGCTGAATCATGGAAAATTTATTTTATTAAGTAGAATTTTATATTTCTTACTCTTTATTGTAAAAGTCAATCCTCAGCATGATTCATTAAAAAAAAAAAAACCTCTTTCTTTTTAAATAAAATGTACAGAAATAAAAGTCTAAACTGAATTACTGTTTACCATCCTGAATTTAACTGATTCAATTCATTGACTCTCTCCAAAAGAGAGACGGGGAGAGCAGCACCACACAGCAAATTAAGTAACTACCTACTTATATTTACTCAAGGGGAAAAAAAAAACACGCACTCTTTTTTCTCTACAAATATTTATGGACAAGATCTATTATTCATTTTTTACATTTCTAATTAACTCCCATTATTAGTAAAAATAAGTAAAGTTTTATAGAAATCACAGTTGAACCAAAAAAATCCCTAGAGTTTTGTTTAATCTAAATTAATCAACCCTAGGTCTCTAAGCATCTCCCTTTATTGCTTGTCTAGACTATGCCAAAGCCTTGAACTGTGTGGATCAAAGCAAACTGTGGAAAATTCTTCAAGAGATGGGAATACCAGATCACCTGACCTGCCTCCTGAGAAATCTGTATGCAGGGCAAGAAGCAACAGTTAGAACTGGACATGGAACAACAGACTGGATCCAAATCGGGAAAGGAGTACATCAAGGCTGTATATTGTCACCCTGCTTATTTAACTTATATGCAGAATACATCATGCAAAATGCTGGGCTGGGCTGAAGCACAGCTGGAATCAAGATTGCCAGGAGAAATATCAATAACCTCAGATAAGCAGATGACACCACCCTTATGGCAGAAAGGGAAGAACTAAAGAGCCTTTTGATGAAAGTGGAAGAGGAGAGTGAAAAAGGCTTAAAACGCAACATTCAGAAAATTAAGATCATGGCATCTGGTTCTATCACTTCATGGCAAATAGACAGGAAAACAATGGAAACAGTGACAGACTTTATTTTGGAGGGCTCCAAAAATCTTTGCAGATGGTAACTGCACCCATGAAATGAAAATACACTTATGCCTTGGAAGAAAAGCTATGACCAACCTAGACAGCATATTAAAAAGCAGAGACATTACTTTGCTGACAAAGGTCCATCTAGTCAAAGCTATGGTTTTTCCTATATGGAAAGCTATGGATGTGAGAGTCGGACCTTTAAGAAAGCTAAGCACTTAAGAATTGATGTTTCTGAACTGTGGTGTTGGAGAAGACTCTTGAGAGTCCCTTGGACTGCAAGGAGACCAAACCAGTCAATCCTAAAGGAAATTGGTCCTGAATATTCATTGGAAGGACTGATGCTGAAGCTGAAGCTCCAATACTCTGGCCATCTCATGTGAAGAACTGACTCACTGAAAAAGACCCTCATGCTGGGAAAGATTGAGGGCAGGAGGAGAAGTGGACAATGGAGGATGAGATGGTTGGATGGCATCACCAACTCTATGGACATGAGTTTGAGCAAGCTCCAGGAGTTGGTGATGGGACAGGGAAGCCTGGTGTGCTGCAGTCCAAGGGGTTGCAAAGAGCTGGACATGACTAAGTGACTGAACTGAACTGAATTGAGTATTCTGATACGAATAAGGAAAACATGGGGTGCTGTTTGTTCCTGACAGATACTAACAGCCAATGAAAATTACATATACATTTAAATTACAGAAAACTGTATATAATTATCATTTCTTAAACTTGCTAAACTAAGGGGAAACAATCCTTCTGGTTTTTGTATTATTTTTAAAAAAACTACTGAGATAATTTTTTCGTTTCCATTCAATCTTGCTATTACTTTAACTCTATGAAAATTGTTTTAAAAAAGAAGAAAGGCAAAATATTTTAATCACATTGTCTAAGTGAAAAGCAACTTGGTTAGAGCACTGATATACAATCTTATATTTTATCTTTTAATGTAGTTGATATACAATATTATGAAAGTTACGGTATACAACTCACCCATAAAAAAGAATGAGATTGTGTCATTTGCAACAATATAGATGGACTTGGAGGGTATTACATTAAGTGAAATAAGTCAGACAGAGAAAGACAAATACTATATGATATCACTTATGTGTGGAATTTAAAAAATAAGACAACCTCCTATTTTAAATTGATAAAGTGGACAATTTACTAAGGTCACAGTAATTAGGAAAAGTCCTCACTAAAGAGGCAGAATGTGACTTTTATCCTGAATGACAGGAGCACTTGCAAAGGCAGAAGCAAGGATATTATAAAATGAAAGCCTACTTTTCCCTCTGATGGAAACTGTTAAAGTTGACCACTGTTCAACAGAATTTAAATTTGAGAAAGGAGGCTGAGAGTTTATCAGATAGTATCTGAAAAACTGATCTGAGCAAGTGGGTCCCTGAGCAAGGGAACCAATCAGTTTTGTTCTAGAAATGAACATTTCTCAGATAAGACAGAAGAATTCTGTAGATGATCCAACTGGATGCACAACTTTGACATAGGAAAATACAGAAATGGGATAAAAGTAACTGAAAGGAGCTACAGTAACAAAAAGCAGAAAGCTTCCCTCACAGTAATGCCTGATGTTAAATCTCATTGGCAAGCCTAAACATTCATTAAGAACACAAAAGCTTAGTTACTCTCAAAGCTAGTATTAGCCTGAAAATCCCAGCAAGTAGACAAGATGATGGAAAATTAAGCATTAAAAGGCAGCAGAAGACCCAGGAGGAGAACCTTTTAGGGTCAGCTAGGAAAGTACCATCCTTATTTATTCTGCCCTTTCACAGAGACCTCTTGGAAAGTGAGAGGTTTCCAAGGATACCACAAGTTCTAAAGAACCAGGCAATGGTGCCAGCTCAATCCCTGCTCTGAACTTGAAGGAGAATGAGCTCTCATTCAGTCAAGAGAGGAGAATAATTCCCAAATAAGAGATTTAAAATACCCCTACCCACACCACTTTTCCAACAACTCCTTAAATAAATAAATAAATAATCAGGAATGTGGTCTTGGAGGTAAAACCAGGTAAGTTCCATTTATATTTCCAACAAAATCTTGCCAGGATTCCAAAGTCTCTGCAAACTCCCCGGTGACTGTTTTGTTACTTCCTGTATGTCTCTGTAGTGAATAAAATCAAAATTCTAGACATAAAGAAAGAGAGCAGGCACTGTGGGAGAAAAAAATTGACAAAGGAAAATGGGAAGAAAAAGTCAAATGTTATACTCAAGGTCTGGAAAAGACAGAGGAGTATGCAGGCAGGTGGCCTGTGATGGAACAGGTCTCCAGATTTAACTTAAAACAAGTTTCCAATGTTTCTTCATGGGGATATTACAGGTTAGAGCAAAGAGGAACTTAGTCTGGTTATGTGGTTACATGCTGATGAAAAATGCATATGGAAACTATGCCCATAATTTTTAATACACATTAAACTAAGATATACTATTATAAGCAATAAAGGAGTTATTTCTTGATATCTAAAGACATCTCCCCATTCCTTTTATATATTTGAGCTTTTGTCCATAGTAAAAAATTATAATTTCAGCTCTGAATATTCTTCTTCATTTTCTCTTTTCATCTCTCTCTTAAGGCTGACAAAGAAACGATGATGATCAGGAAGAGGGCTAAGGTGATAAACAGGGTAATTATCAAAGGAAAGAAAGAAGAAATATCAAATGGATCACGTATGAGCAGCAGTACAAAGCTTCCACGGAAGTTGGGACACAGTTTAGAAACAGACGCTAGGAGTTCCCTGGTGGTGCAGTGGATAGGAGTCCTCCTGCTAATGCAAGAGCCATGGGTTTGATCCCTGATCCAGGAAGATTTCACACGCTGTGGAGCAACTAGGCCCATGGGCCACAAGTACTGAGCCTGTGCTCTAGAGTCAGTATGCTGCAACTGCTGAAGCCCACGCATCTAGAGAACGCGCTCCCCAACAAGAGAAGCCACCGCAGTGAGTCCTCACACTGCAGCAAGAGTAGCCTCCACTTGGCACAACCAGAGAAAGCCTGTGCAAGGCAACAAAGATCCAGCACAGCCAAAAAAGTAAGAAGTACTAAAAAAAGAAATAGCATGCCTGAAGAATGCATATTCTTTCATCAAACACTGAGTACCAATTAAGTACAAGCCACTAGACCACCAAATTGAATGTAATGGACTTTTACAGTCTTCATGTATGGTTACCTCCCTAAGGTATGAGAATTTTTACTGATCTTTATTTAACAGGCAAGTCAACACATGTTTACTAAAGCAAAGTTGCAAACAAACAAGGAAGGCTAATACATTGGGGTTTCCCTACTATTAATCTAAGTTTAAAAACCTTCTGGAAGAAGCCATAGGTCATTTAAGTCCACTTAGTTCTTCTCCAAACTTGAATCTACTTTCTCCCCTTGACAATACATGACTGCTTTCTAAAATGAAATTGTAGCCTATAAAAATCATCCAGGCATTTGACATAGTAGGAGTCTCAAGTCTTGCTTCAAAAACCATAAACAACTTTTGAATATCTTAGGAACTCAAGATAGTACGTTAACACCAACACATTGTATTGGTTGTTCTAGGATAGAGAGTTCACATTGGACACAGCCAGCAACAGGGAACAGATCTGGGAATTTACTGGGTTAAAGTACACACCACTCAAGCCATCTAAGCCTGACTGGCTACTGTGTAACTGTTCACCTCTCATCCTTTCGTATTTTTCCTCTGTCTTAATGCTAGCTTCTTCCTTTCTGTCAACCCCTAAAGGTATTTCTTTCCAAAGTTCTATCACCAGGACTCTATTCTTATTTTACCCTTATTCCCTCGTTAATTTAACTCACATTTATAACTGAACCTTCTTTCTTCCTTCCAAATTTCAGATTTCTGATAACAGTATCATAAGTCTCAGTTAATAAGTCATGTTATTTTTAAATAATTTTACAGATTATTTTTAAAATTTATTTCTTCCTCAATGCTTACAACTAGATAATCTCAACTTTTTAATTCTTCATTTTCATTCTTAATTTTTCATTTCATTTGCCACCACCCTCATTCAAGGGCTTTTCAGCTGACATCAAGACTACTAGGATAGCCTCCTCACAGTCTTTGCCATTAGCCCTTTCCCTTTTTCAGCTCCTCTTACACATGCCCTCAGATTAACTGTCCTGAAATAGAATTTACTATTTTCTGAATATGCTTTTAAAAAAATGACTCTTGAGTACAGACAGAACGAAACTTTCATCCAGAAAGGTTGAAAAAGTACTCAGTGAAAATTTGGAAAGCCTGAGTTTTCCCAGCTAAACCTCACTCCATTTTTAAACAATGGCATACCATATCGTTTATGTCTCTAAAGACCCTGATGCTGGAAAAGATTGAAGGCAGAAGGAGAAGGGGATGACAGAGTATGAGATGGTTGGATGTCATCACTAACTTGATGGACTTGAGATTGACCAAGCTCCAGGAGATGGTGATGGACACGGAAGCCTGATGTGCTGCAGTCTATGGGTTCACAAAGATTCAGACACAACTGAGTGAAAGATGTCTTCTCTGGGTATGTACCAAGTTTTTATGTATTGTAAACAGATAAATAGTAAAATAACTAGGTCAGGCCAAATAAGCAGTTTTCAACCTTTTTTAAAGTTTTTTATTTAAAAAGGAGATTAAAAGAAGATTTATTTAAAGGTGAAAAGGTAAGCCTCAGAATGGGAGAAAACATTTGTAAACAAAGCAACTGACAAAGGATTAATCTCCAAAATATACAATCAGCCCATAAAGCTCACTATTAAAAAAGCAAGCAACCCAACCAAAAAGTAGGCAGAATACCTAAACAGACATTTATACAAAGAAGACATACAGATGGCAAACAAACACACAAAAAGATGTTCAACATTGTGAATTATTATGGGGTTAGTCGCTAAATCTTGTCCAACTCTTGAGATCTCCATGGAGTATAGCCCACCAGCCTCCTCTGTCCATAGGATTTTCCAGGCAAGAATACTGGAGTGGGTTGCCATCTCCTTCTCCAAATTATTATAGAAATGCAAATCAAAACTACAATGAAGTATCACCTCATACTAGTCAGAATGGCCATCACCAAAAATCTCTACAAACCATAAATGCTAGAGAGGGTGTGGAGAAAAGGGAATCCTCTTATACTGTTGGTGGGAAAGTAAACTGATATAGCCACTGTGGAGAACAGCATGCAGGTTCCTTAAAAACCTAAAAAAGATCTACCATATGACCCAGCAATCCCACTACTGGGCACATACCAAGAAAAAACCATAATTCAAAAGGACATATGTACCTCAATGTTCACTGCAGGACTATTTACAATAGCCAGGAAGACATACATGCTCAGTCAGGTTCAACTCTGCAACCCTACTGACTGTAGCCCGCTAGGCTCCTCTGTCCATGGGATTCTCCAGGCAAGAATACTGGAGTGGGTTGCCATGTTCTCCTCCAGGGAATCTTCCCAACCCAGGGATCAAAACCGTGTCTCCTGCATTACAGGCAGTTTCTTTACCACTGAGCCACTGGGGAGGCCCAAGACATGGAAGCAACCTAAATGCCCATCAACAGAGGAATGGATAAAGAACAAATGGCACGTGTATTCAGGGGAACATTACTTGGCCGTAGAAAAGGAGCAACACTGGGTCATTTGCAGAGATGTGGATGGACCTAGAGACTGTCATACAGAGTAAATCAGAAAGAGAAAAACAATATTGCACATTAACACATATATTTAGAATCTAGAAAAATGGTATAGATCTTATTTGCAAAGTAGAAATAGAGACACAGACATAGAGAACAAACATGTACACGAAGCGGGGAAAGGAGATAGAGGAGGAAGAGTTAGGAGACTGGGATTGACATATATACACTATTGATACTATGCAAAAAAATAGATAAGTGATGAGAAAACACCGAATAGAGCAGGAAACTCTACTCAATGCTCTGTAGTGACCTGAATGGGAAGGATATTAAAAAAAAAAAAAAAAAGTGATGCATGTATTCATAGAGCTGATTCACTTTGCTATACAGCAGGAACACAACATTGGAAATCAACTATATACCAATAAAAAAACAAAAGAAGATTCATTTATAGCATAAGTAACTAGTTAAATTGGAGTTCCATTTAGTAAGAAAGAGAAAATACAAGAAACTAGGAATAGGTGGAAACTGAGCTACTCTGGTTAACACAGAGGAAGCCAAGCACCTTCTGGTAGGATTCTCTCACTCTTGCTCCTAGGCACCTTCAATGGTCCTTCCACTGCACCCCAAAGTCCAGGGAACTCAGCATGAAACCACTGAAAAAGATGACTTACAGTTTTAAAATGCTACCATCTGTTAGCGAAGCATTGATCTTGAGTCTGATTTTTCTACTCTGGTCAAACAGCTCTTCTTACCATTCCTTAAACATACCTAGGATTGTTTAAAAATCAGCCAGTTTTTCAAAATCTCCAAAATAAATTTATAAGTTTCAAATCTCTAATAGAAAGTTTGATATGCATGCTACTTTTGAAAGAGTATCATATTTCTGTCATTTATGTTATGATGCTATTGGCAACATAATCACAGGCAGTGCAACATCTGCCTCAAAAACAGTTAATTAAGGCCTTTCCATCTTCATTTTTCCACATTCACCAGAAATTAGACTTTAATAAAATCACATTAGTGGGAGGAAAAGGGCCAAAGATGAATCCATGAAACAACATACTTTGATGAAACAATATGTTATTTTTCACAGTGAAACAAACTATGAAGTCAGATCTGCTCTGCTGTTTTACCTCTTTTCCATATTAACTTCTTCACTTACCTCTTTTTGAACTTTATGTCTATATGCTGGTTTAGTCGCTAAGTCATCTCCGACTCTTGTGACCCCATGAACTATAGCCTGCCAGGCTCCTCTGTCCATAGGATTTCGCAGGCAAGAATATCGGAGTGAGCTGCCATTTCCTTCTCTATAGGAGCTCCCCGACCCAGGGACTGAACCTGCGTCTCTTGCATTGCAGGCAGATTCTTTACCAACTAAGCTGCCAGTACCCTGTATCTCTATATAATGCAGTAAATTATTCTAAGAGATTAGGTGAAGTAGAATTCTTCCCCAATGTGTTTATAGTTTCCCTGATTGTCTCCTGTTATGCATGTTTACCACTGAATGACTGAAGTAACATATTGCCCTACAGGAAATCTCAGGATCAAAAGTAACAGGGAGAATATCTGATAGCTCTTAGCAGTACTTAGATGCCCCCCAGAAGCCATCCTATGCCCAAGGACAAGTTGATAACACTCATACACCTCACAGGTAAAGTGATGAACGTAATTCTTCAACACAGCTTGCACAAAAACAGAACAAAATAATCAACTTATATTGTGCTATAAAGGATATAAGCTGGTTTATAGCACTTATATTTGGCAAGAGAAATTAAACTTAATCCTACAGGAAATGAAAGCAAGAGCAGAAATAGTATGGCAGATAAGAATAAGGCAAAAATCTGCAGCAACGTGGATGGACCTAGAGAGTGTGATACTGAGTGAATTAAGCCAGACAGAGAAGGAGAAATATCATACAACACCCTTTATATATGGAATCTAAAAAGAAATGATACAATTGAACTTACAAAACAAAAGAGACTCACAGACTTAGGAGAACGGACTTATGGTTGCCAGGGGGAGCTTGGGTGGGGGGAGCGGGCAGGGATAGTTATGGAGTTTGGGATGGACATGCACACACTGCTATATTTAAAATGGGTAACCAACAACGACCTACTATATTGCACACAGAAGTCTACTCCATGTTATGTGGCAGCCTGGATGGGAGGGGAGTTCGGAGAAAATGGATACATCTATATGTATGGCTGTGTCCCTTCCCTATTCACCTGAAACCATTACAACATTGTTTATCAGCTACACTCCAACACAATATAAAAAGTTTTTTAAAACGTTTAAAAAGAATACAGCAAAAAATGAATCTCATTACAGTGGTCCTTTGGTATCTGTGGGGAAGTGGTTCCAAGATCCTGACAGATACCAAATCCGCCCATGCTCAAGTCCTTGACATTAAAAAAAAAAAAAAAAAAGGCACAGTCCAGTTAGCCTTCTGTCTCTGCAGATGTGGAACCTGTGTGTCCCTACCCGTTGAGCTGAACAACTACCAGTATTGACCGACAAGTATATTTTGGCTCGATCTTTGTTTTAGGACAATTAAGGAATCATCTATTCATACTAGAGAACTACAAATATAATCGCTGTTTTGACAGTTTTTATTATCTTAATGGATTTAAAATATAACTTTATTTGTTCCTAGTCTATCAAGAACTCTAGTTTACATGTACTGTTTAGGAGAATTATGGTCCAATGTGAGACTTTTCATCCATCTGAGCATTTACTAATTATGTCTACTATATGCCAAAACTGAATACATATCAAAAGTTATGTGTATTTATTCTCCATATTCTAATCTATTTCTCTCCATATTCTTATATATCCATAAGTTTTGATGAGTCTATCAATATAATGCTATCTCCACATATATTATTCAAACTTCTTGAGAGAAGGTCTCTTTTGCCATGAGTGTGGGAACTATATCTGTTTTGTTCACCACTACATTCCCTAGAGCCATGCCTCCCCAAAGCCTCTGCTACCTGCTTTGATTCACTTATTTCTTTACAAGCTGCCATTTTATCTCAATTTGTTTCCAAATACAAAGTGAGTAAAAGTAGCACTAAATGACCTCCTTGCAACTACATATTCAGTTATATTAAAATAAGAAGTGATAAATACTTATTAGATAATATTTTAGTCATTCATTTATATAAACACAAAACATGATTTGAACATCTCCTGTCAGGCACCCTGCTGGGTAGAAAGAATGAAGAAGATAAATAAGACAAAGTATATTCCCTAAGGAAGCTCACAAATATTAGAGAAAACATCCTATTATGAAAATCTAATATATAGGGACATTCAGAAGATGGACAGAGGATGTTATAGGATCATGGCAAAGAATGCACCTAACTCTCTACAGTAGTTTCTGCACAAATATCTTTCTAACATACAAAAATATTCTTCTCCTACTATTTTATGTACAAATAGGTGTTTTTATATCATTAAAAAAAAACTACCCCATCTCTACAATCCTGTAACATAATTCTTTTCAGATGTTACAAACACTCTCTTAGGTAAGAATAAAAAAAACAGCCACATTTTATCAACAATCATAACTCAAGCCTATCACTTTACCTAAACAGTTGAATGATT